>NC_134713.1:32274163-32874163 GCF_049634645.1 Pelodiscus sinensis | reverse complement strand
GGGGATTCCATAACCTCCCTGGGCAATTTATTCCAGTGTTTAACTAACCTGACAGTTAGGAACTTTTTCCTAATGTCCAACCTAAACCTCCCTTGCTGCAGTTTAAGCTGATTGCTTCTTGTTCTATCCTCAGAGGCCAAGATGAACAAGTTTTCTCCCTCCTCCTTATGACACTCTTTTAGATATCTGGAAATGGCTATCATGTCCCCTCAGTCTTCTCTTTTCTAAACTAAACAACCCCATTTATTTTAACCTTTCTTCATAGGTCATGTTCTCTAGACCTTTAATCATTCTTGTTGCTCTTCTCTGGATCCTCTCCAATTTCTCCACATCTTTCTTGAAATGCGGTGCCCAGAACTGGACACAATACTCCAACTGAGGCCTAACCAGTGCAGAGTAGAGAGGAAGAATGACTTCTCATGTCTTGCTCACAACACACCTGTTAATGCATCCCAGAATCCGGTTTGCTTTTTTTGAAAAAGCATCACACTGCTGACTCATCCTCAGCTTGTGGTCCACTATAATTCCTATATCCCATTCTGCCGTACTCCTTCCTAGACAGTCGCTTCCCATTCTGTATGTTGTTCTGATTGTTCCTTCCTAAGTGGAGCACTTTGCATTTGTCTTCATTAAACTTCATCCTGTTTACCTCAGACCATTTCTCCAATTTGTCCAGATCATTTTGAATTATAATCCTATCCTCCAGAGCAGTCGCAAGCACTCCCAGCTTAGTATCATCTGCAAACTTAATAAGCGTACTTTCTATGCCAATATCTAAATCATTGATGAAGATATTGAACAGAGCTGGTCCCAAAACAAAGCCCTGCAGAACCCCACGTGTTATACCTTTCCAGCAGGATTGTGAACCATTAATAACTACTCTCTGAGTACGGTTATCCAGCCAGTTATGCACCCACCTTATAGTAGCCCCATCTAAGTTGTATTTGCCTAGTTTATTGATAAGAATATCATGCGAGACCGTATTAAATGCCTTAGTAAAGTCTAGGTATACCACATCCACCGCTTCTCCCTTATCCACAGGACTCGTTATCCTATCAAAGAAAGCTATCAGATTGGTTTGACATGATTTATTCTTTACAAATCCATGCTGGCTGTTCCCTATCACCTTGCCACCTTCCAAGTGTTTACAGATGATTTCCTTAATTACTTGTTCCATTATCTTCCCTGGCACAGAAGTTAAACTAACTGGTCTGTTTCCTGGGTTGTTCTTATTTCCCTTTTTATAAATGGGCACTATATTTGCTCTTTTCCAGTTTTCTGGAATCATGATTCCTGTCTCCCATAATTCTCCAGAGATGATAGCTAGAGGCTCAGAGCTAGATCCTCTATGAGCTTCTTGAGTATTCTAGGATGCATTTCATCAGGCCCTGGTGACTTGCAGGCATCATATCAAAATTTCTCACAGAACAGGCATTCTGATTTGCCCTTAGCTATAGTAAATAGTCTAATTTCTGTTCAGAACCTTTCTGCCCCAGCATATTATCACACTGCACAAGCTATCACTATGTTTATGTACATTTTGGCTCTTTTTTCCATGATATATTTTCATACATGACATATTTCCTCTGATTTAGCAATTTTTTTGCTAATAGCAGAAGATTGTGTGTAAAATCAGTAGCAATCAGTGATATTATATCCATATCAATAGTGACTATTAATTGTTCAATTTTTTTATTTTAATTGATAAGCTCAATTTTACACTTGTGTTTAGGGTGACCATATTTCCTTGTGTTCAAGTGAGTTCAGTAGCAATCAGGACTATGCGGTACAAATGTTCAAATTAACATCAAGTTGACTGAGCTCCTGTTAAAAAAGAAATTCTGCATAATTGGATTCTTTTTATTTACCTTCTTATCTTTAACAGTATGGGCAGTCCTCAGTGGAGAAAGAACATGTTAAGACCTATTTAGAGAAGCTTGACCAATGCAAATTCATGGGGCCAAATCTAATGCATCCAAGGGTGCTGAAGGAGTTGGCTGATGTGATTGCTGAGCTAGTGGTCATTATCTTTGAAAACTCATGGAGATTGGGGGAGGTTGTGCATGATTGGAAAAAGACAAATGTAGTGCCCATCTTTAAGAAAGGGAAAAAGTTCAACCCAGGGAACTACAGACAAGTCAGCCTCACCTCAGTCCCTGGAAAAATCATGGATGGGATCCTCAAGGAATCTATTTTGAAGAACTTGGAAGAGAGGAAAGAGATCAGGAATAGTTAAAATGGATTCGCAAGGGCAAGTCATGTCTGACCAATCTGAATGCCTTCCAAGACTAGGTAACTGGCTTTGTGGATGTGAGGAAGGTGGTAGATATGCTGTACTTTGACTTTAGCAAAGCTTTTGATATGGACTCCCACAGTATTCTTGACAGCAAGTTAAGGAAGTATGGAATGGATAAATGGACTGTATTGTGGATAAAAACCTGGCTAGATCATCAGGTTCATTGGCTAATGATCAATGGCTTAATGTCTGGTTGGCAGTCGGTATGAAGTGGAGTGCCCTAAGGTTTGGTTTTAGGGCCGGTTTTGTTCAACATCTTTATTAATGACCTGGATGAGGGGGGTTGATTGTATCTTCAGCAAGTTTGCAGATGACACTAAATTAGGAGGAGAGGTTGATACACTGGAGGGTAGGGATAAGGTCCAGAGTGATCTAGACAAATTGGAGGATTGGGCCAAAAGAAATCTGTTGAGATTCAACAAGGACAAGACCTGGGATGGAAGAATCCCAAGCACCGTTACAGGCTCGGGACTGATTAGTTAAGAAGCAGTTTTGCAGAATGGACCTGGGGATTATAGTGGATGAGAAGCTGGATATGAGTCAACAGTGTGCCCCTGTTTACAAAAAGGTTAATGGCATATTGGGTTCCATTAGTAGGAGCATTGCCAGCAGCTCTAGGGAAGTGATTATTCCCCTTTATTTGGTACTTGTGAGGCCATATTTGGGCTACATCTATACTGCTCTCTCTTGCGCAAGAAGATATGCAAATGAAGCAAAGCAATGAATATTGTCATGCCTTGTTTGCATACTTAATGAGCCACCATTTTGTGCAAGGGGCTTTTGCAAAAAGGAGCCATCTACACAGCTTCTTTTTGTGCAAAAACCCCCTCTTGCACAAGAGCCGTTCTGCCACTTTTTTCAGGAAGAAAGGCTCTTGCACAACAGGCGGTTTTTGCTCAAAGAGGAACCATGTAGATGGCTCCTTTTTGCTCAAAAGCCCTTTGCACAAAATGGTGGCTCATTAAGTATGCAAATGAGGCATGGCGATATTCACTACTTTGCCTCATTTGCATATTTTCTTGCACAAGAGAGGGCAGTGTAGACGTTGCCCTGTAGTATTGCATCCAGTTCTCAGCCTTCCATTATAGAAAGGATGTGGACGCATTGGAAAGGGTCCAATGGAGGGCAATGAATATTATTAGGGAGCTGGAGCACATGACTTCTGAGGAGTGGCTGAGTGATTTGGGCTTATTTCATCTATAGAAGAGTGAGGGGGGCATTTAATAGCAACTTTCAACTATATGAAGGAGGGTTCCAAAGAGGATGAAGAGAGGCTATTCTCAGTGGCAACAGATGACAGAATGAGGAGCTATGTTTTCAGGCTGCAGTGAGGGAGGTTTAGGTTGAATAGGAGGAAACACTATTTCACCAGAAGGGTGGTAAAGCACTGTAATGGGTTACCTAGAGAAGTAGTAGAATCTCCATCCCTGGAGTTTTTAAGCCCCAGCTTGACAAAGCCCTGGCTGGGATGATTTAGTTGGGACTGGTCCTGCATTTTGTAGGGAGTTGGATTCAATGACCTCCTGAGATTTCTTCCAACCTAGGATTCTATAGTTCTATGCTAAGCCCCTGCCTGGTGGGCTGCTGGGGAGGCTGCGGGAATGGGGTGTGAACAGGCTGTAAATTGCTTCCTCATGGCCACTCAAGAACTTAGCTGAGAGGCAGAGCACCTTCCCTGTGCCAGTGGTGCTTGGGGCTTTAACACATGCTGGGTTCAGCTCCTCCTGGCCAGAGCCCTTGGCTACAAAGTTTTGGCCTTTGCTGGAGTGCTGGGCCAGCCAGAGGCAGGGGAAGAATGAAGGAGCCTGCTAGCCAGGCTGTTGGTGAGCTGAGCACTTCTCACAGCACTGAAAGGCATGTGGAGGAGTAGTAGCAGTATGGGTGTGAAGGGGCAAAGCAGGAAGAGGGCAGCAAGAAAGGGAACACATAAAGGCTTGATGGGTGGGCAGCAAAGGCTGCATTTAACTGGCTGGTGCCTGGTACTTGATCACACTCATCAGGTGCTGCAGTGCACAGTCAATACTGGAAATAGGATGGGAGGTAGAGTCCTGCTGATGTAAAGCCAGCAAGGGGAATGACTGGCCCCATGCGCTACATCTTTACCCTGCCATCAACTTTGCACACCTACCCCATTGTCAGCCACTAGCCCCTATGTGCATACACACACACATCCTCACCGCTGGTGGGCAGGTGACTGGCAAAAAGAGATGTAGCCAGCAACCGGATCTGCCAGTGTTTACATGGGGGAAACAGATAATATAGGACAATCTGCCCATCTTTAAGAAAAAGTTCGGGACATCTGCAGGAGATATTAATATAGGACTGTCCCTTTAAAAATGGGTCATCTGGTTACCCTAATTGTGCTTAAGCTCCCTGGTCAGTGTATTTCAAGGAGAAATCATTAGTTCTTTAATGAATAAATTATTCAGCTCTTGCTTTTGAATATTATCAGAAATATAGTGTAACCAACCAGAAATGCACAGCTTAAAATATTTTAATTCTATTCATCCCTTTAATGGAAAAACCTGGAAAAGGTAAAGTTGCATAAAAGACTAGTTTCAGCTAATCAGCCTGTCAAGGGTATGGTCAGCGGAATCACTGAAAAGCTATGTCTGGCCACCAACTGTCATGGATATTTTGAGATCTGTGGGGAAATCCAGTCAATCATGGAGTTAACATACAGAGGCCTAAGAATTCTCTCCATAATAATCAATAGGAATTTGATGTCTGGCCTAATTTATACAAATTTGGGAGGCATTGTTTTGGTGATGTAGCCAGCATTAAGGGGATGAGAGAAGAACAAAAACAAGGAATCATGCTGAGTGGAAGAATGATATGTGGAAGGCCAAACTGCATCTATTTTGCAACTCTTTCACAAGAACACATCCACACTGCCATGTGCTTTTGTGCAAGAGATGTGCTTTTGTGCAAGAGCATCCATGGCAGTGTGGACTCTTGCGCAAGAAAGCTCTGATGGCCGTTTTAGCCGCAAGTCCACACTGCCCTCTTACACTTGTTAGAAAAGAGCGTAGCTCTTGCACAAGAAGCCCTCTCTTCCCATGCTTTACTGTAAATCTTCTTGCACAAGAGTGGGCTGGCTGTGTGGATGCTCTGCAGGTTCTTGCGCAAGAACCCACCAGTGTAGACATAGCCCTAGTGTGGCTTCTAGGTAGCATCAGGGGTACGTCTAGGCTACAAGCCTCTTTCGAAAGAGAGTATCTATATAGCAGCCTCTTTTTTCAAAAAAGAGAGCTGCTTTTTCGAATGAGAGCACCTATGCAGTCTGGATGCTCTCTTTTGAAAAAGCACTGTTCGTGTTTAATAATGCCTTTTTTCAAAAGAGCGCTTTCAGAAAAAGGTGTTATTCCTTGTAAAATGAGGTTTTCCATGTTCAAGAAAACTGCCACATTCTTTCAATTTAATTTCGAAAAAATGCGGAAGCAGTCTAGACGCAGGTGACTTTTTTTTAAAAAAGGTCACTTTAAAAAAAAAAACACCCTGTAGTCTAGACACAAGATGGCTGTGCATGGTGAAGATAAGGCATGCTAGCTTGTAGGGAGAAGAGAGGAAAAGCTGCAATCCTAGACAAGATTTATGACAAAGGGTGGTAGAACAATTGCCGCATAGCAGATCTGTGAGTTGTTCCTGATGCACAACATTAATAGTGCATTAGGATTAAATGGAAAAAGAAGACAGGGAATCACATATTTTAAGGCCTCTGGGTAATTCTGGGATAATGGTTTCTCCCTGTGTGAGAGGTGTAATGACATAGACAGGAATTTTAAGGCAGATCTAAACTATAAATTTACATCTGCGCAGCTGCACCGATGCAGCTGCGCCACTGTAGCATCTCTGGTGAAACTAAGTCAGTGGGAGAAACTCACAGCTATGTTTCCATGAGGAGTAAGAGAGGGTATGTCAGTATAATTACTCTGTTCAGGGGGGTGGATTTTCACACCTCTGAGCAACAAAGTTATACCAAAGTAACTATATTGTACAGAGCAAGTTAGCCAAGGAATTTCCCTATGTATTAGTCAAAACTTGATGCTATAGAGAGTGGGATGGGCCAGGAAACTGGAATTTCAATTCACGAAAAATTTGTAGGTTTTCTTTGAGAGTGAGAGAGAAAGAGAGAGAGAGAGGACCAACTTTTTTTCCCATGAAATGTATTGGATTTGATAAATTGGCACTGTCCAGCAGAAATTAAGATATTTTGTGGATAAATTCCCTATCAGCTCTAACAGACAATACATGTCCCTGGGTTGGAAACATTTCTCCTGCCCACCCTGAATTCCTCTACATCTGTCAAGTCCTACTATTACTGTGCTACTGAAGACAAGCTTCCTGGTCCAGATGGGAGCTACAATTGTTTCCTTCTGTAACAGTTTGTGTATCATTGGGTGGATGATATGCCTCTCTCCTCCATTACATAAATAAATCACTAAAATATCATTTAAAATTGAGTCCTAGGTACAACTATTTTCACTGTTTACTGTGCAAGTAACAGTGGCTTTGAGTGGTGCACACTTTCCAGTTTGCCCCTGGCAGTAAAACCCCTCAAGACAGTCCTGTCAGCTATAATGCTGACATGCATTAATGGCCCAGTTACCAGTAGATAATAAAATGCAATTAAAAGATCTCATCACCTGAGGGAATGCAGTGCATTGCTGATACAAATGGTTTACTCTGTCATAATCAGTACAAAATTGACACAGGCCACCACACATCAACCATTCTGAACTAACCTCACATACCAGTTTGCCTACTCTAACCCTATAGCTCCTAAATACTAATTGGAATCATCAGAAGATTTACACCTACAGTCCTAACATATGCAAAATCCACATTGACTTCTGTCTAATCTACACAAATATGTAACCCAGTGTCCAGAAAGCTCCAAAGGGGAAAGAGCTCAATACACCCTCTCTGGGTCAAAAGGGGGAAGTGCTGGCATAAAGTGCTTTATTTACATATGCTACCTACCCACAAATCCTCCATTAACACATGGAGAGTCACCATAACTGTACATGAACTTGGACCTTTGCGGTAGTAGTGAGTTCCCAGAGAGACACAAAAAGGGGAAATAGCCTAAGCCTGTGGTAGCGTTGATTTTAAAGCATTGAGGTCTTTGATTAAGTGTCATCTTGGCTCCCTCCCTGTGCTGACTTTCCTGGAAGAGGCAATACAGACTGAGGACTGTTTGGTGAAAGTGGACAGAGAGGGCAGCAGCAGAACTAAATGGCCTCTATTGAGACCCTGCTTACTCAGCACTTCCATAAAGGTGAATCAATAGTTGTGTTAAATGATGGTGCCAATAGACAAGGACAGACAAGCTGCTTCTTTGGGACTTGAGAGAGAACAGCAAAGAGATATTTTCACTACTGCTGCTACTCACTGATCCAAACTGTGAGTGGGGATTGGTGTATGGGTGAGGTGGTTCAGCCAAAGGACTATCATCTGTGGAATATTCTCACTGCTAGGGGTGGGGGTGAGAAGGAAAGAAGTGAGATTACTACCAAATTACCATGGGGAAGGGTATTTTACTCTTTAGTTGCATATATAGTATGTTGTTGTGATTCCCAACATTTACAACTTTGTTTCCTTTCCCTCCCCTACAAAATATTTGTTTGTACATACTCAGAATCCTTGTCAGTGGGGAAATTCTGTCTGTTAATGGCACCATCGAAGGCTGCATTCAGTTTCCCAGATTTCAGAGTGGTGGGGAGCAGTTTAGTTTCAAGAGGGACCTTTGGTAGATGGAAACTGGTCTTTACTGCTGTCATTGACCACATAACAGAAGAATTACACAAATAAAGGAAGATTAGACCCTATCTTGAGATTGTCCAGGATTCTACCAGTTAACTACATATGAATAAGAATGAAACTTTCAGCACAGCATTAATTAGCTGTCTTCATTAATTCAGTCCACAAAAAGTTGATTCCTAGGCAGGGTAAAGGGAAAAAAAAAGAATTCTGAAAAATTAGCATTTTCTTCTCTGAGGATACTAGAGCATCAAATTCTAACATGTGACAGAGTTGATGCATCCTGGTATCACTGTTACTTCTCTTGTGTTTTCTGATAGCATGCACCTCTGAAATCATTGGTCAGTCCACCTTTCCTTCTCAGGGGGAAGCACTACATAGAAGTCCTGTGTAGGGATTACAAACATAGAGGTACAGATGTGCCGTGAGTGTGTGGGTACCATAAATATCTAAATATGCAGATAAAATGTCATTTATCAGTGTTTGTGATGTTCAGAGAGAATTTCAAATCAGGGTAATGTGAGGGAGTATCTCTGCGTGAATTGCTCTGGGCACTCAAAAGTTTCATAAAGAAATCCAGATGGTACTTGCCACAATCACCTCCATTAGCTGCAAATCTTCCTCCCTCCCTCACCCCACATTACCGAGGACCCACAAGAGATCAGAACCACTTTAACAGTTCAGGGGAAGACAGATCCCAGGCACATATTCAGTGGGTATGCACCCACAATGCACAATAGAACCCAAATCTGTAGGGGTTCTGTGTGTACAGCTTTTTCCAATTTACGTGTTCTCCAGACATTCCCAGGCTGGATCTTACAATGAAAGAGCATGCTAGGGCCATAAGGTCTTTGAGGATGTGCTGTTTAGTTAAATTGTGCCAGAAAGTCAAGGATGATGACCAAGATTGCAACTCACCGCTAACCCTGTGTGCAGTGGTATTGGGCAGAATTATCATAATCTTGTTTTGCTTTATTTGCTTAACTACAGCTGTAGGGTGAAATTCACCCCTGGGGTGAATTTTGAGAGAGTTTGTCTATCAGTTCATCTGTTTTCTTGTGTGTTTGTCTGTTTCTTCAAGAACTCCTCCTAAAGAACCTTTAGGTAAGAGCTGGGACCACCAAATTCAATACACAGCTTCCTAGTATCATAACTTAAAGGAAGGTCAAAGTTTGGATGCCTGTAATGGGATTGCTTCTCATAAAACCATACAGAAAAAAGACAGAATGACAAGGCAGGTGACAGAGGCTGGCTTGGGGTGTGCATCCCCATCCAGGACTGCCCTAGTCCCAAGCCTCCTACCCCCCCCCCCCCCCCACAGGTGCCAAGGCTGAAGCTCCTCCCACCTGATTCATATGAGAACATTACTCGTTGTTCCTCTTGGTCAGAGAATGAGGAAAAAGTGCACAGTTTGCTGCATTCCAGACTCTGCCTGATGAGTGCGGGAGGAAGGCACAAGAGGTGGTGACACAGGGCTAGGGTAGTCTTCTCTTCCAAAGGAAGCCTGCATACTGAACCCCTCTCCTCCAGCCCCACTCCAAAGCAATGATTTAAATGAGGCATGTACATTTACACTTTTTAAATTGAGATAAGGACCCAAACAATGCCAGGTAAACTCTTTCCACTTTCCCATGACTACTACTAGAACTAGGAGAGTCATGTGGCAGTCACAAAAGAAGCCCTGCATAAAACTGTCCTTTAAGAACTCTTTGATTTCCTCTGCCCCTTGCTGTGCTCTCCTGCTCACTCTGGTGTCTGGCTGCTCAAAATCTCTGGCTAGGTGCTCTGCTTCTACCCCCTACCCTGCCAAATAAGTTTTCCTCTTGTTCTTGCACAGATTATGAAGCACACAACAGGCTGCCACCACAAAGGGAATGTTGCATTCGCTGAGGTCCAGCTGAGTAGAAAGACTCCTGAACCTCCCCTTTAAATGTCCAAATGCACATTCCACCACCATTCTGCACCTGCTTCTCCTGTTGTTGAACTCCTCCTTGCTGGGGTCCAGACTGCCCATGTATGGCTTCATACGCTATGGGAGCAAGAGGTAGACTGGGTTGCTAAGGATCACAATTGGCATTTCCACATCTCCGATGGTAATTTTCCCTTCTAAGAAAAAAGTTCCAGTTTGCATATTTCAGAAAAGGCAAGAGTTCCAAAAGATGCAGGTGTCGTGCACCTTTCCCAACCATCCATGTGAATGTCAGTGAAACGGTCCACCACTTGTGATCCACCAGCACTTGCAGTGACTTGGAGAAGTACTCCTTGCAGTTGATGTACTCCAAGGCAAGGTGTACAGGGGCTAGAACGGGGATATGCATTCTGTCCATGGCCCCACTGAAGTTACGGAAGCCCATTGTGGCAAAGCCATCCATTATGGAGTCCACGTTTCTCAGAGTCACAACCCTCCACAGCAAGATGTTATTGATCTTCTTGGCTGCTTGTATAACAACAGCCCTCACTGTAGATTTCTCCACTCCAAACTGATTCACCACTGACCAGCAGCTGTCTGGCATTGCAAGCGTCCATAGGGCAATTGCCACATGCTTCTCCATAGTCAGAGCAGGTCTCATTCAGGTATTCTTGCACCTCAGAGAAGGGGATAGCCTTTCTCAAAGTTCCAGGAACGTGGACTTCCACATTTGGAAGTTCTGTAGCCAGTGCTGATCGTCCCACATGTGTATCTCAATGCAGTCCCACCAGTCCGAGCTTGTCTCATGGCAACAGAACTGGAGTTGCATTGTGTCCAGTATATTGACTGGCACTGTGCTAGCATAAGCAGTGCCTCTCCATGCAACACTGAGCTTTGTCCTTGTCCTCTTCCTGGTGGGGCGATATGCATACACTCTCCAAATAGTGTGCCATTAGGCACGCCACAACACAGATCAGCATCACAATGCTTTGCTGCACAGCGGGCCCAGTGCTGCTAGGACATCTGAGCGGGCAACTGGGGCACAATAAGGTGCAAGAACACTGCCTCCCTTTTATCTCATGCAAGGGTGGGAGGGAATAGGCGAGTGCCTTATGGGACACTGGCAACATGAGCCCCTCTAACCATCTGCTGCACAGTTTTCATCACAGTGGGCACTGTGAGCATAGCCCAGAATGCAAAGCTGCTCACAGTGACTCACTCTCTGAGTGGTAAGAAATCGACCATATTAGATTTGACCTTATCTCATAGTTTAGATATGCCCTAAGTGGGTAGAGAGCACAAGACATGGGATCACAAATAGCATTTATACTAACAGATGAAACACAAAAGATCCTCTTCTGATTCCGGTGGGTGCACAAATGCATATATGGTGATAGGAACCAAGAGCGAACAACAGCAGAGTGCACTGTTGAAAAGGAATAGTCAGACAGTTTCATGATTTGTTAAAAATCCCTAATACAACAATTATCATTAAAAGTGATTTTTCTACTACATAACTGACAAGTAAATTATCACGTCTGTATCCGCATGTTGAGTTAGTGCTTCACCTTTGCCAGTAAACAAAGACGAGGGAGAAAAAAAAACGACTTGGTGCTTTCAGTTACAAAGAAATTTCTTTCAAGGAACCAAGCTGTTTGTTCTTCCTTCTATAGTATATTACTTTAAAAAAACCCAGCTATAATTAGATGAAGTGGTAGCATAAAGCCAAAAGAGCTTTCTCTGGAAATCAAGGAAATCTTACTTCATTTACTACCATGTCTTTGGATGTATTCTTCCACCATTGTTTTCATTCCTACAGCCATCCTTAAAAATGTAAAAAGGCAAATTAATAATTAATAAAATAAAAGTGTTTATTCTGTTTTATTGAACACTGAAGATATATAATGGACAAACAGATAGAGTAGTGGGTCACATAGAATCTAGAGCTTCATTTAAATTAATCTGTATTTCCTTCCATACTTCCTGGCATTTCGCAGAAAAAAGAAAATCTAATCTTTGATTTGTCTTTCAGGGTTATTATATTATACAGCTATCTGGAGTAAGAAATAGTGGGGGGTAAAGAAATAGAGAACTTGTAACTACTGCTGCTTTATCAGAGATCAATAACAATTAGGCATTACCAGCAAACATACCTGGGCAGAGAAGATAAGTGAAATCAGAGTTCCTTCAATGTAAACCCCATTTTCAAAAGCGGCGAGGAGTCCTGTGGCACCTTAGTCTATCACGGCTACCCCTCTGATACTTGACCCATTTTCAAAGGTGATTTAGAGCCAAAATATTTAAAGGAGTTAGTCACTTACGTAATTTTGAAAGTCCCACTGGGCACCTATTTGCATATTTTTATGCCTACATACCTTTAAATCTGTCCCTTAGGCTCTTATGTGCCATAGTGTCTATCAACACAGCTCTGGAGCCCAGCAATTCAAAAGGGCGTGGGGCTTCCAGCTGCTGCAACTAAGGCAGTGCCTAGAACCCTGGCTCCTGTAAATTGCTGCTGGAGCACCATGCAGCACTTTGTCCAGGGCTGAGGTGTGGGAGGAGGCGTGCCATGGTCCGGGCAGCTGGGCAACTGTCCCCAATTCTGCCTCTTCTGCCTGAGGCTCTTCCCCTTCCAGGAGTGTGAAACGAGCTCTCCCAAACTTGCATGGTGCCTGGCGAAGCAGTCAGTTTCCCTGGGGACAGACTAAAAAATGGGGAAATATAAGTTTATAAAATGGAGACATTGGACATCACTTTTGCAATAGCAAAAGATAAGAGAAAAATTTTGTTATGGAGAGATATGGCCTACCATCAGTTGCTGGAAGAAAAGGAAAGGATATTGCATCTGGACCTATTCCTTCACTCACTTACCCCAATGCAACTCCTCTGACCTCAGTGTAATTACTCCTTCTTTATGCCATTGCATGTGAATAAAGAATCCAGTTATGTCTCCCAATGACCTATCCAGTGAAGTCTTCAGGGTCTATCTATTCACAAGATTTCTCTGCTCTTTCATACATGTGAAGATGCTACTGAAAAGCTTCCCCAAGCTTTCGATCAACTGTTTTCTTCTGAAGAGCTCTAGAAATAACACAGGCTAAAGGTCAAAGTCAGCAAAAGTGAAAAATCAATGCCAAATACAATTGTTGACAGTCACATAATCATTGCCGGGGATGTGTTGTGCGAACACTCTATATACCCTGTGTTGTTGTGCACATCCATATGTAACTATTTCTGTTTAGACCTTTTTAATTGTGTACACAAATTCCCATTATTTATATTTCCCAATGAAAATTTACGACTCCCCATTTTGCTCAGTGAAAGTGGTGAGCTTTGGGAATTGCTTTCAAAACCACCTCATTTGAATCACTTCAGCTCATTTCTTCCTTGTAGGAGAAGATGAAAGTGTGCCTCTATCTTATGTTTCCCTCTGCTAACACACACAACCAGGTACTCATATTATCAAAAAAAGAAAAAGAACTAGATCAGCAAACTTGTTCTCTCTTTTTCCCAGTGTTTCTTTGACTGCATAATTGAAACACAGAAAAAAATTGCTTAAAAGAAAGAGGCACAGATGTTTTCCTCACAGGTACCACAAATAACTTTAAAGTGTCCTAACTGAGTATAGCCTGTGAATATATTTCATGCCTCACTCACTGAGAATTAGCATTGAAAGTCATCACAGTGAACACAGGGAACTGGATGAATTTCAATCTACTGCAGAAACCAGCCACTTATGTTGTTTGATGTCAGCTGCAGTCACATCACTGCAGACATCTTTTGCAAGACTAGCAAAAGAAGCATTGTCATTTTTGACATGGCTGCCTGTCCCTTTTCACTGCTCGAGTGACAGCATTCAGAGCACTCTTCCTGTTGCTCAGTGTATATAACAAACCCAGGTGCAGAGACGATTCTCCCAGGCTTCCCTTTGAGGACTGTCAGATCAGCTCTGTTTCTTTTAAAAGCATTCCCCTGGACCAGCTGACATTTATGCAAGCTACATAACACTGAAGAATCAAGATTTCAGGCAACTGATACCACTTTGGGGACACATAAGCACTAATCTAAATGAAAGTTATGAAACGAGAATTAACAATACATGCAACTTTATGCCGCTGGGGTAAGGAAACACATTACAACATTAAGAGAGTTCAGAAAAGCATCTTCAGTGTGCAGGCAAAATAACTCAAGTTCATGTTTTAACACTGCCATTGTTATCCTTTTAACCCACTCCTTTATCATCAATACTGTGTTAGAAAATAGCCTCATGAAACCTGTAATAGAGGGCACAAAAGGGGGATTTTCAATGGCAACCAGGGCCTTTGAAAATCCTCTCCAAAGTAGCAATATTCAAATGCCAAAATACAAGTCCAAATAGGTGCCTTTTATGGTACATTGTTAGTACCATAAGGGAATTAGTACTAACATCTACAAGTGATGGGTGAATTTTATGTTTTAAGCATGTGGTTGGTGTGATGTTCAGCCCCCATGCTTTGTGAAATGGACTTATAGACATAAATGTGCATAACTCGAAGGTGCTTTGAGCAAGTTACTTCATATAACCTATCAATCTTCATGTCTTAATCTGCTGGATCTGTTTATCTTATTTTGGTGTATGTATCATTCTTGTGTGCAAAATTAGGCTGTTACCCTCAATGTCTTGATGACAGACTGTTAAACAATCTCTTTTGTCCTTTAAGTCTTAGTAGTGGTTAGTTTGGGGAGTTAACATGGCCAACCCAACTGGTCAGGCTATTTCCCATGCAAAAAGGGAATCTTTAAAAACAATAGGAAAGTAGGAGTCTGATTCCCGAAGGAAGGAACCAAAGACCCCAGTGTGAGGAACAGCCCTGGTTTTGAAAGGCTTGGCCAGGAAAGAAACAGTTTTGGGGAGTTTGTAGTACGTTTGTAATAAGTTTGTACTGGAGTTTTAGTGTAGAAGTAGCTAAGCATTTTCTGTTATTTTGAGTTTGTAATCTACTTCGCTGTGTCTGTTCTCACTTATAGCCACTTAAATCCTATTGCTTGTACTTAATAAAATCACTTTTACTTACTATCAAGCCCAGTGTAAATAATTATTACCTGGGGGAGCAATCAGTATGTACATTTCTCCTGTTAAAGGGAGCTTACCCAAATAATTCATTGGAGGTTGTGATCCCATTTGGGGAGTGGTATCCCAGGAGGCTGGGGCCTCAAACTCTCCTTGGACATAAAGAGGTTCAGTGTCTGTACTGCTTCTCTAAGGGTGGCATTGATCTCAGCTTGGTGTCTTGGCTGGGGAGACCAGGGAGCTGGCCCAACAGGACAGGGTGGTGAGGAGCCCCAGAGAGCAGGAAGGCAAGTGGAGGTGGCCTTGCTAGCACTCCGGGAGGCACCACGAGGAGTCTTCTGTGACCTCGCCTCATGGTGAAGCACCTAATTTGCATACAAGCAGCCAAACTTTCAGGATAACTGTCCAAACCTCTTCAATCCACCAAATTGGACTAAAAAACATATGAAAGCAGACTTATTGGTGTGGTCACTAGCAATGCCTCTTTCAGCTCAAAATACCAAGAGAAGGCCCTTTTTATGTATTGTGACACTTCTCCGATGATGCATGGTTGGAAACTAAGGGCAAAAAAAATTAATATTTCAGCACACTTTGGAGGTCTCACAAAAGTCTAAGGAGAGCTGAAATCTCAGCTATTAGGGTATGTCTACACTACCCTGCTAGTTCGAACTAGCGGGGGTAATGTAGTCATCCGCACTTGCAAATGAAGCCCAGGATTTGAATTTCCCGGGCTTCATTTGCATGAAGACGGCCAGCGCCATTTTTAAATGCCGGCTAGTTCGGACTCCGTGCTGCGCGGCTACACGTGGCATGGACTAGCTAGTTCGGATTAGGCTTCTAATCCGAACTAGCTGTAAACCTCGTGGAACAAGGTGTATAGCTAGTTCGGATTAGAACCCTAATCCGAACTAGCTAGTCCGTGCCACGTGTAGCCGCGCGGCACAGAGTCCGAACTAGCAGGCATTTAAAAATGGTGCCGGCCGGCTTCATGCAAATGAAGCCTGGGAAATTCAAATCCCGGGCTTCATTTGCAAGTGCGGATGACTACATTACCCCCGCTAGTTCGAACTAGCGGGGTAGTGTAGACATACCCTTAGTTCCTTCAGGAAGAGCTCCTTAAAAATGAGACAGGAAAAAAAGGTTCTCTAAGACAAAGATAAACAATTCTACTTTTGAGGATAAACTTCCCAGTTCTCCTTCCATTACCTGCAAAGGATGAAATTCATCCCCTTACTTAAAGGCCAGGAAAAAAGCCTATACACTACATTAATCCCACTCACACCCTATTTTCTTATTTTAAATGGGATTTACATAGGGCAGAGGTTTGTGCTGACCTTCTGAACGGGGATGAATTTCACCTACAAAGAGAAATCAAGGTTTCAGCTTTGAGCCACCTCTTCATTTTCTTCATTTGACCCTTCGTTCTTCTCCAACTCAGCAGCTGTCTATACTGCATTATTCTTCAGATGGCAGGTGGCACATTAAGATTCAAAGGACTTTTTACACCCTACCAGAGATTTTCATTACAGTTATTGATATTATGTGTTAAAAGATTAATGATTTGGAGCCCTTAATATCAGGAAATGATGTCTCTAACTATACAGCTTTGACCTCAAGTCTGAAGTCTGCACTGCAGTTTCCTCCTCTGTGTAGATGTTTCTAAAAGCCTGGCTGAGTGGCTTATTGGCTAGGATAACAGCTTCTAGAGTTTTCACCTCTGCTAATCTACTCTACATACTGTTCTTCACCGAAAAGAACAACGAAAAAGCAAACATGGTTTATGAATACATGTCAAGGTTCACACCTACAGTATGTCTCCACAGCAGCATTATTTCAGAATAACTGACATTATTTCGAAATAACAAAATGCACATCTACACAGCAAGCCATTTATTTTGAAAAAATGTGAGATGGAGGACTTCGTACTCTGATTCATGAGGAGTGAGGGAAGTCAAAGGAAGAGTGTTTTTCCTTGACTTCTGCTGTGTAGACAGTGCCAAAAGCCGAGTTAAGCTATTTTTACTTAAGCTACGCAATTGATGTAGCTGAAGTTGCATATCTTAATTTTGCCCTGCTGTGTAGACATGCCCCTAGTGAGCTCATCATCTTCGTCTGGTATGCAAGTCTTCCATATCCAGCATTCAACAAACAAAATGGGTATTACCTGGCTTTTCTCAGCTCCACCAGATACAGTGAATTTACACGAAGCATGAAGGAATTGACTTTACAGTGTTTAAATTTTGCTAAGGTTACAGGAGAAGGAGAAAGGGAAATAAAAGCAGGTAAATGCTTGTAGAGTATTCTACAATGTACAATGGCCCCAGTCCTGCAAAGACTTCATTGTGGCTGAACTGACCATCAGTATAGGACTTTAGTTCCAGTGCCATTTGTCTTTTCATACCTTAGATGCAGAGTCTGAATATTCACCAGGCACATTTCATCAGCGTTAGCCCCTGACAGGCAGCTGGCACTTTATTTACCTGCACATCCAAAGGTTTGAAGCTCCTATTCACTGTGGAATGCCGTTCTTGGCCAATGGGAGCTGCGTGAAGTATCAAGGATTGGGACACCGCTTCCCACAACTCCTATTGGCCAGGAATGGCTATCTATGATCATTGAGAGTTTCAAATGGCTGTACTTGTGAAGGCACAGGTAAACAAAGCAACAGCCGCCTGCCAAGGGCTAATGCTAGTAATCCACGCCTGGTCTGTGGGCCGGTTATTGCCCACCACTGGTCTAAACTGATCTACTGTTTGAGATTATAGTCCCTGAATTTCTCTCCTTGGAAAAGATTTAAAAAATATGTACCAGCTCTTATATAGCCAGCATGCAAATGACAGCTTTCTCCTTCAGGGAAGCCATAAGAAAACATTTTTTATGTAAATGTACATATCAAAAGAGAATGAAATATTAATCAGCCAGCTGAACATTTTATTTTTAACAGTGTTCCAGCAACAGACTTGCCACCTTCAGTGCTACTCTGCAAGGATTTTTTGTCAAAAATGCTTGTTTCTGCAGTCCATGTATTGCTCTGGATTTCTCCGCATTAGACTTTTGACCGTATGTGAACTCTGGGGTGTAAATTTTGCCTTAGAAAATGGAATTATGTTTAATTTTCTTGTAATGTAAACTTTTTATGTAAGATTTCCATACCCTACCAAACACACACATACAAACACATAAGAGGCCCAATCCTGACCACCATAATTATGTAAGAATTCATCACATGAATAAGTTCCCAAAGAAAACAAATAAGGCCCCAATCCTGCAACATCTTGTAAGTGTGTTTAATTTTGCATACTAGATAGTCCTCCTGATATCAATACATAGAGGCTGTGTCTACATTGGCATCCCTTTCTGGAAAAGGGATGCTAATGAGACACTTCGGAATTGCAAATCCACGGGGGATTTAAATATCCCCCGCGGCATTTGCATTTACATGGCTGCCGCTTTTTTCCGGCTCGGGGTTTTTGCCGGAAAAAAGCGCCAGTCTAGACGCGATTTTCCGGAAAATAAGCCCTTTTCCAGAGTATCCCTTATTCCTACTTTCAAGTGAAGTGTCAAGTAGGAATAAGGGATCCTCCGGAAAAGGGCTTATTTTCCGGAAAATCGCGTCTAGACTGGCGCTTTTCTCCGGCAAAAACCTCAAGCCGGAAAAAAGCGGCAACCATGTAAATGTAAATGCCGCGGAGGATATTTAAATCCCCCGTGGATTTGCAATTCCCAAGTGTCTCATTAGCATCCCTTTTCCAGAAAGGGATGCCAATGTAGACACAGCCAGAGAGACTATTCACGGGTCACAGTTCAGCAAGGCACAAAGGTATGTAATTAAACCTGTCCCTGTTCAGTTTTAGGGAGGGACTTGAGCCTGTGCTTAAAGTTCAGTATGTACTTAAGTGATTTGCTGAATTGGGTCCATGAACCATCAATATACATGCATTAATAAATCTATGCCAAATCATGTCCCAAAAGGCTGTGTAAAAGAATGTTATCAGACAAAAATAATTTACTACTTAGATTTGAATGGGTTGAAATTATTTTACAGGATTTCCAATATTAATAATAGAGTCCAAAGTATTCTATTTGATGCCAGAAGCCCCTTTCACTTTATGTCATAGGAATAGAATGAATCCTATGGTCAGAAGGTATTCACAAGGTGCATCTCCAATTATGCGAAATAATTTTGGCATTTGTTGTTATTGGAGTGTCTAGGTGCATTAGTGCTAAGTTGGGCTACAGGTTTATTTGAAATCAGGGTATGTCTACACTAGCCCCCTAGTCGAACTAGGGAGGCTAATGTAGGCATTCGAAGTTGCAAATCAAGCCCGGGATTTAAATATCCCACGCTTGATTTGCATCTTTCCGTCCAGTCCCCATTTTTTGAAATGTACAAGTCCGGACTAACTGCCCACGTCTACACATGGCAGGGACCTGGTATTTCGAATTAAAGCCCCTAAATCAAACTACCTGTTAAACCTCCTTGCAGGAGGAATAACAGGTAGTTTGATTTAGGGCTTTTATTCTAAATACCGGGTCCCTGCCACGTGTAGACGCGAGCAGTTATTCTGGACTTGTAAATTTCAAAAATGGCGACCGGCCGGGAAGATGCAAATCAAGCACGGGATATTTAAATCCTGGGCTTGATTTGCAACTTCGAATGCCTACATTAGCCTCCCTAGTTCGAACTAGGGGGCTAGTGTAGACATACCCTCATAGAATTTCCTATTAAATGTAGGGAATGTCATGGGTTTAGTGACTACTCCATGATTTCTGATAAAAAATACCCGATAAAGGAGGGGGCACCAGACATCCACAGAAGTGTCCATTGCTACAGTACTGTAACTATAATCCTGGCCCAGGTGGGGAGGGAAAGCTTTACACTCATCTTGGACAGTGTCCACTCCTGCGTCCTGAAGGGCTGGGCCCTGGGACTGAGGGAGAGCCTGTTCCAAACTCACGCCAGGCTCATCTGCAGGTGCGCTTCTGTGGCTCCTGTCCTGCAGGGTTGGGCCCAGCTTTCCACTCTGGGCACTGCAACTCGATGTCCTGGGTTGTAGTGCCATTCAGCTTTGGCCCATTCCTTCCTCCTTTTCATGATGATGGGACAAGTGGGCTAAACCCAAGCAGTGCTGGGACCTTGCATGCCCGGTTGCACTGCCTGCGGTGTGGAGCCAGGCTCAAACCTGCAGGATATGAGTCATAAGACCAGTGGTTCTGGAACAATTTTTAGGATGAGGGTACTGAGTTATGTCCCCTTCACACTAGTTTCATGCCTCTCAGATAATTCCTAACTCTCCTGATCTGGAAGCCATTCATGGCAAGGACATACAATCCAGGAAAGTTGGCAACCCTAGTACCTTGCCGCCCTCAGAAGAATCACAACTGGGGGCAAATGCTGAGCCCCAGGCTGAGGCCTGAATCTGAGCCCCAGACTGGTGGCAGGTCCTCAATAAATAGTGGACCCTCTAGGGCTGGTGGTCTGGACCCTCGGACCAATGGGCTGCAGATGTCATGGGGTAGGCAGGTGATAGGACGCTGAGAGCAAGCAGAACCTATGATGATGGCAGACAGCAATGAAACCAGTGGGGCCAGAAGGAGCCAAGAGGCACCATAGGATCCTGCAGGGGCCTCCTGGAGGCCAGGATCCAGAGTTGGAGAAGCCAGCAGTGGGCTGGCAATGGATCTGGCCCCCAAACATGGAGAAGTTGAGTGCACCCCCTGCACCTCTACTTCCCAGGCCTATCACTGTTGCCACTGAGTCATGGACATAAAAAGAGGCCTGGGCAAATGGGAAAATTATGCTGTCTATGACTTTTCTCCCACTGTGACCAACTTGTAGCCATAGCAATAACTTGTTCTTTTTATACAGTTCATTATTTTATATATCCAGGGTGAGAGTCGCAAAGAAACTGAGGAACAGTGACGTTCAGCATCACCATGCCTAGCTTTTAGCCATGGAGGAAATCATTGGCATTCACACAGGCTGAGGTAGAGTTTTCTGTACAATGAATGAATTCACCTCACAATGGGATTCACAAAAGCCAGCATCCCAGACAGCTCTTTGAATAGGCTATCCTTACCCTTCTCTTGGGACAGGTGCCTAAGACCAAGGCTGCAGAAACATGACTCCCTTTGCCTGGAACTCTCAGATACAAACCCTCTCTCGGTGTTAGATGCCTACATTATTTTAGGGAGGACAAGGACATACTTTTTAACTGAGTGGTTAGTGTACTTACTGGGCTGTGAAAGGCCACTGGGTAAAGACCTCCCTCTAACAGAGGAAGAGAAGGCATTTGAAGGCTGCATCACAGGTGACTGCCCTATCCACTGGGCTATGGCATAGTCTGCTTGGGTGTGGGGGTTCCCTCACACTCTCCTATTGAAGCTGTTCCATTATGACTTTTTTTAAAACTCATCAGCACAGGGTGGATGGATTCTGGAAGTTCCAACTCCCTGATGAGCGTTCAAGCCATGACTTATTCCTGGGTTTTTTTTCTTTCTGGCTGGCTGAATGATTCTTTCATTATGTAACCATAGTGGAACAGCTTTACGGAGTCTCACACAATTGTAGCCTAGTGGTTAAGGCAGTAATCTGGGAGGTAGACAAGCCCTCTTTGAAACCTCTTCTTCCTGCAAGAAGAAGGGGAAGTTGCACTGGGGGGGTCTCCTGTATCTCAAGCGTGTGCCCTACCATATGGGTTGAAAGTTTTGAGGGAACTGATTCTTCTCCTCTATTTTGTGCCTGCTTGCCTATGGGTGGGTTCCAATGAAGCAGCTGGTGTTGGGCCCCACAGACAAGTGAGGCTCTGAGGTTTAGGTATCTGGGCACCTGACATGAATCTGCAGAGCATGTGTCCAGAAGCAGAAACATACACACTTAGGGTACATCTAGACGGCAGGCTTCTTTTGAAAGAAGCTTTTTCAGAAGAGATTGTCTGAAAAAACTTCTTCCTAAAGAGAGTGCCCGCACTGCCAAACCGCATTGAAAAAGCGATCTGCTTTTTCAAAAGAGAGCATCCACACTGCAAGGATGCTATCTCACATTTAAGCTGTGATTACTATGGATGGAATGGCTACCAGGGCACCTGTGCTTTTTCCTCTTTCCTCTTCTTTCGAAAAAACTCCCTCTTCTGCATCCACACACGTCTTTTTCTGAAAGAGCTCTTTCGGAAAAGGTGTTCTTCCTTGTAGAATGAGGTTTACCAATGTCGTAAAAACTCCAACATTGTTCTTTCAATTTTCTTTCGAAAGAATGCAATAGCAGTGTGGTTGTAAATGAAGTTTTTTTGGAAAAATGGCAGTTTTTCTGAAAAAACCCTGCAGTTCCCTATGGGAACTTTTATACCTAGAGCAGTGGTCCTCAGACATTTTTTTTGGCCTGTGGCTCACCCCACTCAACACAAACCTTTCTTTGAATCCACCAGCCAACCACTCATCATGACAAAATTGGTGCAGGAAGGGTGGGGAAGTGGTGGTCTGGGTGGGATAGGTGTGTGTAAGAGGGATGGCAGGGGTCTGGGCCTGAGGAGGGTGGGGGTTGCTTACATGGCTCTGCACCCTCTGCCATTCCCAGACAACAACACCTACTGCTCCCATTGGCAAGAATTCTGGCCAATGAGGAGAAAACCTCCAAGTACTCCTGTACTGCTGTTCCATCCACCTAGGGAAGTGGGAGCAGCAGCATGCTGAGCCATTTCCTGACCCTGCATGCCAAATCTGGCCCACGAGGCTTGGGGCTCTCCCCCCACCCCTGCAGCAAGAAGCCAGTGCTGGCACTCCAACCTTTTGGGGTGGGTGCAGGGCTGGAGTGCTAGTGTGGGCTCCCTATTACAAGGGGGGTGTCAAGCCCTGAGGCTGCAGCCCACCTGCGTGATGGTCACAGACCACTAGTGGTCCACACTTTGAGAACCACTGACCCAGAGTTTTGACACCAGCTGAGCAGGTCTTTTGAATCCCAGTGGGCCTTTAATCTTAGATCTCCCCCTGTTCTCCTGCACCACTCCCCACTAGCATGGATGGGGGAGACTGGACCTCCCCCAGGTCACCCTTTCCCAACAATCTACCAACACCTGCAGTTTAGGGAGGAGTATGGATTGGATCCAGTTCAGTCTAGGGAGGGATGTAGGTTGGGTCCAGTTTGATCTGAGCATGATATACGGTTTTGATCTGAGTTATAGGGCTGTCCTGGTGTTTTGGGGGGCACAGCTGATCCTGATCCAAGTTCCTGTTTCTCTTCATGTGGTGGGGGGAGAAAGAAGAACTAGCAAGACAAGTATGAATAATGGCACTGTGATCCTTGCTGGGGGACCAAGTGCTTTAACATTTTAAAAAAATATTCTGAACCTGTCCATTGTGTTTTTGTGCAACAAGTGACATAAATAAAATACATCATGATGTGGGCTGGAGATTTTAATAATATTTTCAGGTAATCTGCATAATTTATTTATGACTGTTCTACTTGAGAGTTATGCAGGGCATCCCAAACTCATGCCAAGAAACCTTTCTACTAAACCATCATACGTGCTTTATTTATTAATACTGTAACAGTTCTGGGCAGCTCAGCCAGAAAGGTATGGCATGAAAGAATTCAGAAAAGAGCAACCATGCTGATTAGTCACTGACAGGATTTGGCTGCCGCTTAGCTGAGGTTTTGTGAATTCCAATGGGGCCTGATTCTGAGGCATAAGGAAAGATGGAAATAACTCAAAAAACCACCATTTCAATAACTGTGCACAAGTATTTGAAGGCTGAAGAAACCAGCAAGGATGGTT
The DNA here is from genome assembly GCF_049634645.1 of Pelodiscus sinensis. NCBI lineage: Eukaryota > Metazoa > Chordata > Testudines > Trionychidae > Pelodiscus > Pelodiscus sinensis. The sequence continues at coordinate 32,850,374 of NC_134713.1, read as the reverse complement.
AATTAGTGAATGGGCAATACAAAGACTAACTGAATAAACGGGGGGAAGGACAATGCAAGAGATATTTAAATATCAAGAGATATTTCTTAATGACAAGTTTTATTAGATGTACAGAGTAGTTTCCCCTGCATACGTGGCAGAAGCCCTATCACTTGTATCATTTAAACTAAGCTGGAGAATATACTGTAAGGACCCAATCCTCCCTGGGCACAGTGATATACTGGGTGACCTAACAGGTGTTCCCCAATCATTAGTTTTTAAGGCATTAATTAATCTTGACTTTCATAATTGTAACCGTTGGAAAATCTGCCTATGTAAATTGTATAAATTAGTAAAGGCTCTGACTGCTCCTCCCATTTATGCTGATGTGCGGACAGATGTTTCACCTGATCTAGTTATTTTGCAGGTGTTTTTCCCCCTCTCTCCTAAAGCCCCACTTTTACTTGCTGCACTGTGAATGGGAGCCAAGAGTGTAGTTGTGAAAGAGCAGCTGGTTTGAAGTGGAATAGGCACACTGCTGCCAGAGTAATACAAAGAGCAGTTAGAGAGCCACTGACAGTTCAAAGTGTCTTGCTTTCATTAAGCCACACCTGCTATCAGCTCTGTTGCATCTGTTAAATTCCCGTTAGAGAAATGTGGTGTTCATGAGACAAATGAATAGCTTCCCTTTTACAAAAGGAAAACCTGTGGAGGAAATTCTTGTCGTGGAGGAAATTCTTAATATTAACTCATATATACCATTTAATAGTAGCTTCTCTTGAGAGCTATGCTAAGGCAGTGACATGATTTACCATCATTGCAGAAGGAGAACACTGCAGATGATGAAAAGTGATGCTCTGCCTCTGTGTCTAGAGCCCCATGTTGGGAAATTGGCAGCTCTCACAGATTCAATGACAAGTCTCTTTGGAGTTCCTCTCCTTGTAGCTACCAACTGTAAGCATGCTATTTGTTGCATTCCGAGCTATAAGAAGAAGAAGCAAAGGCATAAGCTATTCTGTGATCCCTTTCCATTCTTTCAAGCAGCCTGGGAAAGAGAAAGAGCTATGTAGCAGAGATCTTTGGTTATGCCAAAATGCAGAAAATCGGGGGTGATGGTGATGTGCAAAATAGCGCTCCCTGTCACTCTTTGATCTTGGTACACTGTACTGCTCTTCACACTGTCTTTCTCTGAGCTATGTTAGAGCAATAGCTATTCTAACTTTTGTTAGCCTGTAACAAACACAAGAAACTGAAAATGTAGCCCAGGACTTGCAAATCACAGGGGCAGCCTGAACAGTCCTTTGTTCCTACTCCATCCTCTGCCCCACTCCACTGGCAGTGGAGAGAGTGTTTGACATTGGAATGTTCATGTGGGCTGCATGCCAACAGGATTAGCTCTTCCTTGGTTTGATCTTCTCTGTGCCAGTTTGACAGCCTTTGTGATCAAAGAACTAGCAGTGCAGCACAACACAGACAAAGTTCACCTGTTGACTGATATGCCTCAAAATGGCATGACAGATTGGCTTTGCATAGTGTGAAGGGTTCGGGTACCCTTTAAGGGGTCCGTATTGTAAGCCACACCCCTGAGGTTTCCCTGTATCCAAAAAACCCAGCTCATGTCCCTTTGTCCCCAGAGTTCCCAGACCAGTTCCTTTTGTCACCAGAAGTTCTAAGGCCAGTTCCAGCTGCCATGTGGGCTTGTCTTCAAGAGTTAGGGGGGCCCAGGCCCTCCCTCACCTCTGGGCCCCAACCCAGGGTCCTGAAGGCAGAGGTATTCCCCACTGTCAGGCGTTGGTGGGGTCCCTAGCTGAAACACACAAACCCCTTCCGGGGCCAACGGCCCTGTCCTGGGTCACTTCCTATCTTTCCCTAGTCCTTAGGGGTTGTACGAGTCTGTCAGTGCTTCCCCATTCTACAGCTCTGCGCCAGTTGCCCAGTTGCAATACTTGTTTCCAGGTCTTCTGTGTCCCCGCTTTGGCTCCGCCCTCACAATACAGTATTGCCTCCCTCACAGGGTAGCCATTGCACCTGGTCGGGCTTTCCCGTAGCTCAACGTCCGGTGGTACCTGCTGGAGAAGCTGTGTCCACAATCCAATCAGAGGTTTTGGAGAAGGGGGGGGGTCCCATCCCCCTCTCTGTGCTGAAGCCGGGTTCGAGGCAGACTGGCAGGAATGACCTTCTCCTCCAGCCCATCCTCAGTTCTCCTATCTAGCCCTCTCCTTCCCTCCTCCTGCCTCCTGATCTCGCACTGAGCGCCTCAGTGGGAGGCGTTCCCCCTGGGTCCGGGTGCCCACCGGATTCAGCCCCACCTCCCGGGAGCAGGCGCTTCAGCGCCACAGCCGCAGCGCGTGCACACCCCAGAGTACCACACTGCCACCACCGTTAGTGAGGTGTCCAGCCACCGTGTCACATACCCCTCCATTTAAGTTCTGATTGTCCCCTTGTTCCATTTCCTTACCTGCGCACCAGGGGAAAAAATCAGCGTTCGTATGGGCCTTATCTGGCCAATGCATCACTTCAAATTTGTAGGGCTGTAGTGATAAATACCATCTCATAAGATGGGGATTGGTGTCTTTCATGGTGTAGAGCCATCTCAACGGAGCGTGGTCCATGACGAGTTGGAAACTATTCCCCAGCAAATAGTAACGGAGGGCTTGACGGCCCATCTCACCGCTAGGGTTTCCTTCTCTATGGTGACATATTGTTGCTTCTGAGGGAACAACTTTCTGCTCAAATAGAGGATGGGATGTTCCGATTCTTTTTTCTCCTGTGACAGCACAGCCCCCAAGCCTACCTCCGAGGCATCCATCTGCAGAATGAATGGCTTTGTGAACTCTGACTGTGACAGGACCAGGGCTTGGGTTAGTTGCTGTTTGAGAGCTTGGAATGCCCCTTCACACTACTCATTCCACCTAACCTTTTGCAGCTGTGTATTCTTAGTGAGGTTGGTTAAGGGTGCAGCGAGGGTGGCGAAGTCTGGGATGAATCAACGATAGTACCCGGCCAGCTCTAAGAACTGGCATACCTGCTTCTTTGTAGTAGGTGTTCAGTAGTCCCTCAAAGCTGCCACTTTATCTGTTAAGGGCTTCAGTTTCCCCTGTCAGATGGTATAATCCAAATACGAGACTTCTCTTTGGCCCAGAAAACACTTACGTGGGTTGGCCATAAGCTTGGTGTCTGTGAGGACGGCCTCCAGATGTTGAAGATGTTCCTGCCATGAGTTACTATAAATGATGATATCATCTATATAGGCAGCCACGTAGGCGTAATGATCAGCTATCACTTTGTCCATCAACCTATGGAATGTGGCGGTGGCCCCGTGTAATCTGAAAGGCACCGTAAGGAAGTGGTACAAACCAAAGGCGTGGCAAATGCGGTCTTCTCCCAGAACGCTAGAGTTAAAGGGATCTGACAATACCTTTTGGTGAGATCCAATGTCAAGATATACCCCTCCCCCCCTGCCCCAGCTTCTCCAACAACTCATCAACCCTAGGCATAGGGTACACGTCGAAGCTCAAGATTGCATTCCCCTTGTGGAAGTCTCTACAGAAGTGTATGGACCCGTCAGGATTTGGCACCAGAACAATGGGGCTGTGCCAATCACTCAGCGATTCCTCAGTTACCCCTATTTGCAGCATCAGTTGTAATTCCTGATGCACCAGTTCCCACATCTTTCTAGGGAGGGGTCATATAAGATCTTGTACCTTATGCCCAGGTAGGGTTGCAACATCAGTGGAGTCTTACCGGGTTCGGTAGATAGGATGTGTGTAAACCTTTGCAGTAGCCGTTCCACTTCCTTCTGCTGGGGGACTACCAAATCTTCATCTAGGGATGCCATTGCCGGTGTTACCAGGTTGCCTCCCCAGGGTCCCAGCTCCAGCTCTGCTGGCTGAGGTGTAATTAACAATCTCTCCCATGCAGTCCATTTCTTTAACAAATTAATATGGTAGACCTGGGTATCCTTTCATTTCCCTGCTAGCCTAATCTCATAATCAACGGGCCTCACCTGCCGGATGACCTCAAAAAGTCCCTACCATTTGGCCAGTAATTTTGACTAGGGGATGGGAGCAGGAGAAGCACCCTATTCCCAGGCTGGAATGTCCAGGGTTTAGTGCCCCGATTATAATATTGGACCTGTTTGTTCTGGGCCTGGAGAAGGTTTTCCTTGGACTCCCAACCTGTGTAACTTCTCTCTTAATTCTAGGATGTAAGGGACAGTCCCCTTCACCCATGACTCCTGCTCCTCCCAGGTTTCCTTCAATAAGTCCAGTATCCCCCAGGATTGTCTCCCATACAACAATTCAAAGGGGGAAAATCCTGTCGATGCCTGAAGGAACCTCCCGTACCGCAAACAACAAAGCCAGCAACAACATATCCCAATCCCTCTGTTCTAATTCTACAAATCGGCGGAGCATACCCTTCAAGGTCTGATTAAAGTGTTCCACCAGCCCGTCCGTCTGCGGGTGGTACACTGACGTACGCAAGACTTTTAGATTCAGACGGCGATACAACTCAGACATTAGTCTAGATGACACATTGGTCCCTTGATCAGTTAATATTTCCCAGGGAATTCCCACCCTGGAGAAGATATTCACCAACTCTGTAGCTACGGTCACTGCCAAAGTGTCCCAGAGGGGTACGGCCTTGGGATAGCGGGTGGCATAGTCTATCAGTACTGGGATGTATTGATTTCCCCTTCAGGATTTCTTGAGGAGTCCTACCAAGTCCATCGCCACTCTATCAAACGGGATATCAACCACGGGAAGCGGAACTAAGGGGGCTTTGGACACAGCCACAGGTCCTGAGCGCTGGCACTCGGGGCAGGATTCACAGAATTCCCAGACTTCCTGGTATATGCCCAGCCAAAAAAAATCTTTGTGTTATCTGCTGCAACATTTTCTCAAGGCCCAAGTGCCTGGCCCATAGATTGGCATGCACCAGATCCATTACCTGTCTTCACTACTGCTCCGGGACCAACAATTGCCAGACCTCTCCCTGGGCATCGATTCACCCCTCTACTCAGTATAGCTGATCAGCCCTTTCCTCGAATCAGGGGGGGTCGAAGCCCACCATTCCTCAGAGGGGCATTCGTCCACTGGAGTCCTGGCGTACTCCCAAGCATGCATCAGGGAGAGGTCCTCGCGCTGCTCGCGGAGGAAGTCTTTGCTGGTCCCCCACTCTTCGGAACTCAAACTTCTCCCCTCAAACTTCTCTTCTGAGTGGGGGAGAAAACAGGACTTCTGCTCCCAGTGGCCTCTGGGGCACCCCTTGCTGTTGGTTGAGATGGGCTTTTTCTAGCCACCACCACTTCCGCATAATCCGGCCAAACCCAGGCCAGTCCAGAAATATCAGCTTGGGGACCAATGCTACTTTCAAATAGCTTCATCCACTCCATCTGACAACTTGACCCACACCGTGTGGTATGTTTTAATATCCCTATGAATTGCATTAAAACTGGGGCCCCCGCCGCCTCCCCTTTGGGTACCAACTCGGCCCCAACCAGGGTCTGGCTACAGCCTGAGTCCACGAGAGCAGCAACGGATTTGCCTTCCACCATTATCTGGATCATTATATTCAACCAGTCGCGAGGTCTCACCCATAGATCGGCAGCCATCATTTGACCAAAAGAGCAATCCATAAAGGGGCAATTGTGCCTAAAATGCCCCTTCTGTCCACACTCATAACACTGGTTCTGGGAAGCCGTCCCTGGTTTGGGTGGAGGCACACTTTCTTCGGGACACAGTGCCCCTTCGGCCTTTAGATCCTGGCCCAACCCCCCAGTTAGGGGTTCAACGATGTGGGTTCCTTGTAACCCGTGGGGATGTCTGTTCAGTGTCTCTCACCTCCCATCCCTGGGCATGTGTCTTGACCGCTGGCATCTCCTTTGGCCTCCTACCTCCGTCTTCCAGACCTTCAGCAGCCAGATAGTCCTCCATCAGGCCGCCTGCTTCATTGAGCGTAGTAGGTCGATGTCACCATACCAAATTCTGGCTGCTGATGGGAAGGACTTTCAAAAACTGCTTGAGAACAACAAGTTCAACTACCTGTGTGCTCGTCTTCTTCTCCGGCTCCAACCATTGCCACCCTCCTTCTCGCAGTCACTGTGCCACCGCCTACGGTGGGTCACCTGTGAGGTAGCGTTCTGCACAGAACCGCTGTCTATATGTGTCGGTTGTCACACCCATCTGGTCTTATATGGCCTCTTATACCTTGTGATAGTGTAACGCCTTCCTGGCGGAGAGTCCCCTGTATGCCAGCTGAGCTGGCCCCATTAGGTAGGGTGCTAACAACGTGTCTTAGTGCTCTTTGGGCCATCAGGCTGCTGTCACCACGATCTCAAAAGTTACCAAAAATGCCTCTGGGTCATCCCCAGGGCACATCTTTGTACATCTGATCTGCAGAACGGGATTGGGTCTGACAGCTATACCCTCAGGGGAGGTAAGCCTGCACCTTGTTGGGAAATCGCTGCCCACTGTTGCAGCTGCCTCTGCTGTTGGTCTCCCAACTCCCAAAGAAGTTGCCGCTGCTGCTTCTGGTGCTGGGCGGCCATCTGCTGGAGCGTCTGGGTCTGCTGCTGTTGCTGCTGGTGTTGATTTTCAGTTAGCCACTCTAAGGGTATGTCTACACTACCCCGCTAGTTCGAACTAGCGGGGTAATGTATGCATACCGCACTTGCTAATGAAGCCCGGGATTTGAATTTCCCGGGCTTCATTAGCATAAGCGGGGAGCCGCCATTTTTAAATCCCCGCTGCTTCGAACCCCGTGTAGCGCGGCTACACGGGGCTCGAACTAGGTAGTTCGGACTAGGGTGCCTATTCCGAACTACCGGTACACCTCGTTTCACGAGGAGTACCGGTAGTTCGGAATAGGACCCTAGTCCGAACTACCTAGTTCGAGCCCCGTGTAGCCGCGCTACACGGGGTTCGAAGCAGCGGGGATTTAAAAATGGCGGCTCCCCGCTTATGCTAATGAAGCCCGGGAAATTCAAATCCCGGGCTTCATTAGCAAGTGCGGTATGCATACATTACCCCGCTAGTTCGAACTAGCGGGGTAGTGTAGACATACCCTAATAGTTTAGCCGGCTACATCCCCTGCTCTTCTATATACCCTCCATCTAGCTCCCTTTTTTTTAAGGTCCTATCCTCTCTCCCTCCTTTTTACAGGAGGACGGGTCCTACCAACATTCTCCACCAACTGTGAAGAGTTCGGGTACCCCATAAGGGGTCTGTATTGTAAGCCACACCTCCAGGGTTTCCCGAGACCCCTGTACCCAAAAAACCCAGCAAGTTCCCTTTGTTCCCAAAGTTCCCAGACCAATTATTTTTGTCCCCCAAAGTTCAAAGGCCAGTTCCAGCCACCACGTGGGCTTGTCTTCAAGAGAGTTAGGGGGGCCCGAGCCCTCCCTCACCTCCGGGCCCCAACCCGTGAAGGCAAAGGTATTCCCCACTGCCAGGCATTGGGTCCCTAACCGAAACACACCAACCCCTTCCGGGGCCAACGGCCCTGTCCTGGGTCTCTTCCTACCTCTTCCTGATCCTTAGGGGTCATGCGAGTCTGCCAGGTGCTCCCCCATTCCACAGCGCTGTGCCAGTTGCCCAGTCACGATACTTGCCGCCAGGTCTTCCGCATCCCTGCTTTGGCTTCACCCTCACAATACCGGCGCTGCCTCTCTCACAGGGTAGCCGCTGCACTTGGTTGGGCTCTCCCGTAGCTCAACATCCGGTGGTACCAGCTGTGGAAGCTGTGTCCACAATCTGATCGGGAGTTTTGGAGAAGGTGTGGGAGGTCCCGTCCCCCTCCCTGTGCCAAAGCCAAGTTCAAGCCAGACTGGCGGGGATGACCCTTTCCTCCAGCTCATCCTCAGTTCTCCCCACCTAGCCCTCTCCTTCCCCCCTCCTGCCTCTGCCTCTTTATACTCCCTTGCTGGCCAGTGTACCCACGCTTGCCAGCCAGCATCTCATGCTAAGCTCCTCAGCGGGAGGCATTCCCTCTGGTTCCTGGTGCCCACCGGATTTGGCCCCACTTCCTGGAAGCAAGTGCTGCAGCACCACTGCAGCAGTGCATGCATGCCCCAGAGCGCCACGCTGCTGCCATCGGATAGTCAAGACAGAAGCAGACTGAGAGGGACTCCAAGAAGATCTCACCAAACTCAGTGATTGGGCAGCAAAATGGCAAATGAAATTTAATGTGGATAAGTGTAAAGTAATGCACATTGGGAAAAATAACCCCAAGTATATGTACAGTATGATGGGGGCTAATTTGGCTACGACAAATCAGGAAAGGGATCTTGGAGTTATCATGGACAGTTCTCTGAAAACTTCCACGCAGTGTGCAGCGGCGGTCAAAAAGGCAAATAGGATGCTAGGAATTATTAGGAAAGGGATAGAAAATAAGACACAGAATATCTTACTGCCCCTGTATAAAACTATGGTACGCCCACATCTTGAATACTGTGTACAGATGTGGTCTCCTCATCTCTAAAAAGATATTTTGGCCTTGGAAAGGGTTCAGAAAAGGGCAACTAAAATGATTAGGGGTTTGGAGTGGGTCCCATATGAAGAGAGGTTAAAGCGACTGGTACTTTTCAGTTTAGAAAAGAGGAGACTGAGGGGGGATATGATAGTGGTCTATAAAATCATGAGTGCTGTGGAGAGGGCCGATAAAGAAAAGTTATTTATTAGTTCCCTAAATAGAAGAACTAGAGGACACCAAATGAAATTAATGGGTAGCAGGTTTAAAACGAATAAAAGAAAGTTCTTCTTCACACAGCGTGTAGTCAACCTGTGGAACTCCTTGCCAGAGGAGGCTGTGAAGGCTAGGACTATAATAGAGTTTAAAGAGAAGCTAGATAATTTCATGGAGGTTAGGTCCATAAAAGGCTATTAGCCAGGGGATAAAATGGTGTCCTTGGCCTCTGTTTTTCAGAGGCTGGAGAGAGATGGCAGGAGACAAATTGCTTGATCATCGTCTTCGATCCACCCTCTCTGGGGCACCTGGTGCTGGCCACTGTCGATAGACAGGATACTGGGCTAGAAGGACCTTTTGTCTGACCCAGTACGGCCGTTCTTATGTTCTTATGTACACTGATCTTCAGGTGGCAATACTTTGGCTAAGCTGCCATGCACTTTGTGTGCTAGCAATGTAGAGTAAATAGAAAATATTCAACTATAGCCCCCACAATGAAAAATTAATATTAATGTGACTAAAATTGTTCTTCCTTTTGAACCCTCAATGAACACTGTCAAGACAGTGATTATTAAAAATTTCAGCTGGTTTCATTATTGACCTTAACCTGGGAAAAGTTAGGCAGAAGCAGGGGAAAAGCAGATTAAAAATTCAATGCAATGTTTTATGGCCTTAGTAACCTGGGACTAGGGTACTCAAGTACTACTGACAGCTTGCATTGCAAAGCTGGTTTGTAATGTTGCCAGCAGGTCAGTAATCAGTAACTTTACAGAGCATGCAGCTGATATAAACAGACTAAAAAGAACAACAAAAGACATAATTGGATCTTGGGACCCAAAAGATGCCATGAATGCATTCATTTTGGCACTATGTATGCTGCATGTTGTGACTAGATATGGGTTATAATGAAGATGATTTGCATATTTGTCATGAAGTTCGGACTCTCTGAGTTATAAAAATAACCCCCGCACATGAAGCTGTTTTCCTGGCACTTGGGAAACCTGATTTGAGACATTCACAGAACAGAGGAAGAAGTTAGAAAAGGAAAGAAAGACCCACTAGGCCATCGTGTCTATGTCTTTTCCAATGCAAAATGATTCCCTACAGTTTATTCACCTTTCTTTTGTCTGGTCAAGATTTAAATGATTGCAGCAAATGTGACTTCCCTCCAATCCCTAGGGGAAACTATTATACGGTTTAGTGACAGCTGTGTTTGTTTGGAGAACCCAAGAAAAGAAAAGCAGGTAAATACAACAGAAAAAAACAGCGGAACAACAGGAAACTGAAATTTCATAGTAGCTAAACTATAAACTCATTGGCCCAAAGGATGAAGTCAAATAGCCAAACTGCTATTAACTTCAATGTAAATATCATTTGAACAAAGACTAAAAATGTAGTTATTGGATCCACAGAGTAAAATTATTTCCTCTATTATCTGCCATTTTAGCACCCTATGTACACAACTGGATAAAGCCCAAGTAAATGTATTTTGTGCAGGAAGCTATACCATGCCTGGAGATGATGGAACTCAACTGACAAGCTTTGCACAGGGCAGCAGCAGATTAATACACCTCTGTTTGTGGTACAGATGCTACAAGGAGACAGAACCCCAAGAGCTTTAGTGTGGATTACACTTGCTGTGCTCTGCTCCCAATATTCTATCACAGTGGCCTGTGCAGAACTGGTAGCTACTCCATGTACAGAGCATGCAAAATGTCTCTGAGCACCTCATTCTGTTAAATGGAACCATTGCATCTAAGGATCTCTATTATCCTGGTTGAACGTTAGCCAGAGAGAATGTTGAGGAAGGTCACACGACCATTTCCAGATGCTACAGCTCTACTTTAGCAATCCCTGTCTTCAAACAGGACAAAATGTCACAATATGAAAGTTTACAGTCCATTCACTTTGGTTACCATCACCATGGAATAATTATAAGAGTTTAGATTCCTGGCTACAGTGGTGCAACTCTGTTAACATTGTGTTAAATGAGATTGGATTCCAGACCACTGTTCTTACAGGCAACTGTCCATGGGTAAGGAACAGGAGTAATTTCTTAAGGCAAAATGTGGAAATGAATTCACAGCACATTAGATATCCTCATGTGTCTCAGGCAAGAAGAAATGATATATCTGACTTAGGATACCTTCCTGCTCACAAGAAAACAGAGTCAGAAAAATTTGTTGTTCAGGCTGTGGTACTCTAAGGAATATGACAAGTCTTTTGGTTTTTCTCCTTAGAAAACCTCATTGCTCCTATGCTTGTTTTCCTGCTTTTCTGTTTTTGAAGGTTTTTTTAAAAAAATATTTCCACAAGGATATTATAGTTATGTATTCACTTCAAAGAAAAAATGTATAAATATTAGCATAGGGATGCATATAACTCTGGTATTTTACTATTATTTTTGTTCTTTTCAATACACCAGTGATAAATATGTGCCAGTTTTCAGGATTAAATAATTTATTTTTAGGGTTTTTTATTTTAACATCATGTTTCCTAAAGGTTCCCTACAGGGATTAAACTATGAAAATACAGAACATGAATATGTAATCAGGCTAAGAATTCAGGAGTCCTTGTTTCATCAGAATTGCAGGCTCCCTCGCTGAGATGCCAAAGAAAGTAACTGTTAGGACTAGGTTTTTGCTGTTTTTAGAAGGGTGTCCTTCTACCCATCCCTGTGTCGGTCCTTTAGTTCAGTGGTGTCAGCTGCATGCACTGGTCCAACTCCCTCTAGTCCAGCGGGAGAAGGAAAATCTCGACTGAGGACCCTCATTCGCCTCTCGGCCAGAGGGTGCAGGGTGGGGGGCCCAGGCCCGTCCTCTCTCACGGGCCCCAGCCCAGGGCCCTCAGGACAGGCTCTCACAGCATCCTGTCTGGCTGGTGGGGGATGGTCCCAAAACTCATCAGCCCTCCAGCAAGTCCTAAGATGCCCTGCCTTGGGCTGCTTCCTACTCCACTGGCCCCAGTGCCCCTCCACTGCCCTTCAATACCCCTCCCGGGTTCTTCTCCTTCCTTCGTGACCCCTCTCTCTTTTCCCTCCTTGCTCCTTCTCCACCTTGCTCTTGCTCCACCTCAACCTCCACTTCGACCTCTCTTCCCCTTGTTCCTAGCCCCTCCCCTTTAATCCCGTGTCTCCCATTGCTCCCCCTGATGTCACTTGCTGACCTGGGGGCGGGGCACCCTGACGTCATGCTGAGCAGCATGCACAAGGGGCCGGTGCCTCCCGGCTCACTCCGAGCAGCACAAGCGCTGCCGTAGGGTTAGTGCGGGGCGGCTTGTTCCCTGCCCTGCCAGGCTGATTTGCCCCATCACACTCCTGAAGAATTTTTACAACAAGTTTTGGGGAGAAAGGAGTAAGACAATTTACTATCATTCGAAAGAAACAAGTGCTGACAACATGAAGCGGAAAGGCATCATATATATAGTAGCCCAGTGTCTGTGAGTCTGTAACATTGACGTACATGGCCATGCCCCCTGGCCGTGTACGTCAGCTCCCCGACCCCCCTTCCCCTACCGCCGGGGCCCAGCTGAGCGGTGCAGTGCGAGCGCCACTCAGCTGGGCCCCAGCAGTAGGGGGCGGGGCGCTGATGTACACGGCCAGGAGGCAGGGCTGTGTATGTCACTGCCCCCCTTCCTTTCCCATCATGGCGCTGAGTGCTGCACCCCTCAGCTGGGCCGCCGTGGGAGAGATGAAGAGGGGGCGGTGAAATACATGGCCAGGGGTCAGGGCCGTGTATGTCACCACCACCCTTTCCCCTCCCACTGTGGCACTCAGCTGAGTGCTGCACTCCTCAGCCGGGCCGTCAAGGGGAACCAGCAGCACAAGGGGCCGTTTGGGCTTTCCCATGGTGGGAGGGGAAGGGAGTGGGGCGGTGACATACACGGTCCCACCTCCTGGCCGTGTACATCACCACCCCGTTCCCCTCCCTCCCAGCAACCCAGCTGAGCAGGCAGCACTCAGCCGAGTGCCACGGTGGGAGGGAAATGGGAAGGGGGAGGGGAAGGGGAAGGGGAAGAGGAAGGAGAAGGGGGGCAGGGAGAGATGGAGGGGAGAGAAAGGTAGGAGGAGGAGGAGGCAGAGAAGAGAAAGGGAGAGTGAGAGTGAGAGGCAGGAGGGAGAGAAGAGAAAGAAAGAGACGGAGAGGGAGAGAGAGGCAGGAGGCGGAGGACAGCTGTGAGAGAGAGGGGGAGGCAGTAGGAGGAGAGAGAGAGAAAGAGAGAGAGAGAGAGAGACAGAGCAAGAGAGCTCGGGAGAGAAGACCTGAAAATCCCATTTTATGATGGGCTAATTGGCTAGTGATGTAAGAATAGCTATAGCTATATACATACAAATACACATTGCAAAATGCTATTTAAGTGCAATCTACAGTCTGCCCATTTTACATTGTTAATGGCATGGTGTCTATGGGAAAATATATTGTAACAGAAATCTTATAAAACTATGCAAAGTCTCTTTTCAGATCTGCACATGGAATGTCACCTCTGATTATCTGATCTGTCTTTATGCACTGATCTCTCATGATGGCAACAAGAGACTTGCATATGTAGAGAACACAAAATGTCTTCCTACATAGGACTTACACATATATGGAAAACAGATCTCCTATGATGCTTGATGAGTAGATATTGTTCTAAATGTTTTTCAATGATGCTGCTATTTTCTGGTAAGTGTGAAGTCATGGATATGTCTAAACTACATTCCTCTGTCGAAAGAGGGATGTAAATTAGGCAAAACTAAAGTGCAACTGAAGGGGATTTAAATATCCTGTGCTTCATTTTCTTAATAGCGTCCAAGCGCTTTTTCAAAAAAGGGTTTTTCGAAAGTGAACGTGCCATCTAGACACTGTTCTTTCTAAAAAAAAAAACCCTTTTTCAAAAGATCCCATACTCATTTTGGGGTTTTTTTTTTTTTTTTTTAAAGAGCCATGTCTAGCACGTTCACTTTCGAAAAACCCTTTTTCAAAAAAGCTCTCAGACGCCATTATGCAAATAAAGCATGGGATATTTAAATCCCCGCTTCATTTGTACTTTTGATTTGCCTAAGTTCCATCCCTCTTTTGACATAGGGATGTAGTTTAGACATACCCCAAGAGTCCAGGATATCATAATAAAGAAAGCACAATGGATGTTGCAAAGTGAATGGCACTGAGACTACATCTAGACTGCAGGCTTTTTGCACAAGAAGCTTTTTTCAGAAGAGATCTTCCAAAAAAAACTTCTTGTGAAAGAACGCGTCCACACAGCAAAGCGCATCAAAAAAGTGATGCGCGTTTGCGAAAGAGAGCCTCCATACTGATTAGAAGCTCTCTCGCATAAAATGCCATCCGGAAACACTTCAGTCAGGGCTTTATGTTACCAGTTGCATCTGAGTGCTGGTGCCAGAGCCTTGCAGAGACATATGCTTAAAGGGAGCCCCTGGACAGCCGTTTCTCTGCTTCTGCTGCGTTCTTGCTACCTCTTCGAGGGACAGCAAAGCTTTAGCAGTGCCTGCTGTGGTTGCTCTGTTCTTTTTGGATGCCACAGCTTTTTGCTTTCAGCCATGAAGTTAGAGCTGCCCCTGGGACACTTTACAGACATTTTTGTTGGGTGATCGCACAGGACACATAATGCCTGAGTGTTCGGGAACTCTAGCTTGTACAGGAAGCTGGAGGTAGGCACATTCTTCCCCTGCATCATGGGGGACATGGCTTACCCCCTCATGCTGTGAGTCATGAAGCCTTATACCAGCCACATGGATCCCAGCAGGGACCAATTCAATGCCCACCTGAACCAGGCCCGGATCCAGGTGGAGTGCACTTTCAGCTGCCTCAAGGCAAGTTTCTGGTGCCTCCTGACCCACCTTGACGTGGGGGAGCACAACATCCCTGAGGTGGTGGTGGCATGTTGTGTCCTCCACAACATTGTGGAGAGGAAGGGGGAGGCCTTCCTCTTGGGGTGGGGGGCAGACACCGGCCATGAGGGGTGAGCCTTCCAGCTGCCACAGACAGCTGCCATCTGACAGGCCCATCAGGCCGGGGTGCCTATCTGGGAGGCACTGAGGGAGAGTTTCTCTGAAGGACCCCAGTAACTCTCCCCAGAGCCTCCTCTCTATGGACCTCTTCCTTGTGGCCCTATCCCTGCCACACCCCAACCCCTTCCTTCGCCCTTTCCCTGACCTCCCAATAAACACACCAGTTTGATTTAAAAAAATTCAGTCTGTATTGATAAAAGATTCAGAAAAGATGGTCAGAGGGAGGGGGCTTATCACTGGGGGGAAGGGAGCTCATAACTGGGAAGGGGACTCATATCTGGGAGGGGTAGGGAGGTGGCTCAATGTGCTACCTTGGGTGCGGGGACCTTGTTGGAGTGGTGAGGATCCAGGGTGGAGAGGAGAGTGGGGGCTGTAGCAGGGTCATGGTTGGCAGAGGGGGCAGGTGAAGGGGCCACTTGGGGCGGAGGCATGGGCATTGCTAGAGGATGGAGCAGAGGCATGGCATGGGGAGGGAGAGGAGGCATAGTGGGGGGAGGCAGGAGGGTGGAAGCCAGGCATCAGGTGGGAGTGCTGTCATGCGGGACGTGAGGTCACACATGTTGTTGCACCACTGCATCAACTGGTCCCTGGCGCACTCCTGCCACTACAAGTCAGCATGGACCTTGTGCGCCAGGGTCTGGTGAATGTCACGAAGGACACAGGCTACGTCTAGACTGCAGGCTTTTTGCACAAGAAGCTTTTGTTGGAAGAGATCTTCTGCAAAAACCTCTTGCACAAGAGAGCGTTTACACTGCAAAAGCGCATCAAAAAAGCTCATAGAAAAATCTCTTGCAAGTAAGCAGTGATTGCTACGGACAGATTGGCCACCAGGGCCCCTGTGCTTTTTCCTCTTCCCTCTTCTTGCACAAAAAAACCCTCTTCCCCCTCCACAGATGCCTTTTTGGGCAAAAGCTCTTGCGCAAAAAGGCATTCTTCCTCATAGAATGAGGATTACCAATTGCTCAAAAACCCCTCCGATCTTTCGATTTACTTGTGCAAAAATGCGCTTGAGGTGAGGATGCTCCATGAGATTTTGTGGAAAAATGGCCGTTTTTCTGCAAAAACTCTGTAGTGTAGACATAGCCTGATATACTGGCGCTTCAGGTCCTTGTGCACCCGGGTGTGCTTTCGGGTCCCTCAGGCTCTGGTGGGTGGCTGTGGTGGTGTGGCTCAGCCTGCAGTCACGGCTGGTCCAGCTGTGGAGAACACACAAGAGGGAGAGGCGGTCAGTCATCCCTGCAGACACTGTCCCTATGGCCAGCAGCAACCAACAGACCATGGCCCAGGGATGTCTCAGGTGCAAAGCCATGTGTGGCCTGCACAGCAGGCCACCTCACAGGGGCCCCGACGTTCCCACAGGACCATGCTGCCCTCTTCCCACCCCACCCCCCAACCCATGGATAAGCAGTCAAGGGAAGTGTCTGGCCACAGTGGGACCCCCTCATGAGTGGCAGAGGAGTCAGAAGCAGCCTGGGCCTCCCTGGGGCCCACACACACAGGCGCAGGTCACTGGGCTGCGTGTGGGAGTGGCTGCTCTCTCGCACGTTCCGGCATGCCCATGTGCTGTGTGCGGCAGTCCTAGGTCTGTGTGAGGTCGTGACTGTGCCCATGTGGCTAGCCTGTTTTCAGCTGGGGCACCCCTCCATGACCGGGTATATGTGGCCTGCCCTGAGCCTTGCAGCAGGATCCCACCCATGCTAAGGGGTTGCCTGCTGCATCCATGTGCTGCACAGTAACACAGCATGTGGTTGCACTTGAACAGACTGCAGCACGATGTCCAGCCTGAACAGCCTGAGTGATACTTGCCCCCCCGTCTCCTGTGCACCCACCTACCCCACCCTGTGTGTGTGAAAGTGAGAGAACTCTCCTGAAGAGCCCTCCCAGGCATCAGAGGAGGCTTAGGAGACATCCTGGCTCCCTTGCACTGGCTCCAGGGAGAGGGTCATGGTGCCCATCTCCTCCTCCTGTTCCTCCCCCACCACGGCCGGCTGGCCCTGGTCCTCTTTCATGAAGACCTCCGACTGGCTGATGGGGGTCTCCAGGCCGGAGTCCACGAGGATGGGTGAAGAAGACATTTCTGCATCCCTCCAGGATCTGGTGGAGCTCCTTGTAATAGGGGCAAGTGTGAGGTCCTGCCCCTGAGCATGAGCTGTGCTCTCTGGCCTGGACATATCCCTGGCGGAGCTCCTTCACCTTACTATGGACCTGTTCCAAGGTCCAGTGTGGGTGTCCACGCTCAGCCAGGGACTCATTCATCCCGCCATAAATGTCCATGTTACAGTGCTTGGCCCGGGGACCCTGAAAGGTCTCCTCCTCATCCCACAGTTTGAGGAGTGACTGGATCTCCAGGCCAGCCCAGGACAGGGCGCACCTCTTCATCCCCCAGGGTGGGTCCTGGGACCCCTGCAGCTGCTTCCTGCAAAGGCCATGGAGGTTGCGGGGGGCTTGAGGCTCGGACATGGCTTGCAAGGCTTGTGGTGGAGAGAGCCGCGCGGTGAAGTGCTGCTCACTTTCCAGCTTCCTGCCACAAGGCTTGTCCAGGGTGCCTACAGCTTTAAGAGGGGCCAGGAGATAGGAACAATAGAGCTGTGGTTGCTTTGTATGGAGTGGCCACCAGGACACCTGTGCTTTTCCCTGGAGGCCTCTTCTTCGAAAAAAAAAATCCACCTCCCCCTCCACATGCACCTTTTTGTGAAAGAGATCTTTCGCAAAAAGGCTTCTTCCTCGTTGAACGAGGATTACTGCTGTCGAAAAAGCCCTCTGTTCTTTCAATATACTTGTGAAAAAATGTGAATGCAGTGTGGACATTCCTCAAGTTTTGTCAGAAAAATGGCTATTTTTCCAACAAAACTCTGTAGTGTAGACATGCCCTGAGTGTACTTAAAGGACTGTGACTAGAACAGTTCCATCATTACAATGCCAAAGCTCACTATACTGTCCCCACTAACTGATTTTTGCACACAAATCTCCTTAATAAGCATTGGCTAAGGGTGCATATGTTAATTTTATGAGTATTTGGAGGCTGGTAACATTAAAGAGAAAGAGAAATTATTCAGCACATTAAAGGGAGCCATAACGAGGATAAAAAGAAGAAAAGGAAAATTTAAAGTCGGTGTGTTCCTTATCAGTGGAAATGTGTCCTCGGAGGATCCCTGGGCAGAGGACTGGGTCAGCATTTCCATTGCACTGTCTTGGTTGAGGGTGTTAGGGACACTCTTAAATCAATTTAACAATTGTAAAATGAATTGGTGTTAGAACCTTTGGGAATTTTTAGTACATTTCCCTAGTTTAGACATGGTTTCACAGATCAAAGGGTTGGGCCACTGCAAAAGTACACTAGCCCTGTGTCTACAGAAAGGTGACAGGAGGTCTGCTAAGCATTTGCTGACTGTGATGCCATTGGGTCAGACATTTAATTTGCTATGACTTTTTAGCTCTTTCTACCAACATTTGGAATGAAGGCAGGCTGTGCCGCGCTGTGCATGCATGCATGGCTAACTCAGCTACCTAGGGAATGTGCATATCTTGTCAGATGTGCAATGAATGAGGCAGGACTCCATAGGAGCCATTATTAGCTTGGCTAGCATCCCTCACTCCTTTAATTTAATAATCTGATGTCCTGTCTATCCCATTTTTAAACATTGTTGTTCATTCACTGGTACAATTTTACATGTGCATCTCTGTGTATGAAGCCCTGGAATATCCTCCAAACATTTTTTTTAAAAACCCAGTTATTGTTGCTAGCATCCAAAGTCAAAACTAAGGCCTTTGTAACTCAGCATTGGACCGTGTCAAACTCCTTTTGCTTCATCAAAACAAATTGTCAAAAATTGTGCAGTTTGCCATATCAGCTCCATAGAAGTAAAAATAGGTTTAAATTTTTAACAGGCCTTTAAACAAAAGTGGCTTAATTCTGTTTTAATATGAAATTGAGTGTGACGGGCACCTACTCCATAACATAGTCTAATCATTTTTAGTAATTTGATTATGAGTCTACTGCACATATGGTTTACTGTATGGGTACGTCTACACTACAGCGCTAGTTCGAACTAACTTAGTTCGAATTAGTTAATTCGAACTAAGCTAGTTCGAACTAACGCATCTAGAACTAAAAACTAGTTCGAACTAGCGTTTTGCTAGTTCGAACTAGTAAGTCCACATTGAGTGGACTCTGAACAGGGCTTAAGGATGGCCGGAAGCAGTGCCGGCAGGGCATAAAAGGAGGACTTAGAGCATGGAGATGCTGTCTCAGGCTAGCCGAGGGCTGCGCTTAAAGGGTCCCGACCCCCACCCCGGACACACAGTTCTAAGGGGTGCCCCGCTTGCAAAGAAGTTCTGGCTTGGAGTGCCCTGAGTGCCCACACTGGGCACATCACACCACTCGGCCATCAGCCCGGCTGCACTTGCCGCAGGCTGCCATCTGGGGAGAGGGAGTAATTGGGGGGCTGCAGGAGAGCTTCCACCCCCAGAAGCCCGCAGAGCCAGCCCAGTCCTCCCCATCGGGGGCTCGTACCCCATTCCTCCCTCACCTCCTTCCACTTGCCCTTCCCTAGCCCCCCTTCTTCTTGATGTACAAAATAAAGATAACGTTTCTTCCAACATTGACTCTGTCTTTATTGAACAAAACTGGGGGAGACTGGGAAAAGGAGGTGGGAGAGGGGAAGAGAAAGGCTGGGAGAGGGGAGGGCAACTAACATGATCAGGGGTTGGGAACAGGTCCCAGATGAAGAGAGGCTACAGAGACTGGGACTGTTCAGCTTAGAAAAGAGGAGACGGAGGGGGGACAGGATAGAGGTCTGTAAAAACAGGGGTTGGGTGGAGAGGGTGCATTCAGAAAAGTTCTTCCTGAGATCCCATAAAGAAGGACTAGAGGACACCAAAGGAAAGGAATGGGTAGCAGGCTTGAAACTAGTAAGAGAAAGTTGTTCTTGACAAAGCAAATAGTTAACCTGTGGAACTCCTTGCTGCAGGAGGCTGTGAAGGCTACAACTAGAACAGAGTTTAAAGGGAAGTGAGATCAAGTCATGGAGGTTGGGTCCATGGAGTCCTATTAGCCAGAGGGTAGGAGTGGTGTCCCTGCCCAAAGTTTGTGGAAGGCTGGAGAGGGATGGCACGAGACAAATGGCTTGGTCATTGTCTTCGGTCCATCCCCTCCAGGGTCCCTAGGGTTGGCCGCTGTGGGCAGACAGGCTACTGGGCTAGATGGACCTTTGGTCTGACCCAGTACGGCCATTGTAAGCTCAGGGCTCAGGGTCGGGGGTCTCAGTGGACCCCCTTGATTTTCATGCACACCTGGTCCTGGGTGGCCAGGCTGGCAGCTCTCCTGCCCTAGACGGCCACTTTCCTGTGTCTAGTGCGGAGATCGTGGACAAGGTCCACGATGTCCGCACTAGCCCAGGAAGGTGCCCGCCTCTTGCGGTCCAGGGCAAGCTCCCGGGAGCCGCCAGCCTGGTCCCGGCAAGAGGGGGTGGGCTGGGGGGCATCGGGTGGGTGGCTCTGTGCCGTGCCAGGTGCAGGGTCTGCTAGCTGGGTGCTGGCAGGCTTGCACCTGGCACGGGCACCGTAGCCAGCCCGTGCCCCTTTAAGGGGTCCGGGGCCGGGAGGGGGGCATAGAGTTTCCCTGGTGTTGGCCAGAGTGGCCACCAGGGAAACCTGGGGAGGGCTAGCCTCCCACTAGTTCGAACTAAAGGGCTACACAGCCCTTAGTTCGAACTAGCTAGTTCGAACTAGGCGTTAGTCCTCGTAAAATGAGGTTTACCTAGTTCGAACTAAGCGCTCCGCTAGTTCGATTCAAATTCGAACTAGCGGAGCGCTAGTGTAGCGCATAGGAAAGTTAGTTCGAACTAAGGTCCGTTAGTTCGAACTAACTTTCTAGTGTAGACATACCCTATGTTACTACAATCCATGCAATATTTACAATGCATACTTTACAGATACATTTGTGATAGCTGTTATTATATAGTTAGTAAATACAAGAGCAAGCATTTTTTTTTCAAAAAGTCTATATAGATAGGCTAGAATGGCCTTCATCTTTGAAAGACATTTCCTGTACACTGAAATTAACACCAGCAAGCCAACAAGAAATTTCATAAAAGCTATTCCAAGCCAAGCTTGTAAAACAAATCTAGGATGGTTCTCAGGCCACTTTTGTTCAACATCGTCAGTAATGACCTGATGAGGGGATGGGTTGCACCCTCAGCAATTTTTTGTATGACACTAAGCTAGAGGGAGAGATAGATATGCTAGAGGGTAGAGATAGAGTCCAGAGTGACCTAGACAAATTGGAGGATTGGACCAAAAGATATCTGTTGAGATTCAACAAGGACAAGTGCAGCATCCTGTACCGGGAACGGAAGAATCCCAAGCACTGTGCATTAGGAGGAGCATTGCCAGTAGATCTAGAGAAGTGATTATTCCCCTTTATTTGGCACTAGTTAGGCCACATCTAGGGTATGTCTACATTGCATTCCTCTTCCGAGAGAGAAATGCAAATGCAGAAACCTGAAATTGCAAATGAAGCGCGGATTTGAATTTCCCGTGCTTCATTTGCATAATCGCGGGCTGCCACTTTTCCAGAATAACATCTTTCGAGCCAACAAATGTGGTCCCCACGGGGTTATTTTGAGAGAAAACCTTCCTTCGAAATAACCCTTACACCTAAAAAATGCGTGTCTAATTCTGGGGCCCCTATTACAGAAAGGATGTGGATGCATTGGAATGGGTCCAGAAGAGGGCAACAAAAATAATTAGGAAGCTGGAGCACATGACTTCTGATGAGAGGCTGAGGGATTTGGGCATATGTAGTCTACAGAGCAGAAGAGGGAGGGGTATTTGATAGCAGCCTTCAACTACCTGAAGGGAGGTTCCAAAAAGGATGGAGAGAGGCTGTTCTCAGTAGTGACAAATGGCAGAACAAGGAGCAATGGTCTCAAGTTGCAGTGGAGTAAATCTAGATTGGATATTAGGAAACACTATTTTACTAGGAGGGTGGTGAAGCACTGGAATGGGTTACCAATGGAGGTGGTTTTTAATTCCCAGCTTGACAAAGCCCTAGCTGGGATGATTTAGTTGGGGTTGGTCCTGCTAGGAGCTCGGCAGGCCCAGGAGCATAGCAGGACTGTCCATAGGCTACCGGAGCCCGGTGCACAGAGATCTGGGCTGCCCAGTATAGTAGGGAAGGAGGATGGGGGGACTGACAGGGCAGAGAGGCTGCTGGCAAGGGGGAGTCAGCCAGGAGGCTGGCAGCCGGGCCAGGGCTGTGGGGAGCCAGTGACAGGGAAGCCAGATATGACCTCCCCTGGTCCGGAGAGTGCCAGACCAGGGAGTTACAACCTATACTTTATTTTATTTATCATTAAGAAACAGTTATTCAAATGATATTATTCTATATTAACATGACATCACAAATATAGTATAAAAGAATGTCTGATTAGAAAAAGATGTTTCATTATTATGCTTACAAACTTTGGTAAGATTATATAATGCACAAGTAATGACACTTTTTTACTAAAAAAAAGACCAATATTTAACTGTTAATATGTATATGCAATTGACAGCACTTCATAAAAAATCAGAACCACTTTCAGTTCATTCAAAGTACATCTCATTCCTATATGTACATATACAAAATAGATAAACCACATCTATTTACTAAATGGTACATCATATTGTCCAGTGTAATTTGACAATGTCTTTATCATGTTTAAGTAGAAGAAAGGAGACTTAGGGTATGTCTACACTACAGCGCTAATTCGAACTAACGCATCCAGACTAAAAAACTAGTTCGAATTAGCATTTTGCTAATTTGAATTAGCATGTCCACACAGAGTGGACCCTGAACCGGGGTTAAGGATGGCCGGAAGCAGTGCCGGCAGGGCATCAGATGAGGACTTAGAGCGTGGAGCTGCTGTCTCAGGCTAGCCGAGGGCTGTGCTTAAAGGGACCTGATCCCCACCCCGGACAGACAGTTCTCAGGGTGCCCCACTTGCAAAGCAGTCCTGGCTTTGATTGCCTGGAGTACCCACACTGGGCACATCACAGCACTCAGCCATCAGCCCGGCTGCACTTGCCGCAGGCTGCCATCTGGGGAGAGGGGGCAATTGGGGGGCTGCAGGAGAGGTTCCACCCCCAGAAGCCCGCAGAGCCAGCCCAGTCCTCCCCATCGGGGGCTCGTACCCCAATCCTTCCTCACCTCCTTCCGCTTACCCTTCCCTAGCCCCCCTTCCTGATGTACAAAATAAAGGACAATTGTTTTCAAAAATAGAATCTCTCTTTATTGAACAAAACTGGGGGAGACTGGGAAAAGGAGGTGGGAGAGGGGAAGAGAGAGGGTGGGAGAGGGGAGGGCAAATACAATGATGAGGGGTTTGGAACAGGTCCCATATGAAGAGAGGCTAAAGAGACTGGGACTTTTCAGCTTAGAAAAGAGGAGATGGAGGGGGGATATGATAGAGGTCTATAGAAGCACGAGTGGGGTGGAGAGGATGCATACAGAAAAGTTCTTCATTAGTTCCCATAAAGAAGGACTAGAGGACACCAAAGGAAAGGAATGGGTAGCAGGCTTCAAACTAATAATAGAAAGTTGTTCTTCACAAACCAAAGAGTCAACCTGTGGAACTCCTTGCTGCAGGAGGCTGTGAAGGCTAGAACTAGAACAGAGTTTAAAGAGAAGTGATATCAATTCATGGAGATTAGGTCCATGGAGTGGTATTAGCCAGGGGGTAGGAGTGGTGTCCCTGCCCGAAGTTTGTGGAAAGGTGGAGATGGATGGCATGAGACAAATGGCTTGGTCACTGTCTTTGGTCCATCCCCTCCAGGATCCCTAGGGTTGGCCGCTGTCAGCAGACAGGCTACTGGGCTAGATAGACCTTTGGTCTCACCCAGTACTGCCATTCTAAGCTCAGGGCTCAGGGTTGTGGGTCTCAGTGGACCACCTTGATTTTCATGCAAACCTGCTCCTGTGTGGCCAGGCTGGCAGCTCTCCTGCCCTAGATGGCTGCTTTCCTGTGCCTAGTGCGGAGGTCGTGGACAAGGTCCACGATGTCTGCACTGGACCAGGTGGGTGCCCGCCTCTTGCAGTCCTGGGCAAGCTCCCGTGAGCCGCCAGCCTGGTCCCGGGAAGACGGGGAGGGCTGGGGGGCATCGGGTGGCTGACTTGAGCCGTGCCAGGTGCAGGGTCTGCTGGCTGGGTGCTGGCAGGCTTGCACCTGGCACAGGCACCGTAGCCAGCCCGTGCCCCTTTAAGGGCTCCGGAGCCGGGAGAAGGGCATACGAGTTTCCCTGGTGTTGGCCAGAGTGGCCA
The DNA here is from genome assembly GCF_049634645.1 of Pelodiscus sinensis. Taxonomy (NCBI): domain Eukaryota; kingdom Metazoa; phylum Chordata; order Testudines; family Trionychidae; genus Pelodiscus; species Pelodiscus sinensis. The sequence continues at coordinate 32,826,399 of NC_134713.1, read as the reverse complement.
CCAGGGAAACCTGGGGAGGGCTAGCCTCCCACTAGTTCGAATTAAGGGGCTACACAGCCCTTAAGTCGAACTAGTAAGTTCGAACTAGGCTTAGTCCTCATAAAATGAGGTTTACCTAGTTCGAACTAAGCGCTCCGCTAGTTCGAATTAAGTTCAAACTAGCGGAGCGCTAGTGTAGCGCCTATCAAAGTTAATTCGAACTAACGTCCGTTAGTTCAAATTAACTTTGTAGTGTAAACATACCCTTAGGGACATAATCTAATTTCATTTAATATTGAACAGATGAGAAGTGACTCCACTGGTGAGGTGACGTTTTCAGGGGTAAAATTGATTAAATCAGAATCAGGACTTCAACTCTGAAGTGCTGACCATTGTGTTAATTCATATACATATTTTAATGCCTTCCATTTTTATGGTTTGTATATATTGTACAGAAGGACAACAGCTGTTTGATGTTTAAAAGTTTATTGTATTTTATATGAATTACTTTATTAAAAATTTACTTTCTAATAAAATTTGGAAGAGAGTTTAAAAATCAGGTAATATGGGTTTAAAAAGTGGTATTTTTACTTGTGGCTCTTGTGCTGCACATAACACATTATATCCCTCAAAGCTTCTCACTATGCCATTGAGACGTTGAAGCAGCAGATGTCCTGGGAGAAAGAAAAGACAATTCAAAATGAATACACAGCAAGGGACAGAATCACACATCACGATACATGTAGGTAGCAGTGATTTTTAGAAAAATCAGGAAAATTTTGAACGCCCCTTTCTCAATAAGCTTCAATAACAATTCTCAGACTGAGAACAGATATGCTAAAAGGGCATTGTTTCCATATGGATAAGGTTTAGATGATCATTTAAAACTGGTATCAATAGCACCAAAATGTTGCTATTTGTTCTTGTGATATTTTGGTCCGATGTGGTGAAAAATGGGGAAGGAGCAATGTCTTATTTGTCTGTAACCCTATGACATCTTTGAGGCAAGAGAAATAATCCTTCAAATCTTGTATGGTAGATCTCTTAGGTTACGTCTACACTGCAACCAGAGTATCCTGAAATAGCTATCCTATGTCTTCACAGGATGTTTCAGAATAGTGCTATATTTCAAAATTTGGTGTTGTGTAGATAGTGCCAAATGACAAAATAAGCTATTTCGAAATAGCATGTAAGATACACAATTTGTGTGGCTCAAATTGCAGATCTTATTTCAAGTTACGGTGCAGTGTAGATGCACCCTTACAGAGCCAGGGATCCTCATAAGATTTCCTCTGTCTTCAGTGGAAAGTTTGTGAGAATTGGATCTGACTTGAAACCAAAATTATAGGTTAAGTTCACATCCGGTGATTCAGATCTAAGCCTCTGGTGTCTTCCTTCCCTCCCCATCTCTCCCCAGTTTTCAATGTTCCAGGTTTGTTCTCTCTAATCTTAATTTCTGTGTAACTATTTTGTTATGAAATATCTAATAGTAAGGCCCAAATTCTATGATAAGCTCCACAGCCATGGCCTCCAAAGAGGGAGGGAAGAGGAGTAAAAACAGAAAATGGGAAAGTCACAGCTCCCTTCGCAGAAGCCATGGCTGGGGAACAAATTAGACTGGAATTGCTCTTTGGCGCCAGTATGTCCATCTGTGAGTGTGAGGTGGAGGACTCAGGTATCCACACGGCAGCTACAGCTCAACCACATGAAATATGTGTACAGGGGCCTGTATATTGGCCCCTACGGAGCTGAGCTCCACACCAGAGGAAGCATGGGCAGCCCCCCGAATCTTATCTACAACTTGTGCAACTGAACTGAACTGTTTTGATTTGGAAGAACCTTTTAGCCATGCAAGTATGGAAGGGGTTTGCCTCTAAATGCAAAAGACATCCTAGGTTGCACTGATATGCATTTCCAAAAATAGGAAATTATTAAATGATGTGGCGCTTTAACAGCTTCCGTGAATTTGTACATTATGATAAAGCCCTACAATGGTATCTAAACATAAGATACTCCCTCATGAGTAAGGCTGTTTAGGGAGTAACTTCTTTCTAGACTCAGATGTTCTACATCTGCATGGTCAGAGTCCCAGCTGTCCAATAAGACAATCTTGGCAAGGGAGGAGTTAGTGTGGGCAATGCAGCTGAAAATAAATTTGAAAAAATGGCATTTACCACAAGGCTGTAAATCACCTACTGCACCCAGGCTTTCAAATTCCAAATATGTATTACGTATAAATGTATTTTAGAATAAAGTCACATTGTAGAGCACGACTCTTCTCCTATTATACATACCACAGTTCTGCTTTGGAGAACTGTGGTATATATAATAGTAGTGCTTAACATCCTCTTGTATAAACAAGTCAGAACAATTCTTACTGTATTGTCTGCCTGCTGACAGCCTGATTTGACTTCTGCTTTGGAATTCACTTTCAAAATTCATCTAGGCATTTGGCTTAGATGATACTTCACAAATATGAGCTTGTGAAGAGGGACCATGTGTCCCATTCCAAAACCTACCTTCAAAGAGAGCAGCGTTGGAAATATCCTTGTATAACCCATAACCCATGCCTCTACATGCTATGGCAGTGCCAATACAACCTCTTCTTTTTGGCAGCCACACATGGTTGTGATCCCATTGGTCTCTCCTGCTCTGTTCAGGTATTCTATTGTGGCACTTTTGATCAATTTTTTTAAAAGCAGGTGGGCATCAATATTGGAAAAGAGTTTCCTGAAGAGGAAATAGCACTTAGTAACATGCAGACAACACAATCAAGCCCCGCTGTGTTTGAAAACTATGCCCTTTGGAGAATGACATACTGCATACCTTTTCAGAAGGCACAGATGTCATCTCAGCCATTGGAAATGAGCACAGGGAGCTAGGAAACCATATCTTCTATTTGTGAGTTAAGTGATGGATTGCTATTCAAAACTGTCAAAACCACAGTCTGTCCTGAGATTCCAAACCTGTGCAGTGGGGACAGGTTATTGTTACCCCCACTGAAAGGTAGATTAACTTCAGAGATAATAAAATATAGCTTCAGAAGTCATGGACAATGAGTTTTTAGGTCCAGTGAATCATGATTAGTTTTCTAGAACAGGTAAGAAGAGCTATCATAATACAATTGCCATCATTTTTGGCTTTCTACAGAAGGCTGTCATAGAAATGGCTAGGAAATGTTCCAAAGAATGGGTGAATTTCTGTTGAAAGGTAAAACCAGTGAGGCAAATGACGTTCATTTAACATGTCTGCTAAATAAAGAGTAGATTAAATTTTGAATGGATTTCAGTCACACAAAGTCATATGAAGACACAAAAACCAGCGAAATGCACAGCAACATTCATAAAATCCTCTCTGATCTCCCATCACTTTTAGTCCAGTATGAATCCCTTGACTTCAACAAAGCTACTCCTGACTCACATCAGCAGTGTTGCTAGCTCTAATATTTTATCATGAGTCATGGATTTATTTTTTGTTTTGTTTTGTTTCTGTTTGCTTTTGTTTTTAACAGTTCTCATGAATTTCTCATATCTACCTTCAATCTTGTAAAATTTTGTCTTTATTTAAAACAGTTGATGTCCCATTCCTGTCAATCAGATGACCCTCAGAAAGGTAACTACCAGGTCCAGTTTAACTTCAGATGAAAGTGAGGCTGCACCAGCAAAACCAGCATGTTATCAGAGAATATGTGGCCCTTTAAGGTATGTCTTTACTTAAAAAAAAAAAAAAAAAAAAAAAAAAAACACCACCAGAGCACTAAATCTCAAAGGTTAGGTCAGTTGACTTGGGCTTGGGCTGCAGAACTAAAAACAGCAGTGTAGAAATTTAGGCTCTGAGACCTGGTGGTGTGGTGGGTCTCAGAACCTGGCCTCTGGCCTGAGCCAGATTGTTTACACTAATTTTCATCTGAGATCCCAAGTCAGTTGATGAAGGCTCTGAGAGTAGGTGCGGTGAGTGGTTTCAGTGTAGTTGTATTCTTAGCCATCATGTGAGAGCCGGTCCACTGATAAGAGAATGTGGAGCAGCAGGGAGGGGATATATGTTAGGAAATAAGACAGGAAATGGTGAATGAGGCTGTATATGAAGAACAGGAAGAAGGAGCTGAGGAGTGGGCAGTTTTCCCTCTAAGATTTTCCATCCATTAGCCGAGTGAGTTTTCATAGAATCATAGAATACTGAGACTGGAAGGGACCTCGAGAGGTCATCGAGTCCAGTCCCCTGCCCTCATGGCAGGACCTAATACTGTCTAGACCATCTCTGACAACACCTATCCAACCTACTCTTAAATATCTCTAGAGATGGAGATTCCACAACCTCCCTGGGCAATTTATTTCAGTGTCTGAGTACCCTGACAGTTAGGAACTTTTTCTTAATATCCAACCTAAACCTCCCTTGCTGCAGTTTAAGCCCATTGCTTCTTGTTCTATCCCCAGAGGCCAAGATGAACAAGTTTTCTTCCTCATCGTTATGACACCCTTTTAGATATCTGAAAACTGCTATCATGTCTCCCCTCAATCTTCTCTTTTCTAAATTAAACAAACCCAATTCCTTCAGTCTTCCCTCATAGGTCATGTTCTCTAGACCGTTAATCATTCTCGTTGCTCTTCTCTGGACCCTCTCCAATTTCTCCACATCTTTCTTGAAATGTGGTGCCCAGAATTGGACACAATACTCCAACTGAGGCCTAACCAGCGCAGAGTAGAGCGGAAGAATGACTTCTCGTGTCTTGCTCACAACACACCTGTTAATGCATCCGAGAATCATGTTTGCTTTCTTTGCAACGGCATCACACTGCTGACTCATCCTCAACTTGTGGTCCACTATAACTGCTAGATCCCTTTCTGCCATACTCCTTCCTAGACAGTCACTTCCCATTCTGTATGTATGAAACTGATTGTTCCTTCCTAAGTGGAGCACTTTGCATTTATCTTTATAAACTTCACCCTATTTACCTCAGACCGTATCTCCAATTTGTCCAGGTCATTTTGAATTATTACCTTATCCTCCAGATTAGTCGCAACCCCTCCCAGCTTGGTATCATCTGCACACTTAATAAGCGTACTTTCTATACCAATATCTAAATCATTGATGAAGATATTGAAGAGAGACGATCCCAAAACAGACCCCTGCGGAACCCCAGCGACTGTCTGGGAAGGAGTATGGCATTTGTTATGACTTTCCAGCAGGATTGTGAACCATTAATAACTACTCTCTGAGTATGGTTATCCAGCCAGTTATGCACTGTCAGCCGATGGTCAGGGCAGTGCGTGTGTGTGTCTGTGTGTTATACACCCGAGTCTTCAACTGCTAGGACATGAGGTCCTGTTGCAGCGGGCGGTCTAAGGGGAGACCAACGGGCACACTGAGAGGTTTTACGTCCTTGTCTTTGACCACTAGGACCGGAGTCCCTTCGCGGCGGGCAGCCAACAGGCTGACAGACTCCCCAGAGTTTTTAAGTCTGCGTCTTTAGCCACTAGGACCAAGGTCCCTTCACAGCAGGCAGACAACAGGCTGGCAGATGCCCCAAAGTTTGCAGGGAGAGCTTATTACACCCGTGTCTTTAGCTGCTAGGACCGAGGTCCCTCTGTAGCGGGCAGCCTATGAAAGGCTGACGGATGCTCCTATGGATCTGCCTCCTGGAGGCAACATGATCCAAATGCCCAGGTCTGCCTGTGTCTGCCCCTATGACCAGCTGGAGTTCTTTTAAATTATGCTTGGTTCTGTTACAGCAACTGAAGGAGTCAGGCTAAAGCTTAAACAGTTACAGCTTTATTAAAGAAGCTTATAAATCATATGGTTACAATGGCTATTGCTCTATTTCTTAACTGCTAGCAAATATAGATCTTAAAAAATGGTTACAAAGAAAATAAAGATAGAAAATAGAAATAATGGTACCAAGTGACAGCTTAATCTTTAACGAGCTCTAAGTCTATGTGTACACTTAAGACAAAGGACCACGTCCAGGTACAATTTTTACCCCCTTCTGTGCCTCTCGACTCCAGTGTATCAGGCCAGGGCTGGTCCCTCAATTCCTAGGAAAGACGAATACAAGGTGGGCGTCCCCATGGAACCTTGGGAGGCCAATCACCTAACCTGACCAGCAGATAGATAGTAGATTAACACTCAGAGTAAGTGTGCTGCTGGACCCATCTTTATACCCATAGGGGCCCGTATCCTCTTTCTTATCTAAAATGCCAAATTGTGTTGGTCCGTCTTTGTGACGCCGCTTCTTACAAGGGAGTTTCAACGTAATTTACACTTGCAAGAGAGATAACTAAATTGTGAGTACTGGACATTATTTACTGGGCGGGAGATTCCTCCCCCCCCCCCCCCCCCCATGGACGAGTGTGTGATCGTATCAATATAGGTGCCAGCCAAGGCAGTTCTCACAGCCTCGAGGTCAGCGATTGGCGTATCTCTGTTTACAGCCATCCATGGTCACTGTGAGCTAGCATATCCGGGCCTCCTGTCAAGGCTTCAAAGACTATGCTGATTTTACTGCTCTGTGTGTGCCCTGTGTGCTCCAGGCAAGCAAGATGGCTGTTACAGGTGGGGGTTCCTGTCTGGCTACTTGCACCCACCTTATAGTAGCCCCATCTAAGTTGTATTTGCCTAGTTTATTTATAAGAATATCATGCGAAACCGTATCAAAAGCCTTACTAAAGTCTAGGTATACCACATCCACCGCTTCTCCCTTATACACAATACTCGTTATCCTATTAAAGAAAGCTATCAGATTGGTTTGACATGATTTGTTCTTTACAAATCCATGCTGGCTGTTCCCTATCACCTTGCCACTTTCCAAGTGTTTTCAGATGATTTCCTTAATTACTTGCTCTATTATCTTCCTTGGCACAGAAGTTAAACTAACTGGTCTGTAGTTTCCTGGGTTGTTCCTATTTCCCTTTTTATATTTGCCCTTTTCCAGTCTTCTGGAATCTCTCCTGTGTCCCATGATTTTCCAGAGATGATAGCTAGAAGTTCAGCTACCTCCTCTATCAGCTCCTTGAGTATTCTAGGATGCATTTCATCAGGCCCTGGTGACTTGCAGGCATCTAACTTTTCTAGGTGCTTTTTTACTTGTTCTTTTTTTATTTTACCTTCTAAAACTACCCCTTCCCACTAGCATTCACTATGTTAGGCATACCTATAGACTTCTAGGTGAAGACCAAAACAAAGAAGTCATTAAGCATCTCTGCCATTTCCAAGTTTCCTGTTACTGTTTCTCCCTCCTCACTGACCAGTGGGCCTACCCTGTCCTTGGTATTCCTCATGCTTCTAATGTATTTATAAAAAGTCTTCTTGTTTCCCTTTATTCCTGTAACTAGTTTGCGCTCATTCTGTGCCTTTGCCTTTCTAAACTTGCCCCTGCATTCCTGTGCTGTTTGCCTATATTCATCCTTTGTAATTTCTCCTAGTTTCCATTTTTTATAGGACTCCTTTTTTATTTGTCTTGTGCATCAATATTGTGGTCACATGGCATGTTTGGATGTGTGCCATTATGGCACAAATATCTTATAGGTATTTTTTTAAAATGTTGGCAAGAAAGAATACTAAAACAAGGGATAATTAACAAGGTGAATGACATTAAATGTTTATTTAATATGAAGTCAAATAAAAAGAAAATTAATACTGCAAAATTTACAGAAGCCAACTTCCTCTGTTTATCACCCTTGTGGGCAGAGGTGGGGGTAGGGGATGTCCCAGTTTGGGCTAGGGCCAGCTGGAGATGTCATGCGTGGGATTGTTTCTGTTACCCTTCCCCGTATAGCTGAGTCTTGCCAAGGCTGTCAGTGGAGGGGGATTTGCTATAATTCACAGCAAAAATCCCAGCTTTCAGCACCCCCCACTGAAAAGCTCTCCTGCAAAAGATGGGAGGATGGCTGCTGCAGATACCCCCTGCCTCAGCAAGTCTCGTAATCAGCCGGGGTCCTGATTATGGTGAAGCCCCAACCTGCATTGCTAGGAGCTGTGGTGAGGTAAGACTTCCTGGAGGTTGCAGGTGTGGACGCACCAGGCAGAGCCCAGGCCCCCATTAGGATGGGAGCCAGTGGTCTGGGTGGTGTTTGGCTACCTGATGCTTTGGGCCAGTGCAGAGGGAAGGCAGGACACAGGAGGGGCCAGAGAAGGAATAGCTGCAAAGCCCAGTGATCAGCCCTAGAGGAAACCTGGCCTACGGTCAGGTGTACACCTAGAAGCAGGGTCATGGCTGTGTTCCAGCCACTTCAGACACACTGACCTTCCCTGGCTGCACATACAACCCACCTACTCCCAAATTTTCCTCCAAACTGGAACATCCCCAGATGGTGACTAGCTGCAAGGAGGGGTACTGGTAGAAAGCTGCCCACAAAGGGGAAGCAGGGCCACCCTGCTCAGACACTGTCCTGCTGCTCTCCCATGCTGGTGTCTTGCCCCTGACTTCCCCACCCAGCTGCTTCCCACTGCCTCTAAAGCAGCCACCCACCATGCGGCTCCTTTGGCCCCAGCCATCCACCACCTGTCACATGGCTTCCCCAACCCTGGACACCAGAGCAGCCACCGGTCATCTGCCATGCACCTTCTCTGGCCTTTGCCACCAGAGCAGCCACTTGCCATCCACCACCCACCATGTGGCTACATCGCTTTGCTTCAACCCTGTACGCAGGAAAGAAATGTTCTCTGCACACGTGTGCAAGCCCGTGGCTTAGAGGAAATCCTGGGTGCAGAGAACATGAGCAGGAGGCAAATTAAACAGGAGCATGTAGGGGGATGTAGGATGGCAGAGAGGAAGAATGTTATGGGTAGGATACTGTGAGGAGAAAGGGAGGGAAATATGGAAAGCAAGTGGATATAGATAACATTATGGACATGAAATTGTGCAGGAACATATAAGAAGAATGAGGGTGCTTATCCTATCTAACTAGGAAGGCTGACAGAAGCAGTAACTCACACAACTGGGAAATATGATAGAGTAAAGGAAGTTTCCTATGAGCAGAGAGGCTGATTTTTGTGCATGTATTAAAGGATGAATTTTGACCCTGAGATGGTCACACGCAAGTTGGGGCTGACTGATTTCTCCCTACAGTGAAGGAAGGAAGGATAAATCTGTTTTTATTTTTAGATCTCATGATGTGTAAGCCAGTCTCATGATTCTGGGGGCTGGCTCAAAAATGTTCAAGGTTTGGGATATCAAAACTGTACCAATGTAAGTGATGTCAAAATCAGAACTTTTACAATTCTTAAAATTATTGTAGCCATAGCTGTCTTTGTGTCACCAAGTCTGGGCAAGAATAGGTTGTGATCAGCCCCTACATCATAAAAACAGCATTATGTGATACAATGAAACAACTGCTATTATTGCCTTTCTATGAAGGAATCTCTGAAGACTATATATGTATTAGGTTAGTTATAAATTAATACAAGATTACAAAGAGTTTAAGGCTAGTGGTTATTCTTTCCCATTCTGTGACATGACAAAGTACAGCTCCAATATCCTCTAGTGAAGTATCAGAGGTAAGACTTCAAGATCCTCTGGTGTCATAGTGGACTAATATTTTACAGATCAGTGACACCCAAGATTTATCTTTTAAAGGTTTGCCAGTGTCATACTCTACTTCTATTTTACACTCCAGTAGCTTCCAGAGTTTATCTTTTAGAAAGACCCATGCAAAGGTTGCAGTGTCTTGGACAGTTTTGATAGGAAACATCCATAATCATTTAAAAGACTGAAAAGTAGTTGAAGCTTAGAACTATTAGTAATCTTCCCTGCGTTCACAATAGATAGCACTTTTTCTTTTTTTAAATTCGGCATATCAGAGACTACCAAGAAAGGAAAATTTCCCATTTTTTGTCTAGATTGATGGAGGCTGTTGAATAGGTTATGGACAGATGGCTGGAAAGAGGTTTTATTGGTGCTAGAATTTTCTTTTGAAGAATTTGAATATCCTCCAAAGCAGTGGCCAGCACAGCTGTATCCACACACCTGGAGAAGTACCGTGTGCCAAGTGTATGCCTGGCATTGCGTACTTCCCCCAGAAACCAAACAGACTGTAAAACTGAGTTTGTGTCTATACAGCAAGGCTTAACTTGAAATAAGCTACACAAAATGAACAACATCAATTGCATAGCTTATTTTGAAATAGCTTATTTCGAAATTCGGAGCATCTACACAGCACTAATTTCAAAATAGAGCACTTTTCCTCCAGCTTCCCTTATTCCTCATACATGAGGGTTACAGGAGTTGGAGTAAGAAGTCCTCCAGCTTGTCAGTATTTAGACATTACTTCAAAATATCTGCCTGCTTTGTGGATGAGGACTAAATTATTTCGAAATAACACTAGTTATTTCAAAATAATGTTGCTCTGCAGTTGTACCCTTAGTAATAATCTGGTTCTTGATCTGCTACTGGGATACCAAAGTATGCATTGTCTCATACAAGGGGATTGTGACTTATGACAAAACCTTTATTAATCAACTGCAAAAATACATAGTAAATATATTTGAGGGCATGCATGCTGGCATCTGAATTTATAATATTCATAATGCTAAACAAGGTAGGATTTCTTCTCGTGAGTGTTTGTTTGTTTGTTTTTTACTTTGACTTAATTATAACTAAGCAATCTTCAGAGTAAAAAATTATAAGTTCTACATCCTACGTTGTTGTATCTGTGTTGTCATAGATGGAAAAGCTGTTCTAAGAGCCCATTGGGATAGCTTGTGCTTTGTAGATATGTGACATTTTCATTGTATTGTGAACGTCTCATAACTTGTGATAAATCCACATGTAGTCATTTGTACAACAATAAACAGCTTCATTGTTGTAACACACACACTATAGTTAGATGATGCTTTATTTATGCTCACTATATGTAAAACAATAAGGATACATCTACACTGCACAGCTATTTCAAAATAAGCTATTCTGCAATAGTTATTCCGAAATAGCTTATTTCGAAATCGCACATCTACACTGCAGAGAAGCCTCAAAATTAGTCCGAGGCAGGCTTCTCTAATGTAGATGTGCTATCTCAATTTAGAACCCCAGGCGGCGCTGGGGAGGAATTACTTAGAATGGCCCTGGTGAGGGCTAATTTTCATATAGCAGCAGTGGAGCAGCTACACACATCTTATTTCAAAATAACTATTTCAGAAAAGACATTATTCCTCAGTGAATGAGGTTTACAGAAGTTGGAATAAGCCGTCCATTATTTTGAATTTATTTAGAAATAATGGAATTTCTATGTAGATGCTCACATTATTATTTCGAAATAACACTAGTTATCATGAAATAACTATGCAGTGTGGACACACCCTTAAAAAAACAACCCTTCCTTCTAAAATTGTACAATTGTTCTTGATATTTGGAAGAGGAGAAGATCTATCCACCATACCCTTCTTTAAAGATAACTTTTATTCTTCATGGTGTATATAATTTTATTTGTCTTAAATTCCAACCACTTCTTCCGCTCTTATCTATTAGTTTTTCCATTATTCCCCCATGAATCCAATCTAGCTAACAGCCTGTTCTTTAGGGTCTGATACTAACTCATGAAGTGGTTTAAAACTTCCTATAGTACAGGTTTGTGGGCAGTTATGAGTTTCTTGACATCAGGGTTCAGAAAATACACCTCATGACCTGCTGCAAAATTGTTTGTCCAGTTTAAGGAAATTCTTTGGTACTGGGTGTGTTATCTCCTAGAAATGCTGGCCAGACTGCCAGTCTCCTTTTTAAATGAGACTGCATATTTTTTCACACCTTACAAAAGGTCTAATCTCACCGGTTATACAGGTGAAAGAGCTTAGTTGTGCTGTACTTTAGTGTCTGCTAATGGTAAATTTACTGAACACTTTTGATGGTTCTATCACAAAGGATGCCGAGACTTCATTGTCTACATGCAGTTCTTGAGATGTATGTTATTGCTATTTTCCCCTACTTCTGGCAATACACAGAGTATGTTCAGGTCAACTTATTTTCTCCAAGATTTTTAGGGTCTGCAGTCCTTTCAACCAATTCTGCCATTTGTTCAAGAATTCTTTCCTTATATAGCAATTTTTATTTTAAACCTGCCGGTAATGGGTCTGTGTTTACCACTGTATAAAAAGCTAGATTTTCTGAACCTTTCATCTTCCACCTTTGGGATAATTTTCTTACTTGTGCTAAAGTAGTTTCATTTCTATGGTATTTTGAAATTTGTCACCAGGTGGTTCTCTAAACTTTATTAGCAGTTTATAACTGTACAGTACCTTTTATTTACTGTGCAATTCTTCAGTGCTTTGAGTAGCTATTGCCATAACACAAGCAATTTCACAAGCACTTCTAAAAGGATTTATTTTCTGAGCGTAATTTTTTGTGCTTGGATTTGCTGTTCAGTCCATATTCAACTCTATGTCAAAAACACCAAGAAGTGTGTGTCAAAGTTGCAGCTTGCAGAAAACTGTTTTAAATAATACTGCAGTATAGTCAGGGCAGGGTCTCAACCTCCATACAAGTGGATTTAGTGCACAGCAAACCAATCAGTCTGATTGTGCAAAAATGCTCATGTGCATAGATATTTGCAGGATAAGGCCCCAAGCTTGCAAAATTTATTTTTACTCACAGTCCAAGAGAGATTTGCTTTATCTAGCTTCTACTATTTACCTAGATCAGTGGTTCTCCAGGTGCAGTCTGCGGCCACCTCCCGGGTGGTCCGTAGCTCAAGCTCAGCCACCCCCCCTCCACAAGGCAGGGAGCCCACACTGCCTCCCCACTGTGTGGAGGAAGAGGGTAGGGCCTAGCTCCATCCTCTGTCCCCACCCTGCTGGAGGTCCAGCAGCGAGGCTTACCCCATTGCTGCTATTGGCCAATGCTACCTGGGCAGTGGTCTCTGTGACACCCAGCGGGGAAGTAGCAACCCACGTGCCACGGTGTTGGGAGCCCTCTCACACCACTTCAACCCAGCACCCAGCCCACTGACGGAGAGCCAGCTCTGCTAGACAGGCGATCAACGTCCACCTCCATGCACTAGCCTGTGCATCTGCCTATGGGCCCCCCATTTTTAAATGCAGACCTCAGATTCTCATTCCCAAACCATAAAACAATAAAACCTAACAGATTTATCTAAACTTTACCCTACTTACAGATAGTGAAGAGTCTTTTCTTGGAGGCAGACATGATGTCTGTCCCCCTCGGTAGCTGGAGAGAAACTGCCCAGAGATAAAGGAGGGAAAAACCCAAAAATTCTTTTGTCCCAGTTTGAAATCCCTATCTGCATTTCTATTGGCTGAGCAGATATTTGGCTAGGTAAAGTTAACCCCTTAGGGTATGTCTATACTACCACCCTAGTTCGAACTAGGGTGGTAGTGTAGACATACCCTTAGTTCCCAGGCTGCTGCCCATCCTTCAGGGTCATGACACATGCTCTAAGCTGTATGCCACCCTGTGATAAGAGAGAATGTTTGAATGGAGCATGTTTGGGGCGAGGGAAACAGCAAGGCTAAACACATGGAGCCAGAAACTAGGCGCTGACTAATTAAAGACAAAATGGCTGCCCTAAGCAAACAAAGGACCCCGACTAAGGGAGGTCTGGGCATGCTCCTCAGTGACGAATATTGAGGTAGGACCCCTGTGTGAGTGACAGGAGCCACCCAGTTCCAATAAAAGGAGAGAGCATGTGGCAGGAGCTCTCTTTCTGACCAGCTTGCCAGCCAGGATCCATGGCTAGGGGCAAACCTCCAGAGTCAATATGTCTGGGCTCGTTCTGCACCCTATTGCCTGTGTAAGTGTGTGAGTGCCTGAGGGCATGAATGAATGTGTGCCAATGGACTAATGAATGTGTGCGTTTGTGTGGGTGAGAGAGAGAGAGCTCAATCCCCTTCAGTTTAACCCTAAAGTGTCATTCAATGGCAGCTCAATCCCCTTGAGTTTAACCCTCGAGTGGACCAGTAATTCCTCATTTAATAAATCCACATGAGTGTAACCCTGGGGTGGTCTCCAGTGAAATTGAGGTAATAACTTGGTGCAATAGGCAGGGTGGCTGCATCTCAGGTCCCCAGCCATAGGACTCTGCAGCCACTATGCCTATTTCCCTGAGTGTTCTTTAGACCCCGATCCTCCTCTTTGCTTCCTGAGCTTGAGTGCTGCAGATGAACTATTTGTGGTACTCTGAGAACTCTGAGAGGGTGGGGGAGGAGTTGCTGAGCATGGGGTCAGTTTTTTCCCTGTGAATGCTCCAGCAGAGATGCCAACCCACAGATGCTGCCGGTCTACAGAAGTCCAGACTATAGAGATCCAACCTGTACCATGTAACATCTGCAACATTGGTGGTAATAGATTAGTTACAACGGGATTAGCATAGTGGAACCTGATTACTGGAACTTGATTTCCTATAAACTACACAAATTTTACTAAAAGTAAATTTTAGTGAAACATATTGAAGCAATTTAGGATTTTCATTCCTGTTAACTAGAAGCACAGTTTTGCTATATCCAGGTTCACTGCAATATGGCCAATGTAATTATAGGAACATACTTCTACAATACAGTGCAAATCAAATTATTTCTTATGTGAATTAGTCATTATATTCTGTAGTTCTGTTTGGTCTGCATAACTTTCAGCTTTGTCCCATTCTGCTGATACTTCCCCTCTAATAATTACACAGAACAAATCAAAAAAATGAGATCCTATCATTACATGGACTTCATTAAGAAAGCACATCATGAGTATAAAAGCCAGAATATTCTCTGTAATACCTGTCCTGACTGCCATCTTCCCTTCTCTTTTCTAGTATAATCTCTTCTGCATAAGAATAATGTGTTTGTGTCGTTTACACTTCTGCTGCAATGCTGTGGTGCACCAATCCTCTGAAGGTATGGCAGCATGCTGAGTGTACTGCAGTCTGAGAGGGCATGGATCCCTCTAATCAGTAGGTCCTTCAGGCTCTAGTCCTAATAAATATTCACAGTCTGAGGAATAACAAAGGATGTTTCACTACTAGGCTGCTAGAGATAAACAGTGACATTGCCCTGGATGCAATTGCTTTAAATTGCCCCCTCCTCCCCAAAGATGAACTAACAGTTAGCAACCAGGGGATACTTGCTCCAGCCATCTCCTCTCATGTAAGCATGGACCAAAGTGAAGCAAAGTCTTCTGTGTCACTTCTAAATTTGCCTTCTGTGGAAGTGCTACACTTAATCTTTCCCAAAAGACTGAAAGGCAACCGACTACCACTGCTAATGGACTGTGTTTATTCAGAGATAACCTACTCTAAATTCTTAAATTTCAGAGAGGTAGCCAAGTTAGTCTGTAACAGGAAAAACTTAAAAAACAACAAATAGTCTGGTAGCATTTTAAAGACTAACAAAACACGTAGATGGGATCATGAGCTGTTGTGGGCACAGCTTCAGTTTGAGCACATGTGGGTCTCTGCCCACTTCTTCAGGCCAGCCAGCACACAGCCACTGGGGCACCTGAAGCTGTCCTCCACGGCCATGGAAAGCATTGTATCTCTTCTGTCAGCCCCATCATGGAGGTTCTGCTCCCGCACTGGGCCCCCAGCTCTGCCCTTCCTCCCAAGTCTGTCGCCCTGACAGCTCATCTCGAGAGGTATGCTGTCTGCCAGGGGCCCGTATCCGAGATGTTACGGAGGCATTGTCGAGGATTATCCGGCCCTCTGACTACTACCCCATGCTACTCATCCACGTGGGCACAAATGATACTGCCAGGTGTGACACTGAGCGGATCAAGTGTGACTACAGGGCTTTGGGAGTACGGGTGAAGGAGTTTGGAGCGCAGGTGGTACTCTCTTCTATCCTTCCTGTCAAAGGTAGGGGCCCGGGCAGAGAGAGGTGCATCCTGGAGGTGAATGCCTGGCTGCGACGATGGTGTCACCAGGAGGGATTCGGCTTCCTTGATCACGGGGTGCTCTTCCAGGAAGGACTGCTTGGCGGAGATGGAGTTCACCTTTCCAGGAGCGGGAAGGCCTTGTTTGGACACAGACTGGCTAACCTTGTGAGGAGGGCTTTAAACTAGGTTTGTCGGGGGCAGGTGAGCAAAGCCCACAGGTAAGTGCTGAATGTGCGGGACTGGGAGATGGGTTGGAAATGGGGGGGACTACGGCCTATAATGGCAAGGAGAAAGGAGGGTCAAGGCACAACAGGGAGGCAAGATCAAATCAGTATCTTAGATGCCTATATACAAATGCGAGAAGTATGGGTAATAAGCAGGAAGAACTGGAATTGCTAACCAATAAATACAACTATGATATCATTGGTATTACAGAAACCTGGTGGGATGGGACGCATGATTGGAATATTGGTATGGAAGGGTACAGCTTGCTCAGGAAGGACAGACAGGGAAAAAAGGGAGGAGGGGTTGCCTTGTATATTAAAAATGTACACACTTGGACTGAAGTGGAGATGAACGTAGGAGATAGCTGTGTAGAGAGTCTCTGGGTTAAGCTAAAAGGGGTAAAAAACGAGGGTGATATCATGCTAGGAGTCTACTACAGGCCACCTAGCCAGGTGGAAGAGGTGGATGAGGCCTTTTTTAAACAATTAACAAAACTATCCAAAGCCCAAGATTTGGTGGTGATGGGGGACTTCAACTATCCAGACATATGTTGGGAAACTAATACAGCGAGGCACAGGCTATCCAATAAGTTTCTGGACTGCATTGGAGACAACTTTCTGTTTCAGAAGGTTGAAAAAGCTACCAGAGGAGAAGCTGTTCTGGATTTGGTTTTAACAAATAGGGAGGAACTAGTTGAGAACTTGAAAGTGGAAGACAGTATAGGGGACAGTGATCACGAAATAATAGAGTTCATGATCTTAAGGAAAGGTAGAAGGGAGACCAGCACAATTGAGGTAATGGATTTCAGGAAGGCAGATTTTGATAAGCTCAGAGAACTTGTAGGTAAGGTCCCATGGGAAGCAAGACTGAAGGGAAAAACAACTGAGGAGAGTTGGAAGTATTTCAAAGGGATGTTGTTAAAGGCCCAAAAGCAAACAATTCCGCTGTGTAGGAAAGATAGAAAATATGGCAAAAGACCAGCTTGGCTTAACAAGGAGATCTTGCATGATCTCAAAATAAAAAAGGAGTCCTATAAAAAATGGAAACTAGGACAACTAACAAAGGATGAATATAGGCAAGCAACACGGGAATGCAGGGGCAAGATTAGAAAGGCAAAGGCACAAAATGAGATCAAACTAGCTACAGGCATAAAGGGAAACAAGAAGACCTTTTATAAATACATTAAAAGCAAGAGGAAGACCAAGGACAGGGTAGGCCCACTGCTTAGTGAGGAGGGAGAAGCAGTAACAGGGAACTTGGAAATGGCGGAGATGCTCAATGACTTCTTTGTTTCGGTCTTCACCGAGAAGTCTGGTGGTGTGCCTAACATAGTGAATACAAGCAGAGAGAGGGTAAGTTTAGAAGATAGGATACACAAAGAACAAGTTAAAAATCACTTAGGAAAGTTAGATGTCAGCAAGTCACCAGGTCCTGACGAAATGCATCCCAGGATACTCAAGGAGCTGATAGAGGAGGTATCTGAGCCTTTAGCTATGATCTTTGAAAAATCATGGCAGACAGGGGAGATTCCAGAAGACTGGAAAAGGGCAAATATTGTGCCCATCTATAAAAAGGGGAATAAGAACAACCCAGGAAACTACAGACCGGTCAGTTTAACGTCTGTCCCAGGAAAGATAATGGAGCAGGTAATTAAGGAAATCATATGCAAACACTTGGAAGGTAATAAAGTGATAGGGAATAGCCAGCATGGGTTTGTGAAGAACAAGTCATGCCAAACTAATCTGATAGCTTTCTTTGATAAGATAACGAGCCTTGTGGATAAGGGAGAAGCGGTGGATGTCATATACCTAGACTTTAGTAAGGCATTTGATACGGTCTCGCATGATATTCTTATTGATAAACTAGGCAAAAATAACTTAGATAGGGCCACGATAAGGTGGGTGCATAATTGGCTGGATAACCGTAGTCAGAGAGTTGTTGTTAACGGTTCTAAATCCTGCTGGAAAGGGATAACAAGTGGAGTTCCTCAAGGGTCTGTTTTGGGACCCGTACTGTTCAATATCTTCATCAATGATGTAGATATTGGGATAGAGAGTACCCTTATTAAGTTTGCAGATGATACCAAACTGGGTGGGGTTGCGACTTCTTTGGAGGATAGGGACATAATTCAAAATGACCTTAGCAAGTTAGAGAAATGGTCAGAGGTAAACAGGATGAGGTTTAATAAAGAGAAATGCAAAGTGCTCCACTTAGGAAGGAACAATCAGTTCCATACATACAAGATGGGAAGCGACTGTCTAGGAAGGAGCATGGCGGAAAGGGATCTAGGGGTCATAGTGGACCACAAGTTGAATATGAGCCAACAGTGTGATGCTGTTGCAAAAAAAGCAAATATGATTCTAGGTTGTATCAACAGGTGTGTTGTAAGCAAAACTCGTGAAGTCATTCTGCCGCTCTACTCTGCACTAGTTAGGCCTCAGCTGGAGTACTGTGTCCAGTTCTGGGCGCCACATTTCAAGAAAGATGTGGAGAAATTGGAAAGGGTGCAGAGAAGAGCGACAAGAATGATTAAAGGTTTAGAGAACATGACCTATGAAGCCAGGCTTCATGAACTGGGCTTGTTTAGTTTGGAAAAAAGAAGATTAAGAGGGGACATGATAGCGGTTTTCAAATACCTAAAAGGGTGTCACAAGGAGGAAGGCAAAAATTTGTTCCTCTTGGTTTCTGAGGACAGGACAAGGAGTAATGGGCTTAAAGTGCAGCAGGGGAGGTTTAGATTGGACATTAGGAAAAAATTCCTAACTGTCAGGGTGGTCAAATATTGGAATAAATTGCCAAGGGAGGTGGTGGAATCTCCCTCTCTGGAGATATTTAAGAACAGGTTAGATAGACATCTGTCAGGGATGGTGTAGACAGAGCTTGATCCTGCCTTGAGGGCGGGGGGCTGGACTCGATGACCTCTCGAGGTCCCTTCCAGTCCTATTATTCTATGATTCTATGATTCTAAGTCCCTGCCTTTCTGGGGGTCCAGACCTCTTCCCCCACACCTTGACCAGGGGCCTGGCTATTCTGTCAGCAACCCTGCGGGCGAGTTAATGTTCAGTCCATGGCCGGGGTTCTGCAGGGTGTCATTGGCTAGCCTTCAGCTGCAGGATCTAGCTCTGATCAGTTATGAGGCCCAGCTCTCACTCGGAGCTGTACAAGGTTCTGGTGTTTCCCAGTCATCCTGGAGGTCTGCCTGGGTTGAGCTCCAGGAAAGAACTGACAAGTCTTAGCTAGCAGCTCCTTATATAGCAGCCTGCTGCATCCTGACTGGTGAAGGCTGGCCCTCTACCTGCTCGGAGGACATCTCCACTGCTCCTACTGCTGGCCAGGTGCTGAAAGGCCTCCAGTGGGGAGGTCAGGCTTTGTCCACACATTACAAGGAAATTCATCACAAAGTATGGGTGAGGAAACATCTCAGTTATCTGATTGTGTGCTGAGTTGTTAGGATACCATAATGATAGAAAACGTTGAACAAGTGGACTCTGACATGGCAATGGAACTAACAAATATTGGTAATTTTGTCAAAGTAAGGGAATAAACCTACCCTAAAGACATTGCATTATGGCTATTGGATATGTTAGTAAATAAACCAAAAAGCTAGGTAATATGGAAAATTTGAGAAAAGAGTATGAGGTTGGAGGATGAAAGCAATTTAGAGGTCTTCATGAGTCCTATTTTCTGCGGATGAAGAAAAATGAGACCACAGAAATGAGAAATTGGTTGATATTTTCAGAAACACAAAGGCAGTCTACTGTCATGTTTACAAATTATTTTCTGACCATAGTAAAGGAAAATTAACATTTGTTGACAGGGATATGTGCAAAAACTGAAGCAAAATCCTTAGCAGAGAAGTTTGAAAAGTATGATATTTCTGTTTTTACTATTTTGTGGAACCATTTACTTGAAAGAATTAATGTTGTCACAAAATCACTGCAAAAAGTTGACACAAACTTACTGAATGCTGCACAATTGTTAGCCTCAGTTACAAGTTTTGTCATTGAAGTTCAAAATGACTATAGGTCCGTGGAAGCAGAGGCTTCTACATTAATAGAAAATATAGGTCCATTTGATATAACTGCTGAGAAGCATAACCCGCCCCCTCAAGATTTTTTTTAACTAAACTAGAAACAATTAAATCAATTTAAAAGGGAAAGAGAAGGTCATCTTTGAGACCATCAATGTTACTTGTGCCGCAATAATAGTACAATTGCAGAGTAGAGGTGAATCTCTACAGAAAACTGTTGATTTATTGTGCATGTTTTTTGACCGCAGTATGGCTGAAGATGCTAAAAGCCACTGCAGTAAGAAATTAAATTAATTCTACTGTAAGGACATAGACACAAATCTTTTTGAAGATGAAGTGAAATATTTCATTCATTTTATCAAAAATGATGAGGTCTGTGCATTGAGATTACCAGGTGATTTGTATAGACTTGTACATGATGGTTTGCAAACGTAGAAACAATTCTGAAAATATTTTTGACAATACCTGTCATAAATGCTTCTGGTGAACATTCTTTTTCTATATTGAAATGAGTTAAAATTATTTGTGAAATATGATGAGTCAGGAACATTTGACAAGTTCAGCAATATTGACAATTGAAAGTGCCTTTTCACAAAATATTACGTATGATGACTTAATTGACAATTGCAAAGAAAAAGTGTAGAAAGAAAGCTACCTGCATTTTTTTCAAATTGAATAACTTTTTCAAGAGTTAGCTTTTATTTTTCCATTCATGTGTCATCTATATATTTTATTGTTTCATATTTTTCACATTAGCTTAATGCAAATACAAGCTTTCATCTAGACCAGAAGTTCTCAAACTGTGCTCCAAGAACTCCATTCATGTGGACAGAAGAAAGGTTATTATGTTTTTTTAATAAAGTGCTCTTATCCAAAGCACTTTACAATAGTTAGCTAATGGTACAAACAATATTTGGAAAGATCATTAAGTGGTCCACCGAGACCCTCAGCAATTTTCATGTGGTCTGTGGGAAAAAAAGTTAGAGTACAAAAACAATCAAAGTACCTCACACTATTTTCGTTTACTTCTTATTCTTATAATATAAGAGGAGGATGAAGAAAAAAGAATGAAGAATAGAAGGGCAGGAAGAATGAATGTTCTTTTTCTTGGCTGGGTTCCCGGGGGGGAGGGGCAAAAATGAAGTTGAGCACAAAGCCCCACCAACTCTAAGACCACCACTAGCACCTCCTCAAAGAAAACACATGAGATACTATTACGGGGAGGTTTCAAGGGTTGCTGCAGGGAGCATCATAGCCAGGGCAAACATTGATTTGTACATCTTTTAGCGGAAAGATGTTACAAGGAGAATGTTTGACATTGTTTCCACTGCCAAAGGTGATGCTAATGCTGGAGTGCTCCCACTGCTCTAAATGCCACCTATGAAGGTAACATTGCTGGAAGGAATAGTACCTTCTTAAAAATCCCATCCCCTCCCTGGAGCCTCAACACTTCTCTAGATGTCAGTCCAGATGAATTTCTCCCCCAGACTATAGCAAGACCTAAGGAAATTCTCCTCCTTAGATGAACTAGCACAGCCTCCAATACCACCCAATGGAACCTCAACCCAAGAATATATCACACTACATCAGAGGGTGCCCTGACAGATCTCATTCGCAGAAGTCAGACAGGTGGATTATCAACACCAATGAAGGCTGTGTCTATACTGAAATGCGATAGCAGAGTTGCTACAGCAGTGCAGCTGCACCACTATAGCTTTTAAATCCTTAGATGTAATTATTAGCTTTTAGTTGCATTCATAACTTGAAAATTATGAAGAATTCCCCTATTTAGAATCTAATCTAAGATTTTTCTTTCCAAATCTAACACAAAAGTTGTATAGTTTTCAGGAGCTACCTCTAGAGTTTACAGTTAAATATTCATTTGCTCAGATGTGGTTAAGCAGCTTGGTTTTGTTAAGAGTTAATGAAAAGATTTGTCACTGATCCATTTCTGACCTGAACCGCAAAGTAGACAGCAATGTTTGCATAAGAATCAGGAACTTCTTTTTGCTCTATTTTGAAACAGAAGTGAAAAAAAATTCTTAGGTGACAGGAAATGTGTTATTTAATGTGTTCAGTTATGACATTCTCTGGTTGCTTAATCTTTATGGTCTTATCACCTAAATTCCCATTCTTGTCAAAGAGGCTACATAAGCAAGTGAGGTCTACATATGTTGAGACCTACTCTGGATTAACTCAGGAAAAAAGTCACAGAGAGGTAGCCGTGTTAGTCTGATCTTGGTAAGATCAGATAGTATTAGTCGGACCAGGAAAAAAAGGTGCACTGATAGTAAATATCCTCAAGAGAAAACAAAGTTAGGCATAGGGACTTTTACACATGGATTTTTAAAGTAAATTCTTAGTCCCAAGGGAGAATCATGATTGATAGCAGCCTCGTTATTTACTATAACAAACCTACTAGATCCTTATTTTTTACTTCTTAAAATATCAATTATGTCCTGGGTCATCATCTTTGGGGCAGAGTAAACTATATTCAGCTACATTTTGCAGTGTTGGTTAGGGCTGACTTCAATTAGAAAATGGAATTGACTATTCACATCAAAATGGAGAATGAATTGCTGAAGACCTGAAGTCTCCAGGAACCTCAATTGCACATTATTGATGAGTACAGCTGCATTTTGAAATACTTATTGGGCACTATGCTACTATAACACCCTATGGGAGTGTCTATACTTACCAGAATATCGACACTCAAGAGACAGATCATCTAGCCTTCAGTTTAGCAGGTCTAGTATATGCTGAGAGCAGCCCCACTGGTGATCGATTCTCCTTCTGCATGTTGTAAGGGAAACCGATGGGAGCATTTGCTCCTGTTGGCCTCCCACTGTGTGGATGCTGCCATGGCTCAGCCTAAGTTAAGCCAACCCTAGCTACTCATTTTGCGTGGCTGGAGTTGCATACCTTAAGCAGACCTTCCTGGTCTAATACAGATCAGGCTTATCAGCAGAGAGGTAAGGAACTGACCTGCACAGGAAATGGAACTAGAGTGACTGGAAAAGTATTTGTTTTAAGAGGAAGCCAGAGGCTGACTTTTTTTCCTGGAGGCATTGCAATACTAGGCCAGTTCATGGAGTGGATGGAGAACGCTTCTATATCATTCCCTTGTTCTACAAATACATTTAAAATATGCTGTCCCTATATCAGGAATGTATCCCTAAATTGTTAAGAATAGATTGTAAAATGTATTAAAGCTTTAGGTTAAAATGATCTAAACCATAAATTAAAAAAGGTATGTTCATCCAAGTATAATGCTTAAAATATCCAAAGGTAGCAGGTTTGATTTAAGCAGTCATACAATGGATATAATACATAATTCTGGAATGTCCCAAATTAAAGTTAATAAATTTAATATCAGTATTCAAATACTCAGGTACATTACTCGTAGGAAATTATATTAGGAATAGCTAATGGAAAATAAATACAGTAATGAGTATTCCTCAGTAAGGGTACGTCTAAACTACATGGCTCCATTGACGGAGCCATATAGATTTGTTGTTTTGGCAAAGGCAAATGAAGCCGCGATTTAAATGATCGCGGCTTCATTTAAATTTACATGGCTGCCGCGCTGAGCCGACAAACAGTGGATCAGCTGTTTGTCCGCTCAGCGCGCTAGTCTGGACGCTCCCCTGCCGACATCAAAGCCCTTTGTCGGCAGCCCTGGTAAACCTCATCCCACAAGGAATAACGGGGCTGCCGACAAAGGGCTTTGATGTCGGCAGGGGAGTGTCCAGACTAGCGCGCTGAGTGGACAAACAGCTGATTAGCTGTTTGTCGGCTCAGCGTGGCAGCCATGTAAATTTAAATGAAGCTGCGATCATTTAAATCACGGCTTCATTTGCCTTTGCCTATGTGTCTAATCTACATGCCTCTGATGACAGAGGCATGTAGTCTAGACACAGCCTAATTGTTTATTTAGGCTAGATTATCTCTCAATAAATATAGATTAAAGAATGTTGGTGACTTGCCCAACTTCACTTCTCACAGGCACAGTAGCTTATTTCTCCTAATATTGGTGATGTGTTCTAAATAAATGTTCTTTGACCAACTAATGGTGTTTGACACCATGAGTCATCACCTCAGCTGGGCAGAGTGTTGTCTGATTATACTTTTCTGTTGCACTCATTTGTTACTGGAATCCCATATAGTAAGAGCTCCATCAATGAGTGCATATATTTGAACCTCATTACCCATGTCTTTCAAAGCATCAGCCAAGGATGTGTATTTCTCCACCTTTCAAGCATCAGGCATCAGGAAAGACCAGGTGTTTGTTCTCACCATGATGATCCTCTTCTGTGCCTCATTAGTAAATAATGGTGTCCTGTCCCAAATGACTGTCTCTTTCAAGGACAGTGGAATCCATGGCAACTTTAACCACAGGTGTTTGGATGACCTTCATCAGCAGCCTTGTATGGTATTGTGGCATATAATTGTAACCCCCTTTTTACTCCCCGGTTTACTCGGGAGCAGGTCACACTCACAGGTGTGCCTGGGCGCCTGATGGTTTTAACATAAAAGAAGATCCTGAGTACCCCAGTGGTGATATTGTTTAGTTGGGGAAAAACCCTATCCACCCCTTTGCTGCAGTCCCTTGCTCATAAAGAACATATAATGGCAGTGCCTCCACCTGGCTGGCCCTGTCCACACTAAATGGTATGCCTTGAGAGCCTCCAGGAATAAGATTATTCAAGCAATAATCTGGATCTAACTCCAGAACTACAAATCATATACTTCTAATAGATTACATTAGAATGAACAAACTTTAATTAGTAATTTAAAGAAACAGGGTTTAACAGGTTACCAGTGAATAACATTAACAAAGTACACAGAAATAATAGGAAACTTATCTATCTGGCATTTGCACTGCCACCATTTATCACACTCTAGAGCGTGCACTCCTATCACTCACAGTAACATACACTTGCTTGCGGGGGCACACTTGAAGATTTTGCAGCTGGAGTGGATGATTCTAGTCTCCTTCTGTGTGCTGAATGCAGAGTAGCTTCTAGCCAAAGGTACAGACAAAGGGAAATCAGAAGCAGCCTGCTAGATTCCAGTCACAAAGGCTCTTAGTCCAAGTCTGTAGCTGCAGCCTAACAGCTCCTGGACTGGATGAAACTCCGCCACAGCAGCCTGGCTCCTTTTTCCCAAAATACAAAGGGGAGAGTCCCCAAACTGCTGGGCCTCTCTTCCATCCACGTGGAGAGACTCAGATCTCCAAAACAAAAGTCATTTCCTTCCTGGTTTCCTCCAGGGCTCATGGGAATTGTACTCTCTGGGGCTAGACTGCAGCACACAGGATCTTCCCAGAGAATAAGCAGAGGCACCTTTAGTAAGGGGACTACATTATATACAGAACTAGGTTTCACCCAATGAAACTAATAGGCAGCAGGTTTAAAACAGAAAAAAGGAAGTTCTTCACACAATGCACAGTCAATCTGTGGAACTCAGTGCCAGGGATGTAGTGAAGGCCAAACTATAACAGGGTTGAAAATAACCACATAAGTTCTTAGAAGATAGATACATCCATGCCTACAAGCCAGGAAGAGCCAGGACGCGACTCCTTTCTCTGGCTGTCTTTAACATCTATTTCCAGAAGCTGGGAATGAATGACAAGGAATGGATCGCTGAATAATTGCCTGTTCTGGTCTTTTGCTCTGAAGCACCTGGCATTGGCTGTTGTCGGAAGGCAGGTATGGGATAAGGTATGGGAACATTGGTTGATTCATTACGGCCATTATTATGTTCTCCTGCAGCTACCAGCCTCTGGAGTAGGTCTTGCATTTGCAGAAGATGTGGAATAACCTTTCATTGGCATAGCCACTTTTTAGCATCCCGACACATCAAAAGATGGGATGTGTGAATGATTGCCACAACGTTACACAGACACTGACCTAGTGCTATGTGAAGACTTAAGTCAGGTTAACAATGCCACTCTGGAGCATAGCTTTTCACATTCCTGATTAACGTAGTTAAATAGAATTAATTTTCTAGTTAGACATAGTTAAATAGACTTAATTTTCAGACTTAACTACTTGTGTTTTCTGGGGATGGCTTCCTGGATCTATGTGTAATCCATTTCCTCTTCACCATCCCAGCATGATGTTGATCAAGAGAGGGTAAGTCTGCCGCATGGCTTTTTACATAACTTTGGTAATCTGGCCTTCAGGGACCTTTCTGTGCCCTACATTGTGTGTAATTGTGTATTCACCTCAGAGAAGATCCACTCAGGCAAATCACCAGGAACAAAGTTTTATTCTGTAAGGAACCACAGAACAGTATTACAATCCACAAGCTTCCCCTCTGCTTGTTTGCTTTGTGCTCCCAACTTCAGTGCTGAAACTTCCTGCTTGGAGGATCACAAAGACTTTCTATAATATAGCAATCCCTTCCCCAAACAAACAGAAAAGCAGAACGCAAGAGAAATAAAATATAATTTAAAATAGTCTAGTAGTTACAAATGAAGCAGGGAGGGGACAGTGCGAAAAACAAATACAGAAAAATGGGGGCGGGGATAAAAGAGTGGTGCAAGGAACATACTTATGAAACAAATACAATATCTTCTTTTTTTATAGCAGTACTTTATTTTGTTCCAACAATTTTGCCCTGTCAGACAGTTGCTGCTATAAATGCTGAATTTTTATGTCTGCTTAATACAAGGGGCTGATCAAATAGATAAACAGCAGAACAATCTTTTGTTGGTTCAAATGATGGCTGATAGAATTACAACCACAATTATTTTCAGATACAAAATTGCTGATGTATATTAGACAACAATCAGTAAATACCACAGGTCACTCATTTGTAACAGCCTAGTTTATCAAGGTTTTCATTTGTTCCCAGTAAGTAGTAAAGTTTCCCTTTTATTATTATGTATTTGTATTACCAGATTACCTAGGAACCCTACTCATGTACCTGAGCCCTACTGTGCTAAGTGCTGTAGAAACACACAACAAAAAAATGATCCCTAACTTTTTTAAACATTTAAATTATCCTTCAGCTTTTGACAAATAATTCAGGAAATGGTTGTGAACTCAAATTCATTTTTCAAACCCCAAAACTGGTTCACACGAACTCTAATTTTTCATCCATCAACTTCCAATTTAAATCATGGGTGATTAGAGTTGCTTATTTGCAACAGACTCAAGAGTACAATATATATTTTGATAAATGATGATAAAACTACTGGGACAATATAAGCATCGTTATTTAAGATGTCCTGACACTTTCCATTCTAAGGTCCTCTTTTCAGATGCTTGTCTACTTGCTAAACTTTAATAATTTGAAGTGAAATTTTCAATATAGGATGTATGCCTCATGTATTTTTTTCTTTTCTTCTTTCTTTTTAATTTTAGCCAAAATGCTTCAGATGTTTTAGAGAACAAGAGATAGGGAGAAATGCATTGTTTTGTCCATTTTAAAAACTTCTGGCAACCTTTTCTTTCAGAAGTTCTAGAAGGGATTTGAAATTTGACATAGAGAAGGACTTTATCTCAGATACAGGCAGTCCCCGGGTTACGTGCAAGATAGGGATTATAGGTTTGTTCTTAAGTTGAATCTGTATGTAAGTCGGAACTGGCGTCCAGATTCAGCCACTGCTGAAACTGATCAGTTTCAACAGTGGCTGAATCTGGACGCCAGTTCTGACTTACATACAGATTCAACTTAAGAACCCCAGGCATCCCCAAGTCAGCCGCTGCTGAAACTGATCAGCAGCTGATTCCAGGAAGCCCCGGGCAGGGGCTTCCTGTAGTCAGCCACTGATCAATTTCAGCAGTGGCTGACTTGGGGACGCCTGGGGCAGAGCAGCTGTGGTGCTGCTGGGTTGGTCCAGTAGCGCCGCCGCTGGACCAACCCAGCAGCACCCAAGCTGCTTTGCCCCAGGCGTCCTGATTCAGCCGCTGCTGAAACTTACCAGCAGTGGCTGAATCAGGACGCCTGGGGCAGAGCAGCTGGGGTGCTGCCGGGTTGGTCCCGTAGTGCCCAGAGCGGCGCTACGGGACCAACCGGCAGCGCCCCAGCTGCTGTACCACAGGCGCCCAGAGCAAAGCCGCGGAGCACGGGGGCAGCGGGACAGCCCAGATGCGCCGTGGCTGTCCTGCTGCCCTCGGGCTCTGCGGCTTTGCTCTGCTTTGCTCCCTGTCCCCCTGGTCTGCAGACCAGGGGGACGGGGAGCAAAGCGGTGGAACACGTGGGCAGTGGGCAGCCCAGACGCGTCTGGGCTGTCCGCCGCCCGCGTGCTCCGTGGCTGTGCTCTGCTTTGCTCCCCGTCCCCCTGGCACTATACCTGGCAGGGGGACCGGGAGCAAAGCAGAGCACAGCTGCGGAGCACGCGGGCGGCGGACAGCCCAGACGCGTCTGGGCTGCCCACTGCCCGCGTGTTCCGCTGCTTTGCTCCCCATCCTCCTGGTCTGCAGACCAGGGGGACGGGGAGCAAAGCAGAGCAAAGCCCCGGAGCACGCGGGCGGCGGACAGCCCAGACGCGTCTGGGCTGCCCGCTGCCCGTGTGTTCCGCCGCTTTGCTTCCTCTCCCTGGTCTGCTGGAGACCAGGGAGAGGGCCCCGTTCGTAAGTACGGATCCGACATAAGTCGGATCCGCGTAACTCGGGGACTGCCTGTATATGTCTTTTCTACCGCCGTAAAAAAAAACTGCCTAAATTTGGCCAAAATATAATCTTTTGAAAAAAAATCACAGTTCTCAAAAGCTCTGAAGACAATTGCTAGAGCTCCAAAACCTCCCCTGTCCCCGAAGAGCCCATCCAGTGTTCTGTAGCAAACAGCTGCAGGGGGCTGAGCAAAACTTTTCCTGCAATTGCAGATCCTGGTTTGCTCTCAGGCCTGGGTTACACTAGACCAGGCAGGTCGGTTTAAGGTATGCTGTTCAGCTACCAAAATGCATAGCTGGATTTGGCTTACCTTAAGATGAGCCTCCACAGCATCTACACAATGTGGGAGGCTGACAGGAGCACACATTCACATTGACTTCCCTTTACTTCTCATAGAATGAGGAGTTCAGAATGCCAGCAGGGGCTGCCCTCAGCATTTGATTTGGGGGTCTACACTAGATCCGTTAAATCAAATGCTAGAGGATTGACCTCCGGAGGGTCGATCTTCTCTGTAGTGTAGATATGCCCTCAGGGTCCCCATACTTTTAACCAGGCTACATGAAGGAAGAAGGCATGCTGTTTAAATGCAGAAAAGACAAGAGCAGGATCTGAGCGAGATAAAATGCAGGACTATATAGCACTTTAAAGACTAACAAGATGGTTTATTAGATGATGAGCTTTCATGGGCCAGACCCACTTCCACAGATCAAATAGTGGAAGAAAATAGTCACAACCATATATACCAAAGGATACAATTAAAAAAAAGTGAACACATATGAAAAGGACAAATCACATTTCAGAACAGAAGGGGGATACAGGGGAGGGGGAGGAGGGTAAGTGTCTGTGAGTTAATAATATTAGAGGTGGGGAAAGGTAGATGTCTGTGAGCTAATGGTATTAGAGGTGATAATTGGGGAAGCTATCTTTGTAATGGGTAAGGTAGTTGGGGTCTTTGTTCAATCCCCCCGGAGAGTGTTGAATTTTAGCATGAATGACAGTTCAGAGGATTCCCTTTCAAGTGCAGATGTGAAAGGTCTTTGTAGCAGAATGCAGGTAGATAAGTCGTTGAGACAGTGTCCTTTCTGGTTGAAATGGCAAGAAATTGTTTTTTCTTTGTGATCCTGTCTGATATCTGTTTTGTGGGCATTAATCCTTTGGCGAAGTGTCTGAGACGTTTGTCCAATGTACATAGCAGACGGACACTTTCGGCACATGATAGCATAAATTATATTTCTGGATGCGCAGGAATATGTGTTCTTGATCTTATAACTCACTTGGTTAGGTCCAATAATGGTATCATCAGAATGAATATGTGGACAAAGCTGGCAACGGGGTTTGTTGCAAGGGAAGGTACCAGGGTTGGTATTAGTGTGGTATGTCCTGTGGTTGTTGGTAAGAATCATCCTGAGGTTAGGTGGTTGTCTATAGGAGACTACACAACCACCTAACCTCAAGATGATTCTTACCAACAACCACAGGACATACCAAACTAATACCATTCATATGTGTTCACTTTTTTTTAATTGTATCCTTTGGTATATATGGTTGTGACTATTTTCTTCCACTATTTGATCTGAGGAAGTGGGTCTGGCTCACGAAAGCTCATCATCTAATAAACCATCTTGTTAGTCATTAAAGTGCTACCTAGTCCTGCATTTTGCTTCAGCTACACCAGACTAACACGGCTACATTTCTATTACTATTCTATGAGCGAGATAGTGAGAGTAGATTGGAGCAAAGAGCCTAAGTGGAAGAACTGGGGCTGAAGGCTGGCAGGGGGAAGGGAATCTGGGACTGAAAGATGTGAGGGACTAGCTAAGCAACAAGACTAGAATGAGGCACAGGGGAGGATATTTGGACTGTCAGGAGAAAAGAGAAGGGGTATAGCCAGAAAGGGAAATGAAAGTATAGACAATAATTGTGCAGTCTATTTAAAGATTCCAAATTCCTGATGATTATGTGGGTATCAATATGATGCCACATAATGGAATTTCTGTTTATTTCAGTTTACTTTTTTTTAAATATATAAATTACACACACACACTCACAAGAGCATTATTAAAGTTCATGGATTCATAGAGTTTGAGGCCAGAAAGGAGTATTATATCATCTAGTTAACCTCCTATTCAACACAGGCAATTATATTACATCATTACCCTATAATGGGCCCAATAACTTGTACTTGACTGAAGTATAACTCAGTTGTTTGGTTTTAACTTCCAGTCCTTGTGACTTTCTTCACTGGATTAAAAAGAGCACTTCAGTGCCTGGCATTTTCTCCTTGTGAAAGTAGGTACACTCTATAATCAAGTCACCTCTCAATCTTCTTTTTGATAAGCTACACAAATTGACCTTTTTAAGTCAATAACTGTAAAACAATTTCTCCAGCCCTTGAACATTTAGATGGCTCTTCTGTGGACCCTTTACATTATTTTTACAACTTTTAAAAAATGTGAACATTTTATCTACCTGTAAATTTGGATTATTATCAATAGAAATGTTTCCTCATAAATGTGTGTGGATTGTGAATTTACCAACATTCACCCCAAAAAATGTATCATGATAAGGTTTGGAAAGATTAGTTGTGTATTAGGGCAGGAAGCAAATTAAACTTGTACAGGCAACTCTATTTCTGGTATTTCCTAACTTTTTTAAGCTTAACTTTCCAACAAAAACAACAAGGAGTTCTGTGGCACCTTGAAGCCCTAATAATGTTGTTAGTTTGTAAGGTGCCAGAGGACTCATTGTTGTTTTTGTTGGAAAGTAAAACTCTTCCAGAAATTAAACCCACTTACCTTTTTCATAGACTGGTAGCATATGTAAGTTACTCAGTTTTTTTAGCTTTCTGAGGACCAAGTCCCACCAGATGCTGATCTCAGAGGAGGCATTCTTCTCTTTACAAAATCAAGTACAGTGGAGTATCTGTTTTCACAATAACAGTGCCTCTGGTTTCGGTAAAGATAGTTGAACTGATACATATATCCAGCTTGGGTTTTGTTCTCTGATGCATTCAAATGGATAAACCCATCCTGTGTAAATGGTAACAAGAGAATTAACATTGGTTTTATAGAAATCAAAATCCATGATCAATGCCAGTTAACTTCTTCCCCTAAGTAATTTTCTCCTGTAATAAAATTCAGTACGATTACTCAACAAGATATTCAGAATGCCCCTTATGGAGGGATAAATATATTCATGAATAAAGGACACTTGGAAAGATATTACAGGCAATGACTTCATAAGCTTTTCATTGTGGGGTATTCTATCAAGCCACTACTGAAATAATCCCCATTTCCTTGTGACCTTTGCTTTTGCATCCTCCTGCCAAAATTATAGTTGTGCTAGTTTTAACGAGTATAGGTCAGTGATGGACAACTAAGAACCAGTGAGTTGGCCACATAAATGACCTTCGTTCATCTCAGTTGTCTGCATGACTGCCAGTGTTGGACAACTTGGCTTAAATTTGATGCCACATACATGAAAAATGCATACTATCTGCAGCACGCAAACCCCCTCTCTGCCCCCTTTCCCCAAGCCTTTCATGCACTGGGACACTCCTACTCCTCCCCCTCCCTCCCAGCTCTTTCAGAGTACCACGCATTCATTAATTCACGCTTCAGTCCTGCTCCTCCTCCCTCTCATTCCCAGAGTTCACAGTGTTCAAGTTCTGGAAGGGAGGAGGCACAGAGATGGAGCACCAATCAGCAGATTCATGGTGCTCCAAAAATGCTGGGAGGGAGGGGGAGGAGTAGGAAATAGGGAGCTCCAGTGCCCCAAGGTACAAGAAGTACATGAGGAGAGGGATAGTCAGGGGTTGCACCGATCACAAATGGAACCCCAGTGGGCTGCATGCGGCCACATGCCACAGGTTGCCCACCACTAATGTAGGTCATTACTCTGGGCAAAATCCATATCTTGATCAGTAAAGATGTAGGCTTTGGACAGTTTTGTGAGTTTTAAGGTTTATACCATTTCTGATCATAGTCCCCAGAAGGGACAAATACATTCTTCCACAGTAGCCAATAAAAACATTCATTGAGTGATGTGGTTTGCTAGTACTACAGACCTTGCAATATGCCCCTAGAAATACTAGAGTGTGTAGTGCTGTTGTGTAGACACGTACTACAGCAATGGAAAAAGTTCTTCTTTGTTTAGTTAATCCATCTCACCAAGAGGCGGCAGCTAGGTTGATGAAAGAATTCTTCCATTGACCTAGTGCTTTCAGTACCCAGGTTTAAATCAGATTAACTACACCTTACTAACTTCTCACATTCCGGGGCAATGTAGTTAAATTGATCTTAGTTTGTAGTGTAGACTACTCTGTGTTCCACACAAAATTCAATATAGTGCCAGTGTGGATACAAGCCCTTAGAGTAACCCAGTAGAACTCTATTGTTATTTTGCTGTGTGATTTCACTTTGTTATGGCAATCTGATGCAAGGGAATTCACTTGAGGCTTACACACTAGAAAAAAATTCTGTAACATTGATAAACACACACAAAGGTTTACTTAGAAGTAACTGAATGTCAGCTAACTATAAGTAGTCTAGATGGTTCCCAAACTTTTGTTCCAGACTACAAACATCTGTGGTATGCACACGGACTCAGCATAAAATAAACTGTAAATGTCTGTATCCTGGAACAGTTGTTCGGAGGTATTCAGACTAGCCTTTAAAAAGGAGTTAACTACCTCAATATCAGTTTTAGGTTAATACACTTCTAGTAAAGACAAGGTGTGTGACTAAAGCCAATCAATATATTTTCTACAAAACTTTTCATCAGAGAGAGATGCTGCCTCATCAAAACCTATGTATTTTGCAGAGACATGTCTATTTCAATAGAGTTTTCAATGGAAAGCGTGGACTCTTCAGTCACTGCCAGTGGGGGACACAGTGTTTGTGTGAGTAAGAAACCTGATATTTTATTATCAGAAAAAGGACATTTCCCTCACAATTTCATTTTGCAAAAACATCCACTGTGGAACAAAAGCAACATTGGAAACTTGAAGTTGTTGCAAACTGGAATTGTCATTCTCTGGACAGCTGATCAAGAAGATAAACAGAAGCACTGAGTCCTCCAAGGCATGGGAAGGAGGGGCCTGGCTTTGCTCCAAATAGTCACAGGTTTACAAAGAGGTTCCTCCGAGGGTTTTCTAGAACATAGTGTGAGAAAGAACATCTCTGCCAGTAGTCAAATAAATAGTCTTCAACTTTGATAAATTCACTTTCTCAGTACTGATATAGAAATATTCTTTACAGCGACTATTTTGTCTCTGATTCAGGTATTTATAAGTACTTTGGTATCTAAACACGTGGGCTACGTCTAGACTGTCCCCAAATTCCGGAAAAGGGATGCAAAGCAGGTAAGTCAGCATAGGGAAATCCGCGGGGGATAAACATGTCCACCGCTTTTTTTCCGGCTTGGGGAAAAGCCGGAAAAAAAGCGTCTAGACTGGCGCGATCCTCAGGAATAAAGCCCTTTTCCGGAGGATCTCTTATACTTTCAAGTAGGAATAAGAGATCCTCTGGAAAAGGGCTTTATTCTGGAGGATCGCGCCAGTCTAGACACTTTTTTTCTGGCTTTTCCCCAAGCCGGAAAAAAAGCGGCGGACATGTTTATTTAAATCCGCGGGGATATTTAAATCCCCCGTGGATTTTCCTATGCTGACTTACCTGTTTTGCATCCCTTTTCCGGAATTTGGGGCCAGTCTAGACGTAGCCATAGAATAAATTAAACTAGTTTTTTCTTCCTCCCTATTCCCTGGGGATTTACACATGCATGGCTATGTCTACACTGGCAGCTTCTTGCGGAAGAACAGCCGTTCTTCTGCAAAAACTTGCTGGCTGTCTACACTGCACAAGCGTTTTTCCAGAAGTAAATTTACAGTATAGTGTTGTAAAACAGGGCTTCTTCTGGAAGAGTTATTCCTCTCCCCATGAGGAATAAGCCCTCTTGTGCAAGAGCTCTTCCAGAAGAGGGCAGCGTAGACGGGCAACATGAATTTCTTGTGCAAGCAGCCCCTATGGTTAAAATGGCCATCAGAGCTTTCTTGCGGAAGAGAGCATCCACACTGCCATGGATGCTCTTGCGCAAAAGCACATCTCTTGCACAAAAGCACATGCCAGTGTAGATGCTCTCTTGTGGAAGAGTTTTTGCATAAGAACTCTTCCACAAAAGAGTTCTTGCACAAGAAGCTGCCAGTGTAGACGTAGCCATGTTTTTTTTATTTCTTTGTGGTTTTGCAAGGCATTTAGCATTTGCAGTATTTTGCATTTTTCAAATATGTGACATCAAATTTAGATCATTACCATTGCAAATATCGTAATATACAGAAGTTTTTAAAAATTGTAAATGAGATGAGAATTGGGAAATGCATATAAAATAGACTTAAATTGTGTCCATAAGTCCATTTATGCTGAATTCTGTTTCTTTTGTAACACATAAAACCTACTTTGCAGCATCAACTGAAGTACTGGTACTGTGCTCAAACCTTCAGAGATTTTTGTTTATACTAAGAAATCTAAGCACTGGAACCCTCAAGGGGGCATGATACTTAAAATGATAAATGACCTGAAAAAATTATTTATATTTTATTATGCCATTGCCCACGTTTTTGATCCAACATTGTAATCATTAATCCACAGAGTGATGAAGGAACTGCTGGAATTTTTATAAACTGCTAACCAGTCAGAAGGAATTCCATTATTTGAATATTTGATGATAAAAAAATGAACTAATAACTAAAAGAGAATCATGTAGATGTGATCTAAATTATTTTTTTAATGTGCTTCCAAACAATTTAGAAAACAAGGGTTTCTTAGGAGGGCTAGTCTCACGGAGGAAAATGAATAAAATCATCGAACAAAAATTTACCTTATTCCTCGTATAACCTTGACACCCATTCTAGATTATTTATGTGACTATCCTTGGTGCTGAGGACAGATTGCAAAGAAGGATCTTGAACTAAAAGTGCCATCTGCAAACAAGGCTGTATTGACATTGTAGCTCTGACAAATGGGTAAAGAATGGGTCAAATCTTTTTGATATTCTGATTCCAGGATGTAATACAGAAATGATTAGTTCCAAGGATTCTGTCTAAAGATGTAAATGTGATGCTTCATTCTTCTACAATTATCAAAAGTGTTTTCAGTTTGGTTCTGTATCATTATTTGATCTCACTGAAGTGAGACATGCAACCTTTCCTTTAATATCACTTCTGGACTAGCTTTAACTGGTAAAAGATTGTGAATATTGCAAAGCTATCTTCTTCATTCAGATTTTTTTTTGGAAGACAAATTATTACTATATTTAAGGGTATTTCCTCTACAACTTTTGTGATGGTGAGATGAGAAAATAAGAGGAATCTTTTCTGAAGGATTTCTAAATTCATTTGAAGAAAGTTCAATTGCAACATAGAAGTTAATTTATGCTTTTAATTAAATAAGCATAAAAGATGCTGGAAATTGTTGGTATCCAATAAATCCAACCTAGGACACAATATTACAAGATAAAAATCACCATTACCTACCACTGAAATAAATATACATAATATATTTAATAAGATATTTCTTTGCAGTAGGGACTGATGCTATATGTTGATACAATAGGTTTGTAGTTTACAGTGTTAGCACAATGGAGCCATGACCTGAAGCCACGATCATAATATAAATGTTAAAAAATAATAAACTAAATCAAGAAAACTTGGGTATTCAAACCAGGATTAATAAGAGGCACTTGGACAGATGCTTACGCATGCACTAGTCCATATAATTGCTCATTAAGTCAAAAGTATAGATTATAATACAGATTATAATAGATAGAGGACAATATAGAGCAACATATCTTGTCTTTTACTTCTCTGATCCTGATAACTGTGTGTCCTTGTTGAGTATTATTAACCATCAACTTGTCTCTCTCAGTATTGTCATAGTTACAAGGTTAGCTACACTCTTTATCTGCTTCACTTCAATCTTTCTCAAGTGCACCTTTTTGAGTTACAATGCCTGCACCTTCACTCTTTTCATGGTGGAATGCACAATACTCACTCCCTTAGACTGGGTCCCTGGGCTACAGCACCCGAGTTCACCAATGTGGTTCCTCAGCATGTCCAGCTGGGTTTGCCAGTTGCACAACACTTTCCTTCTGGGAGCTGTGACCAATAGGTAATACAGCGACTCAGAGCAACTGCTTCAAAACAAAGTGTTTATTTACATCAGAAGGAAAATAGAAAAGGACTAAAACAACAAACAGCCCATGTGCATTTGTTCTATTGAAAGCTTGGGCAGGCATAATTTGTCTCAGACACTGGGAATGGAGGGTCAGTCTGCTCCCCAGAAGTCATAGAATCATAGAACCATAGAATCATAGAATCCTAGGGCTGAAAGAGACCTCATGAGGTCATTGAGTCCAACCCCCTGCCCAAAGCAGGACCAAGCCAAACTAAAACATCCTAACCAGGGCTTTGTCAAGCCAAGACTTAAAAACCTCTAGGGATTCCAATGCCTCCTTAGGTAACCCATTCCAGTACTTCACCACCCTCCTGACTGAAGTAGTTAAGCCAATTTGATTTACTAATGTAAACTAGAGCTTGGTGTGGAATAAGCGTGTCCACATGATAAGCTGGTGTAGAATACCTATGTTGATCTGTTTTCTCATGTAGCCAAGTCCTAAAATTGACTTGATTCCTATTTATTTTTTAGCAAGCAACACAGTAACCACACAAGCAAATAGCCATCAAAATATTGGCAGTATCCCCCACATTCTTCACAAGTATTATATCATCTTGGAACCTTATTGGCTCAGAGGTATGGATTCAGTTTCTCTATTGGGGCAGTAGCCAGTTCTATTAAACTCTACAATATACTCAGTGCTCTGATTTATCAAAAAGAAAAGTAGAAGAGAACACAAAACTAACAAAAGACAGAAAAATACTAAAACCTTAAATATAAGGTTTAAAATATTGTTGATAATGTTATTCTGAGCGGTCTCCCTTATATATCTGGAATTCTGGGACTTGCTGAGGATAGAGTACTGTAAAAATACATACACAAGTTACACACAAAAAAATACTTACCAAATTATTTCATAATACCCAATAAGGTGATCTCTTTAGACTATGGAGAAACCGATAGGAGACATCTTCATCTGGATGTTATCCGATTTACTACCTTATGGAAGCGGGTGGAGATGGCTGTATGATAGTCAATTACAACATAAAACAGATGTTCATGGACTAGCATAATAATGTGTTAAGGATTATTTATATTTGTATAAATATATTATAAGCAAGAGGAGGACCAAGGACAGTGTAGGTTCATTGCTTAGTGAAGAAGGAGAAACAATAACAGGAAACTTGGAAATGGAAGAGGTGCTTAATGCCTTCTTTGTTTCAGTCTTCACCAAGAAGTTTATGGTGGCAGGATGCCTAACCTAGTGAATACTAGTGAAAATAAGGTAGGTATAAAAGATAAAATTAAAAAAAGAAAATTACTTAGAAAAATGACTTAGAAAAGTTACTTTGAAATTACAGTACTTAGAAAAGTTAGAAGTTTGCAAATCACCAGGCCTGATGAAATGCACCTTAGAATACTCAAGGAGCTGATACAGGAGGTATCTGAGCCTTTAGCTATTATCTTAAAAAATCTTGGTAGTTAGGAGAGATTCCAGAAGACTGCAAAAGGGTAAATATAGTGCTCATCTATAAAAAGGGAAATAAGAACAACCCAGGAAACTACAGACCAGTCAGTTTAACTTCTGTGCCAGGAAAGATAATGGAGCAAGTAATTAAGGAATTCATCTGCAAACATTTAGAAGAAAATAAGGTGTTAGGTAACAGCCATCATGGATTTGTAGAGAACAAATCATCTGAAATCAATTTGATAGCTTTCGTTGATATGATAACAAGTCTTGCGGATAAGGAAGTACTAGTGCACATGACTAATACCTAGACTTCAGTAATGCATTTGATACGGTCTCGTATGACCTTCTTATCAATAAACTTGGTAAATACAACTTAGATGGGGCTACTATTAGGTGGATGCATAATTGTCTGGGTAACTGTTCTCAGAAGGAAATTATTAATGGTTCACAGTCATGCTGGAAGAGCATAACAAGTGGGTTCTGCAGGGGTCTGTTTTGGGACAGGCTCTGTTCAGTATCTTCATCAACAATTTAGATATTGGCATAGAGAATACACTTATTAAGTTTGCAGATGATACCAAGCTGGGAGGGGTTGTAAGTGCTTTGGAGGATAGGGTCATGATTCAAAATGATCTAAACAAACAGGAGAAATAGTCTGAAGAAAATAGGATGAAGTTTCATTAGGACAAATGCAAAATACTCCACTTAGGAAGGAACATTCTGTTTCACACATACAGAATGGGAAGTGACTGTCTAGGAAGGAGTACTGCAGGAAAGGATCTAGGGGTCATATTGGACCACAAGTTAAACCTGAGTCAACAGTATGACACTGTTCCAAAAAAGCAAACATGCTTCTGAGATGCATTAACAAGAGTGTTGTGAGCAAGGCATGAGAAATCATTTTCCCACTCTACTCTGCTGATTAGGCCTCAGTTGGAGTATTGTGTCCAGTTCTGGGCACACATTTCAAGAAAGACATGGAGAAATTGGAGACGGTTCACAGAAAAGCTACAAAAATGATTACAGGTCTAGAAAACATGGGCTCTGAGGAAAGGCTGAACGAATTGGGCTTATTTAGTTTGGAAAAGAGAAGACTGAGAGGGGACATGATAGCGGTTTTCAGATATCTGAAAGGGTGTCGTGGGGGAGGGGAGGGATTGTTCTCCTTAGCCTCTGATGATAGGACAAGAAACAATGAACTTAAACTGCAGCAAGGGAGGTTTAGGGTGGACATTAGGAATAAGTCCCTAATTGTCAGGGTGGTTAAACACTGGAATAAATTGCCTAGGGAGGTTGTGGAATCTCCATCACTGGAGATATTTAAGAGCAGGTTAGACAGACATCTGTCAGGGATTATATAGATGGTTCTTGGTCCTGACATGAGGGCAGGGGACTGGACTTAATGATCTCTCGAGGTCCCTTCCAGTTCTGGTGTTCTATGATTCTATGTAGTTAACACAAAGAAAAACAGCTATTTTTGAAAGCAGCATCTTGGAGTAGTTGTTTTGACCACAAACCACTGGTCCTGGGTTTTAGAGGACAAACATACCTGTTTTTTTATCTTTGAATAAGGTAGTCATATGAACTACAAATATTTTCTAAATAAAGACACCAGAAGAAATTTTAGGTTTATTTCCTCCCACTTTAAGAAGCTAAGAACAGCCATACTCTTTCAGACCAATGATAAGCAGTGGCAAATTTTTAAAGTGTTTGTACACAAATGCTAGGAGTCTGACTAATAATATGGGTGAACTAGAGTACCTCGTGTTACATGAGGAGATTGACATAATAAGTATCACTGTAACCTGATGGAATGAGGAAAATCTGTGGGACACAATCATACCGGGATATAAAATATATCGAAAGGATAGAGGAGGCCAGGTGGGTGGCGGAGTGGCACTGTATGTGAAAGATAATGTAGAATCAAATGAAATAAAAATATTAAATGAATCAACATGTTCAATAGAATAGCTATGGATAGTAATTCCATGCTCCAATAATAAGAAATTAGCAGTAGGGATATATTACTCACCACCTGACCAGGACAGCGATACTGACATTGAAATGGTGAGGGAGATTAGAGAGGCTACCAAAATAAAGAACTCTATAATAATGGGGGATTTTAATTACCCCCATATTGACTGGATACATGCCACCTCAGGAAGAGACGCAGAGAGAAAATTTCTCAATGGCTTAAATGACTGCTTCTTGGAGCAGCTGGTGCAGGAAGCCACAAGGGGAGAGGCAATTCTCGATTTAGTCCTGAGTGGAGTGCAGGATCAAGTCCAGGAGATAACCGTTGCAGGACCGCTTGGGAATAGTGGCCATATATAATAACATTTAACATTCCTGTGGTGGGAAGAACACCTCAGCAGTCCAGCACCCTGGCATTTAATTTCAAAAAGGGGAATTACACAAAAATGAGGAGGTTAGTTAAACAGAAATTAAAAGGCACAGTGACTCGAGCCAAATGCCTGAAAGCTGCATAGAAACTTTTTAAAGATACCATAATAGAGGCCCAACTTAAATGTATACCCCAAATTTAAAAACATAGCAAGAGACCTAAAAAAGAGTCACCGTGGCTTAACCACCATGTAAAAGAAGCAGTGAGGGACAAAAAGTTATCTTTTAAGAAGTGGAAGTCCAATCCTAGTGAGATAAATAGAAAGGAACATAAACACTGTCAAATCAAGTGTAAAAATGTAATAAGAAAAGCAAAAAAAGATTTTGAGGAACAGCTAGCCAAAAACTCAAAAAGAAATAACAAAATGTTTTTTAAGTACATTAGAAGCAGGAAGCCTGCTAAAAACCTGTGGGTCCCCTAGATGACTGAGATATAAAAGGAGCAATCAAGGACAATAAAGCCATTGTGGAGAAACTAAATTATTTCTTTGCTTCAGTCTTCACGGCTGAGGACATTAGGGTGATTCCCAAATCTGCACCATCCTTTGTGGACAAGGGGGATCCAGTAGATACAGTATACTTAGATTTTCAGAAAGCCTTTGACAAGGTCCCTCACCAAAGCCTCTTGTGTAAATTACATGGCCATGGATAAAGTGAAGGTCCTTTCTTGGATTGAGAACTGGTTAAAAGACAGGCAACAAAGGGTAGGAATAAATGGTAAATTTTCAGAATGGAGAGGGGTATCTAGTGGTGTCCCCCAAGGGTCAGTCCTGGGACCAATCCTTTTCAACATATTCATAAATGATCTGGAGAAAGGGGTAAGCAGTGAAGTGGTAAAGTTTGCGGATGATACCAAACTGTTTAGGATAGTCAAGACAGAAGCACACTGTGAGGGACTCCAAGAAAATCTCACCAAACTCAATGATTGGGCAACAAAATGACAAATGAAATTTAATCTGGATAAGTGTAAAGTAATGCACATCGGGAAAAATAACCCCAACTATACGTACAGTATGATGGGGGCAAATTTGGCTATGACAAATCAGGAAAGAGATCTTGGAGTTATCGTGGACAGTTCTCTGAAAACTTCCACACAGTGTGCACTGGCGGACAAAAAGGCAAATAGGATGCTAGGAATTATTAAGAAAGGGATAGAAAATAACACACAGAATATCTTACTACCCCTGTATAAAACATGGTACACTCACATCTTGAATACTGTGTACTGATGTGGTCTCCTCACCTCAAAAAAGATATTTTGGCCTTGGAAAGGGTTCAGAAAAGGGCAACTAAAATGATTAGGGGTTTGGAACGGGTCCCATATGAGGAGAGGTTAGAGAGACTGGTACTTTTCAGTTTAGAAAAGAGGAGACTGAGGGTAGATATGCTAGAGGTATATAAAATTATGAGTGGTGTGGAGAGGGCAGATAAAGAAAAGTTATTTATTAGTTCCCATAATAGAAGAACTAGAGGAAACCAAATGAAATTAATGGGTAGCAGGTTTAAAACTAATAAAAGAAAGTTCTTCTTCACATAGTGTGTAGTCAACCTGTGGAACTCCTTGCCAGAGGAGGCTGTGAAGGCTAGGACTATAACAGAGTTTAAAGAGAAGCTAGATAATTTCATGGAGGTTAGGTCCATAATAGGCTATTAGCCAGGGGATAAAATGGTGTCCTTGGCCTCTGTTTGTCAGAGGCTGGAGAGGGATGGCAGGAGACAAATCGATTGATCACTGTCTTCGGTCCACCCTCTTTTGGGCACTTGGTGTTGGCCACTGTCGGCAGATAGGACTCTGGGCTAGATGGACCTTTGGTCTGACCTAGTACGGCCATTCTTATGTTCTTATGTTCTAATTATTTTTTAACCCTGTTATTATTTTGGCCTTCACGACATCCCATAGCAATGAGTGCAAAGGGGTAACTCAGCATTGTGTGAAAAAATAACTTATTTTTGTTTTAAACCTAAAGCCTAGGTTTAAAAAACTGCCCACCCAACTTTATTAGGTAACCCCTCATTCTTCCATTATGAGAAAGATCAAATAACATATTCTTATTCATTTTCTTCACATTCATCAAGGTTTTATAGACTTCTCTGATATCTCCCCCAGTCATTTATTTTCGAAGCTGAAAGGTCCCAGTCTTTTTAACCTCTCCTTAAATTAAATTTTTTCCATACTCCTAATAATTTTTGTTGCCCTTCTCCATAATTTTCAATTCCAATATGTCTTTTTTGAGATGGGGCAAGCAGATGTTCATACGATGTTCAAGAAGTGGGCATAGTGTATATATCTATAGATTCATTATGATGTCTTCTGTTTAATTATCTATCTCTTTCCTAGTGGTTCTTTACATTCTGTTAGCTTTTTTGACTGCCAAAGCAAATTGAATGGCTGTTTTCTGAGAACTACCCATAATGACTCTGAGGTCTCTTGAGTGGTAACAGGTAATTTAGATCCTGTGGTCAGGCTACAGACAAAAAGCACAGAGTCAGAGCTCTGTCACTCAAGCTCCAGCAGAAAAGGTTAATTAGAGCTGGCTGAATAGGCCCAGACCTGAGAGACAAATGGGGAACAGCTGCTGGCCTTCTTTGTCATAGGGGTAAGTAAGGCTGGCAGGAAGGAAGGAAGGAAGGAAGGAAGGAAGTGAGGGAAAATAAATGGAGGAAGCAGGGAATGCAAGACTGTGCTCCCTAGCTAGCTGCAGATGCCAGCAGTCCCTAAGATGACCGGTCTAAAGCTCTATAAACAGGAGGTGGTTGGAACTGACACTGACAATAAAGAGCACAGGTGATTGTACCAAAATGTTAAACAATCTGTGCATGAGCCCTGTTACATGTGTAGGCTTGTCTGGAACCCAGAGCCAGTGAACATGGTTGGTGGCCCAGAGATGGAGGAGACCTGCAATGGTTTGCCAAGCAGTAAGAGCAGATGCAGCAGGCCCTGCAGGAGTTTTCAGCAGTCCCCCCAGGCTGAAAGACTGGGCTTACTGACCTGGCAGACAGAGCATCAACAAAGCCTCTGAGACATTATCAGGGAGCAGAGCAGTTTGCAGTAGCAATTCCTGAAACAAGTGGTGAGTCCCATGGGAGGGGAAGGCACCTGGCTGCTAGGCCTGTGACTCTGCAACATGGGACTGACAAATGCCTGTATGTTTTCCTTGGGACCTTTGAGTGGGTAGCCATGGGCGTCAGATGGGACATAGCAACCTGGACCCTATGGTTGGCTCCAGATTTAGCGGAAGAGGCTCAAGAAGCCAACATGGCCTTTAGCAATGAAAAAGCCCATGGTGAGGGCGGCCATGCTAGATCAGGTGGGCCTGTTGGCTGAGAGATACTGTCAAAAGTTCCATTTGGCCTGGTGGACAGTAGCTGTGAAGCCCCTGGCATTTGCCCAGAGGATAGTGTACTGGGCCATTTGCTGGCTGAGGCTCAAGATGTGAACAGTGGGGAAAATAATGGACACACTTATCCTCGAGAAATTATTGTATACTCTCCCCAAGAATATGCATATCTGGGTCATATGCCACCAGCCCAACATGTTGCATGCAGCGGTCAAGTTGACCGAAGAGTACACAGAGGTAGATGTTCTCTGGAGGGATGGCCAACCCTATAAAGACAAAGGGTTGGAGAAAAACTGGGGGACCCACCTCCTAGGAAA
Source organism: Pelodiscus sinensis (assembly GCF_049634645.1). Classification (NCBI taxonomy): domain Eukaryota; kingdom Metazoa; phylum Chordata; order Testudines; family Trionychidae; genus Pelodiscus; species Pelodiscus sinensis. Next base: position 32,782,045 of record NC_134713.1, on the reverse strand, counting down.
GGTCCAGAGATGAAGGAGGAATCCCAAAGAGCACCTGGTGGTGCCAACTCAATAGTTGATGGCATAGTTTTTTTCCTAGTGAGAGATGGGGCATGGAGAGGGAACGGAAGAGGATTCTAGTGGCTATTGGTTCAGCCTGTTCATTCATACAGAGAGGGCTGGTAAAACCTCACTGAATGATTCCAGGTACACAAATGGCCATAGAGTGTATCCATTGAGATATGAGGTCCTGCTTACCAGGTGCATCTAGAAGTGCAGGGTAACTTTAAGTGAAAGTGAGCTGGGCTTCTAGAGGAGTTGCCATACCCGGTGATGTAAGATAGAGACTGGGACCTACCAGCCAAAGAGAAAAGGAGAGGCACCTCAAAGATCTACAAAGGGATTTCACAAAACTGGGTAACTGGCTAACATAATGGCAGATGAAATTGAACATTGATAAAGCAGAGTAATGCACATTGCAAAATATAATCTGAAATATACATACAAAAATGATGGGGTCTAATTTAGCTGAACCCATCAGTAAAGAGACCTAGGAGTCCTTGTGGATAGTTGTTGGAAATATCTGCTCTGTGTCTTTTGACAATAAAAATACTAACAGAATATTGGGATTCTTTAGGAAAGGGATAGATAGATAGATAATAAGAGAGAAAATATCATATTGTCTCTATAAAAATCCATGGTATACCTACATATTGAATGTGGAGATTTGATCACTCAATCTCAAAAAAGATATAGTGAATTTGGAAAAGGTACAGAGAAAGGCAACAGAAACTATTAGGGATATTGAGCACATTCCATATGAGGAGAGATTAAAAAGACTGGGACTCTTCAGATTGGAAAAGATATGATTAAGGGGGAAATATGACAGAGGTATGTAATATCACAAATGAGGTGGAAAAATTGAATAAGTAAGTGCAAGTCACTCCTTCAAATAACACAAGAACTAGGAATCATTCAATGAAATTAATAAGCACCAGATTTAAAACAAATGAAAGTATTTCTTCATAGTCAACCTGTGAAATTCTTTACCAGGCGATGTTGTGAAGGCCAAGACTATAACAGGGTTCAAAAAAGAACCAGATAAGTTCATGAAGATAAGATAAGAACATCTTATCTGCCTCTGCTGTAACCCGCTAGTCCTTACTCTCCTCCCATAGCTGAGAGAGAACCTAGGACTTCTGATAGGCTCTCTCTGTCTCCACAGAAGTAGTACAAAGTAAGAATATATATTAAAATTTTAAACTTAACACTATCCCTTAAGTGACTTGCCATAGAAGTCAGATCATGTTATTATTAGAGCTGAGTGGGTCTAATGTTTGTTTTTCTTTTGTATAGAAATTAGATTCAAGGCCCCTGTAAGGTAACTGCTAAATTATCTGCCAGAAAATGAGAGTTTTCAAGTGCCTAAATGGTCTCTGGAATTACAGTTAAAGTTGACCTCTTCCTACCCCACACCATCCAAAACCTGAAATGATTCCCCTTTATGGACGGCTTGGCATCAATATGAATATTCATGGTACAGGTTGGACCTCATTGATCCGGCACCCTTGGGACCTGACTGGTCCCGAACAAAGGGATTTGCTGGACCAAGGAAGGTCCCTCCCCTCCTGGCCTGCGCTGCCACTGGATTAGGGGTCCAGCCTCCCCAGGACTATTTAGATGCAGCTGGCCCCCTAGCTGCCATGGTAGAGCATCATGGCTGGAGCTCCACAGCTGGGACAGAGCTCCGCAGCTGCCTAGCTCTGAAGCCAGGGCTGGAAATCTGCAGCCAGGGCCATAGCTTAGCAGCTGCCTGGCTTAACAGCTGGGGCTGAAGCTGTGCAGCCAGGGCTGTTGTGGAGAGCCAGGGCTCAAGCTCCATGGCCTGGGACAGAGCTCCCAGCCACTGCTGGGGCTGGAGCTCCACAGCTGCTGCTGGGGCCAGAATTCCCTCCTGTGCTGACCGTTCCCCCCCCCCCCACACACACACACAGTTGCCGGTTCCCCCTAATGTGCTCCTGCCTGGTGCCAGACCTCCCTGTCCTGGGCTCTGTGGTTCAGGAACATCTGAGTCCCATGCTGTACCATGGATGTTGCCGGACCAGGGAGTCCCACTTAAGGGAGGTACAATTTGTAGTGCACAGACCTTATATGTGGCAAATCATACTGTGGTGGGGGGGGGGGTTAACGTGCCATCATTTCCCTCAGCTATATTGTTATCCACCACCAAACTTCGAGCACTAGAGAGCCTAGCCGATTGTACTCACTCAGCATTCCAAACGGATTATTTGCGTCTCATCAGCTCATCAAGGCAGGGTGTGAGCATGCAAGTCTAAAAGCATATGCAAGGTATGATACCACAGATTTCCTCAAAACTGTATTATTCCTATCTGTTTATGGGGTTTAGAGCTTTTCTGAGTTTATTACTTGTTCTCAAAGGCTTGGCTTTGCCCTCAATCAGAGTGTCCTTGCGTATCTCCCAAAGTTCCCTACAAGATACTGAACTTGTCATTTTTAGTTGTATGGCGCCTGATTCTGGGACAATAACCCACGTCTGCCCCCCTCATTAATCAATGTCTCTTGGAAATCAATATTCTTGTTGTTAATCACTAAAAAAGATTAAACAACAGTAGTAAGAAAACTGGTGGAAAGACAAAGAATTTAAAATAGTTAAAAAATAAAAACTTTTTGCACAATTTTTATTCACCTGTGGAACTCATTACTGCATGCTATCATTTTGTTCAAGCGCACTTTTGTAAGATTCATAATAAGATTACTTTTGTGACTACTTTGACATTGATATTACAGAGAAGGCACAGAAGTCTCAGTAAGTTCTGGGACCTCAGTTTTAATTTAATTTAATGGAGTCTTCTACGTACCATATAAAAACATGAAAATAATGTGCATGCTTCAAATGGTTTTTATTTTAAAGCTAATTAGAATATCCACAATTATAGAGGATTAAACAAAAGAAATTGTAAGAGATGTGAACTGTCTTGGTTCAGCACATTAATTGATTATTTGGGGTTAAGAAATCTTTATAGCAGATTTCCCAAAAAGTGAGGTGCAGCCCCATGTAAGGATAGAAAGGATTAACAGAGGAGAAAGGAGGACACTGAGAGATCTCTCATTTGTTCTCCAGAGTCTTAAAAAATAAGTGATTAGCTTTAATAAAAAGTCCTTCAGAATGTGACCTATGTGTGAAAGGTGCTAGAGTCTGAAAAATTACCTTTGAGACATAACTACTACATTTATTTCACTAAATGGTAACAGATACTAGTCAAGATATTCTAAATGTCAACATTGTTAACTATTTTATTGCTCAAAGCATGTAAGAAAGTAAAGTTACTGATGTGTTAAAATGCTCTACATATAATGGGTTTGAAGGGGACACAACGTACAGCCTCACTTCATTTTCTTGAAAGGTTGCTCCACTCTCAAACTGAGAATTGCTATCGTAAGCTCAGGTTTTTCCGTACTTGTCCATTAATGGGTATTTTGGACCTTCCTCTGAAACATCTCTACTGTTTATACATAGTACAGGATTGAAGAGACCTTGACTCTGCTCCAGTGTGGCAATCAATGCCTAACACCACTTTTTTCTTTGGGAAATGTAGACTGATGGTACCACTGTGGAACACAATGGTGAGTATTTATTTAGGGGTATGTGCAGGCAAAGTTCAGTGTGATGCTACAGAGTTCACAGCTGGCTGGGTTTGCTATTGTTCTTTTTGAGAATCCTGGTGTTGATTGTAAGATAGCCAGTCATTTCTCATGTCCATGCCGTTAGTGTAATTCTTGTGCTATTTCAAATAAAAACTGCAGCACACTGACCCCCAGAAATAGAATGTCATTTGTGATGAGAGACTTTATCATATTATTGTAAAGTCACAATTTAAAAGACTTAAAATAGATATGCAACTTTGCCTGCAGTGACATTGGGACAATGCAGTGAATAGAGACAAATATTGGTGGCTTTGGGGATGGCATTTTGTCCTTAAATATGGATCTCAAATGGGAAGAATGATGGGGAGAGAGGGTATAAATGACCTTGTTAAATTGAATATTAGTCAAAATTAATGAATGTCTGTTTAAAAGATATAGGCTCACCATCCAGGAAATTAGTTATACATGTACTTAAGAGTACCCCTATTTAGCAAAGCTCTTAGCATGTGTGTAATTTTAAGCATGTGCTTTTTAAAAGCTTTAACTTGAATGAGATTTAGGCACATTCACAAGTGTTTTGCTGAACACAGAAGATATTTTCCTGAAGTGGAAGCCAGTGGAGGAAATAATTCCTTCTGTTGGAAGGAAACAAGAAATATAAGATGAATATCTAGTCAACTTTTGTGGCAGATGAGCTATTTTGGTTTATTGCGATGACAATTAGTTTCCCTTGCAGGGAAAAGCTTTGTAACTGGTGCCAAGAATCGAGTGATCAAATTTTGACTTTAGACCATCAACAGGTTATCTAGTTGCACAAACACCTGCACATCTGAAATGCACTGAAATGTCAACTTGGGAACTTAGCCATTCTCTTTTTTCTTGCACTGTCTTTGAGAAATTTAATTCTGTGTCTTAGTAAAGTTGACGGTAGTTCGTGGAGACCAAATTTGCTCTACTGTATAATAGAGATGTAAACGACTAGCTAACTAGTCAACTATCTTATAAGCAAAAGCTTATCAAATAGTTGAGGGACTAGTGGTCCCTTCTCCCCTCCTCTCCCCGCTGCCTCTATCAGAGCAGAAGCAGAAGCCCATGCTGGGGCGAGCCGACTTAAAAGCTGACTCCCCCCAGCACCATCTCCATCGGGGCCAGAGGAGGCATGGGGGTAGTGGGATCTGGCATGAGCCAGGAATCAGCTGATTCCCAGCTCTCACCTAGTTCCCGACGTGCCCCTGCTTTTTAAATGTATTAAGAGTCAACAGGCTCTTAATCCATGTAAAAGACAGGTGCACAGTGAGGGGGACCCTGAACGAGCTGAGAATCAGCTGTCTCAACTCATGCTAGATCCCTCCACCTGTGCTTTAGCCTTTTAAATAGATTAAGAGCTGATAGGTTATTAATCCATTTAAAAGGCAGAACCACAGTGGGGTTAGCTCCTGACCAAGAACTAACCCTGCTTTGGCTCCCCGCTTATTGACTAATCAAATAGGCGATAGAAAATCCATCATCTAGTCAATTAGTTGATTAAACTAAATTTAACATCCCTGCTATATAACTGAATCAGGGCTAGATGTCTTTCGATAACTCAAATAGTAGTTATGCATCAGACACTTACATTAATTTGTGATATCCCATGACCTGGGTAATGCTAGAAGCTAGAGTAGATGAGCCTCATGGTCCCTTTTGGCCTTAAGCATCTATGAATTGACAAAAGGTTACTTGGTATAAAATGTGGTATAGATTTTTTTAAGTAAACCTCATTTCAAAACCTTCATCATCATCATCATTGTTGTCATAATGGAGTTGAATGAAGTTATATCACAAATGTAAAGTGTCAGAGTGACTTCAAAGAAAACATTAAAGGAATTGTTACTCTAAAAGTTCTTTTTTATTTCACTTAATGTCAACATTTTTTGCCTGAGTGTTTTTGTGGAATGTGATTAACATAATTTCCTTCATTTTCTTTAAACTGTGTGTTTACCCAGCTATTTTTGGTAAGATAAAATAAAATTTTGTTAGGATAAAATGTTATAACTTCTGAAATTTCTATAGCCACTCCATCTCACAAATTATAAAGGCTCTGGCCAAATTATTGATGTGGAAGATATCTCAACTTTTGGGATATTTGAATGTTATTTTGCAATCTTAAAGCTGCATTAGTGTTATTTATTACATATTTGCAATTAATGTCTGAAGAACTGAAAGAATGAGGTGAGGAAATCTGGTGGTTAGAGTCATCAAATTTTTCAGGCCTCAGAGGCAGCATGACAGAAGCCATGTTCCTAAGCATTTGAGCTAATGCAGTCATAGCATAGTGACAGATAGGACAAACACAGACCTAGTTTGAAACTATTTTATTCCATTCATTAGTCTGGATTATACCCTGGTATTTCACTTGCAGCTATGCCAAACTTTGACAAGGAATGGTCCTGTAGCACCTTAGAAAAAACAAAAATATACATATATAGTATCACGAGCTGTCGTGGACACAATCCACTTTTTCAGTGCATTGTGTCCATGAAAGCTCACGATACTATATATATATATTTTATATATATATATATGTTAGTTTTTAAGGTCCATCTACACAGCAGCATTATTTCAGAATAACTGATGTTATTTTGAAATAACATAGTGCACGTATACACAGCAAGCTGTTATTCTGACTTCTGATGTCCTGCTGTGTAAACAACACCAAAAGCTGAATTAAGCTATTTCAACTTCAGCTACGCAATTGATGTAACTGAAGTTGCGCATCTTAATTCAGCTTTTGTCATGCAATGTAGATGTACCCTAAGGTGCTACAGGACCACTTAGTTTTTAATTTTTTTTAAGTTTCAGACTATCATGACTACCCCTCTTAGAATTTTGACAAGGAGTGTTAGGTTTTAGGATATGTATTTCAGTGGGTCTGACATACTGTCTAATTGAGGGCACTGGCGTCCAGAGACTTTAATTATTACATTACTGCTTCTCACTCAATTCTCACAAAGAACCAAAATGTCCATCTTTGCACAGAAGTTCCACAAATAGAGCAGGGTGAAAAAAAATCCTCCATTTCTGTCATACAGGAAATTCTTAGATAATGAAATTTGATTTAATCCTCAATCAGGATGAAAACTACATTGTTTTTATAAGAACAGATACCCTGTAATCTATTCTTTTATTTGGATGAATTGGAAATTTTTTACTTGCCTTTATTATTTTGACTTTTATACTCTATGATAAATTACAGTAAAGATCAAAATGAACTGAATAAAATCCAAAACAAAATGTTTGAAACTTATTAAAATATTTCAGTAGTTTTCTATAACAATGTCAACTAGATACACAGTCACAAAATATGCTGAATCTGCATTTTTGATGGAATACTTTTCCACAGGAAAAATGTGACAAGCTCTAATTACTTTAATTTACCTTAATAGACAGGTTCTGATCTCTCAGATGGAATGGCAGAATTCTTCCTTAAACATTTTGATGGACAAACACCTGAGTGATCATTGTGGTAAAGGCAGTGTATCTGCCTCTACAAATTCTTTCTTCCCTGAATGATAGATACCATACTAACAGCTTAAACGGTTACTTCCTGAAATTATTACGCTAACAGCTAGTGCCAAACTAAGCACTGGAATCTCTTTGCTGTTGAAATTATCTCTGAAAAAAATTAAAAAGGAACAAAAGCCACTATTTCCTTTTATATCAATAGGAAGGAATGGCCCCTGTTATGTAGATCTGACTTCAGTTTATTAAACATCCCAGGAGAATAAATATGGCAGGGGATTGTATATGAATGCAATACTTTTACCAGAGAAGTCATTCATAGGTTTAAATTCCAATTTCCTTCAGTCTCTCAGCTGTGGGAAGTGGTTGCAAAGAGGATTCTTGCCTTCCATTGTGGAGTTACCGTATTCAACTACACACACACACAAAAAACCTTAACTACTATAACATTCATCTTTACTGTGCAGCACTGTATAAATTGCCCCACTGTGATAGCCAGCTTCTGAAAACAGCATATGAGATGAGATGCTGAAATACTCCTTGCAAATCCGTAGCAAGTCATTGCTAATTCTATCACCAGTTTTGGGATGCTACACACGTGGCCTTAGCACACAATGAAAAGGTCTAGAATTCAGGTCTCTCTTTATGGAGACACAAAATCCACTTTAGCACAGACAAATGTAGCGTGCATATTTTTGTGATCTCATGCTATATTCACACATTTGTAAGGATCTGACACTAGCAGCACAGAAGGGCTATCAGGCATCTGGCTTCTCCACAGTCTATCAGCAAACGATAGCTGTCATAAGGATTGCTTAATATTTGAAAGAACAGGCAGATGTATAAAGTCCTCACTCCAATAGTCTTTATTAGCTTTTAGAAATATCACAGATTAATGAAGAGTCAATTTCCTGTCAATAGCAAGAACTCTACAGCTCAAACACAGCCCAGATTCAAACACAAAGGCTAGCTTATAAGAATTAAATAGTTCCTTTGAAACATTTCAGTGGTTTTAACCTTAAGATTTCTTTTAAACTGTTGTTTATATAAAAAGCCAATTAAATTATATAAGCCTAGATTCTCAACTGCAGCTGAGTGACCACTCGTCAAGTTACTGTTCCCCAGGAAGACACTTTTATTCTAGAATAAGAATATCTTTCTCAGTTCAAACAGGTTCTAAAGTGAAAAACTCTATCCTATCCTGGAATAAGAGCATTTACACAGGGAGTTATAGTGGTATAAATAAAAAAGTGTGGGTTTATACCTTACCTTATATCAATATAACTTTTCTATATAGACAAGCCCTTAGGTTCTTAAATCTCTAAGTCACTTTTTCAAATGGGACGTTGGCTTCTAAATCACCTAAGGCTTCTCAGTTGGAGAACAGAAATATCTATTCCACACTAGCTATTTCAGGATATATCTCATGTGGATACTTTCTTCTCCCAGAATTTCCAGCTTAGCTTAATCCATGAAGTAAGTAAATCAGATGAAGACACTCATCTAGAATAAGAGTGCCAAAGTGGGGAGTTATTCCAGAATAACTATTTTGGCAAATTTCCAAGTATAGACTAACCCCTAAGGCACTTTGAGATACTTTAACCCTACCCATTCCAGAAAATGACAATAATATACTCAGGGTGCCTGAATTGTCAACTGAGATGTTGAAACAAATGGACAAATTAAAGAGTGATAAGAATAGATCAGTCTGGCTTGTGCAAATGTAAATCACACGTCTCTGATCTTTTAGATTTCTTGAGTGCCTCAACAGAATAAAGGAGAATTGCTTAATATATGTTAGTTGAAATTTCAAAAAGCTTTTGACAAAATCCCTCATAGAAGGCTCTAACAAGGAAACTAAATAGTGATTGGTGAAGAAGAAAAGTACTGTGATGGATCACAAACTGCCTAAAAGACAGAAAACAAATAATCAATTCTTAGCTTAGTAAAGGTTAACTAGTGAGTACCAAAAGTTCCACACTAGGACAGGAAGTGTTTCAAGCATTAATTTTTAAGGAAAAAGAGGATGAAAAGTGTAAGCAATACAGTAGTGCAAATAATAATAAACAATAACAACAGTTGCATATGACACAAAACACTTTAGGATAGCCATGCCTAGAGAAGAACTGTGATGAACCCCAATGGTACTCAGATGAGCAGAATAATGGCAGATTAAATTTGTTGGTCATAAATGTGAGATACTGTGCACAGGAAGGAATACCAGTAATTGGAACTAATCATATGCACTGCTAGATTCTAAATTAATTGCAACCATTCAGTGAAAAGACCTGAGAGAGCTCAGTGAAAACAATGTATAGCAGCAGTAAAAAAAAAAAAAGCAAATGAAATGGTAAGATGTACCGTGAACAGAATGCTGAAAATATTATAACATCATCATATCTACCTTACACTGAATACTGTGTTTTTATTTTTTGGTCATTGCATCTGAAAAACAATTTAACATGATAGAAAGTGCCCAGAGATATATGACAAAAATGATTAGGGGAAAGGAAAGAGGTATCCAGGAGGAGAGATTAGGGTTGTTTAGCTTGCAGAGGACATAAAGCAGAGGGGACATAATGGAAGTCTGTAAAACAATGAATAGTGTGGAGACGGTAAACCAGATGTTCCTATTTAAACACTAACATTTATTCATTCTCATATTCAAGAACCAGAGGACAACCAATAAAAACAAAAGGCAAGAAAACTGAAAATGATACATGTTAACTATCCATATATTTACACAACATGGAATCAACGTGTGGTACTCATAATGGCTTTGTCTACACTGCAGGGTTTTTGTGCAAGAAGCTTTTTGTGGAAGAGATCTTCTGCAAAAACTTCTTGTGCAAAAGCAAGTCCACACCTCAAAAGCGCATCGCAAAAGTGATGGGCTTTTGTACAAGAGAGTGTCCACACTGCATGGATGCTCTTGCGCAAGAAAGCTCTATTTCCATTATTAGAATGGCCATCAGAGCACCTATGCTTTTTCTGATAGGCTCTTTTTGCAAAAGAAACCACTGTGGAGTGTCCACATGTGCCTTTTTGCATAAGAGCTGTAACACAAAATGGAGTTATTCCTTGTGGAGAGTGGAATAACTCTACCCACAAAAGCCCTCTGTCCTGTTGATTTACTGGTGAGTTTTTTTTTTTTTTTTTTTTTTGGCACAAAAATGCATTTGAGGTGTGGATGCTCAGCCAGTTTTTGCGCAAAAACTTTATAGTGTACACATAGCCATAGTCATAAGTTTGACACTGGAGCTAAACATCTTGTCCACTGGTATGCTTTTTATAAGGGATATACATAATCATGCTTCAGAACAGCATCCAAACAGTTACTTAGGTGAGTTAGGGTATGTCCACATCACAATCAGAGATGTGACTGTAGCACATGTAGACATATCTGGGACAGCTTTGGGATTTACCCTAATGAGTAAAGGACAGAGCTGCAGTTCTGCCACTGTAGCATTCTAAGTGTGGTCAAGCCCTCACTACAGCAGCTGGAGGGGTTCTTCCACTGCTGTGGTTTAATCCATCTCCCCAAGAGGCAGTGCCTAGGTCAGCAGAAGAATTCCTCCATCATCTTAGGTCTGCATAGCTACATCTCTCATAAGGGGGGACCTGGATTTTCCTCATCCTTGAGAAATATAGCTATTCAAATGTAAATTTCTATTGTAGACCAGTCCACAGTCAATCAGGCAAAATATTTTTTTTTATCTAAGACAGGCTGGCTTATGCATTGCTTGTGAAACACCTTTTAAGAACATTTCCGGCATACGTCTATAACTCTTTAAACATCACCTATCCATACTTCACACAATAATATAATATTAATTACCAGAGTACTGCTGGTTTACCTGCAATCTCTTACATGATCCCTCTTAGATACAGATCATGACAATAGTGTTTGGGCAAGGAGACTGTGGGGTGGTATACCCTACTACAGCTGGCACTGAGGGACTCCAAGGGTTTACAATATCCAGCCTAGTTTTGATCGTCTAGCTCAAATAGTGATAGCAGTGGAGCCACAGTAGCATAGGTTGGAAAGCCCTGGTCTCTGTAACCTTCAGTATGCAGTAGGGTGTTTAGTTTATGCTCAGTCAATACAAATGAACCACCTGGATTTTCAGAAATGACTAATGATTTAATTTGCAGTGAACTATATGGTCAAAACCCAAATATTTCCAATACTGTGAATATTCCAGTGTTTAATATGTTCTTTCTTGGGAGTGAGACCTCTTCACTGCACAAATATCTACTTATAAATAGAAAGGCAGATATGCTCAGAAATTCAATTATTACAAAAACAAAATAAAACAAAGCTTGTGTAAACTCTGCAGTCATACAACCTTAGTTCCCTTTCTGCTCACTATGTCGTGATACCCACTGCCATGCTCCCCATCCATGCCCTATGAGAATTGGATTATGAATATGAATATGCATAACTCAAAGATGCTTTATTCAAAACAGGTGCTGTAACATATCCATGTTACAATTACAATCTGCAGAATCTGTATATCCTATTTTTGTGCATGTATCATTCTTGTATGTGAAGTTAGGAGTATGAAGTGTGAATCTGTTTATAGTTCTAAATGTGCTAATGAGGGCCATTAGTGATACTTAGGGACCTAATGACTCAGTACTCGAACCAATGACCTGTGGTTATCTCTCTTTCATTGATAAAGTGGGCGGACCTTATAAGCTTTCTCACTGTAACATTTTTACATAGAGTAAAATGGATTTGTTTGAAGTTTTGGTCTCTTTTGGGGATTGGTTTCCTGAATCCTGAGCCTTTATAGCTGAGCCCTCTAAGGGTGTGTCTAGACTTCATGCCTCCTTCGACGGAGGCATGTAGATTAGCCAGATCGGAAGAGGGAAATGAAGCCGCGATTAAAATAATCGCGGCTTCATTTAAATTTAAATGGCTGCCCCGATCTGCCGATCAGCTGTTTGTCGGCAGATCGGGGCAGTCTGGACGCGATGCCCCGACAAAGAAGCCTTTCTTCATCGACACAGGTAAACCTGGTTTCACGAGGCTTACCTGTGTCGATGAAGAAAGGCTTCTTTGTCGGGGCATCGCGTCCAGACTCCCCCGATCTGCCGACAAACAGCTGATCGGCAGATCGGGGCAGCCATTTAAATTTAAATGAAGCCGCGATTATTTTAATCGCGGCTTCATTTCCCTCTTCCGATCTGGCTAATCTACATGCCTCCGTCGAAGGAGGCATGTAGTCTAGACACACCCTATGGGTGGGTCTGCACAACACCTTAAACTCAAAGAGCATTCTCCCAGCACCTAAACCTCAAAGAGCATCTTCGTAAAAGTTCTAAACAGCACAGATGCATCCATAGCACCTGTGCTGTTGCAGAGTTTTAAGGGCAGACCTACCCTAAGTTATTCTTTTCTTCTCCTATTTTAACCTCAGACTCTACCCTGTTTAAACTGATCTTCACTAGGTGAGTCAACCAATCATAGCTAATATTTTTTTTATGTAAACTAGAACAAAAACACATTTAACATGTCAGCATTGCTGCATTTTCTGTTACCATCTTTTCTTCCTCATTGAATAATGGGCCTTTCCCGTCCTTGGGCTCTTGCTTCTCATGTAGTTGTAAAATATTTTTTGTTACCCTTTACGTCCCTAGCCTTTTGAATCTCATTTTTGGCTTGGCCTTTCTAATTTTCTTCCTACATGTGTGTGTTGTTTTATTTATATTTATCTTTCATAATTTGACCTTGTTTCCATTTTTGTAGGACTCTTTTGAGTTTTAGATCATTGAAGATCTACTGATTAAGTCCATGTGATGTCTTTCCATATTTTCCTGTGTTTCCTAAGCATTGGGAAACATAGTTCCCTAGGTATACTTTGCATTTGTGTTCTTAATAATGTATCTTAAAAATACCCTGCCAACCACCTTGTTCTCTTTTTTTTTTTCATTAAATTTGCTTCCCATAGGATTTTGCTTACCAATTCTCTGAATTTTCTAAGGTCTGCCTTCTTAAAACCCATTGTCTTTATTTTTCTGTTTTTTCTCTCAATATTCCTTAGAATCATAAATGTTATCATTTCATGATCACTTTCACCCATGCTGCCGTCTACCTTCAAATTCAAAACCAGTCCCTTCCTGTTTGTTAGAATCAATACTAGACATACCTTCTCCGCTTTGCTTTCTCCACTTTCTGTAATAAAAAGCTGTTTGTAATGCATTCCAAGAACGTGATGAATAATCTGTCCCCTGCTGTGTTTTTTTTTCCCAACAGATGTCTGAGTAATTGAAGTCCCCCATCACCACCAAGTCCTTTTTGGAGGATTGTGTGGTGGATTGTGTTAATCATTTTTAAAAGGCTTCATCCAGTTCTTCTTCCTGGTTGGGGGCATCTATAGTAGACACCATGACATGATACTTCTTTTTAGCCCATTTATCTTTATCCAGGGACTTTCAACACATCTGCCTTCCACTTCTATCTCAATTTGAGTGCAAGTATATATACATCTTTGATATACAAGGCAACACATCATCTCCCTTTCTGCTGCTTCTTATTCCTGAATAAGCTGTATTCTTCTATACCAATATTCTGGTCACATTAATTATCCCATGAAGATTCTGTGATGCCAATTACATTATAATTGTGTCAGAGCCGTAGTCATGTTAGTCTGTAACATTAAAAACAAAAAGTAGTCCTGTGGCACCTTAGAGACTAACAAAAATATATAAGACCATGAGCTTTCATGGGTAAAACTCACTTCATCGTATGAGTTGGAATGGAAAAATGGCTAATGGGAACTGCAGGAAGCAATCGCCAGCTTGTCCCTGCAGCTCACATCACTTCCCATAAATTGCTATTTCCATAATTCCCTCACATCACTTCCCATAATTTCCTCAAGTGTCCTCAAGCCTGAAGTTTATGCTGCGTATACAGAACATATAATGGCATGGTATGGTTTGATAACTAGATTGTCAAACCATCAAACCATACCATGCCATCATATGTTCTGTATATGCAGCACTAACCTCAGGCTTGAGGATACTTGGCCCTAGCAGCCCCTTCCCTTCCCAGATCTGTGTGTGTGTGTGTGTGTGTGTGTGTGTGTGTGTGTGTGTGTGTGTGTGTGTGTGTGTGTGAGAGAGAGAGAGAGAGAGAGAGAGAGAGAGAGAGAGAGAGAGAGAGAGAATTTCCCAAGAAGACTTGCTATGTAGGACTTTTTGAGAATCCTTCAGGAAGGAGAATAGTAGGAGCAGCTGCTGTCTGTACAACCAGGAGATATGAGAGGGTCTAGCTCAGCTCCTGCTCCATCCTTTTTCACATCCAGGACTTTGGTGGCACATTGTCCCTTCAGTCCCTTTATCTTTGAAAAGTACCAGTGAGGTAACACCACTGCAGTTTCACAAGTCCTAGTAACATCAACAGTTTTGGACTCTGAATGCAGGTCAGCATTGCTGACACCCTGCACTAGCCACTGGAACACATTAAGCCAAATTCTGTTTGATGGAAGAGCAAGATAGAGGCTGAGTGGCACATATGCTTTTGGTATTCAACTCTGACCATCAGAGGCTCATTTGCTTTTTCCGTTCATACATGCTATCTGATCCTAAAATACCAGTGATAGAAATGTAGCCATGTTAGTCTGGGGTAGCTACATTGTCCTGTATTTTGCTTAAAATACCAGTGTTGTTTTTCCTTCCCCAGCCTCATTTACCTTGGCCTATTCAAGTAATCATGCATGCCATTACGCCAGATTAAAAACTTTTAACTTGCAATGCTTTTTCTGTGAATATGTAGCTTCCTGGGACAGAAAGCTGCATTCTTATAAAACATCTAACCTGATTTTGTTCAAGTTTTGTGCAACAGCTCACTCTCAAACTCTGACAATCCCATATATATTCTGCAGTTCAGTGCAGAGAAAACTTTTATAACCTGAAATTGATTCCCTTATTGCAAACTGTGGCCTTTAAAGGGTATACAGCCCTACCTATGGAAAAAGCAAATGACTGAAGAAAACAGATAATGAAACCCCCATACTTTCTTGAAAGATGCTCCCCTTCACTGTTTTCAACATGATGGAGTATTTAGTCCACTTTCCTATATCAGTAACTCTCCATGTGTTTGCAACATTATTTTTATTGTGAATCATTTTCAGTATTATTTTCAGTTTCAATTTGGTTGGACGCTTGTGTGAAAAAATTTTCAAGGGGAAAATATTTAAACCAATCCCCTAGACACTACTGTGAACCTGCTGATAAGTGCTCTGCCATGTCTTGTAAGCCTTCAGTTAAAAGAGGAAGAATGTGCCATGTAAGCTCCTGCTATCTGTTTTAAAATTCTATTTGCAATCTACAATTTATGGTGGAAAAAAAGCCTAGTGAAGATTCACTACGTGGTTCTTATTATTATTCAGTTCTTACAGTACGTCTCTTTCATATTACTTTTTTGGGGGAGTGGAGGTGATTTGAGCTTGTCTTGTTTTTGCAGAATTTTCACACCGTGTCATAGCATCAACAAGCCCTCCATTCTGTGACAGTGTAATTCCTCTGTGTGAGAGTCACTCATATCACAGGCTTTGCCTGTGCTGGTCTCAAATAACTCTCCCATTAGGGAAGGGCAAAAATAGCTCTAACCCCGATACAGGTATCAAACTGAAGAAAATACAAAAATGTCACATTAAGGAAATTCAGTTTAAAAAAAAATAATTCCTCCCAAGACTATAGACATGTAATTTGACTTATGATATGTGATTAGGAAAAATTGCAGATCATCACAATGGTAAAAATACTTTAAAATCAAACTGTTATGTAAAATTATACTTTAAAAATGAGCTTTATATCTTTCCTCTATTCTACAAGTATGGTCCACAGTGCATTTAAAATAAGAAATTTTGAACAATGATATAATATATGCAGACATACATGCACACACAAAATCTCTCTCTCGCACACACATGCTTCAGTTACAAATTTTTTTAAAAAAAATTCCAAAAAAGTAAATAACTTTGAAGTAAATTATTTTTTTCTGCTATCACCATCTGAATATTTTATTTTCCTTCTGTGCCATTGTCCCTTGTCACTGCTGGCATGAAACTGTAAGAGCTAAAGAAAGCAGAACTAAGACAGATAAAAGGGTCAGTTTGCTGAGACAAAAGATGATATCACGTCGAGACAAATTACAGAGGTGCAGTGTCTAAATGTGTTGAAGCAATAACTGCTATACAACAGCCATATCAGCAGGGCTGCTCTGTGCCTCTTGCTTACGCGCACGGCATGTAAAGCATAAGGTTTACAGATGAAGAGCTGTTATTCAGGTCACACATAAGCAGCATCCCAGCAGTTTCAAAGACTGCTAGCTACTAGGCCCCCTGCAGGCCATTCTGCTCATACACAGAGTATCTAAAAGAGAAGTCATTAGAAGTGACAGGCAGTCATAAACTTGAGGGCAGAGTTCCATCCTGCCAACTCTCACAGCATTTTCACCAGTCTAGAGATAGTCACCCACTTAATCTGCAGGGATAGTGGACCATGCACAAACATCCAGGCAGACTCCTTAAAATACAAGCTGCAGAACAGAATAACACAGAAAATTCCTTTAAAAATACATCCACTCTCAAATCCCCAACATCTTTTGCTCTATTGAAGCTATTATATACACTGTTATCATATTATGATTATAGAAAGCAAAATATATACAGAGAGAGATTAATATCACAGCAAATTATCATCATCATTCATCCTATTACTATTACTGGGATTTTCCTTTCTTTAAAAATCTCATTACCTCAGTGAAGGGTCTCATAGCTAGTTGTGAACTGCTGGAGAGGGGCTAATTGTAGGTTCCCTAAAACCACTACTGCTAAATTAGCTGTTTAATCCATCTGCTCGTGATATGAAATTGCAAGAGATAGCTACAAACTTTGCAAGGGAAATATCAACTGCCATTAGAATATTGGTCACAGCACTTAGCTGCTAACAATTGGGCAAGTTAAATCCAAAATTCCCAAGCAGGCCTGTTTTATTATTCCATTACTCTGCATCAACACTTTTTTTTTTACCTACAGCATTATTGGTGTACCTAAATGACAGGATTAATTATATGCAGTGTGGTAGCAGCCATGTTGGTCCCAAGATATTAGCGTCAAGGTGGGTGAGGTAATACCTTTTATTGGAACAACTTCTGTTGTGGGAGAGACAACGTTTCATGCACATACAGATCTGAAGAAGATCCTCACTCACCTTGTCCTGCGTGATTATTACATGCAACCAGTATGATGTACACTGCTATTAGATACCTAGCATTATGGATTTTGTAAGAAGCTTGCCATATTTAATTAGACTGAGCACTAGCAATCACTATAATAGATTGGTTTTCAATAAGCAGCAGTGTTACTGTCTGAACTGTGAGAATAAAGTGAATGCTTGCATGTTTTGCAGTCAAAGTTGTAGAGGAATTTCATTCTGAAATTCAGGGTACCTAATCCAGCAGGAAATAGGTATGTTTTCTGAGCCACATGTTTCATGGAACTCTAAAGGGCATTGGCTAGAGCTGGCCAATTTATCCTCAGGTCCACCACAAAAGGCCTATCAGAAACTAAAGCTGTGGAGAAGAGAGTGGTGGAGAAGAGGAGTTTGAGGTAATGAGTGCAGGTAAACTGCTTCCAGAATTCCCATCAGTTGCAAGTGCCTCTTAGCTTGTCTCTGTATGGAATTCTGCTGCCCACAAGAGTTACTACAGTAAAGCACTTCTGTCCCTGGGGAAAAAGATTGGCTCAGTACCACATGGCCTAAGAGCAGGGAATATCAGTCTGAGGGATCTAGGTGGGGTAAAACTCTGCTGATTGTGGAATGCTTCAGCCCCACAAATGTGCTGAGCCAGGGCTCCTCCTGGGTACTAAAGAACTTTCCCCAAACTTAATTGATATTTTTGGTAGTTTTGATGCTCTAGACAGTGGCACTATTTTGGGATACCGAAAGTATCCCAAAATAGCTATTCCGTGTCTTTAAACGCACCCATTATTTCAAAATAGATTTTGAAATAACGGGCGCGCTATTCTGGCATCCCAGAAACCCTCATTCCATGAGGGTTAAGGGATGTTTTGGAATAGCGATTTATTTCGAAATTTGGTGCTGTGTAGACAGTGTCAAATTTCAAATTTCAAAATTAGATCCAAATAAGATACACAATTTGTGTAGGTCAAATTGTGTATCTTATTTCGAGCTATGGATGCAGTGTAGATGCTCTCCTGGTGAGTGCAAATCCAATTTGTTGTAAGGTACATCTACATAGCTCGAAATATGCTACACAATTTGCAGTGTATTTTGAAATAGTGTATTTAGGCAATTTCAAGTGTATTTTGAAGTAGCTTATTTCATAATTTGGCATTGTCTACACAGTGCCAAATTTCGAAATAACTCTGTATTTTGAAATGCCAGTTAAGCCTTGTAGAATGAGGGTATAGGCAGAATAAGCTGCCCATTATTTTGAAATCTATTTTGAAATAACAGGCTGCTTCAATAGATGCACAATAGCTATTTTGGGATACTTCTTGTATCCCAAAATGGCTCAGCAATGTAGACGTACCCTTACTGACCGAGCCCCACGCTGACATTCAACAACACGCTGACATTCAACAACACTTGCAACATTTTTAATATACCAGCCTAGCTAACTAAATTACAGTCTGTTAGGGAGATAGCTCCACTCCCAGCTTCTGCTTGGAAGTACAGGGGGCTAAACTGTTCAGTATCCTAATATCATTCTTGAATCTCAGGGGGTATGTCTACACTACAGCGTTATTTTGAAATATCTTATTTCGAAATAGTTAATTTGAATAAATTATTTCGAAATAACACATCTACACACAAAATACATTTCGAAATAGCATTTTGCTATTTTGAAATAGTGCATCCACACTGAGTGGACTCTGAATCGCATTTAAGGCTAGCCGGAACCAGTTCTGGCAGGGCACCAGGTCAGGTCTTACTGTGTGGGGCTGCTGCCTGAAGCTAACTGAGGTCTGTGCTTAAAGACATCCCCCCTCCTCCAGACAGCCAGTTCTCCGGTTTTCCTGCTTGCTTGTCTACCTCTATGAGGGACAGCAAAGCATTTTTGTCTCGGCGTGCTCTGGTTGCCGTCACTCAGGACATCACAACACTCTGCAACATGGAGCCAGAGCTGTCCCTGGGCACTCTCGTGCTTCTCTTGGATGCGTTGCTGTGAGCCTGGCTGCACTTGCTGCAGGCTGCCATCCAGGAGGTCCATCAGGGGGCTGTCAGTATCCAGGAGGCCCTGCAGGAGAGCTTCCACCCTGAGGAGCACTAACAGTTTCCATGGTATGCCGCACTGGGGGCCTGTGCCTCGTTCCTCCATCACATCCTTCCACTTACCCCTCCCTAACCCCCTTCCTGGTATAAAACAAAATACACATATTTTCATAAATACAAACTCTATTTAACAAAACGGGGAGGGGGAATAATACTCTGGGGAAACTGGGGAAAGGAGGCAGAAGGGTTAGAGAGGGTGGGAGGGGGGTGGGAGAAACCTGGAAGGAGGGAGCTGGAAGGGGGAAGCAAGGGGAAGAAGGGGGGGAAAACTCAGGGCTCATGGTTGGGGGTCTCGCCAGGCCAACTGTCTCCCAGCACCGTGGGTGTGGCGGCCTTGGCATCCCCAGGGGGATGGGGAAAGGATGGAGGATGTGGAGGAGGTGGAGGGAGAAGCGGGAGGAGGAGAAGGAGTGGGAGGAGGAGCAGTAGCTGGGGAGGCAGCACGCTCTGCACCAGGGTCTGCAGGTGCTGGCAAATGGCACGGCCCTGGGCAAGCTGCTCCCGCCGGAGCTGCAAGTCTTCTTGCACCCAATGCTGGAGGGTGTGGTGCAGGGCTCGCAGTGCCCCCAGGTCCTGCTGTCGGTACCCCTACACTGCACGGGTGTGCCTGCAGAGCCCTCGAGTGCAGGAGCATGTCCTGGGCGGGGTGGTGTGCCCTGCATGCGCAGCTGGTGCGGCTGTGGAGAAACAAGAGAAGTGGTCAGTTATCCCTGGGGCCACAGTGGGTGAGGGATGACTGTTCCCTGCATCATCTGAGCTGATGTGCTTGCACACAGGCCATGTTCGGAATGGCCTGCTATCCCCAGGAGTGGGAGCTGCCTCGAGACCACGCATGCCCCATGTGGTGCACATAGTATGGGTGGGGGGGAGGAGATATCCCCTGCCTCTGTGTAGAGTGGCCTTGTGGAGGGAGGGTGTCCTGCTGCGTCCCACCAAGGAGTCAGGAGAATGTCATGTCTCCTCACACACGCACGTGGCTAACAGGGTAACAGCTAACAGGCAGCTGGGGCCACATGCTCAGGGTGGCATGGCACATGCTCGTACATGCACAGGTTGCTGTATGATCCGTGGACAGCAAGGCCCACACACTCCGTTCCTGGTTTCCGTCCCCCTCCCACCTAAGGGGACAGAGATGGCACTCACATATTTTTGCCTCTCTGACCTGAGATGACACCGGTGACAGGTCCACTGGGTCCTGGCTCATTGGGGTGGTGATGATGGCCTCCTCTGGTTCCTGGCTCTCCTTCTCCTCCTTCTTGATGCCCTGGTCAAGGCCCTCTGCACCAGGGTTGACGACCACCTGGAGGGCACGGACAGTCCCACCCTACAGGATGTGGTCCAGGGTGTTGAAATAGGGGCAGGTGTGTGGGTCTGCCGCTGTTTGGGAGCTGCCTCCTGTGGCCCTGGCATAGGCCTGCCGCATCTCTTTGATTTTCATGTGCACCTGCTCCTGGGTGTGCATGTGGCCTTTGGTCAGCCATCCTCCTGTAGACAGCCATGTTCCTGCATCTAGTGTGGAGATCATGGACATTGGAGGCCTCTCCTCAAACCTCAATCAGGTCCATGATCTCTGCACTAGACCAGGAAAGCGCCCACCTTTAGCAGCCCCTGGCAGGCTCCTGGGAGCTGGGGGTATGTCTACACTACCCTCCTAGTTCGAAATAGGAGGGTAATGTCGGCATACCGCACTTGCAAATGAAGCCCGGGATTTGAATTTCCCGGGATTCATTTGCATAAGCCGGGAGCCGCCATTTTTAAATCCCGGCTGTTTCGAACCCCGTGCCACGCTGCTACACGCGGCACAAACAAGGTAGTTCGAACTAGGCTTCCTAGTTCGAACTACCGTTACTCCTCGTGGAATGAGGAGTAATGGTAGTTCGAACTAGGAAGCCTAGTTCGAACTACCTAGTTCGTGCCACGTGTAGCCGCGCGGCACGGGGTTCGAACCAGCCGGGATTTAAAAATGGCGGCGCCCGGCTTGTGCAAATGAAGCCTGGGAAATTCAAATCCCAGGCTTCATTTGCAATTGCGGTATGCCTACATTACCCCGCTAGTTCGAACTAGCGGGGTAGTGTAGACATACCCTGGGGGACTGATCCTGGGGAGCGGTGGGGGGCTGGCTGCCGTGGCTTGCTGGCTCATGTTGTGGGGCCACTGGGTCAGGGGCAGTGACTGCTGGCACTGGGTGGGCAGGCTTGGAGCTGGCACAGGCACTGTGGCCAGACTCTACGCCTTTAAGGGCTCTGGGGAGGCAGGGAGGGAGAAGAGTTTTCCTGGTTGTTCCCAGAGTAGCCACCAGGGCACCCTGGAAAGGGCTGGAGGCCCCCTATCTCAAAATAAGTATCTACACAGCGCTTATTTTGATTTAGCTATTTCAAATTTGGCGTTATTCCTCATGGAATCAAGCTTACCAAATTCAAAATAAGCCCTCCGCTCTTTCAATTTAATTTTGAAATAGTGGTTTGGCTGTGTAGACACTAGGAAAGTTATTTCGAAATAATGGCTGTTATTTCGAAATAACTTTGCTGTGTAGACATACCCGGGGAGATTAGGGCTGAATCCAAGGTAGTTAGTGAAGACAAACCACAAAGTAGGGAGCAGCCTATGTGGCAGCCAGACCTCGGAAGGTTAGATACCTCTTGAAGATCTGTAGGTGCTAAGGCTATTTTGGGTCCATTGTTTGCAACACACAGAAAAAAGCTGGTTTTATACTTTGGTTTGCATTTGCACAATACATTGTTTTCTCTGAGGGTATGTCTACACTACCCCGCTAGTTCAAACTAGCGGGGTAATGTAGGCATACCGCACTTGCAAATGAAGCCTGGGATTTGAATTTCCCGGGCTTCATTTGCATAAGCCGGGCGCCGCCATTTTTAAATCCCGGCTAGTTCGAACCCCGTGCCGCGCGGAGCACAGTTAGTTCAGATTAGAAGCCTAATCCGAACTAGCTACTCCATGCCGTGTGTAGCCGCGTGTAGACATACCCTGAGACTCTTAAATTCTATACCCTCGTGAACTTAGGCTGGAAAAAATAATTTAGAAGCATTGCAATTGCTGGTGGTATCTGTGTTGGCCAGAATGTTTGAAACCAAAGTTCTGAAGCAGTACCTGGCATAAATGACAGGTTTTATAATTATATTTCTGTTTGTCCACATTCCTTCTCTACATTTTTATTCCAATGGTCTTAGAGAAATTTGTTACTCAGCGTCTCTGCTGCTGATTTTTGTGTTCTGTATTAAATTAAGGATTTCCAATTATTTTAAAAGTGTAGTTATGCCAAAGGGGAATCCTTTGGCACTGAATTGTCAATTTTAATAGTGTATTTCAGTACCAAATGCTACTGAAAAAATCAAACTGTATTTAAGACAATAAAAACAAGACAGTAATTTTAAGGAACCAAAAGAGAATACTAAATCTCATTCCAAGTCTCTCCATCTTCAGGTGGAGCTAGGAACTCTCTGTGGGTTATTAAACAATTTGCCTAAATGAAGCAATGACTGACGCGATCCTCTGGAATAAAGCCCTTTTCCAGAGGATCTCTTATTCCTATTTGCAAGTAGGAATAAGAGATCCTCCGGAAAAGGGCTTTATTCCGGAGGATCACGCCAGTCTAGACGCTTTTTTCCGGCTTTTCCCCAAGCCGGAAAAAAAGCGGCAGACATTTTTATTTAAATCCCGCGGGGGATATTTAAATCCCCCACAGATTTCCCTATTCTGACTTACCTGCTTTGCATGACTTTTCCGGAATTAGGGGCCAGTCTAGATGTAGCCTAAGGGTGCATCTACATAGCATAGCTTAACTTGAAATAAGCTATGAAAATTGAGCTACATCAATTGCATAGCTTATTTTGAAATTGAAATTGGGAGCGTTTACACAGCACTTATTTCAAAATAGAGCACTTTTTCTCTGACTTCCCTTACTCCTCATACAATGAGGGTGACAGGCCTTAGAGTAAGAAGTCCTCCAGCTTGACAGTATTTTGACATTATTTCGAAATAACTGCCTGCTGTGTAGACGTACCCTTACTTGGCTTGAAAAAGAATTAGGTAGATTCACAGAGGACAGGTCCATCAGTGACTATTAGCCAAGAAATTCAGGGATGCAACCCCATGTTGGCTGTCCCTAAACCTTTACTTGCCAGAAGCTGAGACAGGACAACAGAGGCAGGATCTCCCAATAATTGCTCTGTTCTGTTTGTTCCTTCTGAAGCATCTGGCACTGGTCACAGCTGGAAGATAGGATACTGGGCTAGATAGACTGTTATTCGTACTTGGTCATGTCATTTATATGTTCAATGTCTCTTTCCATATTTTTGGTACTCAGTACTAGCTATTCGTAGTTTAATTTTAAATAGCACTTTTGACACAAAATCTGGGTGAGACTATATTTAAGCAGTTGCTGAATAAAACGTCTTACTTTTGAAAATTATAGTTCTGAGTTCAATTTTCAGTCACGTGTCTCTATCTGCCTCAAGCTAGTGCAGTCTATGACAGTACACAGTTCCTGATGCTTCAGAAGAATTTATTTTAAAAGGCATCGTGCACAATTATGTTATAACCTGTGCTTATTGAAAGATTTTTCTTTACACCCCCCCTCCCATCTGTCAATGGCATAGTTATGAGTTATGTCCTGAAGCTGGGTTTTTTGTGTCATGGTTGTGACAAGTTTGGTCACAGAGATCCCAGTGAGAATGTCACTTGATGTGCTGAAATATCACTGACCCTGTCTACCTGCCCTCTGGGGCACCCCCGAATCTTGTCTTGCCCTCTAGCCCCTTCCAGCACTGACACAGACATAGGGTCACACCCTTCTGCAGTATAATACAGACACTGAGACCAGCTTAGCTCTTGGAAGTCTCAACCAAAAAGACTTGCCTTAACCCCAAAAAGCACAGCTTCAATGGGACTTGAATCCCAGATAAACCTGTCTTACTCTGTATAAAGTTTTATACAAGGTAAGTTCATGTTCCCCCTCTGTCTCACTGACTCCTTACCACCACCCGCAGGTAACAATTTCTCACACTGGGTTTATTAATAAACAAAATTGATGTTATTAAGTATAAAAGGTCAGATTTAAGTTGTCATAAGAGACAGCAGACAGAACAATATAGGTTACTAAACAAAATAGAACTTGCCAGCTAAGCTGAATAAACTGAGGCCATGTCTTCACTTCCCTGAAGATTGGCGCTGTGGGAGTCAGTCTTCTGGAGTGCGATTTAAGTGGGTCCAGTAAAGACCTGCTAAATCAAATGCTAAGGAAGCCCCAGTCGATGCTGGAACTCCTACTCATCGTGAGGAGTGAAGGAAGTTAACAGGAGCGTTTCTCCCATCAACCTCCAGCTGTGAGGATGGCACCAACCTCAGCTTCAGGTATGTCGACTCCACCTACAATTTTTATTTAGCTGGAATCACATACTTTAAGCCAGTATTTCTCAAACTGTGCTCCGCGGAGCCCCAGGGCTCTGTGAGACATCTCCAGGGGCTCCGCGAGGTTGACAAACTGGAAACATCAATAGGTACAACACATACAATCAGTGGAGTGCGAGGGCTCCACATAAATTTTTACGCATTTAAAGGTTCCCAGAGCCCAAAAAGTTTGAGAACCGCTTCCTTAAGCTGACCTTTGGCTGTAGTGTGGACCTTGCCTATGAAACTGGTTATATGCACTCTCTCAGTTATTCTGTTAAGCTTCGTTCACAGACTGGACAGCATCCCAGTCTGGGCTCAATTCTTCACCCACCCCTCCCTCCAGTCTTAGCTGTTTCTTGCAGTTATCCTGGGTCAAAAGTTGGGGTGTCCTGTTGACTAGCAGCAGCCTTTCTTGTTTGGTTTCCTGCCTTTACATAGATTTTGAAAAAGACGAGAATCCTCTGTGTTCAGTTTAAACTTTTTTCACACTTTCAGTGGAAAAGTACAGCAACCAAGATGGGTACCAGCATCAGGTGACATGACCACATATTTTAGTGGGATCAATTATAGCCTCTTCTTGCGGGAGGAAAAAAAAGTCTACTCACATCTCATTGTCCTGAGTATTGAGCCATTAAGTCCCTTGAGCATTACTAGTAGCCCACCTTTACCATGACTACATTAGGTAGTACAGATCTATACTTCATATTTCTAATTTAAAATAAAGGAACGATAAATGCACACAAATGGAAAAATTATATTCAGTGGTTTATAACTCTTCCAAAAATGTCTTACATGGGCTATTTTGCATAAAGCATATTCTATGTCACATTCATATTTGTAAAGCATATTTCATAAAGCATATGAAATGCTCCATGGCAATGGTATACAATGTAACTGATTTTTCCCTATATACATGCAAATATTTCTTCCCTTTTTAAATGCTACTAGGCTCTTGGGCTCAGTGATATAAAGTGGCAATGAATTCAACAGTTTAATTATTCACTGTGTAAAAAAAGATTCCTATTAGTTTTCAGTTACCTGCCTATCAATTTAACTAAACATCCTCTTGGTCTTATACTATAACGCAGGTTAAACAGCAGTGCCCAGTTTACCTTCTCTATATCAGAACTAATGTTTCCATTGAGATTTACAGGGCAAATCACATCTTTTTAGAGGTATTTTATTGCAGGAGCTCAGGGTTCCAGTCAGGCAACACAAGTTTCTGTTCACATCTGTGACTATAGAAAATAGAAATAATTTTATGTGATAACTATAATTCTACATAACTTGATAGAGGCCTTGTCTTTCTCTTCCTAATGTATACAGTATAATTGTTATAGAAACAACATGACAAAATTATGTGTAGGTGCTGATAGGAGACAGTGAGTAGATTGTTCAAGTAGTTACAAGAGGCTGATAAGAACAATTAGCTTCTTGTAACTACTTGATCAATCTACTCACTGTCTCCTCCCCACCCCCTTCTCTTATTTATTCTTGAATCTGGACTTCTAACACTCCAGTCATCTGAAGAAGTGGGTTGTGTCCATGAAAGCTCATTATACATCTACATGTTTTGCTAGTCTTTAAAGTGCTACTAGACTATTCGTTGTTTTTTAAATTTTTCCTGTTACAGACTAACTTGGCTACCCCCTGAAGCTCTTTATCACTATAACAGTCAGGAGGGAGAAAAGAAAACTCATTCCCAAGCTGTCAGAGCTATGCCTTCAAAACCCCAGTGAAGATGGAGTTATGACAAGGGATGTGACATCACTATATCAGCAGAGTCCCCTACTGTAGATGCAGTTTATGGTGCCAGAATGAATGTCAGCATGGTATATGTATATAAAGCAGGAAAGCATTTGTAGTGCAGCAAGGTCTTAGTCCAGGACTAGCCCCTTGTATTTAGTGGAAACGAATGCCTTGTGGCAAAAGGTGAGTACAAGTGGCAATATTTGACCCTTAGTATACTTAAGCACATTGCTTTCAGTGGGACAACACTTCTCTACACCAACTGAGGACTGTCTTCTTCTTCAACACTTAGGTGATTGTTTGCCATTTGGTCCATATTGTATGACTGCAAAGGCTTGATGGCCCATGAAGCAATATTAGAACAGACTTGATGAACCCACATAATAGGAGGTCTCCCTCTGGGCTCCCTCTGGCCCTGGGCTCGTGGAATGGTGTTCTCAGGAATATCTTGTGAGAAATTCTTGAGATAGTCCAAAAACTGTAAGAAGCATCTGCTTACAGTTACATCACATAAGAACATAAGAATAGCCATACTGGGTCAAACCAAAGGTCCATTTAGCCCAGTATCCTGTCTGCCGACAGTGGCCAGTACCAGGTGCCCCAGAAAGGGTGGACTGAAGACAATGATCAAGCAATTTGTCTCCTGCCATCCTTCTCTAGCCTCTGACAAACAGAGGCCAGGGACACCCTTTCTATCCCCTGGCTAATAGCCTTTTATGGACCTAACCTCCATGAAATTATCTAGCTTCTCTTTAAACTCTGTTATAGTCCTGGCCTTCACAGTCTCCTGTGTCAAGGGGTTCCACAGGTTGACTACACGCTGTTGGAAGAAGAACTTTCTTTTATTCGTTTTAAACCTGCTACCCATTAATTTCATTTGGTGTCCTCTAGTTCTTCTATTATGGGAATTAATAAATAACTTTTCTTTATTCGCCCTCTCCACACCACTCATGATTTTATATACCTCTATCATATCTACCCTCAGTCTCCTCTTTTCTAAACTGAAAAGTCCCAGTCGCTTTAACCTCTCTTTATATGGTACCTGTTCCAAACCCCTAATCATTTTAGTTGCCCTTTTCTGAACCCTTTCCAAGGCCAAAATTTCTTTTTTGAGGTGAGAAGATCACATCAGTACACAGTATTCAAGATGTGGGCGTACCATAGTTTTATACAGGGGCAGTAAGATATTCTGGGTCTTATTTTCTGTCCCTTTTTTTAATAATTCCTAGCATACTATTTGCCTTTTTGACCGCCGCTGCACATTGTGTAGAAGTTTTCAGAGAACTATCATACTGTACATATAGTTGGGATTATTTTTCCCGATGTGCATACCTTACTTTACACTTATCCAGATTAAATTTCATTTGTCATTTTGTTGCCCAATCACTCAGTTTGGTGAGATCTTCTTGGAGTCCTTCACAGTTTGCTTCTGTCTTGACTATCCTAAACAGTTTGGTATCATCCACAAATTTTACCACCTCACTGCTTACCCCTTTCTCCAGGTCATTGATGAATAAGTTGAAAAGGATTGGTCCCAGGACTGACCCTTGGAGGACACCACTAGTTACCCCTCTCCATTCTGAAAATTTACCATTTATTCCTACCCTTTGGCTGTGTCTAGACTGCATCCCTTTTCCGTAAAAGGGATGCAACTTAGACACATTGCAATTGCAAATGAAGCGGGGATTTAAATCCCTCCCACTTCATTTGCATAAACACGGCTGCTGCTTTTTTCCGGCTCGGAGCTTTGCCGGAAAAAAGCACCAGTCTAGACGGGGATCTTTCGGACAATAAAGCCTTTTCCGAAAGATCCCTTATTCCTTATTTTAAGAGCAATAAGGGATCTTTCAGAAAAGGCTTTATTGTCCGAAAGATCCACGTCTAGACTGGCGCTTTTTTCCTGAAAAGCTCCAAGCCGGAAAAAAGTGGCCGCCATGTTTATGCAAATGAAGCGGTGGGGATTTAAATCCCCGCTTCATTTGCAATTGCAATGTGTCTAATTTGCATCCCTTTTACGGAAAAGGGATGCTATCTAGACACAGCCTTTGTTTCCTGTCTTTTTACCGGTTCTCAATCCAAGAAAGGACCTTCCCTCTTATCCCATGGCCATGTAATTTACACAAGAGCCTTTGGTGAGGGACCTTGTCAAAGGCTTTCTGAAAATCTAAGTATACTATATCTACTGGATCCCCCTTGTCTGCATGTTTGTTAACCCCTTCAAAGAACTCTAATAGATTAGTAAGACAGGATTTCCCTTTACAGAAACCATGGTGACTTTTGTCCAACAAATTATGTTCTTCTACATGCCTCACAATTTTATTCTTTACTATTGTTTCGACTAATTTGCCCGGTATTGAAGTTAACTTACCGGTCTGTAATTGCCAGGATCACCTCTAGAACCCTTTTTAAATATTGGTGTCACGTTGGCTACCTTCCAGTCATTAGGTACGGAAGCCGATTTAAAGGATAGGTTACAAACCACAGATAATATTTCTGCAATTTCCCATTGAGTTCTTTTAGAACCCTTGGACGGATGCCATCCGGTCCCAGAGATTTGTTAACATTAAGTTTTTCTATTTGGTCCAAAACCTCTTCTAATGACTCTTCAATCTGGGAGAGTTCCTCAGATTCATCACCCACAAAGGATGGTGCAGTTTTGGGAATCTCCCTAACATCCTCAGCCATGAAGACTGAAGCAAAGAAATTATTTAGTTTATCCACAATGGCTTTATCGTCCTTGATTGCTCCTTTTATATCTCGATCGTCTAGGGGACCCACCGGTTTTTTAGCAGGCTTCCTGCTTCTAATGTACTTAAAAAACATTGTGTTATTTATTTTTGAGTTTTTGGCTAGCTGTTCCTCAAAATCTTTTTTTGCTTTTCTTATTACATTTCTACACTTGATTTGACAGTGTTTATGTTCCTTTCTATTTATCTCACTAGGATAAATTGCCCCGGTAATCTGTTTGCTGGAAGCACCATAAACATGAAATCATTCCACTACATGCCAAGTAGATGTTATTGGCATGTTGTGGGAAAGCCTCCAACTTTACCCAGTCTGATCAACATAATAATCATGTTTCACAGCCATACAACAGTACAGAGAATATACAGCTCAAATTAATCCAGAACTTGGTGGTCATGCTGAGATTATGTAAATTCCATATTCAGTCTGATGGAGAACCTCCGGGTAAGAGTTGGAGGAATTGATAGGTATAGAACCCAAATAGCTAAAGCTGTAGACTGCTTCAGTAGTTTCATTATTTAAAGAGACTGAACTTACATGTGGACCTAATCTTAGATTTACCAGCTTTGTCTTTGACCACAGAATAGGAAGGACAAACTTAGCTGATTCCAGTATTTTCTGGAATGCCTCATGAAACCTGGGGGCTCTGTACTAGAAGAACATCAGAGCTGTGTCTAGTCTGGCCAGTTTTTCCGGAAAATCAGACACTTTTCTGGAAAAACTTGCCAGCTGTCTACACTGGCCACTTGAATTTCCGCAAAAGCACTGACGATCTCATGTAAGATTGTCAGTGTTTTTGCAGAAATACTATGCTGCTCCTGTTCGGGCAAAAGTCCTTTTGCGCAAAACTTTTGTGCAAAAGGGCCAGTGTAGACAGCCAAGATTTGTTTTCTGCAAAAAAGCCCCGATCGCAAAAATGACGATCGGGGCTTTTTTGCGGAAAAGCACGTCTAGATTGGCACAGACGCTTTTCCGCAAAAAGTGCTTTTGCAGAAAAGCATCAGTGCCAATCTAGATGCTCTTTTTCGAAAATGCTGTTAACGGAAAACTTTTCCATTAAAAGCATTTCCAGAAAATTATGCCAGTGTAAACATAGCCCATCAGTGTAGTCAGTGTCTGAGAGGAAGAGATTGCCAATCTTAATGTCTATGGACATGCCAGAATACTGCATTATGAAATGTATTGCCCTACAGAAAGAGTGCAGGGGTCAAGACACAGCCCTGTCTGACACCAGGCACTAATTTTAAAGGGGCCGATATCTTATTCTGATGTTCTCAAACAGGGCTTCTATTATGCAACTCACTAATCAAATCCAGCAGAGTGGTTGGGACATTCATTCTCCGTCAAGGCCTTCTATAGGAAGACTTGGTCAACTGAATCAAATGTAGCCTTAAGGTATGTGTTTGGGAAGGGGTGTTCATGCATTTGCAGTGCATTTCCTACAACAAGCAGAGGGCTAAAACCTGTCATATATGCCAGCAGTTTTTTTGCTTGCACCATTCTTGTGTCACTGTAATTCTCTCCAATAAAGATTACGGACTCCAAGATTGCATGAGGCTTGTTAATTCTTTCCTAACCAAAATGAAAGCAAAGTGTATGTAATGTAAAATAATTTTAGCTTTACTAACAATTAATTATCTGCTCAAATGGTCAGATGAGCTACGTAGAAATCATCTGGATAGCCTCCTTTACTGACACAACCGTTTTCAATATTAAAAATCTCAGTTGTTATTAAGAACATAAGAGCTTCCATACTGTGTCAGACCAAAGGTCTGTCCAACCAAGTATCCTGTCGTCCAACAGCAGCCAGTACTTTAGGGAGAGTATACTGAATAATTTTAGAGTGAGCTACCCCAGTCTTCTCTGTCTGGCTTTTGGTAGTCTGCGATATAATGATGCCCAGAGAATGGGGTTACATCCCTGACTGTGTTGGTTAGTGGCCATTAATAGACCTACTCTTCATGAAATTATCTATTTTTAAAAAAATCCAGTTATACTTTTTGGCCATCACACCATTCCATGAGAATGAGTTAATTAACAGGTTAATTGTGTATCGTGTGAAAAAGGTACATTCTCTTGTTTGCATTAAATCTGCTACCTATTAATCTCTTTGCATGAGCCCTGTTTTTCTGCTTGATGCAGCAGTGCAGTGTGCCACTTAACTTTCAGTACCCTCTCTCCTCTAGAATGCAATTTGTAACTTCGAGTCTCATGAAAAGTCATCTGCCAACTTCTTAGGAAAACTAGAGAATGGACAAACATCTTGATGAAAATAATTTAGTCTGAAAAGCTAGAAATCCAGTGTACAGAAATAGCAGGAGTGGTTTCTAACTTTTTTTGTTTAATTTTAAATGTGGGGCTCAGACAATTTTTGTTCACTGTCTGAAATCAAATTTATTTCCACTCAAAAATGGACATTTTAAAAAACAAATATAGAATAAAATTATGTTCACAACAGTAGGAGCACTAAAAAGTGTGTGATGCCAATTCTCATAGTCTCCTGACCGGACTCTCTCCTAATTTCAATACTTTTCATTTTTCATTCATTGTATTGTTATTTATTTTCAGTATCTGTATGCATGCCATTGAATGAACTAAGAAAATATGTTATGTACCCCACGGAGTATAACAATTAAGTCAATATTTTTCAACTGATGGATCACAACGTCATGATGGCTCAAGAAAGGCAATCGGGTTTTGCAAGGCTTTGAAAATGTATACTCTAAAGCAAATACACTCTTGGGCTGTGTCTACACTGGGCCACTTATTCCGGAAAATCAGCCGCTTTTCCGGAATAAGCTGCGAGCTGTCTACACTGGCCCTTGAATTTCCGGAAAAGCAACGACGCTCTACTGTACAAAATCAGCCGCTATTCCGGAAAAACTATTCTGCTCCCGCTCGGGCATAAGTCCTTATTCCGGAACACTGTTCCGGAAAAGGGCCAGTGTAGACAGCCCAGTAGTCTTTTCCGGAAAAAAGCCCCGATCGCAAAAATGGCGATCAGGGCTCTTTTCCGGAAAAGCGCGTGTACATTGGCCACAGACGCTTTTCCGGAAAAAGGGCTTTTCCGGAAAAGCAGCCTGCCAATGTAGATGCTCCTTTTCCGAAAAAACTGAAAACGGAATAGTATTCCGTTTTAAGCAGTTCCGGAAATTCATGCCAGTGTAGACACAGCCTTGCTGTCTATTCCCTACATGTACCTTCAAAGTTGATATTCTCTATCAACTTCTAGAAACACACACACACATACACAAACTATATAGGCTTATTATTGTTATGATTAATATGCTTTTTACTCTTTTTTTGATGAAGGTTGGGGGATGAAAATTTTGACTTTGAATAACAGGTTGCTAATCTGAAAAAGCTGAGAAACACTGATGTAAGACATTGATATTTCTACTGTTTGTGCACAAGTGTGACATTTATACTACAAAAAGCCCCACTGATTTAAATGCACATCATTGAAAAAACAATGAAAGGATCAGGGCCCTGTTGGCCACTCAGTTCAGTTTGGACATGTGAACCATATTACTGGAAGGTCTTTAAGTGGGACTAAATGTGACTTTCATTTGAAACTGGTGACCAAAATGCTTTTTTTTTTTAAATGTGTGTGCTCACAGGCGGCTTAACCAGAAAGAAAAGAGAACATTCCAAGACATTTCAAATGTGGTTTTTTTCAAAAAACAGATTGTTGAATTTGTAATTTGTGTGTGTATATTAATATCTATAAAGTGATTAGGCAAACAAGTTCTGACCCATGTGGTATGATAATCACTTGGCTGGGAGCCAGTCAGATTGCTTGATTTCTCTAACCATTTTGTAAAGTGAGATAACAAAATTCTAAACTCTTTTAAGGCATTTGGTGTTTGCTTAATTATAATAATCAACCATTTAATTTCTCGTAGGGGCAAGTACTCCAACTCTGATCTTTTTTTCAATTATTGAATTACAATCACAAATATAGATTTGCTGTGTGTTTTTTCTTACTGACAGAACTTTACTATAATAGGATAGAAAATATTAAGCAAATAAATGGCCTGATTCTGCCACCTTTACTCACGTCATGGGAAACCAGTGGGACTCCGTGTGGAATAAAGTAATGTTCAAAGTGAGTCAGTGTTACAATCATTTATGACATACCACAAATTATAGAATAACTCATATTTCCTTCCTAGAAATTCACCACCAGAAGAGCCATAGAATGGGGGCAAACTGCTGAGAGGAAAACCTCTGGGTTTAGCTGTAGTGTCTTGGTTAGCAAATTATGAAAAGATACACCTAGGCTTTAAAACAAAGAGATGGATGGTACTCACACACTGAGTTGCATACATGTGTCTAAATTACTTAGCAAAATTTGGAAAGTGCATTTACCTATAGCCTACAGATAACAAAGCAAGTGGAAGGCATCCTTACAATTGAATAGCATCCCCAGTACTACAATTGTGATTAATTATATAAATGTTATCACAAATGCTTATCAACATTCCATTCATCATCCTTTGGCATCATGAAATGTTTGTGTCTTCTTTGATAAATATAAACTGTAAACATTCACTGTATATTGAAAAGAGATTTTGTGGGGGATTGAGGTGCAACTAGCTTTGCTGGTAATATACTCAGCAACTAGAAAGAAATGTACCACAAAAGACTTTAAGCATTTTCTCACGCTCTAACTCCACGGAGCTATGTGCTGTCCAGCTATTCTACTCCTCCATGACTCTACCTCCTGCATGGCCCTCAAATTATCCACCACTATCAATTTTGTCCACCTGATCCTTCTCTATACTGTTTTACCCAGGGCCAGCCAGCATTTATCACTGAGGATAAGTCTACACTATAGCCTTACTTCTGAAAAAGTTACGCAAATTGTGCTCCACAATTTACGTAGCTTTTTCCAATTGCTTTTCTGAGAGAGGCTTTTCTGCCATTTGGCCCCATCATGGCAGAAAAGCCTCCTCTTTCAGAGGAGCCCTTATTCCTCCCAAAAAGAGCGCGTTTGATCTTCCACACAAAAAAAGCAAAAGAGCATATGCATTCCCTGGACGTGGCGGAGTTTTTCCAGTATACCTCTGGTATCCCGGAAAACCCCTGCAATCTACACGTACCCTGAGGGTGCATCTACACAGCACACTTAGCTCAAAATAAGCTACACAATTTGCACTACGCAAATTGCATACCGTATTTTCCGGCGTATAAGATGACTTTTTATACTAAAAAACATCCCCCAAAAATCGGGGGTCGTCTTATACGCCGGGTATAAACATACAGGCAGTCCCCAACTTGCAGGTATGAACGGGGCTTTTCTCGCCCCGGAGGACACGGACTGCAGAACCTCGTGATCCCGCCGCCCGTGTACTCCGGGGCGAGAAAAGCTGCTCCGCGTCTCCCTGGTCTGCAGACCAGGAAGACGCGGAGCAAAGCCGCGGAGGGGCTCCGGCAGCGGGGCAGCCCAGGTGCGCCTGAGCTGCCCTGCTGCCCAAGCCCCTCCGCGGCTTTGCAAAGCCTCGGGGGAAGCCGGCAGCGGGACAGCCCAGACGCGCCGCGGCTCTCCCGCTGCTGGCATCCTCAGAGGCTTTGATCCCGGTGTCCCTGGTCTGCTGGAGATGGTCCCCAGCAGACCAGGGGCACCGGAAGCAAAGCCGAAGCGGCGGCGGGGTGCCGCGCTTCTGAGGCTTTGCTCTGGCAAAGCCTCTGAGGCGCGGCACCCTGCTGCGGCTGCGGCTTTGATCCCGGTGCCCCTGGTCTGCTGGGGACCGTCTCCAGCAGACCAGGGACACCGGGAGCAAAGCCGGGGAGGCGGAGGGGTCCCGCGCCTCTGAGGCTTTGCCAGAGCAAAGCCTCAGAGGCGCGGCACCCCGCTGCCGCTGTGGCTTTGCTCCCCGTGTCCCTGGTCTGCTGGGGGGGGCGCAGCTACTGCGCCCCCCCCAGTAGACCAGGCTTTTGTTGTGGACCCTGGGGCAGAGCAGCTGGGGCGCTGCCGGTTGCCCTCTTAAGGGGGGGTAGTCTTATACGGTGAGTATAGGCGAAAACCTATGTTTTAACTAGAAAATTAGGGGGTCGTCTTATATGCCCAGTTGCCTTATACGCCGGAAAATATGGTAGCTTATTTCTGTGCTATTTTGAAATAACTTTGAAATAACTTTCATAATTTGGTGTTGTCTACACAGTGCCAAATTTCTAAATAACTCCCTATTCCAAAATTCCCCTTAACCCTTGTTCCACAAGGGTTACTGGGATGTCAGAATAAGCTGCCCATTATTTCTAAATCTATTTTGAAATAATTGGCTGCTTCAATAGATGTGGAATAGCTATTTCGGGATACTACTTCTATCCCGAAATAGCTCCACAGTGTAGACATACTCTGACAGTTACATCCTTCTAGAAACTGATTCTATAGTTCCAACTCAGTCCTTCAATTACTTCTCTAATGCTCCTATCCAAGTGTAGGCGCTATACACTAGTTCTCACTGCCACCATATTGTCCTGTCACTGCTGTACCCCACCCACTGAGCAATCTGGTGGAAATAATGCAATGAAATTAGAGGACTCATTGAGGACCACAAAAGGACACAACAGTATGAAAAATATGACCATCAGTGTGACCCAGTTTTCAGGGATGAATTTCCCTCTACTAGTGGATTTGATAAGTAGGGTATTGACTGCTATATCTGTCTCTTTCACCTGAGAGCCTCCTGTGCACCACTGAGGGACCTAAAAGTACTCATCCATTGAAGTGGGAACTACTGTGTATAGTCAAGACCTGTTATATTAATATAGATGACATGTATAGGACAAAGGTATAAATACAACCCAGTTTGGGCATGGGCATGTCTACAATGGGAAATTATTTCAAAATAAGTTATTTTGAAATAATAACTCCCAAAATAACACATCCACACTACAAGGCACTATCCAAATAGTGCAGCCACACCCATTGGCACCTGAATCACATTAAAAAGCCCCCGGAAGTACTCCAGGGAGGGTATCAGGAGAGCAGTCACTTCCTGTAGCTGCTTCCTGGGACTAGCTGAGAATCTTGCTTCAAGGGCTTCCTCTCTACAGCCTCATCACACAGACCACTTCACTGACTACTCCTTTGTGGGACACCAAACTCACACAGCATGCTCTGGCTGCCCTTGTGGATGCCACAGCACTCACACCATGGAGCTGGAGCTGCTGCAAAGTAGTTCCAAGCTCTTGGGCCTCATGTTCCGCCTCATGGTGCACTTCAACCAGACTGCCCACATGGTACTTCAGTACCATGACGAGCTGCATGGACCAGGAGATCTCTTCACCCAGGCCCTAGCGCTCATGATGCACCAAATTCCCCTGAATCCTCTACACACCATAGAACACCATTTCTGGCAGCGGGAGACCAGTTGTGACTGGTGGGACTGCATCACCATGCAGTGGTGGGATGACTATCAGTGGCTCCAGAACTTCCACATGCAGAAGATCACCTTCCTGGAGCTCTGCAAATGGCTCGCCCCTGCCCTCAGGCAACAGGACATCCTTCTGTTACCTGCCATCCCCCTGCAGAAGTACATCACCATCGTTATGTGGAAGCTCACCACACCGGACAGCTACCATTAGGAAAGGAACCAGTTTGGTGTGGAGAAATACGCGGTAGGGGCCATGATCATGCAGGTTCAACTATTTTATTATTTTACTAGGAGGGTGGTGAAGCACTTGGAAGGGGTTATCTAGGGTGGTGGTAGAATCTCCATTTCTAGGGGGTTTTCAGTCCCTGCTTGACAAAGCCCTGGCTGAGCTCATTTAGTTGGAGTTGGTCCTGCTTTGGTCAGGGCATTGGACTTGATGACCTCCCAAAGCATCTTCCAACCCTATGATTCTGTAGGTCAGGGTCATCAATGCCATCCTGCTGTGAAGGGTCATCACCCTGGGGAATGTAGACTCTGTTGTCACTGGCTTTGCCACCATGGGCTTCCCCAAATGCGGGGGGAGGGGCATTGATGGCACCCACATCCCCATCCTGGCCCCCAATTACCATGCCTCTGAATACATCAAAAGAAAGGGGTACTTTTTGATAGTGTTGCAAGCCCTCATGGACCACAAGGGACAGTTCATGGACATTTATGTCAGGGAGTCAGGGAAGGTGCACAACACTCCAGTATTCTGGAACTCAAGCCTCTTCCACAGGATGCATGCTGACATTTTTTCCCCAACCACACTATCAGGGTCAGGGATGTGGACATGCCTGTGTGCAACCTGAGTGACACAACCTACCCCTTGCTTCCCTGGCTGATGAAGCCCTACATGGGTAGCCTGGACCCATGAAAGAGAACTTCAATGTGAGGCTCAGCAAGTGCCACATGTGGTTGAGTGTGCCTTCGGCCACCTCAAGGGCAGGTTCAGGAGTCTCCTCACCCATCTGGACCTCAGTGATCAGAACATTCCCCAGGTGCTGTGTGCTCCTCAACACCTGTAAGAACAGGGGGAAGACTTTCCTGCAAGTGTAGGGGGCAGAGGCTGAGTGGCTGGCCAGGGCTTATGAGCAGCTGGTCACCACTGACATTCAGGGAGTACATCACGGGACTGTGCTCATTTGCGAGGTCTTGAGGGAGAGTTTCAGCCAAGACCATCTGTGACACTCTCCCCGAGGCCTCTACACAAGAGGCCTCTGCATTGCCCCTGTGTGCCTCTCCTCCTCCACACCTCCCTTCCCACCTTTCCCCTTCCCTTCAGAACAAATGAAAAAGCATTTTTTTAAAACACAAAACAATGTGCTTTAAGCAAGACCATCTGTTACCTATACAGCAGGCACTTTCCTGCAAGGGCATGGACATCCCAGGGGAGCATCGCTACCACCACATCCTGGGGACAAACAGGCATGGGAATGTGCCGGCCTGGCCAGGAGCCTGTGGGCAGGTGAGGAAGATGGGGCAGCTTGGCTCCTTTCCATGTCCCACACATGCCAAGTGTGGCACTGGTGGCATCCCATAGAGAGGGAACTTCTATCCTTACCCGCAGTAGGGATGGGGGCTGGCAGCAGTGTGTGTGAGTGGCAGAGGCTGCTTCCTGGAAAGAGTGTTACTGGGGTCCCTTCCCTTTCCTCCCCCAGGCAGTTCCCATGAAGGGCATTGGTCGCCTCCACATCGCCATGCTTGCCTAGGAGCGGATGCTGTCCAAGTGCCTGTCCATGTGTGGCACTTGTGTTATTCCATGACCCCAGACTCCTTAGAGGTGGCTTGGCATGGGAAGGTGTCCCACCATGGAGGCCGGAGTAAGGCAGGCCTCTCCAGGAACCATGATGCTCTCACTCGGGGGGGGGGGGGAGGGAAGGGAGGGCTGTTCCTGTGTGGGAGCATCATAAAGCTGAGTGCTCCAGACTGGTGCGCCACATGCACCCATGTGCACAAGCAGTTGTGTGAGCCCCAGGCCGATAAGGTCAAGCAAGGAGCACGCAGCCCCACGCCGCCCACTGGCTGCTCTTGCATCTGTATAGGGAAAGTTATAGAACTCACATGCAATGCCTTCGCCGGGTTCGTCCAAGCCCTGGGAGACTTGCTGGGAGAGCGGACCAGCTTCAGGCTGAGGTTGACCTCCAGGCTGGTGGGTATGGTGTCCTGATTGGCTTGCTCTTCCTCATTATCATCGTCATCCTCTTCCTTCACAATCCCACCCTTGTGGAGGCTGATGGCGGGCATGTCCTGTCCAGAGACAACAATGATGGAGGGAGGTAACCACCCCCCTCTTCCCAGGATGGTATCCAGCTGTTTGCTCCTTGGCCTTGATGTATGATTGCCAGAGCTCTTATCATAGAATCATAGAATCAGAGAATAATAGGACTGGAAGGGACCTCGAGAGGTCATCGAGTCCAGTCCCCCGCCCTCAAGGCAGGACCAAGCTCCGTCTACACCATCCCTGATAGATGTCTATCTAACCTGTTCTTAAATATCTCCAGAGAGGGAGATTCCACCACCTCCCTTGGCAATTTATTCCAATATTTGACCATCCTGACAGTTAGGAATTTTTTCCTAATGTCCAATCTAAACCTCCCCTGCTGCACTTTAAGCCCATTACTCCTTGTCCTGTCCTCAGTAACCAAGAGGAACAAATTTTCTCCTTCCTCCTTGTGACACCCTTTTAGATATTTGAAAACCGCTATCATGTCCCCCCCTTAATCTTCTTTTTTCCAAACTAAACAAGCCCAGTTCATGAAGCCTGGCTTCATAGGTCATGTTCTCTAAACCTTTAATCATTCTTGTCGCTCTTCTCTGTACCCTTTCCAATTTCTCCACATCTTTCTTGAAATGTGGCGCCCAGAACTGGACACAGTACTCCAGCTGAGGCCTAACTAGTGCAGAGTAGAGCGGCAGAATGACTTCACGAGTTTTGCTTACAACACACCTGTTGATACAACCTAGAATCATATTTGCTTTTTTTGCAACAGCATCACACTGGGGTCTGCCATGCCTGCACTGAAGGGTGCTGTGTGAAATGGGGCTGGCAGGGCGTGTGTGGTGCCACAAGCCCTTTCCCTCCGACTTGCAGCTTTAAAGTCTGCAGGGGTGCGTCTAGACTAGCAAGATTTTGCGCAAAAACTTGCCAGCTATCTACGCTGGCCACTTGAATTTGTGCAAGAGCACTGATGTTCTACTGTCTGAAATCAGTGCTTCTTGAGCAAATACTTTCACGCTCCCGCTCGGGAAAAAGCCCTCTTGCGCAAATGTTTTTGCGCAAAAGGGCCAGTGTAGACAGGGAACTAAGGGTATGTCTACACTACAAAGTTAATTCGAACTAAAAGCCGTTAGTTCGAATTAACTTCGATAGGCGCTACACAGGCAAACCACTAGTTCGAACTTAATTCGAACTAGCGGAGCGCTTAATTCGAACTAGGTAAACCTCATTCTACGAGGACTAACGCCTAGTTCGAATTAAGTAGTTCGAATTAAGGGCTGTATAGCCACTTAATTCGAACTAGTGGGAGGCTAGCCCTCCCCAGCTTGCCCTGGTGGCCACTCTGGGCACCACCAGGGAAACTCGTATGCCCCCCTCCCGGCCCCGGAGCCCTTAAAGGGGCACGGTCTGGCTACAGTGCCCGTGCCAGGTGCAAGCCTGCCAGCACCCAGCCAGCAGACCATGCAGCTGGCACAGCACGAACCAGCCACCCGCTGCCACCCAGCCCTCCACCTCTTCCCGGGACCAGGCTGGCAGCTCCCGGGAGCCTGCCCGGGGCCGCAAGAGGCGGGCGCCCGCCTGGTCTACTGCGGAGATCGTGGACCTCATCCATGACCTCTGTACTAGGCACAGGAAAGTGGCCAGCCTGGCCACCCAGGAGCAGGTTTGCATGAAAATCGGGGTGGTCCAGTGAGACCCCTGACCCTGAGCCCTGAGCTTAGAACGGCCGTACTGGGTCAGACCAAAGGTCCATCTAGCCCAGTAGCCTGCCTGCTGACAGCGGCCAACACTAGGTACCCTGGAGGGGATGGACCGAAGACAATGACAAAGCCATTTGTCTCGTGGCATCCATTTCCAGCCTTCCACAAACAGAGGCCAGGGACACTATTTCTTCCCCCTGGCTAATACCACTCCATGGACCCATCCTCCATGACTTTATCTAACTTCTCTTTAAACTCTGTTATAGTTCTAGCCTTCACAGCCTCCTGCAAGAAGGAGTTCCACAGGTTGACTATTTGCTTTGTGAAGAAGAACTTTCTGTTACTAGTTTGAAGCCTGCTACCCATTCATTTCATTTGGTGTCCTCTAGTCCTTCTATTATGGGACCTAATGAAGAACTTTTCTTTATGCACCCTCTCCACACCACTCATGCTTTTATAGACCTCTATCATATCCCCCCTCAGTCTCCTCTTTTCTAAGCTGAGAAGTTCCAGTCTCTTTAGCCTCTCTTCATATGGGACCTGTTCCAAACCCCTGATCATTTTAATTGCCCTCCCCTCTCCCACCCTCTTTCTTCCCCTCTCCCATCTCCTTTTCCCAGTCTCCCTGAGTTTTGTTCAATAAAGAGAGTTTCTATTTTTGAACACATGTGTCCTTTATTTTGTACATCAGGAAGGGGGCCTAGGAAGGGGTAAGTGGAAGGAGGTGAGGGAGGAATGGGGTATGAGTCCCCGATGGGGAGGACTGGGGTGGCTCTGCGGGCTCCTTGGGGTGGAAGCAGGAGTCATTATTTCGAAATAACCAGCCCCTTACTTTGAAATAATGGACGTGGTAGTGTAGGGACACACCTTGTTATTTCGAAATAGGGGGAGTTATTTTGAAATAACTCCCTATTATAGGCCAGGGCTCGCTGTCCTACATCAAACAATTTTAAACAAGGTGGGATTTTGGCACACAGAAACATCAGCCATCCTAGTACCATAGCAGGCATATCATTAACAGCCCTTTTAACCTTTTACTAATATACAGAAAAGAAGAAAAAACAGTAAAGTAAAGTATTAGGTACGGCTTTCATTTTTATGTCATCCTTTGTTCTCTTTCTCTTTAGCAGGACAGAGATTTTGGAAGAAGGAAAAACCATTTTTCTGATACCTTTTTAGATGGCATCAAAGATGGCAATGACTGCTTTTTGGAAAAAAGAAGTTAGTTGAGATGGGCTGGAGCTGTTTTTATATCTGTTGTAAACATGTGGTCTTGTTTTTTAAGTGGACAAAAAACAAAGCAAAAGGCAAAAGAAAAGAACAGTAAGGATAGAAAATGCAGCTTCTGTCTCTGGTAGCCTCACTGCTGTAAAACATAGGCACAGCAAATGGTCTTATCAGCTACTCCAAAACCTTGAAAACTTTTTCAGGATGCTTGGGGCATTGCTTTTATCTTTATCTTTCTGGTCACAGGCTTATAGCAATGTTGCAAATATGTAGCCATGGCCAGCTACCCAGATTTTTGGTAGACAGAAGGAAAAAAGAGATGTGTAGGAGGAAAAAAGAAATAGCATTGGAAAAGAAAGAAAGACAAAAACAAACATGAGTATGGTAAAAAGATGGGAAGACGAAGTCTAACGTGCCATATGGTATTCAGGATTTAGCTACATTGCTTAGGAGTACAAAATATCCACATAGCTGAGTATCAGAGGGGTAGCCGTGTTAGTCTGGATCTGCAAAAGCGACAAGGAGGCTTGAGGTACCTTAGGGTATGTCTACACTACCACCCTAGTTCGAACTAGGGTGGTTAATGTAGGCAACCGAAGTTGCAAATGAAGGCCAGGATTTGAATTTCCTGGGCTTCATTTGCATCGTGCCGGGCGTCGCCATTTTTAAATGTCCGCTAGCACGGACTCCGTGCCTGCGGCTACACGCGGCACAGACTAGGTAGTTCGGATTAGGCTTCCTATTCCGAACTACTGGTACACCTCGTTCCATGAGGAGTATTGGTAGTTTGGAATAAGAAGCCTAATCCGAACTACCTAGTCCGTGCCGCGTGTAGCACGGACTAGCGGACATTTAAAAATGGCAGCGCCTGGCAAGATGCAAATGAAGCCCAGGAAATTCAAATCCTGGCCTTCATTTGCAACTTCAGTTGCCTACATTAACCACCCTAGTTCAAACTAGGGTGGTAGTGTAGACATACCCATATAGACTAACAGATGTATTGGAGCATAAGCTTTCGTGGGCAAAGACCCACTTCATCAGATGACATGCATCTGACAAAGTGGGTCTTTGCCCACAAAAGCTTATGCTCTAATACATCTGTTAGTCTATAAGGTGCCACAGGACTCCTTATCACATAGCTGAGGGTATGTCTACACTAGAAAGTTAGTTCGAACTAACGGACGTTAGTTCGAACTAACTTTCCTAGGCGCTACACTAGCGCTCCATTAGTTCGAACTTAATTCGAACTAACGGAGCGCTTAGTTCGAACTAGGTAAACCTCATTTTACGAGGACTAACGCCTAGTTCGAACTAGCTAGTTCGAACTAAGGGCTGTGTAGCCCTTTAGTTCGAACTAGTGGGAGGCTAAGGCTTCCCAGGTTTCCCTGGTGGCCACTCTGGCCAACACCAGGGAAACTCTATTGCCCCCCTCCCGGCCCCGGAGCCCTTAAAGGGCCACGGGCTGGCTACTCACTTTGTGCCAGTTGCAAGGCTGCAAGCACCCGTGCCTGCACAGCCTGCACCTGCCACACAATGAGCCAGCCATCCGAGGGCTCCCAGCCCTCCACTGCTCCCCACGACCAGCCTGGCGGCTCCCGGGAGCCTGCCCGGGGGCGCAAAAGGCGGGCGCCCGCCTGGTCAAGTGCGGAGATCGTGGACCTCATCGAGGTTTGGGGGGAAGCCTCCAATGTCCACGATCTCCGCACTAGCCACCGGAACGCGGCCGTCTATGGACGCATGGCTGCCAGTCTGGCCGCCAGGGGCCACCAGCGCAGCCGGGAGCAGGTGCGCTGCAAAATTAAGGACTTGCGGCAGTCCTACTCCCGGGCCTGCCTGCCAGGGGCTGACCCGGAGGCCTGCCCCCACTTCCATGCCCTGGACCGCATCCTGGGGCCTCATGCCGTCCCTGCCCCCCGGGACGTGATTGACCCCGGGGCAGAGGGACCGCTCCTGGAGACGGAGGAGGAGGAGGAGGGCTCTGAGAGCCAGGAGCCTGCCGCCAGCCTTCCCAGGACCCGGGACCCCCGAGGCACCCCACAGAGCCGCTCGCCTGCATCATCAGAGGCCGGGGAGGCGTCCACCTGTGAGTACCCTCGTGTTCCCCTTATGTGTATGGGGGGCTGGGGCGAGAGGGAGCCCCGGGACCGTGCGCCTGGGCCTTGCCCACCACGGAGCAGCAGCTGGGGATCCTGCAGGGGCCCTGGCCTTGCAGAGGGGAGCTGGGTTTCACACACCTGGGCCCCTGGGGTCATTGACCGCTTGTCTTCTTGCACCACAGCTGCAGCACCGGGGCCTGCAGGGCGCACCACACCGCCTGCAGCAGCCGCCCGCGCCCGGGCAAGCAGGACAGCCAGGAACCAGGAGGACTACCAGAGGCGGCATCTCCGGTTCCTGGACCGACAGCTCCGTCTCCAGGACCACTGGGTCCAGGAGGACCTCAGGCTGCGCCAGAGGAGTCTGGAGGCCCTGGAGGAGCAGGGCCGTGCCCTGCGAGGCCACCTCCAGAGCCTGCTGGACCGCTTCCCATTTCCTCCTCCCCCCCCCTGCTCCCCCTCTTGCTCCCCCTCTTGCTCCCCCTCTTGCTCCTCCTCTTGCTCCCCCTGCTCCTCCTGCTTCCGCTCCTGCTTCCTCCACACCCCCT
This sequence comes from Pelodiscus sinensis, assembly GCF_049634645.1. NCBI lineage: Eukaryota > Metazoa > Chordata > Testudines > Trionychidae > Pelodiscus > Pelodiscus sinensis. The sequence continues at coordinate 32,737,474 of NC_134713.1, read as the reverse complement.
GTCCTCTCTGCCCCCCCCTCCACAACCATTCCCCACCGACGCCCCCGGACCCGCAGTGTGGCGAGACGGGAGAGGCAGCCGGACTCCCACCCCTGAGCTTTCCTTTCCCTTCCTCCCTTCCCTCCCCTCCCCTTCCAGCTCCCTCGTCCCCGGTTTCCCCCTCCCTTCTCCCACCTTCATTCCTCCCTCCCCCACCCCAGTTCTGTGAAATAAACAGACGTTTTTGTTGGAAAAACAGGTGTCTTTATTTGACAGTAGGTAGGGAGGGGAAAGGGGAAGGGGGGGTAGGGTGGAAGAAGGCCCCGGTGGGGCATGCAGGGAGAGGTCAGTCCTCCTCCTCCTCCACCTGGAAGCTCTCCCGCAGGGCTTCCCGGATCCGGATGGCCCCCCGCTGGGCTTCCCGGACGGCGGCGGTGCGGGGCTGACCGTAGTGTCCAGCCATGCGGTCAGCCTCAGCCATCCAGGCTGGCAAGAAAGCCTCCCCCTTCCGCTCACACAAATTGTGGAGCACACAACATGCCGCCACCACGGGAGGGATGTTGTGCTCGGCCAGGTCCAGACGGGTGAGGAGGCATCGAAAGCGGGCTTTCAGTCGCCCGAAGGCCCCCTCCACCACGATGCGGGCCCTGCTCAGCCTGTTATTGAAGGCCTGGCGGGAGGGATTGAGGTGCCCCGTGTAGGGCTTCATGAGCCACGGCTGCAGTGGGTAGGCGGCATCCCCCACCAGGCAGACGGGCATGTCCACGTCCCCGACCCTGATGTGGCGGTCGGGGAAGAAGGTCCCGTCCTGCAGCCGCTGGCACACGGAGGAGTTCTGGTACACCCGGGCGTCGTGTGCTTTGCCGGACCAGCCCACATTTATGTCCGTGAACTGTCCCCGGTGGTCACACACGGCCTGCAGGATGACGGAGAAGTACCCCTTGCGGTTCACGTAACGGGACGCCTGGTGTTCCGGGGCACGGATGGGGATGTGCGTCCCGTCGATGGCCCCCCCGCAGTTGGGGAAGCCGAGGGCGCCGAATCCCCGGATGACGGCGTCCGGGTCGGCGAGGCGGACCACCCTGCGGAGCAGCACCCGGTTGATGGCCTTGACCACCTGCGGAGAGAGACACAGCAAAGCGTCAATCAGTGGGGTGCCCGGGTGGCTGGGAGCGTGCGTGTCCTGGCAGTGCCCCGCGCCCCACTCCCGGAAGCAACCCCCCTGGCGGCGTGTAGTACGGCCGGGACAGCCCGACCCCTCCGGTGTGGGGCACTTTCGCCTCCTCCCGCCCCCCCCTTTGTCCCTGGGGCGGCCCATCCCCTCCTCGCAGCCCCCCTCCCCCCCGGCTCGGTGGCCGACGAGTGCCGTACCTGCATGAGCACTGCTCCGACAGTGGATCTCCCCACGCCGAACTGGTTCCCGACGGATTGGTAGCTGTCCGGCGTGGAGAGCTTCCAGAGGGCGATGGCCACCCGCTTCTGGAGGGGGATGGCGGGCCTCATGCGAGTGTCCCTTCTTTGCAGGGCAGGGGCGAGCCACTCGCAGAGCTCCAGTAAGGTGTCCCTCCTCATCCTAAAGTTCTGGGTCCACTGTCGATCGTCCCAGCGCTCCAGGACGATGCGGTCCCACCAGTCGCTGCTGGTGTCCAGACGCCAGATGCGGCGGGGCACGCCGGTGCCGGGGCGCCGCCGCGGCTCCTCCACGGCCCCCAGGGTGGCCAGGCGGAGAGGCAGGGGGCTGACGTTCCCCAGGTGGTGCCAGGCAGCCTCGAGCCATTGGTGGCAGGCTTGCAGCAGCAAGTCCAGAACGTGCACCAGAAGGTGCAGGGCGAGCCGTGGCTCCATGTTGCCACCTGCGGCGGTCCCCCCCGAAGGGAAGCACCGACACAGACGGGCACAGAGACCCACGCTTTGCTGTCCCTCGGCGAGGTTGGCAAGCAAGCAGGAAAAGCTGAGAACCGGCTGTCTAGGGGGGGTCCCTTTAAGCACGAGCCTCAGATAGCCTCAGACAGCAGCCACACAAAGCAACTGCTGACCTGATGCCCTGCCAGAACCGGTTTCAGCTGCCCTTAAATGCCCCCCTGCGTCCAATCAGTGTGGACGCGCTAGTTCGAACTAGCAAAACGCTAGTTCGAACTAGTTTTTAGTTCTAGATGTGCTAGTTCGAACTAGCTTAGTTCGAATTAACTAATTCGAACTAAGTTAGTTCGAACTAGTGCTGTAGTGTAGACGTACCCTGAGTGATATAGTTGAGCCCAAGTAAAAACAGGGCTAGATCAATGGAAGAATTCTTCAATCCACCTACCTACCACCCTCAGGAAAGTGTTTTACCTATGCTGATGGGAGAATCCCTCCTGTTGTCATATATCGTGTCTACACTGAAATATTACTGGGGAGCAACTATGCTACAGTAAGGTCTATGTAGATGTACCCTATGTCTCAAGTAGAACAAAGTTCTTTCTACTCCAAGTGAGACTCTGTTAACATATTTCTCCCAAACACTTTTTTTGTCTCATCTCACTATCTCAAAGGCAAACAGTCTAACTCTGAACAGCTCTGCACCAAGCCATCAAAGAAACCCTGCACTTAACATGCTGCATTGGAAGGAGAGCGCTCTCACTGGCTTCGTTAAAAGGCCTCCCCAAGAGAGAATAACTATGTTGGTGGGAGATAGTGCTCTCCATGTGGGGGAGTAACCTCAATATAATTGCAGCACTCAGGGTACATCTTCACTCAACACGCTGGACATCAATGTTCTGGTGTTCTATTTATCAGTCTAGAATCAGACCCATAAATCAAATGCTGAGGGCAGCTCCAGCCAACATCTGTACTCCTCACAGTCATGAGGAGTAAGAGAAGCCAACAGGAGCATTTGCTCCAATCGGAATCCCATGGCTTAAGGTATTCTACATAGCTGGAATTGTGTACTTCACCTTCCAGGTGTAGTGTAGGCTTGGCCTCAGGGATATAGTTTTTTCACACTCCTGAGCCATGTAGTTATACAATATAGATCTGTAGTGTAGACCAGGCCAGAATTAATGGCCCTAGTGATAGCTAGTGTCTTAACAGTTGTATTCATTTACCTGGATGAGTTCAATCTATGGTCTGAGAAAGTCTGTCCTCCCACACTGAAGTTTGTCAGAGAACATATCCATTTTCTCCCTTTTATTTGGTATGTCATGAAACAACAATTTCTAGCATGAAGCTAGAAGAGTGCATTCATCCAACTTCTAAAATAAATATAATAAATAAATATACATTGTCACATTTTGGCACATGGGCACTTAAAATAAATATAAGTGCTATCACGGTATTGTCTCTAATGATTAGGTAAAGGCAAACTATGATTACTATGCTAGCTATTACTAGCATTGTCTTGTTATGCATATGAATTATTTATCCAGATAGACTATGCCAATACATCTTATTATGAATTATTATTATCCCCCATCCCCTGTAACTGTGTTTTCACCTTCACTTTTCTCTTTTCTTCTAGGTTTTAGATGAAAAAAATTTGGGGGCAGGCACTGCCATTGACTATATGTTTGTACTCAGGAGACCTGTTCTGGTTGGGACCTCTAAGTGTTATCCCAATATAAATAATAACAAATAATGTAGCAGGAGATTTTCCAAAGATGCAATTGGTAATTAAGCACCTACGTCCCATAGACTTTCAATAGAGACAGGCATCCAACTAACATTTAAGCCTGTGAAGATCTCTACCTTAAACTTTACACTGGATTCTTTATGGACCAGCTTTATAAGATGACATACGAGCCCAGTAAAAAGGGAGTGGGATCAGCATAAACTCTGCTGGAACAATAGACAGAACAATAGACTGAACAATAGACTGTAAGGCAAAAACAAGAGGTACATCATACTAGCATATATTCTCTGTATTTAAAAGCCTATCATTCTACATGAAAAGGTAACCAGAGGCTTCCCCACTGAACTACAGAAATAGCCTTATTTTGCAGTCTAAATATATATGTATATATGTATTTCCCAGGGTCTCTGAACAGCTTGACTAATTGCAATACGAGTTTTCAACCAAGCAACAGAACAGCAAGATTTTCCAATCAGGGTTCTCCACAGTATATCATTTTAATTTGAAAATTATTGAAAATAAATTAGTGTAATTATCTACTGAGTCTAATATTCCTTGTCAGCCAGAGAAGTTTTAAGCTAATTGAAAAGGGTTTGGTATTAATTTTTTTTTTTTTTTAAAAAAGGAACCCCTGCAAAGGTAAGAATGAATTACCCTTGCAATCAGTGCAGCCTATTTCCAGGGACATCATGCTTCAAGCAGACCCTACCCTTCCATTTAGCCACAGCTGATCTTTTGGGTTCCAAAGCACAAGTTCTGACTGTCTGGGCATCCATTCTAATAGCAGTCTTTGGCTTAGATTAAATTCCCAACTTCCGCTTGATGAATTTCACTCCACCTGTGGTTCCTGGTTTTCAACCAGATGGCCACTTTGTACACAGCACCATCATTTGTGTGATACCTGAGATTGACAACTGCAGGCAAAAAGATTGCTGGTGCAGAAAAGCTGGCACATCAGAAGCTAGTGAAGATGATGCAACGATAGAAGACCTCAGTTTAGAATAAGTTGCTGAGTTGTTTCCAAATGGAAAGTTCCAGACCACATGATTTAATGTGAAGAGTTCAGAGCAGATAAATCAGCAGCTGGCTGCTTCATCGCCATGCTACTTTTGTCTCATCCCCATTTTCTCTTTTACTTGCTCAAAATCAGGGTGGAAGCATGTCGAGGGGCAGACTCCCCTTGTATGGACTCCTGAGGTCAAAGTCCCCCCACGGATCTACTTATCAGGGTCTGCACAGCCCAATGGCCAGAGTCTGAGTTCCAGATCCCCCTCTTATGGGGTTAGTACAGCTCAGCAGCCTAAGTCTCTGTAGCGCTCCCCCCTTACCGGGGTCACTATGGTTCAGAGGCCCAATCTTCTCTATTGGGGTAAATATGGCCCTGGGGCCTAGTCCTTGTGGTGCCCCTCGAACAGGGTCAATATGGCCTCGCAGCCCAGTCTTGAGAGTACTCTCCTCTATTGGGGGAAATACAGCCTGGAGGCCTAGTCCTTGTAGCACTCCTTTCTCAGGGTCAATATGGCCCTATGACCCAGTGTGAAGTACTCCCCTCTATTAAGGTAAAGGCGGACCCAGGGCCTAGTCCTTGCAGCGCCCCTCCATCGGGGTCAATATGGCCTTGCGGCCCAGTCTTTGGTGTACTCCCCTCTATTGGGGTAAATATGGCCCTAAGGCCTAGTTCACAGGATTCAGGAGCAACCTCTGCACAGGAGCGCTGCAGCGGGAGGGGTAGGGGGCCTCAGGCCCTCCCACTCCACCGGGTCCTGGACCAGGGCCCTACTGGCAGTGGCTCAGTCCACTGCTTGCTCAGCGGGGGTTCCCTCCCTGCAACATGCTGAGCACGCGGGGTTTCAGTTTTCCGCCCTGGGCCACTTCCTACCACCCCACCCCATGGTGTCTCCCCATCGCCGTACCTCCAGCCTAACTCCGGGCTGTTGCTGGGGCTGTGGCAGTTGCTGCATCAGGTTGGGCTGCATCGGCTCTTCCCGCTCTGGACCTCACTCAATAGGTCCTTCCCCTTCATCAGTCAGCCCTGAGTGAGCTGTCTCAGGGCCTTTTATACTCAAGCTCACCTGTGAGCATGCCCAGCAAGGCTGCGGGGGAGGGGCACTTTCAGCCATCTGGGCCCAACCCACAGTCTGTTCTACAGTGCGGGGCTGAGGCGCCCTGTCACAGAGCATGATTCCTTATATTTTTTATAAATACTTTGCTGTTTAGCCCTCATCACACTGCCCCTTCTCTCTGACTAACTGGGCAGTCTTCACTGATCCTTTTTATGCTCTCTCCCAACTACAGAAAATTATGCAGCTAGATGGTTATCAGAAGACAGAGAATGTTTTAAATGTCCCACATTGGGGGAAGAGGTTGGCTGGTCACAGGTGCAGGACCTGGAGGTCTCTCTTTGAAAGGCAGTCTGACAAATCATTGGGTCAGCCTTGCCTTGACCTAGAGCACCGCAGGCTATGATCTCATCAGATCTCACAGCCTAGATGGGTTGAGTCTGGTCACTTTGTATGTACTGCAGACTTACAATGAAATCCCTGGGATGATGCAGGACACTAGTGACCCAATAGATGCCACTCTTCCCTCTGATTCAATACTGACCAAAGTCAATCCATCTGAAAGTGTAATCTTTCAGGTGAGGTTATATAACAGAGGTCATAGAATCATAGAATCATAGAACTGGAAGAGATCTCAGAAGGTCATCAAGTCCAGCTCCCTGCTCTAGGCAGGACCAGTTCCAACTAAATCAACCCGGCCTGGGCTTTGTCAAGCTGAGACTTAAACACCTCTAGGGATGGAGACTCCACTACTTCCCTAGGTAACGCATTCCAGTGCTTCACCACCCTCCTAGTGAAATAGTTTTTCCTAATATACAACTTGGACCTCTCCCACCACAAATTGAGACCATTGCTCCTTGTTCTGCCATCTGTCACTACTGAGAACAGCCTCTCTCCATCCTCTGTGGAACCTCCCTTCAGGACGTTGAAGGCTGCTATCAAATCCCCCTTCACTCTTCGCTTCTGCAGACTAAACAGACCCAAGTCCCTCAGCCTCTCCTCATAAGTCATATGCTCCAGCCCCCTAATCATTTTGGTTGCCCTCCGCTGGACCCTCTCCAATGCGTCCACATCCTTTTTGTAGGGGGGGGCCCAGAACTGGACACAGTACTCCAGATGCAGCCTCACCAAAGCCGAATAAAGGGGAATGATGACATCTCTGGATCTGCTGGCAATGCTCCTCTTAATGCAACCTAATATGCCATTAGCCTTCTTGGCTACAAGGGCACACTGTTGACTCATATCTAGCTTCTCATCCACTGTAACCCCCAGGTCCTTTTCTGCAGAACTACTACTTAACCGGTTGGTCCCCAGCTTATAACTATGCTTGGGATTCTTCCGTCCCAAGTGCAGGACTCTACACTTGTCCTTGTTGAACCTCATCAGATTTCTTGTGGCCCAATCCTCCAATTTGTCTAAGTCATTCTGTACCCTATCTCTGCCCTTAAGGGTATCTACCACTCCCCCCAGCTTAGTGTCATCCGCAAACTTGCTGAGGGTGCAATCCATCCCCTCATCCAGATCATTAATAAAGATATTGAACAAAACTGGTCCTAGAACCGAACCTTGGGGCACTCCGCTAGAAACCGACCGCCATCCTGACATCGAGCCATTGATCACTACCCGCTGGGCCAGGCCTTCTAGCCATCTTCCTATCCATCTTATCGTCCATTTATCCAATCCACAATCCCTTAACTTGCTGGCAAGAATATTGTGGGAGACTGTATCAAAAGCCTTGCTAAAGTCAAGGTATACCACATCCACTAACTTCCCCATGTCCACTGAGCCAGTTACTTCATCATAGAAGCTAATCAGATTGGTCAGGCACGACTTGCCATTTGTGAATCCATGCTGACTATTCCTAATCACTTTCCTCTCATCCAAGTGCCTCAATATGGATTCCTTAAAGATCCCTTCCATGATTTTTCCAGGAACCGAGGTAAGACTGACCGGCCTATAGTTCCCTGGATCATCCTTCTTCCCTTTTTTGAAGATGGGCACTACATTTGCCTTTTTCCAGTCATCTGGGATTTCTCCCGATCTTCACGACTTTTCAAAGATAATAGCCAAGGGCTCCACAATGACATTTGCCAATTCCCTCAGTACCCTCGGATGCACTAAGTCCGGACCCATGGATTTGTGTATGTTTAGCTTTTCTAAATAGTTCCTAACCTGTTCTTTACCCACCACGGGCTGTCCATCTTCATCCCATCTTGCGTCACTTAGCGCAGAAGTCCAGGAGCCGACCTTGTCTGTGAATACAGAGGGAAAGAAAGCATTGAGTACTTCAGCTTTCCCCACATCATCTGTCACTAGGTTACCTCCTTCATCCATTAGGAGCCGCACACCCTCTCTGATCACCTTCTTCTTGTTAACATGCCTGTAGAAACCTTTCTTGTTATCCTTCACATCCTTAGCCAGTCGCAATTCCATTTGCGCTTTCGCCTTCCTGATAACCCCCCGGCATTCTCAAGCTATACCTTTAAACTCCTCCCTGGTCATTTGTCCAAGTTTCCACTCTTTGTAAGCTTCCTTTTTGTGCTTAAGTTCACCAAGGATTTCCCCTGTAAGCCAGTCCGGTCTCCTACCATGTTTGCCTCTCTTGCTATGCGTCGGGATGGTTTCCTTCTGTGCCTTCAATAAGGCTTCTTTAAAATACTGCCAGCTGTCCTGGACTCCTTTCCCCTTCATGTTAACATCCCAGGGGATTCTGCCCATCAGATCTCGGAGGGAGTTAAAATCTGCTTTTTTGAAGTCCAAGGTGTGTACTTTACTACTCTCTTTTCTTCCTTTGGTAAGGATCCTGAAATCTACCATCTCATGATCACTGCTTCGCAGGTTGTCACCCACCTCCACTTCCCCTATTAGTTCCTCCCTGTTTGTGAGCAGAAGGTCAAGCTGCGCACGGCCCCTGGTCGGATCCTTCAGCACCTGTGTCAAGAAGTTATCCCCAACATTCTCCAAAAACTTCCTGGATTGCCTGTGTACTGCCATATAGGTTTCCCAGCAGATGTCAAGTCCCCCACAAGAACCAGGGCCTGCGATCTGGAAGCTTCGTTCAGTTGTCCAAAGAAAACCTCATCTACCTCATCCATCTGATCTGGTGGCCTGTAGCAAACACGAACCACAACATCAAGGCTGTTGTTTGCTCCTTTAAACTTAACCCATAGACTCTCAACAGGTTTTTCTCCCTCTTTATACTGGAGTTCAGAGCAATCATAGTGCTCTCTTACATATAGTGCAACTCCTCCTCCTTTTCTCCCCTGCCTGTTGTTCCTGAACAGTCTATACCCTTCCATGACAGCGCTCCAGTCATGCGAGTCATCCCACCAAGTCTCTGTTACCCCAATTAAATCATATTTCTTGGTCTGGGCCAGGGCCTCCAGTTCTTCCTGCTTGTTGCCCAGGCTTCTCGCATTAGTGCACAAACACTTCAGGTAACCAGTTGATCGTCCTATCTTCTCCATTCGAAACATGGGTCCTCCTTTCTTGCCCCTTCCTCTCTGCATTTCTTCCCGGTATCCAACTTTCCCACTCCCCTCAGGGTTTTGGTCACCGTCCCCCGACGAACCTAGTTTAAAGCCCTCCTCACTAGGTTTGCAAGCCTGCCCGCGAAGATGCTCCTTCCTCTCTTCGGTAGGTGGATCCCATCTCTTCCTAACAATCCTTGCGCCCGGAACAGAGTCCCATGGTCGAAGAAACCAAAGCCCTCTCTGCGACACCATCTGCGCAACCATGCATTTACGTCCTCAATTCGACGATCCTGCCCAGTCCTTTCCCTTCAACAGGGAGGATGGAGGAGTATAGCACTTGCACTCCAAATTCTTGGATCCTTCTTCCCAGCGCTACATAATCCGCAGTAACATGCTCAAGATCATTCTTGGCCATATCATTAGTTCCCACATGGAGAAGCAGGAAGCGGTAGCGATCCGAAGGTTTGATCAGCTTGGTAAGCCTCTCAGTGACATCCTGAATGCGAGCTCCCGGTAAGCAGCACACCTCTCAAGATTCCAGGTCCGGACGGCAGAGGGATGGCTCAGTCCCTCTTAGAAGGGAGTCCCCAACCACCACCACCCGTTGTTTCCTTTTGGGCGTGGTGGCTGTGGAACCCCCATCCGTAGGACTATGCATCCCATGCCTTCCAGTAGATGGTGTTCCCTTCTTGTTTCTTCCTTGTGAGGTCCCTTCCAGAGCTTTCAGCACTGCAGAGCCTGTGGAGAGAGCTTGAAAGCGATTGCTTACCTCAATAGCATCGGGGGATTCCCGTGCTGGTCTTTTTCCCCTTCTAGAAGTTACATGCTGCCAGTTCTCTTCTTGGTCACGTACTGCCCTCTCTGGCTCTTCTGCCTGCCGTGCTTGAAGGATTAAATGCTGCCTTCTATCGAGGAAGTCTTCATCCTCTCTGATCAAGCGTAGGGTCGACACTTGGGCCTCCAGTCCTCTAATTTTTTCTTCCAAAATATCGACCAGCTTGCACTTGGTGCAGATGAAATCCGTTCTCTCTTCCGGGAGGAAAACAAACATGGCACACGCTGTGCAGGTAACAACAGCAGACCCATCACCAACCATTGCTGCTGTCCTGGAAAAGGGATTTAAAAAGAAAGGCAAGAGAACCTCCCGCCCTTCCCAACTCCCTCTCAAAACTCCCTGTTAGCAATCACCTGTTCGCAAGCTCCTTGGTTGCTTGCCCACTGCCTTATAAAGCCCCTCCCCCTACCAAGGCTCAGCCAATCAGCAGAGGCTTCTAGAATTCAAACTTTAATTAGAAGCCAACAGTTTCCACCTGCCAATCACAGCCAATCACAGCACAAACTCCATCAAGGGGGGGGGCGGAGGGGAGGTGGGAAGAAAAAAAAAGCCTCACTCTCAAACACAGGGGAAAATAAATAAATAAACAAAAAACAAAAAAAAACACACACCAACCCTCACTCACAAACACAAGCTCAGCACACAGCAAGAAAGCCCCAAACACAACACCCACTTCCCTCAAGACTCCTGTATCTGCTTCTCCTCTACCTGGAGAACTCCCTCTCTAAAGCCTCACTCAAACAGGGAAAGGGAAAAATAAATAAATAAATAATAATTTTAAAAAAAAACCAACACCACCACACACCAAACAAACACAAGCTCAGCACACAATAAGAAAGCCCCAATAACAAAACCCACTTCCCTCAAGAGTCCTGTATCTGCTTCTCCTTCACCTGGAGAACTCCCTCTCAAAACTCCCTGTTAGCAATCACCTGTTCGCAAGCTCCTTGGTTGCTTGCCCACTGCCTTATAAAGCCCCTCCCCCTACCAAGGCTCATCCAATCAGCAGAGGCTTCTAGAATTCAACTTTAATTAGAAGCCAACAGTTTCCACCTGCCAATCACAGCCAATCACAGGTCCTTAACAACAGTCCTGGTACTTTTATTCTGTGGCAAGAATGTTAGTTCTATTGTCCTGGCCAAGTTCCAATTGAGTATTTACATTCTACAAACGTAAATTCTCCTTGCAGGTCAGTTGGATGTGGCATCTCATTTAACTTTCTATCCAAAACATATACTGTATTTTTGTGTGTCACTAAGGGTATGTCTACACTACCCCCCTAGTTCGAACTAGGGGGGTAATGTATGCATACCGAACTTGCTAATGAAGCCCGGGATTTGAATTTCCCGGGCTTCATTAGCATAAAGCCGGCGCCGCCATTTTTAAAAGCCGGCTAGTGCGAACCCCGTGCCGCGCGGCTACACGCGGCACGGACTAGATAGTTCAGATTAGGCTTCTAATCCGAACTATCTGTACGCCTCGTGCATACATTACCCCCCTAGTTCGAACTAGGGGGGTAGTGTAGACATACCCTATGTCACTGTTGTGTTTCAGGCTAGGTCCATACTAGAGGAGAAGTTGGAATTAAGATACACAACTCCAGCTATGTTGATTGGAGCCCGGAATCGATGTACCTTAATTCAAACTTTGGTGCCGTCTCTCCAGCTGGAAGTTGACAAGAGAGATGCTCTCATCAACTTCCCTTATCCCTCATGAGGAGTAAAAGTATTGGCGTTGATGGGGGGTGCCTTCAGCATTTGATTTAGTGGGTGCTTATTAGACCTGCTAAATCAAACACCAGAAGATCAACTTCTGAAGTGTTGATCTGTGGGTAAGTATAGGCCTGGCCTAAGACTGCAGAGACCACTGCTTTGCACTGAGTTAAGTGATTCACTGTATAGAGTCCTTTTATAAGTTCATAGATTCCAAGGCAAGAAGGGGCCACTGTGATCATCTAGCTTGACCTCCTGTATAGCACAGACCAGAGAATTTTCCCAAAATAATTCCTAGAGCAAATCTTTATAAAAACATCCAATCTTGATTGAACAATTGTCAATAAAGTAAAATCCACCACAAGTTTTAGTAAATTATTCCAATAAAAGAATTATGCCTATTTCCAGTCTGAATTTGTCTAGTTTCATTTTCAAACCATTGGAATGTGTTATATCTTTCTCTGTTAGACTGAAGAGCCAATCATTAAATATTTGTTCCTCATGTGGATACATACAGACTGTAATCAAATCAGTCCTCAACCTTCTTTTTATTATGGTAAATAGATTGAGCGCTTTGAGCCTATCACTATAAGACATTTTTTCTAATTCTTTCATCATTCTTTACAAGTATCAGAGGGGTAGCCGTGTTAGTCTGAATTCCTCTGGAATTTCCTCTACATGCATCTGATGAAATGGGTCTTTGCCCATGAAAGCTTATGCTCCAATAAATCTCTTAGTCTATAATATGCCACAGGACATTTCGTTGTTCTTAACCATTCTTGTGGTGCTTTTCTGAACCCTCTCCAATCTATCAACAGCCTTTTTAAATTGTAAGCTCCAGAACTGGACACAGTGTTCCAGAAGTGGTCACCCCAGTGAAAAACATAAGCCTCTTACATCAGCTATATTATTAGTGCTCTTGAGAAACATAATGAAAATAAGAAATTGTAAACATTATGGCTATGGCTACACTATAAGCTTTTCCAGAAGAGGCAATGCAAATGAAGTGCAGATTAGCATTTTCTCACGCTTCATTTACATATTCTCTTCCAATCCATTTTTGCACACGGGGTTTTTGCCCAAAAACAAGCAGTGTGGATGTTTCCTTTTTGTGCAAAAATCCTGGGGAGAGGCATAAGGATCTTGCGCAAAAAGGGGGTTTTGCACAAAACAGAAACATCCACACTGATTGTTTTTGCACAAAAACCTCTTGTGCAAAAATGGATCGGAAGAGAATATGCAAATGAAGCACAAGAAATTGCCAATCCACGCTTCATTTGCCAATTTTGCACCTCCTGCATATCATATTTTTGGGTCTTCAGATAAGGATACAATGTTGAACATAAACAAGTATCCAATATAGTTGTGATGAAACTAGTGGTAAAGGAACAACATTTGTACCTGTCTACACTGGGATGAATTCTGGTCTCACGCCAGCATAATTTAGGCATAACTGGTCTGAAGTTAATGAATTTACAGTGGTGTAAAAGTTTGCTCTCCACTTGGGAAAGTGGAGCTTAGAAATCAAGAATACAGAAGTGTCAGCTGTGAGGTTGTCTGACAGGTACTCCACTGCAAATGCTATCCATTTACCACAAATGTGGAGTGTCTGAGCTACTTCAGATTTACAGACGATGCTGTGCTGTGAAAGATAACAAGTACTAGTTACCATACTTGAAAAAGGATTTCAACAAAGGAAGCAAAAAATGAAGATGGGCCAAATGAAGATTATGCTAAAAAAAGGAAAACCAGGTGAGCACACTGTAAATGAGAGTGCTGCTGAATCTAATGGCATATAGTTGGCTTTCATGGCTGCTCTGGACAGAAATAAATCAGGTGGGAGAAGTACAGAGAACATTATTTTCCCACAGGGACAAAAGGTATCATGGAAATCAAGCATCCATTTAGTAAAAAAAAAAAAGAGAGAGAGATCTACAAATCTATGCACCTCATAGGAGTTCAGAGAGTCAGTTAAATTCTGCTTTTAATTACAAGAGTATAAATCTACAGAAGTCAATGAGATTTCATTAAATCTGAAGCAACTGAGATATGAGCTTTGTCCACAGTCTTTCATGAAGAAAACAGAGAACAAACTGTTGTTGTCCTTTATAATGCAGTTAAATTGACAATGGTTCTTATATAAATACAAAAAAATTGGGATAAAGTCTTAAAACCAGGGTATTTTGAATTATTGAGACCTTGAAACACATTCCAAAGAGAAGCAATACTGGGTTTAAAGAGGAACTACTACTTAGAACAAGAGACCAGTGTGCTTAGTCATTCTTTTTCCCTCTCTCTCTCTGGGTGCCTCTACACTGCACCCTAACCTCGAAATAAGCTAAGCAATTTGCACTATGTTAATTGTGTAGCTTATTTTGAGGTCATTTTCGAAATAAAGCACTATTCCAAAATGTCCCTTAATTCTTATAGAACAGTGCACTCGTTATTTCAAAATCTATTTCGAAACAACAGGCTACTTTAAAGATGTGGAATAGCTATTTTTGGATGCTTCTGGTATCCCAAAATAGCTCTACAGTGTAGACATAGCCTCTCTCTCTCTCTCTCTTCTTCTCTCTCTCTCCAGAGGCATAGCGAAGGGGGAGCAGGGAGGTGGCAGTTGCCCCCGGGCGCCACACTAGGGGGGCACCGGGCTGGGGTGGGAACGAAGCACATGCTGCTCTGGCCCATGTGACACTGTTGAACAGAGACCTGGGAGTTGGCTAATTGCTCCTGGCTCTCTACAAGCTGCGAGCTAAAGCAGTAGGGCCGGGCGGCAGCAGCGGTTATTTTAAAGGTTAGATTTCCTTACCCGGCCATTCTGTTCCTCCAGTGCCTGGCTCTGAGGGGGGCAGTGGGGAGGATTTGATGGGGGGTACTCTCGGTGCTTGGGGAGCCTGGCTCAGGGGAGGGGGGAGTGCATTGGGATGGGGGGGCCTGGCTCTGGGGGAGGGGTGAGTTCATTGGGATGGGGGGATGCTGAGGAGAGGCTGGCTTTGGGGGAGAGATGGATGCATCGAGGTTACTTATAATTTTTTTTAAATAAAAGATACTTTATAACAAAAGGAAAAACTTTAAAAAATAATAGTCTGGTTACATTTTAAAGACTAACAAACATATAGCTCAGGCATATCAAACCTGAAGCCCACTGAGGGCCACACAAATGAAAACTGATAGCTTTCAGGGACACCAAAGAGAATGTACTTCTATCGGAAAGTTGTAATTATTTATTATTATAGATTATGTTTTAGGTATATTTTATAACATTTTTTCAGGTCTTGTTTTAATATAATAAAATAATTTGATGTGTAAAATTGTTATGTACTCATAAAATAATTTTTAATTTAAATATAAATTTAAGGTACTTTTAAATTTTTTATATGATACATAATTTGTTTCATTGAAATAAAAACAAGTATAGACCATGGTCAATCAAATAGAGCACGCTTCTTTGAAAATTTCAGATACTTTGTAAGTTTGAGATTTTGTATAAATATATAATTATTTGTGCAATTGCAAAAAATTGACATATTTTATATAAAATTAATATACATTTTGTGATTTTATTTGTAAATAAATAAATAAAACCCAAAAGATTATCAAAATATCCCCCTCCACTCCCCCAGATCAGGCATTCCCATATCTCCATTCTAACCCAATTCCCCTCCGTGCCTCCAGAGTACCCCCGCCCCGCTCTAACCCAATGCCTTCTCCCTCCCCCAGACCCAGGCACTCCCAACCCCTTCCCCCATACCTAATCCCTGGGTCCCGGAGCCAGGGTCACCACCACCACACATTTCTTCCTCAGGTGCTGGGGAGGCGTGAGCACAGCAGCCAGCTGTGAGCAGGCACTTGATGCCTGTGCAGAGCAGCTCGGCCAGCCATGATCTGCACTCGGCTATGTGCTGTGAGCGGCCAGCGGGCCGCACTTTATTCTTTTATAAAATGTACTGGCAGGCCACAAAAAAATTCGATTGGGCCACATGCAGCCCACCAAGCCTGTTTGACATGCCCAATGTAGAGGGTATCATGAGCTTTTTTGGGCACAACCCACTTCCACCTACGAAAACTCATGATACTATCTACATAAGGGGTGGGCAATAATTTTTGCTCAGGGGCTACTTCTGGGTCACTGCAGAAGGAGTGGAGCCTAAACAGGAAGGGGGTGGGGCTACCCAGACCATGATTGGTCTGGGGTGGGGGAGCCCTTTGCCCCCTCCTTCCCACTAGGCACCTATGTCTCTGATAGGGCAGGAGGAGGCTTCAGGCGCTCCCCCACCCCTAGGCCAATCAGGGTTAGAGGGTGGGGGTGCGGGGAAGCCTCCTCCTGCCTTGCGAGGAGTACATGGTGCTCGGAAGCGCTGTGTGCTGCTCGCAGGGTGGGGGCAGAGCAGAGAACGCTTCATGTGCCCCCCCCCGCCCCTAAGCCTTAATTGCCCTGGGGGCGGGGGAGCATCAGGGCCTCCGTAGACCGGATCCAACCCACAGAGGCCCTTTTGCCTACCCCTGATCTACATGTTTTGTTAGTCTTTAAAGTACTACTAGACTGTTTGCTGTTTTTTAATGTTTTGTGTTACAGACTAACTTGGCTACCCCTCTGAAGCTTATAAAAAAAGGTTCTATACTATGCCATTTTTTTGGCCTCCCTGGTTCCTTTCTCCTGTGGCGAGTTGGGCAGACAGGAGTTTTGGTAAAAATGTATCAGACTTCATACACTGCCTGCTCTACCTCAGCTGGTGCTGGATAATCAGAACCTCAATTCTAAAGGAGTTGACATGACTGAAGTGATAGATCACTCCATGTTTTGCTGCAGATTTTCCATCTCTCAGTCACAGCAGAGACTTGGGATTAACGTGGCTTTCTCAACTAAAAGTCTTCTATGTGTTCGGATGTTACGATTGTGAACACCTGGAGAGGCAGTCTGCTCAAGGCAAAGTTGGCCTTGAATCTTGATATCTATGGCTTCAGTTGACTGGCTTGTGTGAAATTTGGAAGAGCAGCTCAGAGACACCTCTCTCCATTACTTAAGGATAGAATCTCATGGCAGCCTGAAGGAAAAAGTCCTCATGGCAGACAGAAAGCCACACTTGCAGGGTATCATCAGCCTTAGGCTACTTATTGCTTCAAGTGCCTTCAAGAAAGTGAGGGTGATTCTTGTGTTGTTTGTTAGTTTTATTTAAAAGTTTTTCGGAGTGTTATTTTAACAGGTAAATTAATCTCTTACATTCATAACTCTCATGTAGTTTTTCGCTGTGCGATAATGTGAAAAACAATTAGGTTAACTAGGTAAGTAAATGGGCAGTTAGGAAGCATTACAGATTGCTTACAATAAATGTATTAGATAACGTGTTAATCTTTAAAGAGCTACATAACCTTTTTTCTTTTTGTTTTACCAAGAACAGACTAACACAGCTACCTCTCTATGACAATAAATTTGATATGCTCAAAATCTTTTTTACCTTTTATTCATTAAAGCAATGTGTTACTCATTTGCTATAATAGTGGTTTTAAATTCTTGAATGAAATATAGTGATGAAAGTCGTATTTAGATTGTATGACATTAATTTCTCTCGTGTTTTATAAAACTTACATATTTAAGAATTTGACATTTTTTATGTAAAAGACATGAACCTAAGGAGACTGGGATATGAACAAATGAAAGAGAAAAAATCATTTAACAGAATGTAAATCTTAAAACTTTATAATGTATATGTCTGTAGTTAGTAAAATAAGTAATTCATTAAACAATAACTATCCTAAGAGGTGGATTATTTACAGTGGTGTAGTGGGGAGGATGCAGGGTGGAGAGGGGGAAAAGTGGCCCCTGGGTGCCACACTCGTGAGGTGCCAGTATAGTCCCTCTACACTCCCCCTGTCATCCCTCTGCTCACCTGCTCCTCCTCTGCCTGCTGCCACTGGCTGAAGCTACCTCCTCCCTGACTCTCTGCCCCCAGCCCAAGCTCCTCCACCTCTGCCAGAGGGTTAGTGCGTGCGGGAGCCAGCCCCAAACTGGAGAGGGTTGGGTAAGACGCGGTACAAGCTCCCCTAGTTCGTGCCCCGTGTAGCCGCGTTGCACGGGGTTCGAACCAGCGGGGTTTTAAAAATGGCGGCTCCCCGCTTATGCAAATGAAGCCCGGGAAATTCAAATCCCGGGCTTCATTTGCAAGTGCGGTATGCATACATTACCCCGCTAGTTCGAACTAGGAGGGTAGTGTAGACATACCCTCAGTGTTTTGTGCACTCTCCCAGATGGCACATCAGAAAAACTGCCCAAAATACCACATATTATTTCAGTAGTGAAAGCACTCAGCCAGATTTATTGTCAATGAAGCATAGTCCTAGCTCCCCAGAATAATGTTTACAGTTCCATTAGCCCATGTATAGGTGCCATGACAATGGATGTGTCTCAGTGAATGGCAGTCCTTTTCATTTCCCACTCGGCCAGACAAGGATGCCCTCCACCCCGAGATCCCTCTTTTATGCTCTTATACAAACAAGTTACATATTGTTCTTCTGGCATGGTTAGTTACCAGTCTTTTGCTTGTATTTTTGAATCACTATCTCTGTTTGTGTCAAGTTCATGTATTACACAGTGAACCTGCAACCTGGCATCTGCTTTATAACAGGGCTGGGACTAATTCATACTAACTTTGTTTTATCTCAGCCGTACTTGATCTAAAGTCAAGCCCTACTTGATCTAAAGTCACCAGGCTCCTAATACCAGCCCTCGTGTCCCAAGCTCTCTCTTTCTACTACAACTGGAAGTCAGAACTTCTCAGCTTGTGATTAGTTCCTAGCTCTGTCACCAACTCATCTTGTGATTTCAGGCTGTGATGCCTTCTTAATCTATATATGCCTCAGTTAATCCATATACGTTTTCTTAGAGTATGAAGTTTGTGAAGTTTAAATGGTTTATAAAAGGTTTTGAGATCATCAGATTAAAAACGTTACATAAACTAAGTACATATTATTATTTTATTGATACAAAAATGATATCAAGCAAAGTTTTATCCTAAAATTCAGGAACAGTTTCTTTCAGCTAGTGTTAAAATACTAACAGAAGACAATTTACTCTGCCTATTAATACTTTAGTATACATCACACCAAAGTGTGTATAAACATGTTAGCTATTAAATTAGATTTCTTAACTGAAAATACATCATTTCTCAACTAATTATGATGATTTGATAACGAATCTCTCTTTCCAACTACAGAAGAATACAGAGCATAATGCTGTTACACAGCAGTCCCAGATTACTGTATAGCATTATGAAGTAAACAGACTCCTGCTCATTTTTTTTCTGAGTACAGAACCTCCCTAAGTCTTTATTATGTAAAAAGAATTTGAGGGTTTTCCAGATTGTAAGAAAAATAGCCATGGATCTTCTAAAAAAAATCTGTATGGTAACTTCTGCTGCAGCTTTTTAAATAGCAGGCTGTCAAGACTTGGATGCCAAGCCAACGATAAAGAACTTTGTTAGAGGAGAGCTGATCTGTCACTCATGGTGGAAGAATTGACTGACAAACTGTGCAGTTATGAAAACCAGAGCTTTCCTGACTACAAAGCAGTTACCCAGAATCGGTAATATCTTTGTATCATCTGATTAATGCCACAACTTTCTGAAGAGGCTACAATGTGAAGAGGCATCAAGACCATTCCTTGTAGAGAATAGCAATAACATTTGAAAGATCCCAATGTGCTTTACAAATTAGGTATAGGGAACTTTGTATCCAACAACAATGCAGCTACCTGTGAGGGAGAACCTGGCTGCTGCTTAAGAGAATATAGCAATTCTGAAGCTTAACTCTCACATCCCTTGTTGTATCTGTAGCTACTGCTATTGTGTCCTTGAGGGGTTCCCCCTGGACACCCATGGAATGCCTGGGCCAGAAAAGGAGGAGAAAGAAAATAATTTGGAATGACTTTTTCAATGAGATCCTGCAAGTTAACGCTGAATCCTACTATGGGCACAAGGCCTGAAGGGTTAATATAGTGATAGCCTGGAGAAGGAAAGAGCAGACAGGAGAAAGGTCCAGGAATCCCAGTAGGAAAAGGAGAGGGAGCTGCACTAGGACATAATGTGGCTTATCCAGCAACAAACACAGATTCTACAGGCTCTTATTGACCTTCATGTTCAACAGTCATGGGTTCTCTTCCCTTTGGAGTCCACAGAGAGCTCCATTACCGCACCTTCCTACACTCCCCATCAATATTTCACATGACATCAAGAGTCCCAGCCCTTCCTCTACTCCTCCATACAAAGGGGAAATCATTGAGAACCATGTACATATCACATCTTCACATACATTGCCCTATGAAAGCTACAGTATTATATGCCTAGGTAATGGACATAAATATTCTTTGCCGTGGTTAAGTTCTATTCCATTAATTCAGTGTTTCTCAAAAGTGGTCCATGGATCCACTCTGAGAAAGCTGCTACCAGGCTGCTCCAGCTTGTTTATTTACCGTCTTCGCAGCCACAGAGATTCGTGGCTCCCATTCGCTGCGGCTTGCCATTTGCAACCAAGGGGAGCCGGTAAGTAAACAAATTGGAGCAGTCCATTAGCAGCTTTCTCAGAGTGGATCCGTGGGCCACTTTGAGAAACGCTGCATTAATTTATGATTTTTTAAAGTATTTGCTTTTCAAGTGCACAAAGTTTTCCTTGCTCTTGTTTTGTTACTCAGTAAAGTTCTATCATTTGGAAAATAATTTATCATTTGTTCACAATATATGCAACAGAGTACCCAGTGATATGGAAAACCCCTCCTTACTTGTTATTGTACAGTGTGATAACTCATGGAATCAGTACAAAAATTAGTTAATGGGTGCATTGACAGTTATATTCATACCTGCACACCATAGAATCATAGAGCTGGAAAAGACCTCAGAAGGTCATCAAGTCCAGCCCCCTGCTCTAGGAAGGACCAATCCCAACTAAATCAACCCAGACAGGGCTTTGTCAAGCTGAGACTTAAACACCTCTAGGGATGGAGACTCCGCGACTTCTTTAGGTAACCTATTCCAGTACTTCACCACTCTCCTAGTGAAATAGTTTTTCCTAATATACAACCTCGACCTCTCCCACCGCAACTTGAGACCATTGCTCCTTGTTCTGCCATCTGTCACCACTGAGAACAGCCTTTCTCCATCCTCTTTGGAAGCTCCCTTCAAGACGTTGAAGGCTGCTATCAAATCCCCCCTCACTCTTCGCTTCTGCAGACTAAAAAACCCAACTCCCTCAGCTGCTACTCATAGGTCATATGCTCCAGGCCCCTAATCATTTTGGTTGCCCTCCACTGGACCCTCTCCAATGTGTCCTCATCCTTTTTGTAGTGGGGGGCCCAGAACTGAACACAATACTCCAGATGCGGCCTCACCAGAGCCGAATAAAGGGGAATAATTACATCTCTAGATCTGCTGGCAATGCTCCTCTTAATGCACCCTAATATGCCATTAGCCTTCTTGGCTACAAGGGCACACTGTTGACTCATATCCAGCTTCTCATCCACTGTAACCCCCAGGTCCTTTTCTGCAGAACTACTACTTAGCTGGTTGGTCCCCAGCCTGTAACAATGCTTGGGATTCTTCCGTCCCAAGTGCAGGACTCTGCACTTGTCCTTGTTGAACCTCATCAGATTTCTTGTGGCCCAATCCTCCAATTTGTCTAAGTCACTCTGGACCCTATCTCTGCCCTCAAGTGTATCTACCTCTCCCCCTAGCTTACTGTCATCTGCAGACTTGATGAGGGTGCAATCCATCCCCTCATCCAGGTCATTAATAAAGATATTGAACAAAACCGGTCCTAGAACCGAACCTTGGGGCACTCCGTTAGAAACCGACCACCATCCTGACCACCATCCACCATCGAGCCGTTGATTGCTACCAACTGGGCCCAGCCTTCTAGCCATCTTTCTATCCATCTTACTGTCCATTTATCCAATCCATATTCCCTTAACTTGCTGGCAAGAATATTGTGGGAGACCGTATCAAAAGCCTTGCTAAAGTCAAGGTATATCACATCCACTGACTTTCCCATGTCCACAGAGTCAGTTACCTCATCATAGAAGCTAATCAGATTGGTCAGGCATGACTTGCCTGTTGTGAATCCATGATGACTATTCCTAATCACTTTCCTCTCTTCCAAGTGCCTCAAAATGGATTCCCTTAGGGCCCCGGGTTGGGAGGGCCCAGGTCCCCCTAAATACCATCCTCCCGCGCACTGTACACTGGTTGTATACGATGCATAACTAGCCAATTGATCTCGAGAGTAAATACTGTTGCACCCCAAAGTAGGGGCAGGACTTAGGTGTCAAGGGACCCCAGGGATTCCCCTTTCTCCCTCCCCCTCAGACCTTTGGAGACAGTGGGCTCACAGGGCCCCATCCTCCAGCCGGAGGGTGGGAGCTCCTGCCCGAAAACCCGCCACAGTCCCCTAGAATCATTATTGGTATTTCAACTTCACCAGCAATAACACACTGGTCAGAAAAGAAAATCCCTACTCCTAGTTTTCTGAAAAGACCTCCATTCTTAAAGATACAAATGTCATGTGCCTTCTCAGACCAGCCAACACTAATGTTGTTAAAGTTTCTCTGGTGATCCACTACAATAGAAAAAATGGCCTTTTCTCTGGGTTTGACAAGAAGGTCTGGGGCCAAAATAGGGATCTGCATGCTGTGTATGGCTCCACAACAGTTCTGGAACCCCTTTTCTGCAAATCTGTCCACTATGTCAGGCACATTGCTGAGAATCAGTCCTGAGTAGGAGGCAATTAATGGCCCTGCACATTTACATGACGACAGCCCCAATAGTGGATTTTTCAACTCTAAAGTGATTTCCCACTAATCAGTCATACTAGCATTGCAATTTCTATAGGGTGATTGCCATTCACTTCTCCACTGTCAGTGCATCTCTCATTAAGATTTCCCTGTGTCGGAGGCCTGGGGTGAGCTTGGCACACAGTTCCAGTAATGTGGCCTTGCACACCCAAAAGTTATGTAGCCCCTGAAACCCAAACATGCATAATGATGTGATCCCACCAATCAGTGCTTGTTTCTCAAGCACTGAGAAAGCAGTAGGGTTGCCAGGTATCTGGTTTTCAATCGGAACGCCCAGTCAAAAAAGGACCCTGGCAGCTCTGGTCATCACCACCAACAGGGCCAATAAAAGTCTAAGCAGTGGTGCATCAGGGCTAAGGTAAACTCCCTCCTTGCTGTGGCTACTATTCTCTGTGGCTCTCAGAAGCAGCAGCATGTCCTTCCTCTGTCTCCTACATTTAGGAGCAGCTAGGGGGCTCTGCACACTACCCTTGCCCCAAGCACTGCTCCTGCAGCTCCCATTGGCTGGAAACTGCAGCCAGTAGAAGCTGCAGGGGTGGCACCTGA
The DNA here is from genome assembly GCF_049634645.1 of Pelodiscus sinensis. Taxonomy (NCBI): domain Eukaryota; kingdom Metazoa; phylum Chordata; order Testudines; family Trionychidae; genus Pelodiscus; species Pelodiscus sinensis. The sequence continues at coordinate 32,714,428 of NC_134713.1, read as the reverse complement.
AGCCTGTGCATAATGCAAAGCCACTTGACGGTACCTCCATGTAGGAGCCAGAGAGGAACATGCCGCTGCTTGTGGTGGCTGCTTGAGGTAAGTGCTGCCTGGATCCTGCACCCTTAAGCACTCCCAACCCAAACCCCTTGCCCAGCCCTGATCCCTCTCCTTCCCTCCAAATCCTTCAATCCCAGCCCAGAGCAGCCTTGTGAATCCCAAACCCATCATCCTCAACCCCGCCCCAGAGTCTGGACCCGCAGCTAAAGCCCTAACCCCTTCTCACATCCTAACCCACTGCCTCAGCCCAGAGCTGCCTCCCAACTCTGAACAACTCATTTCTCTATCCTGGAGTTAGTACCCCCCAGCTGAAGCCTCTCCTCCTCCCACACCCAACCCCTTGCCACAGCCCAGTGAAAATGAGTGAGTGAGTGAGTGAGTGGTGGAATAGATGGAGCAGGGGAGTAGGGCCTCAGAGAAGGGGTAGGACAGGAGCAGAGCCTTGGAGGAGGAGCAGTGCAAGGCTCAGATGTTCGGTTTTGTATGAGTAGAATGTTGGCAGCCCTAATAAGCATTATTCCACCATCTGTAGCTGCTCCATGAATGCCACCAAGACACTTGAACAGCTTCTTGCTACATCCCACAGCAATCTGTCCTCAGTTTGTGACTGTGCAAATAATGGAAGTGTGCTTCCTGAGCTTGCAACACTTAAAGAGCTCTGCAGGCACCATGATTCTGTCAGAAATGGGGGACAGCAAGGAGGGCTGTGTGGGTTCATGGGATTTTTTTTAAAAAGAGGCACGGAAATTATGGGCTATGGATAACATTATGGGATGGAAACCACTGCAGCCTGGGAAGTTGACCCCTTGCTCCCAATCACCCATCACAACTTATTTCTGTTCCACTCTATATTGTCAAAGCTTCCCAAAACATGGTGCACTGGAAAGTGGTGGATTGCACACTGGGATACTTACCCATGGTGCTCTGGACTGTGAATTGACACAAGCACTCCTGGTGAGTGCACACAGTGCTGATACAAGACACTAAACCCTCGTTCCATGAGGAGTAACGGTAGTTCGGATTAGAGAGCCTAATCCGAACTACCTACTCCGTGCCGCGTGTAGCCGCGGACACGGAGTCCGAACTACCGGGGCTTTAAAAATGGCAGCGCCCGGCAAGATGCAATGAAACCCGGGATATTTAGTTAGTTCGGACGTTAGTTCAACTTAACTTTGATAGGCGCTACACTAGCGCTCCGCTAGTTCGAACTTAATTCGAACTAGCGGAGCGCTTAGTTCGAACTAGGTAAACCTCATTGTAGGAAGACTAAGCCTAGTTCGAACTTACTAGTTCGAATTAAGGGGTGTGTAGCCCCTTAATTCGAACTAGGGGGAGACTAGTCCTCCCCAGCTTTCCCTGGTGGCCACTTTGGCCAACACCAGGGAAATTCTATTGCCTCCCTCCCGGTCCCGGACTCCTTAAAGGGGCACGGGCTGGCTACGGTGCCCGTGCCAGGTGCAAGCCTGCCAGCACCCAGCTAGCAGACCCTGCACCTGGCACGGCTCGAGCCACCCACCCTTCCCGGGACCAGGCTGGCGGCTCCTGAGAGCATGCCCGGGACCGAAAGAGGCGGGCACCCACCTGGTCTAGTGTGGACATCGTGGACCTCGTCCATGACCTCCGCACTAGGCACAGGAAAGTAGCCGTCTATGGCAGGAGAGCTGCCAGCCTGGCCACCCAGGAGCAGGTTTGCATGAAAATCAAGGTGGTCCACTGAAACCCCTGACCCTGAGCCCTGAGCTTACAATGGCCGTACTGGGTCAGACCAAAGGTCCATCTAGCCCAGTAGCCTGTCTGCCGACAGTGGCCAACCCTAGGGACCCTGGAGGGGATGGACCAAAGACAGTGACCAAGCCATTTGTCTTGTGCCATCCCTCTCCAGCCTTCCACAAACTTTGGGCAGGGACACCACTACTACCCCCTGGCTAATACCACTCCATGGACCCAACCTCCATCACTTTATCTCACTTTTCTTTAAACTCTGTTCTAGTTCTAGCCTTCACAGCCTCCTGCAGCAAGGAGTTCCACAGGCTGACTCTTTGCTTTGTGAAGAACAACTTTCTGTTACTAGTTTGAAGCCTGCTACCCATTCCTTTCCTTTGGTGTCCTCTAGTCCTTCTATTATGGGAACTAATGAAGAACTTTTCTGTATGCACCCTCTCCACCCCACTCATGCTTTTATAGACCTCTATCCTATCCCCCCTCAGTCTCCTCTTTTCTAAACTGAAAAGTCCCAGTCTCTTTAGCCTCTCTTCATATGGGACCTGTTCCAAACCTCTGATCATTTTAGTTAACCTCCCCTCTCCCACCCTCTCTCTTCCCCTCTCCCACCTCCTTTTCCCAGTCTCCCCGAGTTTTGTTCAATAAAGAGAGATTCTATTTTTGACCACACATTTTCCTTATTTTGTACATCAGGAAGAGGGGTTAGGGAAGGGTAAGTGGAAGGTGGTGAGGGAAGAATGGGGTACGAGCCCCCGATGGGGAGTACTGGGCTGGCTCTGCGGGCTTCTGGGGGTGGAAGCTCTCCTGCAGCCCCCCAATTGCCCCCTCTCCCCAGATGGCAGCCTGCGGCAAGTGCAGCCGGGCTGATGGCCGAGTGCTGTGATTTGCCCAGTGTGGGCACTCAGGGCACTCCAAGCCAGGACTGCTTTGCAAGCGGGGAACCCCTGAGAACTGTCTGTCCGGGGTGGGGGTTGGGTCCCTTTAAGTACAGCTCTCGGCTAGCCTGAGGCAGCAGCTCCACGCTCTAAGTCCTCATCTGATGCCCTGCTGGCACTGCTTCCGGCTGTCCTTAAGCCCGGTTCAGGGTCCACTTAATGTGGACATGCTAGTTCGAATTAGCAAAATGCTAATTCGAACTAGTTTTTTAGTTTGGATCCGTTAGTTCGAATTAGCTTAGTTCGAATTAACTAATTCAAACTAAGTTAGTTCGAATTAGCTCTGTAGTGTAGACATACCCACAGAGACTTGATTGGATAATACACACAATTGGAATATTGGTATAGAAGGGCACAGCTTGCTCGGGAAAGGTAGGCAAGGGAAAAGGGAGGAGGTGTTGCCTTATATATTAAAAATGTATACACTTCGACTGAGGTGGAGATGGACATGTGAGACAGACTTGAGTGACTATCCTTGTCCATGGTGCTATCCATTCTTGTATTAAGCTTGTGGCCAATCTTTGGTCACTGGATCTGGGATTTACCCAGGTCTAAGTTCAGCTTGCACTCAGAGCTGTCCATGGTGCTGCTGGTCTCCCAGTCAGTATATAGTGATAGAAATGTAGCCGTGTTAGTCTGGGGTAGTTGAAGCAAAATGCAGGACAATGTAGCACTTTAAAGACTAACAAGATGGTTTATTAGATGATGAGCTTTCGTGGGCCAGACCCACTGCTGATACCATTATTGGACCTAACCAAGTGAGTTATAAGATCAAGAACACATATTCCTGCGCATCCAGAAATATAATCTATGCTATCATGTGCCGAAAGTGTCCGTCTGCTATGTACATTGGACAAACATCTCAGACACTTCGCCAAAGGATTAATGCCCACAAAACAGATATCAGACAAGATCACAAAGAGAAAACAGTTTCTTGCCACTTTAACCAGAAAGGACACTCTCTAAATGACTTAGCCACCTGCATTCTGCTACAAAGACCTTTTACATCTGCACTTGAAAGGGAATCCTCTGAACTGTCATTCATGTTAAAATTCGACACTTGCCAACAAGGACTTAACAAGTCTTTGAACTTTCTCACCCATTACCAAGACAGTTTCCCCAATTATCACCTGTAATACCATTAACTCACAAACATCCCACTCTCCCTACCTTTAATATCAGCAATTCACAGACACTTACCTTCCTTCCTCCCCCTTCCCACCCCCCCCCCCCCCCGCATCCCCCTTCTGTTCTGCAATGTGATTTGTCCTTTTCATATTTGTTCATTTTTTTTAATTGTATCCTTTGGTATATATGGTTGTGACTACTTTCTTCCACTATTTGATCTGAGGAAGTGGGTCTGGCCCACGAAAGCTCATCATCTAATAAACCATCTTGTTAGTCTTTAAAGTGCTACATTGTCCTGCATTTTGCTTCAGTCAGTATATAGACTTGCCTGAGTTGAGCTCCTGTGAGGAATTGCCAGGCTTTAGCCGGGCAGCTTTTTTTATGCCCATCTGCTGGGTCCTGATTGGATGCCACAGCAACAGCCACTCTAACTTGCCTAGAGGACCTCTTATCTGTTCCTCTTGCTGGGATGGGGTGTGGCAAGGCCTCTGGTCTCATCCATCTACCCAGGCAGAAGAGGTGGATGAGGCTTTTTTTAAACAACTAACAAAATCATCCAAAGCACAGAATTTGGTGGTGATGGATTTCAACTAGCCAGACATGTTGGGAAATTAACATAGCAGGGCACATATTATCCAATAAGTTCTTGGATTGCATTGGAGACAATTTTTTATTTCAGAAGGTTGAGAAAGCTTCTAGGGAAAGCTGTTCTAGATTTGATTTTAACAACTAGAGAGAAACTGGTAGAAAATTTGAAGGCAGAATGGGTGAAAGTGATCATGAAATCATAGTGCTCAGGATTCTAAAAAACTGTAAAAGGGAGAACAGCAAAATAGAGACAATCAATTTCAGGAAGGCAGATTTTAGTAAATTTGGAGAGATGATAGGTAAGGTCCCATGGGAAACAAGGCTAAGAGGAAAAACAATAGAAGAGAGTTGGTAGTTTCTCAAAGGGACATTATTAAGGGCCCAAAAGCAAACTATTCAACTGCATAGCAAAGATAGAAAGTATGGCGGGAGACCACCTTGAATAAACCAAGAGATCTTATGTGATCTAGAAATCAAAAAGGAGTCATATAAAAAGTGGAAACTAGGTTAAATTACAAAGGATAACTATGAGCAAACAACACAAGTATGCAGGGGCGAGATTAGAAAGGCAAAGACACAAAATAAGCTCAGTTTAGCTAGAGGGTAACAAGAAGATGTTCTACATGTATATTAGAAGCAAGAGGAAGACCAAGGACAAGATAGGCCCATTGCTCAGTGAAGAGGGAGAAACAATAACAGGAAACTTGGAAATGGCACAGGTGATTAATCACTTCTTTGTTTCGATTTTTAACAAGATGTTTGATGGTGATGGGACACCTAAGATAGTGAATGCTAGTGGAAATGGGATAGATTTCAAAATTAAAATAAGAAAAGAACAAGTTAAAAATTACTTAGAAAAGTTAGATGTCTTCAAGTCACCAGGGCCTAATGAAATGCATCCTAGAACACTCAAGGAGCTGATAGAGGAGGTATCTGAGCCTTTAGCTATCCTCCTTGAAAAATCATGGAAGTCGGGAGAGATTCCAGAAGACTGGAAAAATGTCCTTCTGTAAAAAGACTAATAAGGACAACCCAGGAAACTACAGAAAAGTCAATTTAACTTCTGTGCCAGGGAAGATAATGGAGCAAGTAATTAAGGAATTAATCTACAAACATCTGGAAGATAATAAGGTGCTAGGTAATAGCCACCATGGATTTGTAAAGAATAAATCATGTCAAACCAATCTCATGGCTTTCTCTGATAGATTAGTAAATCTTGTGGATAAGGGAGAAGCAGTGGACTGAAGTGGTGGAGCCAGCAGCTGAGGCAGAGACAGACAATTAGGGCCCAGCTAGGGCTGCATAAATAAGGGCTCCTGGAGGGGTGGAGACAGACCCACTCTTGCTCTATCTGTAGAGCAGTAGGGACTTAGCTGCCAGGGAAGTTAGAGGCTTCCTGATTTAGAACAGGGCTGGAGCAAGGTAGGCAGACCTGGGGAAGCTCTATCCAAGAAAGCTCCCAGGAAGCAGGGTCTGAAGCAAGGCCTGAGCATACTAAGAGACATAGCCAAGGCAATAAGAAAGCAACAGCTCTATACCATAGTTCCTGCTAAGGTGCACACCTGCGCGGCAATGTACAAAAAATTCTTCCCCTGCCCAGTTCCTCTAGAGCAGTTGTCCCCAACCTTTCGTGGCTGCCAGGCACCTGGGTGCAGGGCCACGCACGCGCCACGTGCCCGGGGCCGGCACCGCGCATGTGCTGCACGCCGGGGGTAGGGGCTGCCCATGCACCCTGCACCCGGGGCAGGCAACGCGCATGTGTGTGTGTTAATAAATTGGGTGGCACAATTTAATTAAATACATAATTTAATTTAATAAATAAGTATGGGTAATAAGCAGGTTGAGCTTGAAGTGCTAGTAAATGAACACAACTATGCTATAGTTGGTATCACAGAGACTTGGTGGGATAATACAACACAATTGAAATATTAGTATAGAACGGTACAGCTTGCTCGGGATGGATAGGTGAAGAAAAAAGGGAGGAGGTGTTGCCTTATATATTAAAAATATACACACTTGGACTGAGGTGGAGATGGACATGGAAGACAGACTTGTTGAGAGTCTCTGGGTTAGGTTAAAAGAGGTAAGAAACAAGGGTAATGTCATGCTGGAGTCTACTACAGACCATCTATCCTGGCAGAAGGGGTGGATGAGTCTTTTTGAAACATAATCATCCAAAGAGGAGGACTTGCTGGTGATGACAGTTTTCAACTATACAGACATATGTTGGGAAACTAACACAGCAGGGCCATCAGCAACATGGACTGACTGGGAACCTCTGAATCTACCTGAGCTAAGAGATTTGGCTATGTTAATTAAGGCTATTGCAAGCTCATCAACCTCTGTCTGTGGCTCAGTCAGAAGAAGAAGGGGCCAAAGACGACGCTGCGCAGGTTACAAAATCAGTCACGAGTTGCTGATGTGTGAAAGTGTTTATGGAAAGCCACCATGGGCTAGATCCAAGAAAGCAGAGTGCATGGAGCACTTTCGGCATTTGCTTCCACACTACCAAATATCTAGAGTAGCTGGAGCAACACAACACCGGCAGTTACTCCTTGCATGGGAGTCAGTTACAATAAGCCTTCTTTTATACTGGCATATATGACACTGCAGAATTTATGAAACAGATCCCGCCAGAGTACAGGAAGGATCTGATCTATATTTTTTCAGATCCTGATCCCTATTCAGCTCCCACTTTTCACTCCTCACTGTTAGCCTGAATTGAAGCTTCTATATAAAATGAATGTAATATCTACCTAATATGTACATTTTGTTATTATTTATATCCATTATCTATGTTAATAAGCCTCATGTATACTTGTGTTATGTAATTATTAACTTGGTGCAGAACTGTCAATTATTCCAAGGTGTCAATCAATGGGAAACCATTACTGGTGTAAGACCTGTCACGTACCTCACGTACCATGGTCAACTGTCTCTTAATATTTAAATATTTGCTATGGTAAACATTCTGTTTTACGCTAATGTGTTATGGTCAGTTGACCAATAAGTTTGAAAACATGTAAATGAGCATCTCTGGTAGACCAATCATTTCAAACCAGAGCGTTCATGAATATTCATAGACCCAGTCTATATAAGCCCGCACAGTGTCAGTTGACATGGTCATGTCGGGGGCATCGGGTCTAGTTAGACGTCTGAGCTAGCTCACTCTTTTGAAGGTGGTGGACGGAAGGTCCATCCACTCTTCATGTTTAGTTAGGGTTAGTTAGGATAAATAGGTTAGGTCTCATCATCGTGCTTGTCCGTCAGGTTCGCGTCAGTCTACGCACATCAGCTGTTGTCAAGACTGTTTGGCGGGTGCGTCGGGATTTTAGATGGGTTTCTTTTAGTTAGGATTACTTAGGATAGGTATCCACCATCGTCAGTTCTAGCTGCACCGAAGAGCACGAGGAATCGCACATCATGGAAGACGAGGTCAACGATTCTACTCGGCTCTTCGAGGGATCGCCTGGCTGTTCCTCGCTAGAGGCCCGGCAGGGCCAAAGGCTTGAGGTCGCCAGCTTCGACCCGGAGACAACCACCGAGGGACTCCTGGCTGTTCCTTGTCTGAGGCCCGTAAGGACCAAAGGCTCATAGGTCGCCAGCATCCCGGCAATCGTCTCCATGCTGAAAGACTCTGGTATTTTCTTTCCTCTCTGGGACTTTCTCAAGGAGTGTATGTTCAATTATTTCATGTTTTTTTTAATATAGTCTTGTGGTTATAAAATCTACCCAAGTTGTAGGTTTTTATTTCTGCGCCAGTTTCTGAGACTACCCGGTGACTAGATACGGGAGAGGGTCCGCACTTGCAATCTTCTTTACGTTAATTAGGTTAATTGTCACTTAATTAATTAGTATACACCGTTACCATCACACGAGCTGAGTAACATCACCTATCTTCATGCTACTACCTACTGCTATATATTTTTTCCATGGAACAAAGAAGTTAAATTCTCAACGTTAATTCTTCATACATCTGTGATCATCCTTTCTGCTGTGATTTAGCTGACCATCTAACAGGATGTGCTGTCACTCACACTTACTGTGCTACCCCCACTTCCAGCTAAAAACACACAGCATTTGTAAAGAAACACATAGTACAAAAAGTTTGGTTACTTTACAGAACACTGAACTCACAAAGTCTATGCAGATAAGTCTTTTAGAAAAAGATCTAGCAGTCTATTCTGAAGCTGTTTAGAAACTTATTTTTTATTTGTATTATTTATTAATTATAGTACAACTCGACTGCATCTAGAGTGGCAGCTACTACTGAGTCTCTCTGCAATGTGTTGGCGAGAGTGACAGTTATTTTATGAGTTTTCAATTTAATAAGAGCAATGTAGCAGGTGGTCAGTAACTCTGGATTCCATGACCTGTAATATCTTCTGTCACAGTACATGTCATGAGACTGGTTAGCACTTAATTTTAAATCTGACTGTATTATAGAAAGGAATAGTAAAGCACTGATGTTAGATTTCAACTACAGACTGTGAAATTCACTATTGCTTTGAATAGCTCTTATAATTCTCTCTGGAAGAAAAAATAAGGCAGTTTTCATTTGTTACCTTCTGACATTTAATATTACTTATAATATTACTAGCAACATGGGATTATCACACTTAAATCCTCAACCATGCTCCAGCAACGCTTCTGGAAAATATCAAAAGCCAGCTCAGAACATCTGAAGATTTATACAGACAGGAAGGGTCTATTCTTTCCTCATGCTAATACTAGTTATGCACATAAATCCCTTCCGTGTCAACAACTGCCTTCTGAAAGCAATAAACGAGAGCAAGTAATTATATTTTCCATACTTACAGGAATACAACAGAGCTCAGTGAGCCCCACAATGTTCCCACCCTAAAATATGTAATCGATTTGCCCTGAATTTTTCTTAAACCCATCTCTTGAACACAATATTGTAAACAAGTTTTTCACAGTATCAATTAAAAATGTTAACCTTCTTGGTCTCCCAAATCCCCCAATGTGGTTTGTAAAACATACACAGGTTTTATGTACACACATGATCACTTGCATAGTCTGAAAAATACCTCTTTGGATGTGTCCACACTGGGAAAAACATAGGTTTTTAATTCTTAGTTAATTCATGGTAAAATCCTGGTGTGAACAGGCAGTATTAAGTTTTAGCATGAAGCAGGTGAAATTAAACATTGCTAAACTTTGTTTTAGCTATCTTGTGTGCTTATTTAGCCCACCCATTACTGTAGCATCTGAGCACCTCACAATCATTAATGTATTTTATGCTCACAAGATAAGCATTACGTCAGTACTATTATCCTAATTTTAGAGGTGGGGAAATGATGCACAGAAAAACTAGGTGATTCATCTAAGGTCACATAGAGAGTCTCTGGTAAAGCCACAAATTGAACTTAAGTTTCTCAAGTCCTAGGCTAATACTAAAGATAAAGCCTGTGGAACACAAATGCCCCTTACTTCAAGTTGCCACAAACCAACACCTCTTGGATATAAGCAAATACATGACTACGTGCACAACTGAGCAAATGGCACCTGCTTCAAGATGAATCAACCTAATGCCTCTTGCACCTACTCACTTCATCAGAAAAGTCTTAGTTAGAAGGAATAGCAATGGACATAGGTGCTAGAACTGGGATGCAGAGAGTACTTGCAGCACCCTCTTGCTGAAAGTGGTTTCCATCACATACAAGGTCTCCAGTTTGGTTCAACATTTCTCAGCATCCCCTCCCCCTATACAAATTGTTCCAGCACCCTCAACATGGACTTTGTTCCAAAGACAAGAACGTATATAAGAGGGGTTAGACAGACACATTTTGAAGGAAGAGTCTAACTGGACTAGCGGCTTTCAGGAAATGGTCAAGAAGGGAAGTTTTCAAAGAAACATACTGAAAAAAAAAGCTAAATAAAAATGAGACTAAAAACATGATTTAAAGGTTGACAGTGTCCTCAACCTTAGAAAAAAACAAACAAAATATGAAGACTAAATGCTACTTATTGTAATAGTGTCCCTCCAAAGGGTTTGAAGACTATTGCTCTAGAATACTGGGATTTTTTTTAAGGAAAAAGAGCTTTTAAATATAATAATATTTTAGACTGTAACACTCCTTATGACTCGCAGCAAAAAATGTCATGTGCATATATTTTCATTTTCTCTCACACTCTGCTCCCCCATCACACATATTTGAACATACAGCTTATTGAAGTTGAAGTTTCTTCTATATGCAACCAGTCCAGATTTCTGCGAATGTATCAAATATTAATAGAATCAGGTACATTTCAGACTCTGGGTAGTTTGTGAACTGGTCATTTAAACTATTGGCTATTTACTATTTGTGATATATGGTTGGCCATATGGGATTATTTGCATTCACTTGCTGGATCATACAGTACTTTTTCGAATGGGAGAATGACACAAAATCACATCTCCAGTTTGCATGTTCACATTAATAATTGCTCATGCTAAAGATTGTGAAACTTTTCCAAATAACCAAAGGATCTCTAAGATGAACAATAAAAATACTACATTCCATTCTGTACAGGTTCTTTCACCATAATATTTGAATCCCTTCTGAAATAAAAAGAATAAATGAAGTGACTAACATTGGTCAGATGGGGTTACTTTTCATACTTCCCCTTAGGGGAGACAGCATATATAATCCTACAAATAGCAGCAGAGCTAATCGGGCTTCTTCATACACAAATCTTCTTTTTCACTAGTCAAGTCATTCTATCTGAATTCTTAAACCACTAACATGGGGTCAGACCTGGTAAACTCGTACACACGCAGCTAGACCCATTTGTTTCATTGGGACAAATTGTGTAAATAAGGGCTTGCAGGATCAGACCCATGTGTTAACTATGAAAACATGTCTCACATGGGCCACACCATAGAATGAGTTCAGCTACAATTTCATTAAATGTTGCAACTTTATGTCTTGACTGGGTTTTTTTTATTATAAAATTTCCTATGTCATAATTTTGGGAATATTGAATTTTTAGTGTATCTAGACCAGAGGTGGGCAAAAAGGCCTATGCAGGTCAGATCCGGCCTGCCAAGCAGGGGCTCCAGCCTGCGAAGGCCCTGCTGCTCCCCTGCCCCCAGGCCAATCAGAGCCTGGGGACAGGGAGCTGCATGAAGCTTCCTTTGCCCTGCCCCAGCCTGTGGTACTTCAAAGCGCAACGTACTCCTCGCAGGGTGGGAAGAGGCTTCCCATGTTCCCCTGCCCCCAGGCCCTGATTGGCCTGGGGTATGCCAAGCCTCTTCCAGGGCATGGGTGTCTAGTGTGAAGGGGGAGCAAAGGGGCTTCCCCACCCCCATCCAATCATGGTCTGGGGGTGGGGTAGCTCTGCTCCTTCCTGTTTAGGCCCCACCCCTTCCAGGGTGGCCCATAGCTACTTCAAAATTTTTTGAAGTGGCCCCCAGGCAAAAATTGTTGCCCACCCCGATCTGGACTGTACATCTTTGCAAGGAATGCTAATACAAGTACACAGATAGCAGGGATTTTTCCCTACAGACCTGACACATTCCATCTGAATAAAAACACATTCTCTGAAGTATAGCTTAGCTGTAGTACACACTGGTGTCTGAGGCTTAAACAGAAAGCTCATACTCAGGTGTACAGTTCCATAAAACTCTTTGAAGATTTAAGGGACTGATACTGCAAATAATACAAGTGTTGGTCCTTTTTCATGGAGATGCTCACCAGGCATCAACTTCCCATATGCTCAACTATGAAGAAAAAGTGAACTCCATGCTGCTCATCTTCTGTTATGTCTTCCGTTTTCTAGAGAGAACTGGCCACTATTAAAAGAAATGAGGCATGCTCACTCACTCCATTGGTTTCCAAAGAAATGACGGTACATTAGACAGGTGCTGTACATCCCTGATTCTTCCCATGCTTTGCTTAGCAGAATTCAATGATGCCCAAAGATGCATTATTTATGCATGGCAGGAGGTTAATTTAGGATCTGATCTTGATTGTCTGTATTTCTGTATGTGAATATAGAGTTAAAATATGCAACTGAGGCAGGTTATTCCTCAATTAAAACAAACTCCACACTTTAAGTCATCCATTTCTCCAAATGTTTAGCGTAGGTCCAACCATACAGCCCTTGCTCACTGAGTGGTCCCATGAAAGCAATGGAAATACTCAGGAGAATAAGGATTGTAGGACCAGATAGTCTGCTTTTTTCAGAGTGTGCAGATTCAGCAATTAAAAATGCCTATATCATACGTATCCATATAAAGAGAAAGATAATTTAAAAAGCAATAGATCTTCTTGCCCCACCATGGAAAACAAGGTATAATGCATTCATAATTAATTAAGCCAATTTTAAAATGAACACATTATGTTTTATTTTCCAGGATGTAGGCATGAACACCTGTTGGGCTTGTCTACACTGGCCCCTTTTCCGGAAGGGGCATGTTAATTTCAGCTATCGTAGTAGGGAAATCCGCGGGGGATTTAAATATCCCCCGTGGCATTTAAATAAAAATGTCCGCCGCTTTTTTCCGGCTTTTAGAAAAGCCGGAAAAGAGCGTCTACACTGGCCCCGGTCCTCCGGAAAAAGCGCCCTTTTCTGGAGGCTCTTATTCCTCCTTCAAAGTAGGAATAAGAGCCTCCAGAAAAGGGCGCTTTTTCCGGAGGACCGGGGCCAGTGTAGACGCTCTTTTCCGGCTTTTCTAAAAGCCAGAAAAAAGCGGCGGACATTTTTATTTAAATGCCGCGGGGGATATTTAAATCCCCCGCGGATTTCCCTACTACGATAGCTGAAATTAACATGCCCCTTCCGGAAAAGGGGCCAGTGTAGACGTAGCCTACGTGTTTTAGGTTAGCCTTATCCAGTTTCAGTATCTTTCTGAAAGGATATAAACTGTTTTATGATTTTGCACTAGCATCTATCACAATACATTTGAGAGCTTTCCATAATATTAGATTTGCATGACAAGGCCCTGAGTAGAATTCATGTGTCTTCTACCCTGTGCCTTCCCTGGTCACAGACATACATCTGTGTGAATATCTGATTTGGGGATTCATTGGCTGATCTGAATAAATCTGTTCCTAAAGAGTCCATTTGAACTCTTTCTGAGGAACAGATACAGATTCATATAACTGCAGGACTGAAATAATACTGATATCCATATTGACAGCCTTAGAGACCAAACATCCGTTCCACTCATTGTTTTCTACTGCCCACACCAACATTGTATCTGAATGCCTTCCAGTAGTGCATTAAGTTACAAGACCCACATCTGTCATGTGTGGCTCATTCTGTCTCTCCCAAGGGAAAACCATGTGTGCAATGTAGTGTTTTGTTGGGCTTCTTTTATTACACATGTGCACACAGCTAGAAGATGCCAAACAGAATAAGCTCCAATGGGAAGTCTTATGTGAGGAAGGGCTAGAAGTATATTCTTAAAAAGCAATCTTATAAAAATGTGGCCATGAAAGACCAAAGAGTTTCAGCTTGGTATAAGTCAATATATATTTTAATATTTTAATAGCATGCAGAGTCTGAAAGCTACACTTCATTTAAGCTATATTTTACAGCAGCAGTCAGGATCATTTTATAGAAGAAAATTTATTGCTAATGAATTAGCAATATAGAAGACATATGAATATAAATGCAACAGGATAAACTCAGACTGGAAAGGCACAGACATGAAGGCAACATGTTTGCAAAGGTCTCATCTGTATCTTGAGTTTCCAAACTTCTTTTAATAGCATTAAAATGACAGGCTCAAATTGGATACTGATGATACTTGGCAGACAGATGAGACTTGCTAATGGATGAACATGGACCTATGTGTTTCATTGCAAGAAAATTTATATCATGTTCACACACTTGTACACCTCCAGATATTATAAAACAAAGATTCTAGTCATTCTGAGAGGTACTATGTACCCCCTCGTCACCTTCACACAGTGACTTATTAGTTACATTGTGGTAGATTGCATGTAGGTTATCTGCTTACCTGTCATTCCAGCACAACTCTGCACCCAAGAACAAACTTTGTCCTGAGCTGACTGGCTTAGAGAATGGTTGGAATGTTGATATATTAACCTTTCAGCTGTTAATTCCATGAATCAGAAAGAAACAATAGGTGCAAAAATTACCTGAGTCTAATCACTTACAAGTCTTTCTATCACTAATCAGCAGTATTTTATGGCGTCTTGTCCAGCTCCTCAATAATTCAAGCACTAGCAGTAGTAGGTATCTTACTTAGTCTTTTTGATGTTCTAGTAAGAAGATCCACTATGTACCATTCTTTTTTTACTGAAGATGCTACTGTTTTGTGCAGCCCTTGGAGTTCTTTAAAAGCTCCAGTAAGAAAGACACAGTCGAATTTTCATAAGTCCTCAAAAAGGATATTGTATGAAAAACAGGAAGGAAATTAAATATACATTTTTGTTACATGTTTCAGTTCTCAGTAGTGAATTGGGTTAAATGGTGAGGGCAATAGATATTTTTAAACTTAATGAGCTGATAACAGAAGACATCTAAGACCTTATGTTAAAGCAAGAAGGTCATTGTATTGTATTCTTTGTCCACTGCACAAAGGAAGTAGATCCGGATCAGGAATCTTTTTTCACTCAGGGGCCTCTGGCCCACAGAAACATCAGTCAGGGGCTACACACAAGCTAAAAGAAATCTGTCTACTCACCTGCTTCCAAGTGAGAAGCAACCCCCACCCCAAAACCTCACCTCTCAAACAGGAGTGTGTGTATTAAGACTTATCATAGGCTGGGTCAAATTAAGCTAGGGACTGGATGTGGCCTATAGGCTATAGGTTCCTCACTCCCTGACATGAGGGAGATATAACTACTCTGCTAAATCTACTTTCATTGGTCCCCATATGGCTGACACACTGACTCTGAGTGACAGCTCAGACATAGCTATTGAAAAACTTTTATGTGCTTGAGGGGTGAAGTAAGATCAAAAGACCTGCCAAGCTCATCATATAATGCTTCTAGAATGCTTAGGCAGTCCCTATCCAAGTTTATTATTAACTACAATTTGAAAAGTTGCTTAAAAACAAGTGTGACATTCGGGTTCAATCCAAACCAATGAGGACTTATGTCACTGAATCCTTGCGTGTCTCACAATGCTTTGCTGTTGTAACTCACAAAGGGCACGTCTACACCAGGAAATCATTCTGAAATAACTAAATTTGAAATAACTCCAGAAATAACTATTTTGAAATAAGCTTATTCCCTGAGGAAAGCAGGAGTACAGATTGTGAACCAAGCAGCCCATTATTTTGAAATAACAGGCTCGGTAGTGTGGATGCTCTGCTTATTATTTTGAAATAAGGGGAATTATTTCAAAATAACTCCCTAGTGCTAGACTGGGGCAAACAGCCTAATAGCATGAAGGTCATACCCTGAGTGTCTGTGTATAGCCACAGTCCTGGTCCAGCAACTCTGACCCCAGCAGTATGCCAGCAACTCTCTAGTCACACTCTGATTTCCACCCACCTTGGTTATAACCTGAATGATGATTCCTATATACTCCCAGTCCTGAATTTTTTGAAACTCATGTGTTCTGCATCATCCTGCCCTTACTTGAAAAGGTCAGATAGTAGAGGTCTATTGCTCCTCTCTTAAGGGTCATTTTTCAACAATTTGCTACTTTAACGGGAGTTAACAAACAGTTCGGTTTAAACACAACATTGGATTAATTTAGATTTAAAATAAATCAGGTTTGTCTAAATCCAAAGAGATAGGTTGTAAGGCGAATACAAGTCTAAGGGTATGTCTACACTACCACGCTAGTTCGAACTAGCGAGGGTAATGTAGTCATCCGCAGTTGCAAATGAAGCCCGGGATTTGAATTTCCCGGGCTTCATTTGCATGAAGCCGGCCGGTGCCATTTTTAAATGCCAGCTAGTTCAAACCCCGTGCCGCGCGGCTATACTTCCTAATCTGAGCTAGCTACTCCGTGCCGCGTGTAGCACGGGGTTCGAACTAGCCGGCATTTAAAAATGGCGCCGGCCGGCTTCATGCAAATGAAGCCCAGGAAATTCAAATCCCAGGCTTCATTTGCAACTGCGGATGACTACATTACCCCCGCTAGTTCGAACTAGTGGGGTAGTGTAGACATACCCTAAGGTATTAAAGTCAGAAATGGTTATAAGTAAAAAAAAAAAAAAAAGATAAAAAGATTCCTAGTAAATCAAATAAACTAGATGTGGTTCAACACAAAATCCTTACCAGATGTTTCCAGAACAGAGCAAATCAAATTTGTAGGTCAAAGTCTGCTCTTAAAGGCTACATCTACACTTCAACACTATTTTGAGATACCAGAGTATCCCGAAATAGCTATCCCATGTCTCACGTTATTTCGGGCTCGCTATTCTGATGTCCCTGTAAACCTCATTCTACAAGGAGTAAGGGATGTTTTGGAATAGAACTTTATGTCAAAATGTGGTGCTGTGTATACGGCGTCAAATGACAAAATAAGCTATTTCAAAATAGCATCGAAATAAGGTACACAATTTGTGTAGCTCAAATTGCATATCTTATTTCAATTTACAGTGCAGTGTAGATGCACCCAAAGACAAAGGGCTAATTCTTTTGTCTTCTGAAATGGGGTATAAAGAGAGAGAGGGAAGGAGAAAGATGACCTGGAGTGGTCTTGCCACTCCAATCACCCTTTGACATGTATTTTCCTGAAGCTTACCCTAGATAAAGTTAATTTGAGCCGTGAGGAAGGATACCTGTCTGGCAGCATCAGCTTGTCCTTTGTCTTTGAGAATCCAGTTTATCCCTCCCCCAGACTTGTCTGGCAAACACATTGTAGACATAATTTCAGCTTATGTTCATAACCTAATATGCATTTGAACTACATGACACAAGAAAGCTGAAGTCCAGCATGTCTTTAATTTTAAATGGTACTTCACACCACGTATTTTGCATAAAGATTATCACAATAATGAATAACGTGTGACTACAGAGGTCACATTAGTCTTAACAGTGCAGGAAATGAAACACACACACATTGAGATGTACTAAAAAATACACCTATTGCCCCAAAATTCTCTCATTTCATAGATAACTGCCCAGACAGCAGTGTTGACTGAAGAATTTAAGAAGATACTATGTTATCAGTGCAGTGTAAAAACCTATCCAGTACAGAATGGAATAAAATAGAATATTCACCTAGTTATACACATTTTGGTTCCCATATACTGGTTAACTTTTAAAGAATTTACTCCTGTGCTTTTTTATGGCAGCATTTGAAAAAGGTTTGCTTAGTATTCACTGCTTTTTCCTACTTGTTTACTGGAGACAGTGATAGAAATATACCTCCTTCTCTTTAGTCATTCTATTTGTTGCTGTTCCTCATTCTTTTTAGGAGAAAACTCACCATATTTAAGTCATTTGGGTGGGGGCAGAACCAATATATTTTTCAGGAAAACATTCTGCAGTATTCTGTTTTGTCTCCTTTTCTAAATAGCAATAATATTCTTCATTTGTAGAATGAATTTATTTTTAAGATCAGCAAGTGTTTTACAAACACTAATAAATTATGCTTCACAAGATCCCTGTGAGAGTCCGACAATTATTTTTTCTAGTCTGAAAGTGAAGCAAAAAGAGGTCAACCAGCAAGTCAACGACCTAGCTAGAAATAAAGATGCTAGGTAGCATGACTCCAAGTTATATATACTAACCACTTGATAACATCTCCACAATAAATTCATAGATTCAGTCTGGCAGTCATGACTTTAGACAGACACCCACCTCTTACTAAATAATTTGTGGATGTGTATAGAGCACACCAGTCAATCAATACCAGTAGTCTGCTCAAGCTTTATAACTTTCCAGCAAAGACAGCACACATTTCCTTAAGATGACAAAGAGACTCTATACATATAAACATGTACTTGACCGTGAAGTCTGCCCCCCCCCTCCAAAATCTGAAATTTTATGTGCTTTTACCTTTTTCTATACAGATTTCATGGGGAAGACCAGTGTTTCTCAAATTGGGTGTGCTGACCCAAAAAGGAGTTGCAGAGGGGTCAGAAGGTTAGTTTTGGAGGGGCCACAGTATTGCCACCCTTCATCCTGTAATGCCTTCAGAGCTGGGCAGCCGGAGAGTGGTAGCTGTTGGCTGAGCACCCATTGTATTAATGTGTTGTATAGTATTTAATAGTATATATATATATATATATATATATATATATATATATATATATATATATAGTATACTATACAACACATTAATACAACGTGAGTTTGTAGATACTGATACTGATACAGATACACTCCCTCAGACTTCCTCTCAGGGGTGTCCTCTTTTTTGAAAGTTCAAATATGATAACCCTAAATAAATGTGCATATGGCTTAATGAGCAAATTCCTGGATGATAGAAAATGACTGTAATAACAAATACATGACAGAGAAAAAGAACAAGTAAAACACAAACTTTTGGTTCCACAACAAAAAAAGAGTCTGTCAGCCAACCCAGAAAAAAAAAACAAATCTCAGGATTTGACAAATGAAACCAATGTGTAATTGAGACTGGTTTGTTACATTACAAATTGGCTACTCTATGAGATTCCCCCCTTCCTCACTCCCTCCATACACCATTTCCCCCCAAATTCCTTCTTGCTGGATG
Organism: Pelodiscus sinensis; assembly: GCF_049634645.1. Classification (NCBI taxonomy): domain Eukaryota; kingdom Metazoa; phylum Chordata; order Testudines; family Trionychidae; genus Pelodiscus; species Pelodiscus sinensis. Next base: position 32,695,388 of record NC_134713.1, on the reverse strand, counting down.
ATCCTGACATGTCAGTGCTTTGAAGTAGACTATGGGAAGTCAATAGTTGATAATATTAGTTGATCATAATCAAACCATACTGCCATGGGCTTAAAGTGCCAGATCTCTGGGAAATTGTGAAACAACTATGTGACCTGTACTGCCAACTAGCTAAACTATAAGAACTGCCTTTCAGTTGAAGTGTTTGATTTCTGTGGGTGGAAGACTTTGGTGGCAGAGCAATCAAGAGTTAATCATGTTTCTCTATGCTATTCTCTCAATCTCTTTCTGTTGGCAGACTTTCCAGTCTGAGGCTAGACCAGCAGTATAAAGCTAGCTCCGTGTAAATATATCACTTAGGGACATGAAACATCCACACCCCTAAGCAACACATATACTGACCTAACCTCCAGTGTAGACACTGCTACATTGATGGAAGCGTTTCTCCCACCAACATAGTTACCATCTCTCATGAAGGTGGATTATCTACATAGACAGGATGATAAGCTGCCACACTAGTGTAGTAGCATCTTCACTGAAGCACACAAAAGCTCACACCAAAATAAATATGTTAGTCTTTAAGGTGGCACCGGATTCCTCAGTTTTTGTTTTTGTTTTTGCTTTTGTTTCGTTTCGTTTATTTGTTCTGAAGATACACACTAACATTGCTACCTTTATGATATTTTTGAGACTGACCGTGGAGAAGAGAAAAATTAGAAGAAAGGGGAAACAGAAAGGGATCAGAAGAATATAGTCAGGAAACCAAAGATATTTTCAAATTAATGGAATTGAATAGAAAACAAACTTCTACACAAAGTTTGGTGGATTTTCATTAATCTAGATCTTGGCCCAGGATTTTTAAAGTTTTTAAGCATCTGAGTTGCCCCTTGGTACAGAAACTGAGCCTGAAAATACAGTTAGGGCCAAAGTCTGACCAGATGCCAGGACAGGGAGGCAGAGGCTCACTATGAAGAATGAAGGAGGAAGCAGATTAGCTGAATGATATAGAACTGTGAACCATAATGCAATATGCATGTGCTTTCTACAGACTGTCTACTGTGTCCACTTCTGCCATCCACAATTCAAGAGGGAGGTTGAAAAATTCGAGAGGGTTCAGAGAAGAGACAAGATGTTCATAATGGTCCATTATGGCCATATAATTCATGAATCTAAGAATAAACAATGAAGATGTTAGAAGTGCAGGAAAAAAGGTTCTCCTGTTTTTCATTTGGTGATGATACTCACAGCTGTAGTTCTTTGCTCTTCAGCGCCTGTCATGAGGAAAGTCAAGAAACCATCAGATTCCAACTGGAAATATATAGAGAACTCTCTCCCAGGTGCTTATGTGCACCAACAAATAGACAACTGGGCTGGCTGGCAGCGCTTTGATTCAACTATCAGAGGGTTGTTGGAGAATGGGTAGGTGCTTTTTAGGACAGTGGCAAAGAAAGAAGCTGGTGTCATGGGAAAAGTTGAGAGGAGTCTGGCTGTTTTGTTCTTTCACTTGATAGTTAATATATCCATTGCATTTATTTAATGCACTGAAAAGATGTGAACAGCTATATAATTGTTAAGTGTTATTGTTATTGAAACATGGGTCAGCACCCTAGGGGTATGTCTACACTGCACAGTTATTTTTGAATAAACTATTCCGGAATACTTATTCCAAAATAGCTTATTTCGAAATAGCATGTCTACACTGCAGGGAAGTCTCAAAATTAGTCCAAGGCAGGCTTCCCTAATAGAGACTTGCTATATAGATTTAGAGCCCCAGGAGGAATAACTAAAATGGCCCTGGTGAGGGCTTATTTTGAAATAGCAGACACCTTCTTTAGAAATAGCTATTTCAGAATAGGTGTTATTCTTCACAGAATGAGGTTTATAGAAGTCAGAATAAGTCGTCCGTTATTTCAAAATTATTTTGAAATAACAGAATTGGTATGTAGACAATCGCATAGTTATTTCAGAATAACAGGCTTTATTCTGAAATAACTTTGCTGTGTAGACCCACCCCAGGAAAACATTGAGGATATATCACACTGAAATGTAAACCTGATCAAAACGTTTACTTGGTCTTGTTATGTTAAAACAAAGTTTAAAATTCACTTGTTCTTTTCATGTTTAAACAAGTGTTTATTCCTTTTCAGCCCCAACTTCTCTTGACCTGCAGTGGAGTCATGGAAAGACTGAAAGTAAATTACTGTTTGAGGAAATGCCCTTTTTCAGAGGTTTACTCTACCGTGCAAGTGCTTTATTAATTGACATGTGGTATGTCTGTATAATATAAGGTGTAAGCCCTAGATGGCTTCCAGATTGAATTTCTGGTCATCTATTTTTCAAGAAACCCTCCTATAGTCTTGGCCTCAGCGCACTCTGAATTAGAATCTGAGCATCAAGTAAAAAAAGAGCAACATCTGTCTAGATTAGCTATCATCCCTTGTCAGAATACAAGTGTTAGACAGTACACTACAAATAACACAATTTTAAAACACAAACAACAATGTTTCCCTCTTATCATAATTTGCATCTCATTAGGATAAACATATCTACTCAAATGAAACAAAAATACTTCTTTTCCTTTTCTTTCATCATCAAACCCTTTCATGTTTAATCTCTGGATCTCCGTTTTATTTGTTGCATTTGCCAGGTTTTGCTTTTATATTTAAGTGCTGTCATAGCTTCACAAGTTTGTCTGTAACTACTTTCAATGGTCCAGGTCAGCTTAATGATTTATCAGCCATAAAAACCCTCCACAAAAATACACCATCCAACTTTGGAGCTGAGCCTATAAATACCACAGAACACAGGACATTGTAAAAGCCTGATTTAAAGGGAAGGGAAATTGAATCAACCTAAAATAACTATGAACAACTTTATTGGGATTTTGTTTTCTCTGACAAGTCAGAAATGTGTATTTTACTACAATTGCAGTGAGGAGAAAAGAAACCAATGGCAACCTCTTTGTGAGAACATTAAGGTACATACAAGAACAGTAATTATTAAATAATTGTAACTAAGAAATGACCCACAGAACATGGGTCCTCAACCTTTTTTTTCTGAGACCCTTCCCAACATCCTACGAATACTCCACAGCCCATCTGTGCTGCGATAACCGATTTTCTGCACAAAAAAGCTAGGCCCTAACTTAGGGTGTAGCAAGCTGGGGGCCTTTCAAAGGTAAGTTGCTCAGGCTTTGGCTTTAGCCCCAGGTGATGTGGCTTGGAGCTCAGGGCTTCAGCACTACGTGGTACAGTTTTGGCTTTCTGCCCTGAACCGCTTCAGGTTTAATGCCATTGCTGTTTGGCAGAAGCCATAAAACCTGCTTATGGCCCCCCTGGACCTCCGATTGAGAATCAATGCCACAGTGTCTCTCTCATGATTGTGTCAGATTTCAGTTATGAGTTTTATTACTCAAAATCTAATTTAATGGTTACAACTTACTATGAAGTAATAAATCATTTTTAATTAAAGTGTTATCACATAATGATGAACTTCTCCAACTCCTTACCATTCTGGATACTGTGTTTTTATACCAATATGGAACTGTGTGTACTTAATACAAGACTTTACCAATTTGCCAGCAAAGCTTTGTAATAGTCCAACGCTGAAAAACCATCACTTGACAATGTAATAAAAGCAATTCTATTAACTTAAAATTAAAATAGCAATTCAACTCTCAGGTAACAATCATGCATACGCATGCCTGCACACATGCATAGCACACTCTAATATATAGTTAAATGTTTTACCTGACCTTTCATATAAAGGTGCCTTTGTTGATTAATCAACATTAATTCATTCTCTAATCATTTACTATTTAAAATTAAAAAAATTATTGCAACCTACCTGTGTTGTAAGAACTTTATAGCACCAGAACTTTTTCAATGTGACTTTTGTCACTCAAAGTGTTCTGTCCAGAATTTCCTTTTTTATACATTACATCTTTTTTTAGAAATTAGCAATCAATTTCTTTACATTAAGTTTGGTTTCCTATCAAATGGATTTGACATTTCCATGTCTGGTATAACAAAAAACCTTTATTCTGTATTTCAATTTAAACTACTCCACAAAAAGGAAAATGAATGTTCTTCAGTCACAAATTCTTTGATAGTAGTCTAGATGATTCTGTTTCCAAAACCCCATCTTCTCTGAAACCTAGAAAACAGTTTCTCTTTGCTTCCTATAAGTTTCTGGCATAGAAGTATCATTGATATACACTGTATTGTTAATACATTCCCTATTTTATGGTTCTAATCAATTCACCCTCATCTTTCTTTCCCTGTCCATCTATCTATTATAGTGCTTGTACAATGTTTGGCACAGCATCCACACCACAAAAAATTAGCATGAATTGGAATCTTTGTGGACAGTTTCAGCAGTGAGGCCAAAGATTCAATCAGAAATGAGACTGAACTACCTGCCCACCCTAAGAATATAATTGCACACATTCCATAGCTGTTCTGTAGATAAATAGGTTTTTAAATCTCCATGGCTACTAATCTGAAACCTTTCATGAACTTTACATTCACTATGAAAAACTTATAAAGTAGTTCACAAAGGAAGACAGAAAAAAGAGATGAAAGAGAGAGTTTAGGAAGCAGGTGTGAAAGGAGAGTAAAAAAAAAAACCCCAACCCTAAAGCAAAGGACCAGGAGAGACAATGGACAGCAGCAATGTACAGTACTGTGATAAGGAAATTTTGTTTTCTGTTTCTGGAATCATGGATAGCAATCACAGATCAACTTCTATTCTGATTCAGAGTTTGGTTCAGCCAAGTATGAAAATAGACTCTTAAAAAAAATATGAACCAGATTTCAGGGGGGGAAAAAAGTCTCAAAGTCCTGATGCAGACCCAACTCTAGCTACTCGTTTCTCTTTAGTAATGTGACTAAAAGCAAATCTACAATAAGGCAGAGTATGCTGTGCTGGTACAGAAACCATTTCCCTTTCATCCTATTGAAGCGTTCAAGACAAACAATTCTAACTTGGTCTTTTACCTTAAATTATTAACATAACTGGTACAGTTTCCCAAAGCACCTTTCAAAGCAGAGCTATATTTGTTATGATGGTGCAATTATTAGTCAGCAATGAAGAATCTATAGGAAAATATATGAAATATTTAACTTGGAATTAAAATTGAAAGAGTTAGATGAGGTATATATTTAGCTACTTCAATAATTTATTATAGTTGCAGTGATGCAACTAAAAGGCTACTATTGCAAACCCAGATACAGAATTTGTAAAATTTTCTAGTAAAAGTGTCTGTAATGAGCTTATATAACCACAGAACCAGATAAATAAGCTTAAAATGATATTTTACACTTTTATACACAAGTTCTTAAAATAGCTTAACGTGGCTGACAGGAGTGAAATCAGACAGTTCACGCAACATGCCAATGAAAATATCTTTTGTCTCAAGGAGCTCCCATTTATCTCATAGCTCAAAAATTGCCTGACTTGAAAATATCTCATTAAACCGTTGCAGCTCAGGGAGCAAAAGCAGCTAAGGTGGCTTTAAGCCCTGTTCCCTATGGGTAGGGGAGACACTCATCATCAGAATCTCTGCATCATTATGTACTATGACTCAACTCCCAACACACTCCTCCCAAACCCAGTTTTGCCCCCAGCACATCTCTTACACCACGACTTGTGAGCTGGTTCTTGGAAGACAACTTCAATTCTGGCACTGGAAAATTCTCCCCTGGCCGTATCCACTTCCACTGCTTTCTGATCCCGTTTCACTGCTTCAGCCCTTTTACCCAGAATGAAGAGCAAGGGTAAGAATCTTACCTTCATGACCATGTAGTTACACATACTGGGCTAAATATCTATCCTAGTACAATCCACTGTTGCAAACCACTGCAAAGCCACCTTAACCAGCTTCCCGGGCTTCCTCCTGGCGTGAGGGAATCTCCAGGCTCAGTAGAGCTGGTGTAGCTGTCCACTTTCTGATTGCCATGGAATGAGTGGCAAACGAGTTTTACATTTGGCATAGAATCAGAGGACTGGAAGGGACCTTGAGAGGTCATCAAGTCTAGTCCCCTGCACCCATTACAGAACCAAGTTCCATTTAGACCATCCCTGACAGGTGTTGGTCTAACCTGCTCTTAAAAATCTCCAATGACTAAGATTCCACAATCTCCCTACACAATGTATTCCAGTGTTTAACCACCCTGATAGGAAGTTTTTCCTAATGTCCAACCTAAACCTCCCTTGCTTCAATTTAAACATGTTGCTTCTTGTCCTGTTATCAGAGATTAAGGAGAATAATAGTTCACCCTCCTCCCTGTGATACCCTTTTAGGTACTTGAAAACTGTTATCATGTCCCCTCTCAGTTTTCTCTTATCCAGAGTAAACAAACCCAGTTCTTCCAATCTTTTCTTATAGGTTACATCTTCTAGACCTTCAATCATTTTTGTTGCTCTTTTCTGGATCTTTTCCTTTGTCCACATCTTTCTGAAATGTGGCACCCAAGAAGAATTACTTCTTATTTCTTACTTACAACACTCCTGTTAATGCATCTCAGAATGATGTTTGCTTTTTTTTTTTTTTTTTTGCAACAATGTTATGCTATTGACTCATATGTAATTATGCCTATATTCTTTTTCCCCATACTCCTTCCAAGGCAGTCATTTCCCATTTCGTATGTGAGAAACTGATTGCTCTTTCCTAAGTGGAGTAGTTTGCATTTGTCCTTCTTGAATTTCATCCTATTTACCTCAGACCATTTCTCCAGGTTGTCCAGCTCATTTTGAATTATAATTCTATCCTCCAAAGCACTTGCAATTCCTCCCAGCTTTCGTTTTCTTTTTAGTTTTTTTTTTTAATTTGGGGTACACATGTAAGTTGAGCCTCTATCACGTGTCTTTAAAAAGTCTTCATGCAGCTTGCAGGGATTTCACTTTTGACACTGTACCTTTTAATTTCCATTTTACCTCCTCATTTTTGTGTAGTTCCCCTTTCTGAAACTAAATGCTAGTGTTGTGCTGCCTTGACCTCTCTAATTTTGCCCCTATATTTGACCTATTATCTACTTTTTGTAGGACTTTGGCTCCATACATCCAATTTTGTCCTTCCCAAGAGCTGGTCACATGATCTGACCCATAACTGCTTTTCTAAATAGTTACTTAGAAATATTTAAGCATCCAATTATCTTTACCTATTTTAAAAATAAAAATAAAATGGAAAATAGTGTGGCGGTCTTTACTCATTAGCATAAGGATAGATATAACTCTTAAGGAGAGTTTAAGAATATGACACAAATGTAAGGAAAGCAATTGAATGGACAGTCACTATTTGCAATTAATGATTGATTATGGACAAAAAAAATCAAAGGACTATGGGAGAGAAAAGGAAGGTATCTCTTTGCACGTCTATGCTGGGGAGTTATTTCAAAATAACTCCCCCAATTTCGAAATAACAAGGTGACGTCCACACTACCAAGCCTATAATTTTGAAATAATGGACTTGATCTTTCTAAATAATAACTCCTGCTTATTAAGAAGAATAAGCTTATTTTGAAATAGTTATTTTGAAAGTTATTATTTCAAAATAACTTGTTTCGAAATAACCTGATAGTGTAGACATAGCCTCTCTGAGCTTCTTATGTTCTAATCTAGGTCCCAGCTCTACTTCTGCAAAAGGGGGCTCTCTGGAGCTCCCTCCAGGGTAGGCCTTCAGGGTGCATCTACACTGCACCGTTATTTCGAGATAACTAGCATTATTTTGAAATAACAATTTAAGTGTCTACACGGCCATTCTGTTATTTTGAAATAATTTTGAAAAAACGGATGGCTTATTCCAAAATCTGTAAACCTCATTCTACAAGGAATAATACCTATTCTGAAATAGCTATTTTGAAATAAGGTCTGTGTAGACACTCCACTTCTGCTATTTCGAAATAGCCCCTCAGCAGAGCCATTCTAAGTTATTCCTCCCTAGTGCCTCCTGAGGCTCTAAATCAAGATAGATCGTCTACATTAGGGAAGCCTGCCTCGGACTAATTTTGAGGCTTCCCTGTAGTGTAGACGTGCTATTTTGAAATAAGCTATTTTGGAATAACTCTTCCGGAAAAGTTTATTTTGGAATAGCCATGCAGTGTAGACGTACCATTTCAGGTAAATCACCTATTAGAAAGCTACAGATTCATTACAATAGGTGGTGGGCAGAAAATTGCTCTGATTCTCATGATCACCCAAGAAGTGTTGCAGAAATCAATGGGACTTATAGGGACAGTAATTCTTCTTCATTGACAGAAAAGGGATGGATAGGCATAATTTGGCCCTAATAATAGAGGAGGCAGAATATTTGAGGTGAGATGTCATCGAGACCTCAAAGCACTGTGCAAATGTTGTATATTAAAAAGTCATGTACTTTCTCTTTATTCTTCTTTTCCTGGACAAGCTTCTGATCTCACGTGCACAGGGTGAATCTGGAATAACTACTACAAGAATGGAGTTACTGTGACTTAATGCCTGTGCAAATGAGGGTAGGTCTATACTACATGCTTATTTCAAAATAAGCTATTCTGAAGAAATACTCTGAGCTATGTGTACACTGCGGGGGGGAGGGAGGGCAGGGCGGGAGGGGATGTTCTGAAAAAGATACGCAAATTGCACCTTTTTCTGCTTGTTTTTTCAAAAAATGCTTTTCCAACATTTGGCCAGTCTACACGGGGCCAAATGCAGAAAAAAACTCTTCTTCTGGAAGATCTCTTATTCCTCGTAAAATGAGGAATACAAGGATGCCGAAAAAACGTGTCCACTTTATCTGAAACGGATTTTAAGCCATTAAAACTTTTCAAAATGGTTTGTGTGATTTCACTACTAATTCTCTTCTTCCTGTTGTTAAGAAATAGATTGACAGGTCTCACAAGGCATTTCTGGGATTCAAAAGAAATACTCCTAAATAATAAACATACTTTCATCAAAATATTTATTGAGATTAAATTAACACAAAAAACCCCAGAAAAAAAGAATTTACAGAGCCACAAGTCATGAGGATCCCAAGCTATTTCTAAATACAGTGTCTGCCTAGGAAAAGGAGATATCCATCTTCTTTTGGAGCTGGTATAGTCAGCACCTCACAAACTACTCATCTTTTTCTTTCTGATATTGAAAAGTCACCTGCTTTTTCTCAAACAACTTTACAATCCTTTGTGGCCCTATCTAAGAATCATTTGTGTTCTGTCAGGCTCACACAACATCTCTCCTGCACTAGTTCTGTACCTTAATAATTTGCTTTCTCTGGTTTACTATGCTATATCTGGCCAAGCTAGGCCTTGATATTAGATGCATACACATTTTAAAATTTCACATTAGAAAAGTATGCTCTACACATTCTCACAAAAAATTGTAATGACTTGTACATTCCCAAATTCTCTATATATTTAGTACACTTAGTTACAGTAAATATTTACATTCCAAAAGTTAGCTTCACAATCACAATAACTAGAAATAGCTTGTGTGTGTATAAATTCACAACCTCCAGAAAACAGCTTTGTATGCGATAGTGACTGCTTTATTCAAAACACTGCTGAAATAGAAGTCTAACATTAAATTACACCAAATGGTCTAGTAGCAATTTATAGACTAACAAAACATGTAGATGGTATCATGAGCTTTTGTGGGCACAGCCCACTTCTTCAGATGACTGGAGTTATGAGTTGGGGATATGAAAACTCGAAATAAATAGGAGAGGGGAAGAGGAGTGGGGAGAGAAAGAAAAAGGAGGGGAGTGGGAGACAGAGCATCATTAAATATCTGGAGAATTTTACCTTGAAATATTCACAGCAATCTTATATCAGTGCTGTCTATGGTATTTTGCAAGAATAATTTCACCAAATTATCACCTATAAGTGATGCTAACAGATTCTACTTTTGCTTCAAACACTTTCAGATTTGCATTTGCACTAATGAGTGGCCCTAGCAATATGTATATTATTTATACAAAGTTAAAGCTGAAATAGAATAATACAAATAAAGAATAAAACAAAGCCACCTACTAGTGCAAATGGAAAACTAAAAATCCCAATCTACACTTACTGATGGAAATCCAGACCACAATTTTAAAAAATATTAGAGATTTTGGGTGGACAACTTGTAAAACCTGCAACGGGCCTGATTTTTAGAAATTGCTAAGACCCATCCTCTGGAAATGAGCTCTTATGGGCAGAGGTGCAGACACAATTTGTATAGTAGGGTGCTAAGAGCCAATAAAGCAAACTGTAAACCCCGTGTATGGTGGAAACCATGGCAAGCTAGGGGGTGTGGCAATGCCCCGGCACACCTAGCTATATCTCCCATGCAGAAAGGTGTTTCAAAGCTAGATACCCACAAATTTTATCATCCCAAACCTCTAGTCACTTCTGAAAATCTTAGCCAGGGATGATAAATTATTCTTAGATAAGACCACAAAGGATGAGACAGTGAGAGAACAGAAAGATGTGCTATTCCGTGATGATGTTCTCTGGTGATTAATATGTTTCTTCTACTTTTTTAATTCACTATTTTTTCAGGGATATTCTTAGATCATGATAGCGTTATCTTTTGATCCAAGTGGTGAGGCAAAATATGGAATCCAGAAGATCATTTCCCTTAGAAGAAGACATTGATTATGAAATCAGATATTTCCTTGATCCAATTCTGTTTATTTACAAATAAAGTATATAAAGTCTTGTTTCCCTGAGCAGCAATGGAAGCAAACAGCAGGAGACAGCTTCTTTGCTCACAGTTCCAAGGCTCTTTCTTGCCATCACTTTACCCAAAAGTTCTCTCTTTCTCTCTCAGCGGTATCCCAGAAAAACTCTTCTGTGTCCAGGGAATGCATTTGTTCTGCCGCTCTTTTTTTTTTTGTTTGTTTGTTTGTTTTTTTTGTACAAGCTTAACTATTTACGTGATTATATGAGATTTTTCTATTTATTTTCACATCATGAACTCAAACAGTTTTTATTCTCTTCCAAGTCTCTTTGCAATTCTTCTTTCCCTTCCTAGTTTTCTTTCAAGCATTCCAGATGGGCATCTTTCAATAAGCCCCCAAATGTCTATTTCTGTGAAATCTATTAGCTAAAACAGATGCTACCCTTTTCTGCACACAAAATTTGCATTGATATTATGGGGGTTCCATGAGCTTAGTAAAGGCAGGTTACCATTATTACTATTTATTAAGCACTAGCAATGTATTACAAGATATTACTCCTAGAGTAATTCTGCACCATTCCACACATGCAGAATTCATGTCTGGCACAGGATATTTTTCCCCACAGAAAATATATTCTGTCAGAGGAGTGGTGCTGTCTGCTTTTCACCCACCAAACGTTGCTGTGATGCTGGGTCAGCATCAACTGCAGTTATAAGAGCACCCTGCACACAGAGCCAGGTTAGGTCAGATACTAGGTTGTGAGGGAGTTTGAGACTAGGATTTAGAAGGGTGAGTGGGGAGAACTGACTTGGATGTGATGGGTTCAGTTAGTGGAGTGACATCATTGAGACAAGGGTTATATGGAAGGGTGCTGCAGGGCCACATGGGATGGCAGAGAGAGGTACAAGGCAACCTGGGGACAGGGGCAGATGTACCTGACTGAACTGGAGAGGTTTGGGATCATTCAGGGTCTGCATGGGAGCAGTTCCCCTTTTCCCTAAGTGTCCCATCCCTTCCACCCACACTCCACGCTGTTGCATACATCTCTCACCCTCATCCAACAACCTCTTCAGTTTCACGCCCAGGCTCCTTCCCTCTCCTTCAGCTTCTCCATTACTCCAGACTTCTCCAAGCCTTTGCACTGCTTCCAAGAGGTGTGGGAAATACATTTCCATATTGTAGTTTAAATGAATTATCCATATTCAAAGATCCATATGAATATGCCTAGTAAGGCGTCTATTTGTCAGAAAACATTATCTGAATCTTTGTCTGTACTGCTACAGACATACTTGCTGACAAGTATTTTGAAAAAAATTATCAAAATAATTTAAACTGGCCTGATCATACTGTTGTATTTTGACACATAAAATAGGCATACATTTGCAAAATTTTAAATATTGTGTGCAGAATTTTTAATTGTTGATGCAGATTTCCCCAGGAGTCAGATAGGGACTCAGATAGGGACTTTTAATTAATATATAATTAAAAGTATAAAAGGGGTAGCTGTGTTAGTCTGGATCTGCAAAAGTGACTACATGGGTCTTTGCCCTCGAAAGCTTAGCTCCAATATATTTGTTAGTCTATAAGGTACCACAGGACTCCTTGTAGCTCATTAAAAGTTATATTTTGAGATATAGTCCATGTGTCATTACTGATTTCATTATTCATCTTATTTGCTTTCATCTTTTAGGATTTTGCTGTTTCTGTTATATTTAACAGAGGAAATTGTCATTCCTTGCTAGAGCACTAGATATTGTGTGACTATGTGCTAAGCTAAAGGAATTGCTGGAGAAGAAGAGATAAAAATGTTCACACACAAAAGATCTTGTAGTGGAAGCATTGCATTAAAATAGCACTGGAGGTTTTTTGTTTTTTGTTTTTCTTTTGCTAACCAGATTGATCAGATCCAATATGTTCAGTATGTCATGCATATCTATAACCTTCCGCCACTGAGATTATTTATTATTGCCATCAATTTACTAAATTATTCCAAGATAAATTCTTCCATTTTATTAATCTCTTACCATTTATTATCTACCTTACTTCAAGTTTTCTGTTGATATTCCCTTCTTTTTATAAAACTCGCCTATCTGTAGAATTATTGAATTATTTCCAATTTTTTGTCTTTGGCCTCCATACCAGACATAAACTTCACTGGGGTGAAGATGGCAGCCCATGACTAGAAGCAACTTCAAAGTGTGTCTTGTGAAATTAATCTCCGGATGCACAAAGCTCATGTATAGTCTTATCACATTGCTTTTGTTCCAAGCAGGTCTACTTTTTCTCCTCCCATTGCTAATGAGGAAAACAGACCTGAAGCCTTATTTTGTACTATTGATCACATTTTGAACCACAAATCACTTGTTGTGCAGAACCCTTCAACTGCCTCCTGTGAGGAATTCATCAGGAACAGAGTGAATTTCTAATCAGCTGCTACGGTTCAGCACTGCTTCTGGTAATTATGCTACCAGTGCAAGTTTGACAGTTTTTCTTTGTTCCATGCTGAGCTCACATAGTTGGGAAAGCAATCATGCTCCATTACTTCTTGTTTTGACTCTTGGCCTGTATGGCTGCTCACGGACAGTTTTTGGTGCTTTGCTACATTAGCTAATATGGCTAATGAGTCTTTCCTTTCTGAATGTGTCCATTATCTGTAGCTGTTCATTGTTAGTAGAAACAGTCAAAGCTTTCCCTTTTGTATCTTGGAGTTTTCTCTCCTATGACTGATCGCTTACTAAAACTCTTTGGGGCTGGTGGCAGGGAAGGTGGATAGTGGGAAGGAGAAAGTGGTTGTCCTTCAACTTTAGACAATTTTGCCTGGGAATGGATATGAGAGATTTCAGTCTGGTTTCAGGGAGAACGATACTAGGATTGTTTTACTTAAGGGCACAAATGATTTATTACTAGCTGATTATTCAAGGTAAATTACATTATTTCTTCTGATAGATCTTTCAGCTACTTTCACTACAGTAGATCTTGGAATATTATTGAGCTATATGGAGGAAATGCTTGGATTATGAAGAACTGTCCTGGCTTGGTGTCATTCACAATTTATAGGACTCTGTCTGTTTGTAAGCCTCATTGGACCAATTTACTCTTCAAACTATAATATACTATAATTCTCTCCATTTTGTTTACTGTTGGTGTGGACAAAATTTTCTAGCAGCATAGTATTAATATTAATTATAACAGAAATAATCTGCTTTTTTTTTTTTTTTTTAGTTTTGGGTAACAGAAATGATTGTAATATGACACAGATACAATATAAGGAGAAATTAATAAATCTGGGACTTTTTAGCTTGAAAAATAGAAGACAGAGGGGATCTGATAGAGGTCTATAAACTCATAATGGGTATGGAGGAAATAAATAAAAATATATTTAAAAAACTTTTTAAAAATACAATCTTTCTAAAAGCACACCAAAAGACTAAAAGTAATAAAAAGGTGCATAAAAAGTAAAACATAAAGTTTTAAGCTAGCAATGTAGGAGAAAGATTGGATGGCTAACAGTTAGCAACTAGCTTGAATCATAATTGAATCATATCCAATCTTTCTCCTAAATTGCTAGCTTAAAACTTTAATTTTGACTTTTTTGGGGCACTTTTTTATTATTTTTAGTCTTTTGGTGCTCTTTTAGAAAGATTGTCTTTTAAAATATATATATATATATATATATATATATATATATATTATTTTTGTCTTTTTGGTCTTAAATCTAGTGTGTTTCAAGTAATAAAAACTCCAAGGTTCATTTTGATATGCTTATATATTTTGAACTAGACTTTTTTTACAATTTTTTTTTGCACTAGGTATTTACATTTGTAATGAAAAACAGTTGTGTGTAAGGCAAGGATAAAGTAATTGAGGTAATCGATCAATTGTTTTGTTGGTGAAAAGGAGGAAGGCTTTGAAGACGCTGTAATTCTTCTAAGGCAAACATTGTTGCCCATTAATTTGTTTGGATAGATTTCATTGATCTCTGTGCCTTCTAAAGAACATACTCGACTGAGTGCCATGAATGGTTGAGCTGGCGTAAAATATTGAGAGCCAAGGTTCACAACTGCTCTTTCCACCATGGTCCCTTGTAGTTTGTGGATGGTGACAGCATAAACATGGATGATTGGAAGCATTCATCGCTCCACCAAGCCATCTCCAAAATTTGCTTGAAATCGACATGTGATTGGCTCGATGATGTGATTTGCGACATCGCTTTCTAATTCAATTTCAACTTTAGGGCTATCAGTTTCGTGAATTTGGTTGGTTTAATAGAAAGATTGTCTAATAAATAAATTATTAGTAGTAATAATAATAATAATAATAACAATTATTAAGGAAGTGTTATCTACTCTTGATAACACAAGATGTAAGGATGTTGTAAAGGACAAGACTATAGAAGAGTTTAAAAAACTGGATAAATTCATGGAGGACAGGCTCATCAATGGCTATTAGCCAGGATGGGCAGGGACTGTGTCTCTAGCCTCTGTTTCCCAAAAGCTGGGGATGGGTGACAAGGGATGGGTCAGCTGATGACTTCCTGCTCTGTTCATTCTCTCTGAGACACCTGACATTGGGCACTGTTGGAAAATCCCTTTGTATTTTTATACAGTCTGCTTTAGATTTAACCATGTTAAGTAGTTTTGTATCATCTGTACATTTTGCTACCGCAATGTTTACCCCTTTTTCCAGATCATTTATGTTTACGATTAATAGAATTGGTCCCAGAAAAGACCTCTTCAGGACAACACTGTTTACCTCTCTGTTCTGAATACTGAAAGTTTATTTCTAACTCTTGTTTCCTATTTTTAACCAGTTACTAATCCACTGGAGGACCTTCCTTCTTATCCCATGACAGCTTACTTTGTTTAAAAGCCTTTTGTGAGGGATCTTGTTAAAGGCTTTCTGAACTTCTAAGTACACTATATCCACTGGATATCCATTGTCCACATGCTTGTGGACTACCTCAAAGAATTCTCGTAGATTGGTGAGGCATGATTCCCTTTACAAAAAGCATGTTGACTCCTCCCCAACAAATTATGTTCATCTATGTGTCTGACAATTCCTGTTGTTTACTAGAGTTTCAACCAGTAGTCCTGGTGCCGAAGTCAGGTTTACCAGCCTGTAATTTCTGGAATTACCTTTGGTACCCTTGTTAAAATTGATGCCATGTTAGTTATCCTCCAATCATTTGGTACACAAGCTATTTAAATGATAGGTTACAGACAACAGTTAGTAGTTTTTCAATTTCACATTTCAGTTCCTTCAGAACTCTTGGGTGAATACCATCTGGTCCTGGTGACTTTTACTCTTTAATTTCTTTATTTGTTCTAAAAACTTCCTGTAAATGACATCTCAATGTGAGACATGTCCTCAGATTGGTCACCTAAAAAGAATGGCTCGTGTTTGGAAATCCCCTCATATCCTCAGCCATGAAAACCAATGCAAAGAATTGATTTAGTTTCTCTGCAATGAGAAACTAAATTCTTGAGTGTTCCTTTAGCATCATTTAGAATCAACCCTGGATATTTAGCAGGCTTCCTGTTTCCAATGGTATGCTAGTACTTTTTCAGTCATTGGCTAGCTGCTCTTCAGTTTCTTTTTTGGCCTTACTTATTACATTTTCATATTTCACTTACCAAAGTTTATGCTTCTTTCTATTTTCCTCCCAAGGATTTAACTTCCCGTTATTAAAGGATCCCTTTTAGTCTCCCAGGCTATGTCTAGACTACAGTGATTTATAGGAAAAAGATACACAGAGGCTACGTCTACACTGGCCCCTTTTCCAGAAGGGGCATGTAAATTTCAGCAGTCGTCGTAGGGAAATCCGCGGGGGATTTAAATATCCCCCGCGGCATTTAAATAAAAATGTCCGCCGCTTTTTTCCGGCTTTTAAAAAAGCCGGAAAAGAGCGTCTAGACTGGCCCCGATCCTCCGGAAAAAGTGCCCTTTTCCGGAGGGTCTTATTCCTACTTCAAAGCCGGAAAAAAGCGGCGGACATTTTTATTTAAATGCCGCGGGGGATATTTAAATCCCCCACGGATTTCCCTATGACGACTGCTGAAATTTACATGCCCCTTCCGGAAAAGGGGCCAGTGTAGACGTAGCCAAATTGTACTCTGCAATTTGAATACTTTTTTCCGATAGATTTTTTGGAAGAGGCTTTTCCGAAATTTGGCCCATCTACACTGGGCCAAATTTTGGAAAACCCTCCTCTTTTGGAAGAGTCCTTCTTTCTCATGGAATAAGGAAGATGGGGCTTCCAAAAGAGCGCATCTGCTCTTCCATAAAAAAAAAAGCAGAAGAGAAGAGGTGTTTCCTGGATGTGGCGGAGTATCTCGGAAAAACACCATAGTGTAGACATAGCCTCATTGTTCTTTTATTTTGTGTTTAACCACACCAGTGCTTTTTTGGTTTTGTTACTATGTTCTTTTTTTAAATTTAATTTGGGGGTATACGTTTATGTTGAACGTCTATTTTGGTGTATTTTAAAAGTTTCCACGCAGCTTGTGGGGATTTCACTTTTGGTACAGTGCCTTTTAATATCTAATTAACTCACTTCCTCATTTTTGCATTGTTCCCCTTTCTAAAATTAAATGCTACCGTATTAGGTACTGTCATGTTTCCCCAACATAGGGACATTACATTTAATTGTATTACATCACTGTTACCAAGTTCTCCAGTTGTATTCACCTCTTGGAACACTTCCTCTGCTCCACTTACGACTAAATCAAGAATTGCCTCTCCTCTTGTGGGTTTCAAAAACTAGCTGCTCCAAGAGTAGTCATTGTCAGATTTGTTTTAAATGTTATGATTAAAATGTATTATTAATATTTCCCTTTAAACCAAGATCCTTTAACAGGACAAGCTGTTTACCAACCACTTGGGTATCCTGGGCATTTGCAACTCACCATGCTTATATTTATTATTTACAAAAAAAGTCCTGCAAATAGATAATTTTCTTTCAGATTAGAGAAATCTTTGCACACTGGGAGTAGGAAAGGCTAGAAAAGAAGGTTAAAAGCATTTTTATTTTTAGATTTCTATGAACATGCGTTTTTTTCTTTGATTTAGAAAACTTCCCTTCACATTTCCACAGCTAATGTATCATACTGAAAAGCATCCTCTCTTGTTACATCACATAAATAATTATGTAATGCAACCACTTGGGATGCCTCACATAACACAAAGAGACAGGACATTTGAACAGAAGGATTTCTGAACAATTTAGTAAAGAAAAAACAAGTATTAGAGAAGAAAGAAAAACACTTTTATCTTTAGATGAGCTAGTATAAATGCCCCACCCACATAGCTGCCTATGGGTATTTAATACACAGTGCTGATTTACTCCACCCTTCAGTATGCAAGCACACAGAGTCCTCCTGCTGTGAACACACTGGAGAAACATAACAGATGCCTTGTTAAAACTCACCCCTCTAGGCTAGCAGTCCACAAATAATCTCCAAATGCTCCCTATTGCTCAGCACCTGATCATGAAAGCACTAGGAAAACGAAAAACAAACTAAAGACAGAAACTAAAGTAAAATATTTAAATAAAAAAAAATACAGCAAGACAGCTAAAATGATTGGGGGAAGAAGCAGCTCTTTTCAGTGCATTTTAAACCACTTTTGCCATCATTTTATTCATCTGTGTCTTCTTTTCTGTGTATGTAGATGCCCAATCCTTCATCTTCTTGTGCATGGGTGGCCTGCCACACATGGCCTTACTGAGCTCAGCCTGCAAACATGCAAGATGTTACAGAATCAGGACTTAATTTTAAGATCTTTTATGCAGAACCCTGACTTCTTACATATCTATAAGACACCAGGTATTATCTAATTAGCAGTAATAAAAAGAATACTTAGCACATAATCAATATTATCACTATAACTCTCACAATTATATTAAAATGAGTAATATAAACAAAAGCAATATATTGATTCACAGAACGATTAGGGTTAGTTGAAATATTAGACCTGTTCAAATGTAATCATGGTTTAGATGATCTGGTCATCCAAACACTAATTTTAACTTCCCTTCAGCCAGCGATTAAAATAAGATTCTATATCAGTGGAATATACACTCCCTGTGAGAATAAAACAAAAAAATCCAACAATAAACTGGTGGAATTAGATATGTGTTGGGCATATTTTTCCATTATTTGTGTATAGAAATGAGCAATTAATATTTGATATTCAACACAACAGTAACTGCGACTTATTTAGGCATCACTACAACAATGAATGCAGGAGATGAGCTAGTCAGCAGAAAAACATATTCATAAGAACACAAGAACAGCCATACTGGGTCAGACCAAAGGTCCATCTAGCCCAGTATCCTGTCTGCCAACAATGGCCAATGCCAGATGCCCCAGAGGAACGCAACAGGTAATCATCATGTGATCCCTCTCCTGTCATCTATTTTCAGACAAACAGAGGCTAACGACACATTCTTACCCATCCTGGCTTATAGCTCTCAATGGACCTAACCTCCATGAATTTATCTAGCTTTTTTTTGAACCCCGTTAAAATATTAGTCTTCACCACATCCTCAGAGGACAAAAAATATGTTGGTTTCAGTGGCAATGAATTCTCTATTTACAAATAAAAGGCATCATCCAACATTTGCTTTGGTTACCGGGAATCTTTTCTTTGACTTCAATGGGCACAGGATCAGACCACAAAATTGAAAATATGGACTTCCTGGATGGGACTAACTGATTAGAAGGTTGCTAATTCTGATAGTTTGTAATGTAAAACTTGTAGTAATTTGGAATGAGTACACTCACCAAAGTACTTCAGGTCACATGCTCTCAGAGTGGGTCTTCCTTCTATCATCACAGTCCCATGGCACCCCCATTACCATTACATCTGAGCACATCCCAATCATTAAAGCATTTGTCCTCAGTACATCCCTCTGAGGTAGGAAAGTGTTAGTCTCCCCATTGTACAGATGGGGAACTGTAACACAGAGAGACCAGGCCCCAGATCCACAAAGGTACTTAGGAGCATGAACCAAAGACTTAAGTGTATAGGTCCCAGTTTTAGGCTCTACTCTTATCCACAACAATCCCTGAAACCCTGTAGGCACTAAGCTCACATTTTCAAAGCAAAGGTTCTCTAAGCCTTTACATTTCAGTCTCTGAGCTTGTGCATTGTTGCTTCCCTCTAGGCATCCAGTTGAACTATCTCCATAAATCAGGGAAGATAGGCTTTTGCCCACCTAAGTCACAAGCAATTGAGGCCCAATTCAGCAGGCTCGGGGGCACCTACCAAATTGGATCCTATTCAAAATACAGCTGATGGGAGAGATGATGTTGGCGCCTACTTGCATAACTTTTAGCCCAGGGATTAGAACATTCTCCTGGGATAAGGGAAACTCAGGTTCATTTCCCCCTGCTCTAAAAGAGGGAAGAAAGGATTTAAACAGGGGCATCCCCATGGGTGGCAGATATAAGAAGCAGGGGAAGGCAATGCCTTCCTAAACTACCAGAACACTGCCCACACTTGGCCCCCCAGACAACTCCTCCTGTCTGGGATCCAGCCCTGCTGTGTCTGGGGCCATGTTGCCAGCTCTCTGGGGGCTGGAGAAACTGGGGCTGTGTGCCTTCATGTGTTTCTACATAGAATGCTTCCGCCGACGTGCACAGGCAGAAATTGTGGAAAAACAGCATCACTTGCCTGGTAACCTCAGTCGTGCAGAACGCAATGCCATCCACAGCCTCCGGAACAACTCTGACATTATAATCAAAGAGGCTGACAAAGGAGGTGCTGTTGTCATCATGAACAGGCCTGACTACCTAAAGGAGGCTGCCAGACAACTCTCCAATACCAAATTCTACAGGCCACTTTCCTCAGATCCCACTAAGGAATATACTAAGAAACTGCACCATCTGCTCAGGACACTCCCTAAACAAACACAGGAACAAATCGACACACCTTTAGAGCCCCGACCAGGGTTGTTCTATCTATTACCCAAGATCCACAAACCTGGAAATCCCGGATGCCCCATCATCTCGGGCATTGGCACTCTTACTGAAGGACTGTCTGGCTATGTGGACTCTCTGCTCAGACCCTACGCCACCAGCACTCCCAGTTACCTTCGTGACACTACGGATTTCCTGAGAAAACTACAATGCATAGGTGATCTTCCAGAAAACACCATCCTAGCCACCATGGATGTAGAGGCTCTCTACACAAACATCCCACATGCAGATGGAGTACAAGCTGTCAGGAACAGTATTCCTGATGATGCCACAGCACAACTGGTGGCTGAACTCTGTGAATTTATCCTCACACACAACTATTTCAGATTTGGTGACAACATATACCTCCAGACCAGTGGCACTGCTATGGGCACCCGCATGGCCCCACAATACGCCAACATTTTTATGGCTGACCTGGAACAACGCTTCCTCGGCTCTCGTCCACTTACACCCCTTCTCTACCTACGCTACATCGATGACACCTTCATCATCTGGACCCATGGGAAGGAGACTCTGGAAGAATTTCACCATGATTTCAACAGCTTCCACCCCACCATCAACCTCAGCATGGACCAATCTACACGGGAGGTCCATTTCCTGGACACCACGATACAAATAAGTGACGGTCATATCAATACCACCCTATACCGAAAACCTACCGACCGCTATACTTACCTGCATGCCTCCAGTTTCCATCCCGGACACATCACACGATCCATTGTTTACAGCCAAGCACTGAGGTACAACCGCATATGCTCCAACCCCTCAGACAGAGACCTACACCTACAAGATCTTCAACAAGCATTCTGTAAACTGCGATACCCACACGAGGAAGTGAGGAGACAGATTGACAGAGCCAGACGTGTACCCAGAAGCCTCCTGCTACGGGACAAGCCCAAGAAAGAAACCAACAGAACACCACTGGCCATCACCTACAGTCCCCAGCTAAAACCTCTCCAACGCATCATTAGTGATCTTCAACCCATCCTGGACAATGATCCCTCGCTTTCACAGGCCTTGGGAGGTAGGCCGGTCCTTACCCACAGACAGCCCGCCAACCTGAAGCATATTCTCACCAGCAACTACACACCGCACCATAATAACTCGAACTCAGGAACCAATCCTTGCAACAAACCTCGGTGCCAACTCTGCCCACATATATACACCAGCAACACCATCACAGGACCTAACGAGATCAGCCATACTGTCACTGGTACATTCTCCTGCACATCCACCAACGTAATATATGCCATCATGTGCCAACAATGCCCCACTGCTATATACATCGGCCAAACAGGACAGTCCCTACGTAAAAGAATCAATGGACACAAATCTGATATTAGGAATGGCAACATACAAAAACCTGTAGGGGAACATTTCAATCTTCCTGGACACACAATTGCAGATCTAAAAGTAGCCATCCTGCAGCAAAAAAACTTCAGGACCAGACTTCAAAGAGAAACTGCTGAGCTACAGTTCATCTTTAAGTTTGACACAATCAACTCTGGATTAAACAAAGACTGTGAATGGCTTGCTAACTACAAAAGCAGCTTCTGCTCTCTTGGAATTCACACCTCCAGATCAGCTGCTAGAAGTGGGCCTCATCCTCCTTGATTGGATCCACCTGGTCATCTCCAGCCTGATCCTGGCCTGCATATTTATTCCTGCCTCTGGAAATTTCCACTACATGCATCTGATGAAGTGGGTCTTTGCCCACGAAAGCTTATGCTCCTACACTTCAGTTAGTCTATAAGGTGCCACAGGACTCCTCATCGCTTTTGCAGATTCAGACTAACACGGCTACCCCTCTGATTCATGTGTGCCGGACAGGGCTGGGGACCACATTACAAATTTTCAGTGCCTCCAGATTAGATTATTACAATTCATTCCATCTGAGACTGTACAGAATTGACTCGAGAGGACTGAGGTTGCTGCAGTATGCAGCAATGCACCTCATCAACCATAAAGATAAATGGGAACACAATACACCTGAGCTTTGTAGATTCTGTTAGCTACCCATTCACTTGAGAAGTCATGTCAAAGTGTTGGTCTTAATCTGAAAAGCTTTTAACAGGACCAGGTTGTGATTTAACCCCTCACATCTTGGAAAAAAAATATATGACTGCTGCACTAGAGGGGAGTGGTAAAAACAAAACATTGGCATTCCAAACGGATAG
Organism: Pelodiscus sinensis; assembly: GCF_049634645.1. Classification (NCBI taxonomy): domain Eukaryota; kingdom Metazoa; phylum Chordata; order Testudines; family Trionychidae; genus Pelodiscus; species Pelodiscus sinensis. The sequence goes on along the minus strand of NC_134713.1, from coordinate 32,672,613 downwards.
AAAAGGCAGAAGAAATCAAACACAAAACAACATCATGTGATTTTCTTCAGACATATATCTTGTCTTGTGATGCACTCCAAAACAGAAGTTTGTAATTCCATCAGTAAAACACAAGAGCCTAATAATCAAATTCCCACTTTACTGTCAGGCCTAACACTCTTTTGACTCTGTCCTTTAGATCCTGATTACACTGAATAGTTGTATAGGTTTATGCTGGTGTAGTTCTTTGTTGTTTACTGGACCAAACCAGCTTTCACTGAAACTGCCAGACACCCTGCATTCATTCCATCACCTCAGTCAATTGCTTTTCTGTGTTTAGTGCTTCTCTGTGGAGTCCTCCTCATGTTTTCTACTAACTTCAACACTCTTATGATAGTTGGAAATAAATGTAGAAGTATGATTCTCATAGCTGCCAATTTTGTGAAGCTCCATGTGTGAAATTTTACACATTATTAATGAACTAATTTACATAAAAGCATAAACTTCAGTTTAAAGCCACTACCTAAACACTCCCCCCAAGCAATGATACTAGTAGGACACAGAGCTGCCTAAAATGTGGCTGGGGTGAGTCAAGGCCAGATAAGAGGTTACTAGTTGGACAGGTAGGTGATGAGGGGGAGGATGCAGGAGGCTATCTTGGGTTGCAAGTTATGTGCATGCACAGTAGGGTGTTATGTACATGCACACTCAGCACTTTTGGGTAGCTGCAGGGATCGGTATGGCTGGATCCTGTCAGGGAGAGTCTGCAGCAAGTGGTACAAGTGCTATGTGATCAGATGTCTGAGAGTGTGGGATAGTCAAGAGCTGAATAGGAAAAGGGCTTTTGTCCCCTAAGGGAACAGGTATCTGGGGACTGGTTAGTCGCTTTCTGGGAGGGCAGAGGTCTCTGAGGGGCTGGCAAGGGAAGCAGCAGCCTCAGGTTTTGCTGGGGTCTGGCTGGGAAAGTCTGGGGCTGTTTTTTAGGTTACATAATTTTCTTTCTTCCCAGCCAACCTGCCACCTGCTGCAGCCAAGTCCTTATGCTTCCACTTCTTTCCCAGCTGAATCCAGTCACGGGAGCATCTGGAGGGAAGGCAGAGTGCTGCCCTGAAGCACTAAGCTTCATTGAGCAGCAATGAGAGGCCTCAGGAGGAACTGCAGCTTCTGCTCTCAGGCCAGCTGGGCTCTGTGACATTCAGGCTGAGCTGTGAGCAGGCAGGACAGAGCTGCCAAATGTGTGATTGTCATGTGTGATGCACGGAATTTGGCGGCACTGCAGCCTTGCCAAGAGTTCCACCTGGGGTCAGTGGGAAACAGGAGTATTAATAAAGCTACTGAATATGAGCCTATGATACATATGAAAATATTTTAAACTTCCACATGCAGACCTGCCATATGTATGAGATTTCTTCATATGCTATGGGGCTTCTGCCTCTTATTTGGGACACCCCATCCCCAGCCTTTCTGGAAACACCTTCTAATTTACTGACCCCACCGTCATCCCACTGCCTGGGAAGGGGAGGTCAGTTTTAGAAGCTGCGTCTGGTGAGTGATAATTTGACAGTTCACATGTGCAGTAGACAGTGCTCCTTCGCCTCCTCCCCCTCCCCAAACACCAGGCTGTGAGCCAGCAGGAGAGAGGCAGCTCCTTGCCAGCTCTGCCATTTCCACCCCTAGTTTCCCTCCATCCATCCTCTCCAGGCCTGCAAGAGTGGGGCGTTAAGGAGGCTACTAATTCTGTCTTCCCCCTGGCTGGGTGAGGGGACAAAGGTATTGGCACTGCTTCCCATCCACTCCTCCCAACAACTGGAGGAGAGCAGCTGCACCCACTGCTGCAGCAGAGAAGAGACAGCGAGAAGCAAAGCATCCAGCAAAGCTGAGAGACATGGGCCAGGAATGGAGTACCCACCCTGCAAATTGGTATTAATGGGAACAAGTCAGAGTGTTCTAGCAGATGGGGGCAGGATAAGTGATGGGCTGTGTGGATAACCGAATTAATTAGGAGTCAGAAACAAGATTAATTAGGCTACCTGTCCACAAAGGGTATAGAATTTATTGGGAGCTCTGTGCTATGCTGGAGCCATGTTGTTTTGGGGAACACTTGGAACATATGTAATTAACTGGGGGCTCTCTGTAGGATAAGAGAATTAATCAGGACTGCATGGTGCATGCAGCTGGGGTGCTGTGCCATGGAGGGGTTGACAGAATTACTACTTGTGTGACAGATTTAATGTGCGGTGGATGAGGGGTAAGGATTGATTTTATAGGTGTGGGAAGAGGATGAGGGTATGGACAAAGGTAAGAAAGAAACTTTCTCTCTTCTAGAGTCCATTCTCTCCTCCTTGGGGATTTCAGCTGGTTTTCTCTGATATTGTATAATGGGAGGAATATTGAAAGAAGGTCAGGGCTACAGAGAAAGAGAAAGCTTTTCCATGCTTTTCCTGTAAGTCTGGACTTTGGTTGGCCCTGCTAAGATACGTGGTCAGGTCACGTGATTCTGGACCCCATTTTGGATGCTGTACTTTTCCATAAGAAGTGTGAAAAAGCTTAAACTGAACACAAAGGATTCCCATCTTAGGCAAAATCTATACATGGGAGGGAAACCAGACAATGGGGGGAGCCCAGACACCGGGACACCCCGGCTACGTCTACACTGGCCCCAGATTCCGGAAAAGTCATGCAAAGCAGGTAAGTCAGAATAGGGAAATCCGCGGGGAATTTAAATATCCCCCGCGGATTTAAATAAACATGTCCGCCGCTTTTTTTTCCGGCTTGGGGAAAAGCCAGAAAAAAGCGTCTAGACTGGTGCGATCCTCCGGAATAAAGCCCTTTTCCGAAGGATCTCTTATTCCTACTTGAAAAGGGCTTTATTCCGGAGGATCGCGCCAGTCTAGATGCTTTTTTCTGGCTTTTCCCCAAGCCGGAAAAAAAGCGGCGGACATGTTTATTTAAATCCGCGGGGGATATTTAAATCCCCCGCGGATTTCCCTATTCTGACTTACCTGCTTTGCATGACTTTTCCGGAATTTGGGGCCAGTGTAGACGTAGCCCCCATGTTTACCATCTAAGATGTCTGCTTGCATGATGCTTCACATGGTTCCCATCCTGGGACATCTCCTGTTGCAAACTTTACCCCTCCCAGGCTTTGAGCTGATACTTGGCTGTTTTGCTCTGTTTTGCCTGCTCATTGTAGGTGTTATTTGGAACTACAGACATGCACAGCCCCATGTCTCCCTCCCCCTCTCATTCTCCCCTCCTTCCTCCGCTGAACAACCAGAACTTCCTCTGAGAACAAGGGGCCATGCTCGCTAAACCCTGAAAAGGTTATACTTATATATTTAGAGAAACAGATAGACAGACACTGAGAGTAGTTTTTTGGGGGGAAAGTGAATAGTGGAGAATAGGTTTGAGATTGATCATAGTCGAAATTCCGTGTCTACCCAAAAAGGAAAGACGAGCCACATGTAAGATGATTTCTCAATTCCCTACACTAAAATCATAGTAAAGTCTCCCTCTCAATCCCCACAGTTTTCAAGCTCTTCCCAAAACTGACCTGGTTTTAATGAAAAAATAAAAACTAGAAGTTTTCCTGGGAACTAATACCAAGTCTTGCTTTGCCTTCCGAATTCCTTGTCTTAAAGTCTAAAGAGCCAGAGAGCTAGGCAGCACATCTTTAAAGTAATTCTAGCCTCATAATGATGCTAACAGTTTAGAAATGAATAGAATGTGCCTGGGCAGATTAGATTGGCCAAATGGCTTTGAACATCAAACCTACTGACCCTTGACACCAGACAAGTTGATTTATTATGCTGTTAGCCCTCCTGACAACACGCACTGTGGTCTTGGCACTGTCTGGTCATTTTTCAAGCTCTCTGCTCACTACTGGCACCTACACCCTCTAACACATTACATCAGACAGCTCAGCTACAGAATGCTAAAAATGTTCTCTGGGTTTTTTTTCCAAAGCAGCCTGAATATAAATTATAATTTAATGACAGAGAAGGGATCAGTTTGTATCTTCTGGACAAATAAATATATATGAACTAGGACTTGTCACACGGTCCCAGGTGATAGGATTTATTTAGTTAGTTTATGGTACCTCCTATTAATTATTAATTATTATTATTATTATTATTATTATTATTATTATTTCCAAAAACTCAGGAGGGCTGCTCCAATAAGTTCACACTCTATTTCAGGACAGTATGTAGCTGCTCCATGGTAGGAGGATCCCAAAGAAAGAATTGTGATGCAAAGATGTACAGTATCTTCTATGCTCCAATGAACTAAACATTTGCCACTGCCCTAGAGGAGCAAGTAAGTGCACTTTACCATGGGACACAGACAGGGGCATTCAGCCTGCAGAGGCCAGAGGCAAGCAGAATGCTTGCACTGGAACACTGAAGGAGCACATTGAAATTTGTTGCTTACACCTGTTACAGTCCTGGAGCTGCTGTGGTGGGGAGATACACTTTCCCTCCGCCCCAGAGTTGCTGCAGCCAGGGAAAGGCACCTCTCCCCCAGCCCCAGCCCTAGAGCTGCTGTGGGAGTGATAGGAACATTTCCTGTGGCTCCAGCCCCAGAGCTGCTGCTGGGAGGGAGTCCTCTTTCCCCACCACAGCCCTGGGGCAGCCTTTACAGAAAGCCTCTCATCTCTGGCCTCACCCCAGACCCCAGACCACCACCCCCACCAAAACCTTCACCCAACATATACTCCAACCCTCTGCTCCACTCTGAGCCCACTGCCACACTCCAAACCCACCTGCCACACCCCCAGCCTATGTCACCACCAGTTGGTGCACATAACAAAATTCATTCTGCACATATTTGACAAAAATTAGGGGGAACACTTCTCTTCATCCATCTTCCCTTATTTTATCTAAGAAACAGAAAAAGACAGCTGTGATTAATTAGATAGATAAGTAGACTCCTGGATTCCAAGGCCAGAAGGAAGCACTGAGCTCGTACCTCTTGTATAACATAGGCCATAGAACAGAGGTCGGCAACCTATGGCTCAGTAGGGAGCCAGATATGGCTCTTTTGCTGCTTGAGCTCAGCCCCCCACAGCTCCTGTCACAGTCTTGTGGCCCCCTGCAAAACTGAAATGCCAGTTCCGGCTTCCTGTGGTGGGGGCAGCAGGAAAAAGCCCCGAAGCGCCGCACTGGATCCGGCTGGCAGGGGAAAAGCAGAGCCAGAAATGGCTCCATGTACTGCCACTTCCCTCCTCCTAGCTGGGGAAACAGCAGTGCAGGGACACACTTCCAGGAGGCTTTCCCCTTTGTTCTCTTTGGCTGTAATATGGCCAACGGGAGCAGCGGAAGGCCATGCCTGGGACGCCAGCAGTTCAAAAGCAACTAAGTGACCCTCCGTCCCCCAAGCTGAGACCCCACCCCTCCCACTTCCTCATTCATTGCCCTGCTGACTCTGCACCCCCAACCCCCTCACTCACCACCCTGCCAAGACCCTGCATATCCCTAGCCCCTTCACTCTCTGTCCTGCAAAATCCCACGTCCCCAGCCTCCTCACTCACCGCCCTGCTGAGACCCTGCACCCTAGCCCCCTCCTACATTGCCCTGCCAAAACCCTGCACCCCAGTCCCCTCCTGCACCCTCCCCCCTGGCCAGACATCAAACCCCACCCTGCCCCTCCTCCCTTCCTTGCTCCTGCATCCTCCCCCCAACCAGACACCCCACTCCCAGCCTACTCCTTCACTCCCCTCCTGGCCAGAAACCTTACTCCCAGCTTCTTCTGCACCCTCCTTTCTGGCCCTGCCCCCTGGCCAAACTCTGAACCCTCCCTTGCTCCTGCGCCTGCCCCTTGGCCAGACACCCTACACTCCCAGCATACTACTGCACCTGCCCTCCACCCAGACCTCACACCCTCATCCCCTCCTGCACCTGACCTCTTGCCAAGATCCTGCATCCCCATCCTATCCCACTCACTGACAGCCCCGTCCCACACTCTGAACCCCTCATTTTGGCCCCACTCTAGAGCCTAGGGGGTCCACAAAATCCACTAACCCTGGAACCCCAGAAGAGTTAATCTGGCCTGAGGCCTTGAACCTCAGTCCTCTCCGCCCCCTACTTCCCACCAACAGGCTGGAGCAGCAGGGGAGTGAGGTGTTTCAGTTGAGGGCCACATTAATGAGGGTTGGAGGGATTTTTTTGTTTCTTGTTTGTTTGCTGTTTTTGCTTCTCATTTGGGTGATCCCCTACTGATTTTTCTGTGGGTCAGTTTCCCCTGACCTCAAAAAGGTTTCCCACCCCTGCCATAAATAAAGACAATGTTGAAACCTTGTGTTGGACATAATATTTTACTTTATTTAAAATGAAGCCTGGACAATAAGACCCCCATTGGGGACCAGTGCCCATCTAGCTACAGCATCCTGTCCCCAGCCCTGATCCTGGGTAGGCCCCATGGTCCAGCCCCCATCTGGCTGCAGGAAGGGCTGGTGGTGACCTCCCCTCCTGCTATAGCATAGGTAGGAGGGAAGGCCATGACCTGGCTGTGGCAATCCTGGCCCAGCTCCTTGTCCAGCCACTATTGCCCAAGTGCAGCAGCCCCGCCCCAGACAGGTAAGGTAATCTGTCCCCAGGGCCTCCTCTCATACTCTATTTCCCACACCTAGCACCCTTCCCTGCCTCCTGCACCTCTTACACACCCCAACCCCTAGTTCGAATTAAGTGGCTACACAGCCCTTAATTCGAACTACTTAATTCGAACGTGGCGTTAGTCCTCGTAGAATGAGGTTTACCTAGTTCAAATTAAGCACTCTGCTAGTTCGAATTAAGTTCGAACTAGAGGTTTGTATATGTAGCGCCTATCAAAGTTTATTCTAACTAACATACCCGAAGAGACTAACAAAAATGTATATAGTACAATGAGCTTTTGTGGACACAACCCACTTCTTCAGATGAGTGGAGCAAGAGGCACAGAAAGTACTTCTTAGTTTTCTAGTTAATATGGCTTTTTTGGAAATCACTTTCCTGCCTTTTCATTTCTTGTTTCGTTTCTTGTTTCCACTCTCTTCTCAGACCCTGGGTGCTAGGTGAAATGTATCTCTAGATTCCATCGTGTCATGCCTTTGTTTGTCCAACCGTGGTAACACAAGACACACTGGGATTGTGAGACTCATATTCAAAATGTGGAAATTCATGTGCCTGGCCGTGTTGCCCATTCAGAATTTCCTTCTCTATTTTTGTGGCTCTCACTCCTTGCATTACTGCTTCCACTGTCACTTTCATGTACATACTTCTCACAGCTCTCCTCCCATAGGGTATGTCTACACTACCCTGCTAGTTCGAACTAGCGGGGTAATGTATGCATACCGCACTTGCAAATGAAGCCCGGGATTTGAATTTCCCGGGCTTCATTTGCATAAGCGGGGAGCCGCCATTTTTAAAACCCCGCTGGTTCGAACCCCGTGCAGCGCGGCTACACGGGGCTCGAACTAGGTAGTTCGGACTAGGCTTCCTATTCCGAACTACCGGTACACCTCGTTCTAGGAAGCCTAGTCCGAACTACCTAGTTCAAGCCCCGTGTAGCCGCGCTGCACAGAGTTCGAACCAGCGGGGTTTTAAAAATGGCGGCTCCCCGCTTATGCAAATGAAGCCCGGGAAATTCAAATCCCAGGCTTCATTTGCAAGTGCGGTATGCATACATTACCCTCCTAGTTCGAACTAGGAGGGTAGTGTAGACATACCCATAGTGATTAGTGCTTCAGGCCTTCATGGACTGCAGAGCAGTAAAGAAGGAGAAGGTAAATCCAAGTGGCCACTCCTGCCGCTTGTAATCTTAATGCCGGACATGGGGAAGCAAGAGGGAACTCCTAGAGGCAGCTTCTGCCACTTCTACAGGGTCTGAAAAGAAGGAAAGGAAGCTTTGAATATATATTTCAGAGATATTTTACCTCTGCATCATGTCTCATTTACCAAATCGCCATGCCTCCCCAGGAGGATGTGCCTCATCATTTGAAAGCTCTTGTTCTATAGAACATCATTACCTAATTATGCTTCTCATCTAGCAGCATATGCAAAATGACTTCTGTTTTTTTCTGTTTGGTTTTCTATTCCACAACAGCCAGCTAAGATGCTTTCACTGGAGAAAAAACCTGCTTCTTGAAATGCAGGATGTCATCATTATATATGGATATTTTTAGCATGAACCAAACCAGACAAACCCTGGCTTTTGCACGGTAGGGAAGCTCATGCATTTATCATTGCTTCAGCATAAGCATCATTCACAAAGCATCTCTGCATGTCAAAAAGTGCAGGAAGAACAAAAGCAAAGCTATCTGTTGAATTCAGTCTCAAATTTTGTTTTCTCACATTTACAAATTCAGTATTTGTTGCTTGCGTGAACATTTGTACAAACAACGTTTTGTTTGTCTGAATCGTCATGAATAAAATGAAGTATCTATATCATCTGAAATTCATTTTGGGATCACAGAAGGGCTGATTTGGGACAGAAGAGGTAAACACCAGAAATAGTTATATCCCCATGATAAAATATAACAAATAAGGGTGAAAAGTTGGAACAGCAACCAAGATGTTACATTTGGCTGACATTTTTCATATGATTTCCTCAAAAAATGACTGAAAATGAAACATTTTTAAGCATCAACTTTTTTGTAAGAAGTTTTTAAATACAAAAAATCCTCTACATTTTAATGAAAGAAAGGGTAACCAAATTTTCAGCCAATTCTGATGGAAAAATCTCCAACTACACTACCTAAAGCTTTTTTTAAAGGAAGTCTAACAGAGGACTGGGAGCCAGGAGATTCCTAGTTCTCTTCTTTACACCTCACCAAATTGCTGTAATGATGCATACGTTAGGAGCTCTAACATTTTACGAACATTGTTTAGTAACTAAACATTGCTGATTCCATTTTACTGACAGGGTTCTTGCCTTGACCTACTTGTTTCCATGGGCTCCTTCCTCCACTCTCACAGACTCAGCTAGCCATTTTATGATGATAACTTGCAAATCTGCTTCTCTGCGTCTAACCTCTATTCTCTGTGTGCAGTCTCATATATCAACTTGGCTCTTCAAATTTCATTATGACAACTTGCTGACATCTATAACTTAACATAGCTCCAACCAAATATTTTATTTTCTAAGTATTCTTTCTCCGCCTTCTTCCTTGTTGATAACACCCCCCATGCTGCTTGTCATCTAGGCTCAACTAGTCTGCTGTCATATACAAGCAGTATCCATATCTTGCATTTCTTTCCTCATAGAGAATTAAAAAATCTGACCTTTCCTGACCAAACAGTTAAAATGATTGACCACGCCCTCATCCTTGAATCTTCCTTACTACAACATCTTCATCTTTGGTATTCCTTGTACTCACATTGCCCCTACTAGCCCACTCAAAAAATAACATTTTCTTTCTCACCCATTCATCCAAATGCTTCCCTCAATTGGTTCTCCTGCTTTAAATTTCAATTTCAATTTCTCATCCTCGTGCACATTTCTATCCATACCGATATCTCAGACCTTGCTCCATTTCTTTCCCATATGCACCTACCACCAGCAATACTAATTTTGAAGTTCCACAATTTTCTTTATTTTGATACAATCATTGAATATTTTCCATGTTGTCCCATGCACAAAATGCCTTCCCTGTCCCTATATCCCATAAGAACATAGAGTGGCCATATTGGATTAGACCAAATATCCATGAGGATGTGTTCAATCATGTTGACCAGTTTCCTTTCCTACTACAATGATTAATACCAGATTCCCCAGAGGAAATGAATAGAACAGGCAATCATCAAGTGAGCCCTACCCAGCACCTGGCAAACAAAGGCTAAGACACCATACCTGCTCATCCTAGCTAATAGCCATTGATTGACTTAATCCAGGTTTTTTTTAATCCTGTTATAGTCTCAGTCTTCACAACAACCTCTGTCAAAGAGTTCCACAGGTTGACTGCATGTTGTATAAAGAAATACTTCCTTAATGTGTCCTTCACCAAGACACAATACGCTTCTCACTGTCATGCCTGGTCTCCTCACATAATGGACAATGCTTGAATTCTGGTGAAGGCATCACACAGGGCAGCCAATAACTCTAGCTGCTACTATACTAACACTAAACTTAACTTAAGGTAATACTAGCTATTAAATACAAGAAAAAATTATCAGAAATCTGACACAGAGCATGAGGTAAAAACACCACACAGAACTCTGACATTAGCCACAATGGATGAGAAGGAACTAAGGGGGGCCCTTCTGTGGCCCAGGGAGAGACTAGTGATGCAGGACACCAGTGCCACTCCTACAAATGCTAATAAGCAAAGTTTTCTGGCTCCCCACAGGGCACATATACACTGATGCAGAGTACAGTACACAGCTGCACTACTTGAAAAAGATTAGTTGTATGGGTGGTAAAATACTATCAAAATGTAGTCTTGCCTACTGAATGTTTTTATCAGCTCTAGAATAGACTGAAAAATAGGAAGAAAGTATCACAAAAATTTATATTTGTGGGAAAACTTCAAACATTATTTATATTATTGAATAATTATCATATATAGTAAACTTTTTTCCAATGAAAAACAAAAATATTAATTTAAACCCCTGTTTCTCAAAATGGTCCGCGGATCCACTCTGAGGGTATATCTATGCAGCAACATTATTTCGAAATAACTTAGTCCATGTCTACACAGCAAGCAGTTATCTCACAATAATGTTGAAAAACTGTCAAGCTGGAGGACTTCTTACTCTGACTCCTGTAACCCTCATTGTATGAAGAGTAAGGGCAGTCATAGGAAGAGTGCTTTTTTTTTTAAATAAGTGCTGGGTGGACACTCCCAATTCCAAAATATAAGCTACGCAATTGACATAAAAGACCAATATCTCTTTGAATCTTACTACGTTTTTGGGTATTCTGTGGCAACGGGTTCCACAGTCTAATTATGCATGGTGTAAAAAAAAATTCCTGGTATACATTTTTAATTTGTTGCCTTCCTATTTAATTGAATGTCCTGTTCCTTTTGTGTTATGAGACAAGAAGAACAGACATTTTTCAATCCAGCTTTTCAGTATCACTCATTATTCTGTATACTCTGATCCCTTCTCATCTCTTCCCTAAAGTAATTAATCCCAATCTTTTCAATCTCTCTTCACATGAGAACTTTTCCATGCCCTAATCATTTACATCACTCATCTCTGAACTTCCTCTAAATATTCAACCACAGACCTTTGACCATCACACATGTCGCTTTTCAAAATTTGCCGAGATGGTTACCTCCTCTCATTTCAGAACAAAGGGAAAGGGTAATATTTCTAACTTGCTGATTTTTTAAACCCAACAATCATAGACTTTTTAGCTTTTTAATATACTAATTGCAAACTCTGAAAAAGAGAAAGAAATACATATGAAGCTTACAGGCTGCAGTCAAATGTGTGAGAAATTATTTAAAAATAATTGTATTGATGACTGACAGATGATTCCTTTCTCCAGGGATACATAACTCTTGCACCTGAATAAAATAAAAGAAAATCAGATATGTTATAAATATTGGGACAGAGCCTTTACAGGTGAACAACACCACTCTAGCCCTTGTTTTTAGTAGTGGCTGTAAGACTGGAAAAGGTTAACATACATGTGCACATTACATTATGTAAGAATATACAGGGAAATGATGGCATCCAGGCTCCTCGTTATGATGATTTGGTGCTATTTTATACTATGTCAGCCAGCATGATAAGCAGAGAAATAAATTTCACCCCCACTGTGCAAGTCAAGTTACATTAGCAGAATATCTGATGCTATGATAGATACTGTAGGCAAACATTTTTATAACTATTTGAGTTAAATCGGTTCAAAGATATGGTTTCAAAATATGCTATATATTGCAGTTTTAGAAAATGCTGTCACCCGCACTACCATTATTTATATACACAATAAAAGTGCACAGGCCATTAGAGACAATCTGCCTGCCCTGAGGAGCTTACACTGAGGCTCTGACTTATGCACATATGGAAGTATATGTACTATGAGTAGTAGTAAGTCAATGGGACTCCTTGTTGTGTGCAAAGTTAAGCACCAAGGTCTTTGCAGAATTGGGGTCTACAGCTTCCATGCTGAAAACTAGATACAGTATACAGATCTATTATTTCAATGAGGATTTGCAAGTTGCAGCTGTCCTGCCACATAGCTATCACTGCTGTGTTTGTTGGGTAGAGGCACCCCTCAATAAACCATGGTTCCCATTGTTCTGTTGCATTGTCTTGCTTCTGTAGTCTCTATACTTTCCTCTACCAATAGCACATTTTAGTGCTAATCTATGTGATCAGATCAGGTCTAGATTTCAAACCAGATGAACAGTAACCTGGGAACAGTAACCATATTACTGGTGAGATGTCAATCTTAGCTGTTGGAATTTTCACTTGATTTTGAAATATGTTATTTACCAAGACAGTCAGTCTCAGTTGTCACTCACAATCGCAGACTGGCAGTGGCAACTGAATTTTAATTTTTATTAAAAGGAAGACAAAGCTACAGTTATCAGAGCAAGTGAAAGTCAGACACACTACAAACAGGAGAAAAGCAAGAATGGCATAATATTCAGTAGCACAGCAAGGAGAATGTAGAATGATGCAATTTAATTTAAAACTATCACAGCAACACCATGGCATTAAGATTCACTTAACATGTGATAAGATCCTGGAAATTAGTGCAACTAAATTTTCCTATTGGATAACCAGAGTGGAAACCTTAACAGCTTGTTGACAGGAGATCAAGATCCTGCCTTCCCCATCTAGATCTGGTGTCAATCTGGGGTAATTTTAATGTTTGCTTGTTCTGGTGTTCAGAGAGTGGATTCTGTTTAATTTTCTTTGATTTTTCAAAGGAGGAATAACTTCCACTGACACCATTTAATTCTGTTTTTAAACCACAGTGTGGTCTCATTGAAACCATTTTGCCACCATAACCTTACATTGTCAAGGCTTCATAATGGCATCATCAAAAGGTCCTTATAGACTTGCTATGAAATAGCTTTCCCATAATAACTTCACATCTCTGACTGTATTGTAATGGTATGATCATGGGGTCACAGACTAGCACCGAATTCCTTTTGCCATTGTAATCTTACAGTACATCATTATAGCCTTAGTCATTGTGACACTGTTATAGAGTCTCCATTGGCTGACAAAGAAACCATTTCCTCATCATGCATTAGTCTTAAATAACAATATCGACCTAATGATATAGTCAAGAGGTTAGGAAAGAACAAGCCATACCCTTATTTATTTCAGTTCAGCATTAGATTCAGGGGGCTGAGGCTTTACTGTTTGGCCTTCTGAACTGTGTTCCCTCCTTTTGTGATGAAAATAAACCATGGTTCTCCAAGCCACAGAAATAATTATTTTAAAAAATAAAGAAAGAAAAAGGGAATCCTTTACCTTTTCTAGGACCTGATTCACAAATCAGTTATATATATCCTTAAGTTCATTCCTGTTTCTCCAAACACTTAAGCACATGCTTAACTTTAGAGTAATGCTTATATCCCATTGACGTCAGTGAAACTTAAACATGTCAGATTCTTTGCTGACTTCAGATGGACTTCAGCACAGGAGTTGCTGCACTGGAGTCTAATATCTCCCAGTTCTGGCTAGTTTATAGCCAAATCTTGAAAAGTGCTGTATGCCTTCAAATTCCATTTATATGAATGGAAAATGGCTCCCTTGGCAGCTCACTGGATAAGACTTGCAATCTGTACTCCATTAGACCCCTTGTAGTCATCTCATCAGATCCACAGTCCCCCACTTTGTAATCAGTTCTATTAGTGGAAGCACATATATAACTTCTTTGAAACTGACCTAATGACATTTTCTATTCACTCCTATTCACCCACACAGGCTGCATTAGTGCCAGACCCCTGAAACTAGTGACATTTTATTCTCATCTCCTAAGGGCTCCATATTCATAGGGCTTCCACAGACTTGCACCTTATGCCACTGAAATCTCAAACTGCAATAGCTGTAGAATTGCACTATCACAGGATCTCCATAGAGTGCTGATCCGTATTCTGCTACTGTGATTGTTCTAAACAACCGTCCCCTTCACATTCTTTGCTAGTGGTGCCATGGTGAAAGAGTGGGATAACGAGTTCCTTGTAAGATGAGAAAAATTCATTTTTATTCCGAAACAGAAAGGGCTTGACATTAAGTCAAAACACTAGCAGAGTCATTAGTGCTGTCTGTGCACTTAGGAGAAAAGAAAATTCCTGAAAGTGAGCATTATGCAGCAAAGCTGGAACAGTCTTGCTAGCTTGACATTTCTGCAGCTTCTTACTCAGTAACATAGAGCCAAGTAGCAGGTATACAGACAGCCCCTTTTTAGATTCCCTCCCCTCACTTCATGCAGAAGGATTTTTTTAATAGGAAGTAACAATGGAAGTGAATGAAAAAAACACCCTTTTGACTATTCCACACATTGTTATTGTTTCTGTACTGGGAATAGTTGTATAGACCAGTATAAAAATAAATTGGCAAAAATGTGGTTGGTTGTCCAATACAATTGTGGTGAACTCGTGTGAATTCCTCCAATGAAAATAGTGTTCAGTATGCTTACGGATAATGAGCTTTAAAGGAAAATAAATGGTTAAAGTGGAGCAATTTTCTTTTTCCTTCCCTCTTCCACCAGACACATGATTTTCACTCAAGTGTCTGTGGCATTCAGATCCTGACATTTGAATTCTAAGCACCATGGTATTCATCACATGCCTTCTCTGAGTTTCTGCATGCCCCTATAATACATTTCTTAATTCCTTTCAATTTTTTCAGTCTTTTTGAAACTGACATATTTACCAAAGACAATACTTCTCCAACAAAGGAAAAAAGAAGCAGAAACAAAAATTAATATTTCCTTTACGGTTTTATATAATCTACTGGGCAATTTTAAAATATTATTTTAGAGAAATTATATGTAAATCCATAAAATAAATAAAGTCTTCTATTCGTGAGCTCCACAGACAAATAATCTGAAAATAATCCCAAGAAGATTTTATTTACAGAACTGAGAGGCTCTGTCAGAAAACACTGTTATGAATAGCCATGTGATTTTAGCTTTAAATGCCTTTCAGTGTAGATTTTTACCATTAAAAATTTTGACTAGATACCAAACCACTTTAATGCTGCTCTTATAGCCCCATTATCCTATATAGCTCAGAATCAGGAAAATATATGGCAACAGCCAATATCACAGTATAACAAATAGTTGAACCATGGTGCCTTGGCAGTTCACCCAGGACCAGGATAATAGATTCCTTAAGCCCTTTACATACAACTACACTTCTATAACTGTAGATATTTTAAATCTTGTCCACATGGTTTATATAGTAAGGCATGCCTAGACAAGTCAAAAGGCTATCTCAAATAAAGATATGAGAAAAAAACAAGATAAAAACAATCTGAATGTTGATTTAATATTTGAGTGGAGAAGTTGTCCTCTTTTCAATTTATGCAATTGTGTTTACTACTTATATGTTGTCATTCTATAATTCTGTCAATTTTTGGCACCCATTTATTTTTAATTGGTCAGACACTGTCCATAACAGCAACAGCTGCTTAGGAGCAACATGGCAAAAGGTCACCGATAAGTCGCTACTAACAAGTGTCTACTGTAGGTAGAAAGCTTTTCTTAATTTCTAACATGTATCTCCCTTGCAACAGATAACTGCTTGTTGATCTGGTCTTCTTAATTATAGCCAATGCGGGTTTCACACTTTGTTATACCATGACCCTCCTCTGACAACAAAAATTACTACATGACATCAGGAGGCAGCCAAACTCAAGCCCTGCCATTTCAGGCAGAGGAGCTAAAGCCAAAAGCCCAAAAACTTCAGCCTCAGAGGGAGTGGGAGGTGAGGGTGGACATATAACCTAAACCTTGCCATCCAGGGCTGACACCCTAGAGCTTCAACTTTAGTCCTGTGCAGTGAGGTTCAGGCTTTGGCTGCAAGCCCTAGCAAGCCTAATATCATTCCTGGCAGTTTTATTCAAATGGGGTCACAACCCACTTTGGGGTCCTGACCCAAAATCTGAAAAAACATTTGAAGATGTTACTGGCTCCCCCTCTCAGTCTTCTTTTCTCAAGACTAAGCATCCTCATTTTTAACCTGTCCTTTTAGGTAAAGTTTTCAAAATCCTTTTTTCTTTTATTTGCTCTCCTCTGGATTCTCTCACTATTTTGTCCTATAGTAATAGAAATGTAGCCGTGTTAGTCTGGGGTAGCTGAAGCAAAATGCAGGACTAGGTAGCACTTTAAAGACTAACAAGATGGTTTATTAGATGATGAGCTTTCGTGGGCCAGACCCACTTCCTCAGATCACTTTTGTCCTAAAGTGTGGAGCTCAAAATTAGACACATTGCTTCATCTGAGGCCTCTGATTTCAGTGGGTGGATTCTAGATACTCCTGTAATATAGCGCAAATAACAATAAATAATAAACCACTTCTGCATATTCTAATTTTTCAGACTGTTAAATGGCCATAATTACTTAGGATCCCCATCTTAAGGCCTTTTTATTATATAAAGTGGCATTTATTAATTCCTCCAAATGTAATTAATTGTGACCATTTTGCAAAGAGAAGTCCCTTTTGTTGTATTTAAGCCTTTACTTGGTCATTTTTACATGTGTTATATTATAATTAACAAGGCCATAAAACCACTACACCAATTTTAACAGAAGTTACCCTGTGCATTACAATAGCACTTTGACCAGAAAGTAAAATTCATTGTACAAGACATTTCCAATTACTTGCAGAAAGGACTGTTTGCAGCCTTAATTGGACTGGAAAATCAGCTAAGTGAAAAGAGATTTTTCACCATAAAAAAGCTTTATGCCCAGAATGTGGATGAACTATATGTGCCTATGCTCCTAAGCATTCATTGAGAAAGTAATATGAACAATGCCATCGTTCTAATTCACTAGTGGCACTTTCTTTACAACTCCAGAAAGTATAGGAATCGTTGTTGTTCTTTTTAATTTTGGATGCCCATCTGATATAGCTACCTTGTTTTACAGCTAAAAGAATTCCATAGCATCATTTCAAGTTGGTCAGTTAAAAGCTAGCTGCTCCGGTTGTCAAACATCAAACCATCCTCCCAAATTCAGTGAAATTAGAAACCAACTAGAAAAAAGGCTCTTGACCTTTCTTGGGCTCAGGACCTATCTGTAAACATTTATGCCTTTTTCAGTATGTCTACACTACAGAGTTAATTCGAACTAACGGACGTTAGTTCGAATTAACTTTGATAGGCGCTACACTAGCGCTCCGCTAGTTCGAACTTAACTAAGCGGAGCGCTTAGTTCGAACTAGGTAAACCTCATTCTACGAGGACTAAGCCTAGTTCGAACTTACTAGTTCGAATTAAGGGGTGTGTAGCCCCTTAATTCGAACTAGTGGGAGGCTAGCCCTCCCCAGCTTTCCCTGGTGGCCACTCTGGCCAACACCAGGGAAACTCGTATGCCCCCCTCCTGGCCCTGGACCCCTTAAAGGGACACGGGCTAGCTACGATGCCCGTGCCAGGTGCAAGCCTGCCAGCACCCAGCCAGCAGACCCTGCACCTGGCACGGCTTGAGCCAGCCACCCGATGCCCCCCAGCCCTCCCCCTCTTCCTGGGACCAGGCTGGCGGCTCCCGGGAGCTTGCCCAGGACCGCAAGAGGCGGGCACCCGCCTGGTCCAGTGCAGACATCGTGGACCTCGTCCACGACCTCCGCACTAGGCACAGGAGAGCTGCCAGCCTGGCCACCCAGGAGCAGGTTTGCATGAAAATCAAGGTGGTCCACTGAGACCCCCGACCCAGAGCCCTGAGCTTAGAATGGCCGTGCTGGGTCAGACCAAAGGTCCATCTAGCCCAGTAGCCTGTATGCCGAGAGCAGCTAACCCTAGGGATCCTGAAGGGGATGGACCAAAGACAGTGACCAAGCCATTTGTCTCGTGCCATCCCTCTCCAGCCTTCCACAAACTTCGGGCAGGGACACCACTCCTACCCCTGGCTAATACCACTCCATAGACCCAACCTCCATGAATTGATCTCACTTCTCTTTAAACTCTGTTCTAGTTCTAGCCTTCACAGCCTCCTGCAGCAAGGAGTTCCACAGGTTAACTATTTGCTTTGGGAAGAAGAACTTTCGCATATTAGTTTGAAGCCTGCTACCCATTCCTTTCCTTTGGTGTTCTCTAGTCCTTCTATTATGGGAACTAATGACGAACTTTTCTGTATGCACCCTCTCCACCCCACTCATGCTTTTATAGACCTCTATCATATCCCCCCTCCATCTCCTCTTTTCTAAGCTGAAAAGTCCCAGTCTCTTTAGCCTCTCTTCATATGGGACCTGTTCCAAACCCCTCATCATTGTAGTTGCCCTCCCCTCTCCCACCCTCTCTCTTCCCCTCTCCCACCTCCTTTTCCCAGTCTCCCTGAGTTTTGTTCAATAAAGAGAGATTCTGTTTTTGAACACAATTGTCCTTTATTTTGTACATCAGGAAGGGGGGCTAGGGAGGGGTAAGTGAAAGGAGGTGAGGGAGGAATGGGGTACGAGCCCGCGATGGGGAGGACTGGGCTGGCTCTGCGGGCTTCTGGGGGTGGAAGCTCTCCTGCAGCCCCCCAATTGTCCCCTCTCCTCAGATGGCAGCCTGCAGCAAGTGCAGCCGGGCTGATGGCCGAGTGCTGTGATGTGCCCAGTGTGGGTACTCCGGGCAATCCAAGCCAGGACTGCTTTGTAAGCAGGGTACCCCTGAGAACTGTCTGTCTGGGGTGGGGGTCGGATCCCTTTAAGCACAGCCCTCGGCTAGCCTGAGACAGCATCTCCACGCTCTAAGTCTTCCTCTGATGCCCTGCCGGCACTGCTTCCGGCCATCCTTAACCCCAGTTCAGGGTCCACTTAATGTGGACATGCAAGTTCGAATTAGCAAAATGCTAATTCGAACTAGTTTTTTAGTCTGGATGCGTTAGTTCGAATTAGCTTAGTTCGAATTAACTTATTCGAACTAAGTTAGTTCGAATTAGCACTGTAGTGTAGACATACCTTTTGTGACTAAGGCTACGTCTCCACTGAAGGCTTCTTGTGCAAGAAGCTTTTTGCAGAAGAGATCTTCCGCAAAAACTTCTTGCACAAGAGCAGTCCACAGTACAAAAGCGCATCACAAAAGTGATGTGCTTTTGCACAAGAGAGCGTCCAGACTGTATGGATGCTCTCTCGAAAGAAAGCTCTGATTGCTATTCACAGAATAGCCACCAGAGCGCCTGTGGCTATTTTCAATTGGCTCTTTTTGCGCAAAAAACTCCTGTTGCCAATCTGCACACATGTTTTTGCGCAAGAACTCTTGCGCAAAAAGGTGTTATTCCTCATAGAAAGAGGAATACCTACACCGCAAAAAAACTCTGTTCTTTTGATTTACTGTAAATTTACTTGTGCAAAAACGCGCTTGAGGTGTGAACGCTCCACAGATTTTTGCTCAAAAACCCTGTAGTGTAGACGTAGCCTAAGTAAAGAGTCTGCCAGTGGAAGCTGTGGGTAGCTTTGGTCGCCTCCTGCTCCCTTGAGGGTTTGAGTCCTGCCCAGCATTCACCATAAGATGGCAGTTCCTGCAGCTCCTGTGCTGTGGGAGTGGATGGGTTTGATGCTCTGCTCCAGGTATTGCACATTTAACCTACTGCCAGCATGACTGGTAGGTCAAACAGGAGTGGTGACAGGGCCTCAGGGGTTGAAGTGCCTGGAGCAGAGAGGGCATCCCAGCCAGCCCACTGGAACAGGAACTGCCACATGACCCTTTGAAACATTCTGGCAACCCAATTTTGGGTAAACTAGAATATAATCTATTAATTAGATCCCTGACTTGAAAAGACACCTTTATGACAAAGCTGGCAATGGAATGTATTACTGACTAGCAAGTCGCACAGTTTTCTCTAAGAGAAGAGATTAAATTTTGACCTCATTAAGTACAAGTAAAGCAACCACAACTGGTTGTTGGGTTAGTATGTGAGTTCAACACTTCCTATAGTCTGTCTGGACATCACCAGAAAAGTTGGTTCCAGTGGACAGATAGGGTGTGTCTAGACTACATGCCTCCTTCGACGGAGGCATGTAGATTAGCCAGATCGGAAGAGGGAAATGAAGCCGCGATTAAAATAATCGCGGCTTCATTTAAATTTAAATGGCTGCCCCGATCTGCCGATCAGCTGTTTGTCGGCAGATCGGGGGAGTCTGGACGCGATGCCCCGACAAAGAAGCCTTTCTTCATCGACACAGGTAAGCCTCGTGAAACCAGGTTTACCTGTGTCGATGAAGAAAGGCTTCTTTGTCGGGGCATCGCGTCCAGACTCCCCCGATCTGCCGACAAACAGCTGATCGGCAGATCGGGGCAGCCATTTAAATTTAAATGAAGCCGCGATTATTTTAATCGCGGCTTCATTTCCCTCTTCCGATCTGGCTAATCTACATGCCTCCATCGAAGGAGGCATGTAGTCTAGACACACCCATAGAGGACCAACACTCAGAGAATCTGAACTAATGTATGATCATTGATGAGGTGCTCCATGTAATCACATGATTGTGATTTTGGACTACCGTATTTTAGCAAATATACCTCGCATCCAAATATAACCCGCAGTTTTTGCTACTTCAGTAAAAAAAAATCTTGTATACCCCGGCACATGAGTATACCCGCAGGGTATACAAAACTGTGCCAGGGGTATATTTACGATGCGGGGGTATATTTACGGTGCGGGGGTTAGGCTCCCACCCCGCAACCGAACAACGCAGGGAAACTTACAAGGGGCGCAGCAGCCGGGAATGCTCCACAGTCGGGGAAGAGGCATCCTCAGCAGAGGTGCAAGGCGTGAGGCTCCCAGCCCGGGCTGACAAAGGGAAGGAGCCCAGAGCAAGTTGCGGGCGCGGGGCTCTGAGGCCAGCAGCAGCGGTGAGTGTCTGCAGGCAGCCACAGCTCACAGGAGCGGGGCTGGAGCATGGTGCTTGTTGCTCGTTGCTCATTGCTCCTGCGCGATCCAGCTGGGCACCCTCCCCTGCAGCCACCACCGCTGCTTGTTGCTCCTGGGCCAGGGTATGGTTCAGGACGGTGGGGCCGGTGCTGGCCCAGGAGTAACAAGCGAGCACACAGTGGGTCCGACATGCGGCGGCGGCTGCAGGGGAGGGCACCCGGCTGGATCATGCAGGAGCAATGAGAAACAAGCATCATGCCCCGGCCCCTCTCCTGTGAGCCGTGCCATCTCCTGTGAGCCGAGCCCCACGCCCACAACTTGCTCCGGGCTCCTTCCCTTTGTCAGCCCGGTCTGGGAGCCTCCCACCTTGCACCTGTGCAGGGGATGTCTCTGCCCCAGCTCCGGAGCGTTCCCGGCTGCTGCGCCCCTTGTAAGTTTCCCTGTGTTGTTTGGTCACGGACTGGGAGCCTAACCCCAGCCCGGCAAAGGTAGTGGAAAGGGGGGGGAGGGGATCCTCTTCCATCCAGTAAAAAAAACCCTATATACCCCACGCACGAATATAGCCTGCGGGTGGGGGGGGTTGTAAAAATGAATATAACCCACAGGTTATATTCACTAAAAGACAGTAACTGAATTCCCTGCTAAAATAAGAGCTGGGCAGTATAGGCTGGATGCTGTAGGATCTTAGCTGGAATTTCTGCAAGAGGAATTAGTTCTGTGTATCGCTAATTTTTTATCTGGTATTTTTAACCATCACTGTGCAAAATATGGAATTGCAAACACCTTTTTGTCAAAAGATTCTCTGCCCACAGAAAGATGCCACTGAAGAGTCCCCTCAGTTAGCACTGAGCAGTGGGCAACAATGCATCTGAAAACATTTTGTGCCTTCAAAATACACCAGATTTCATCAACGGTGCTCAGATTCTATGGTGATGAGCAGAATAGAAGAATCTGTGTAGAACAGAGTAGCCTCAGGCAGGGAGGAAACTAAGCCAACTGCAGGCAGAAGTCTCAGATGCAAAGAAACAGAGTAAACTTACGATATGTTTACACTGTGATTCGACACTCATGGCAGGGCTTGGGCTAAGGGGTGTTTAACTATGGTGCAAATGCGAGGTCATAGAGCCTCGCCTCCAGACTAAGGCCTGACATATACACTGCAACCAGACAGTGTAAGCCCTGAGCCCTGCAAGTCCGAGTTAGATGGAATAGGCCAGCCACAGGTGGCAAATTGACCTGGGCAGTGAGACTCAGTGACACAGGTTTTATTGCAGTGCAGGTATACCCCTAAGTTCTAAACCTTCAGTGACATGATGGTCTTTGCAATTTGTGGCAATATGAAACATACCGACTGAAAAGTAAACCTTAAATACAGCATATGGATGGAAGCTAATGACTTTGAGAGTTCATGTCCCATTTGAAAGGGATTACTGCTATTACAAACCACAGAAAGCAATTAACAGCACCCACAATGTTTAAAAAAAATAACATCAGCAGTTCCGTTGGGTGACTATGATGGAAATTGGTCAATCTTTGGAGATTAATAAGCAATTTTCTATCAGCGGGCAGCATGCTCTCTGGTAGAAAACCACAAAAAAAGCACCATTCTCAGAGGATTATTTTTAACAATTCATTGTGTTGTGCATATTTAAGAGGAAACTTGTGGATATCACCACTATCCTAGAAGTATATGCTCATTTATTTTCCCCTTGCAAATAACAGAAACCAATATATGACACATTACAGTGCACTGGATATCTAGAGTCTAAAATGACCAATTATATCTGAAAAGGCAAGAAGGTGTCAAACATTTCATATAGTGTTTGTTGCTGGTGGTGGTGGGACTTTGTTTATTTCTTGTGCAATTGCTTGCATTTAGTTTTGTTTGCCTTTTGCCGGTGCTTATTTTTCTATTAGGCTTCATTTAAATTGGTCACAGCTGATTAATGTAAACTGTTTGAGTATTATTGTTTAAGTGTTCCTAAACAGGCATTCCCTTTTAGAAGAGACATCTCATATTAACAAAATGTAATTATGAATAAGATAAATATGATTTGTACCAGATGCCTAAATGTTAATACATGCGATTTTTAGAATATCCTTCTATAAAAACTTGCCCCAGTTTAAAACATTATGCCATTTTTTTAACAAAACAGACTTCACCAAGTTTAATATTCTGTTTTAATTGTATCACACAGCAAATTGGTCATGGAATAACCCGTGTAGGGAGAATAGGGTAAGATTGTGTTATGTCTAGACAACATTCTTTCAGATCAAAGTGAAGCAGAGATAACTGAATCAGTTTCCATGTAGGAGACCAAAAAAGGAGAGAAATAATATCATGCATACTAATTTATTTCAGAGTGCTTTGAGGACTCAAATCCTTTTTCTGTGGTTTCAAAGTCACTGTGGGGCTAATACGCTGTCTTATCCTATCACATGACTCTGTTCTCCCATAGAGTTCAGGTTACACAAGAAGCAGCACTGAGGATGTGACTTGAGGAGCTGATAAAGGCTGAGTGTGAAAGTGGTTTGAGGATAGAACCAGCTTTGACAGAAACACCATCAAGTTATTTTAACATTAATAATCTCAACTCATGGTTACACAAATGTAGCCACTTACTCTGACACAACGCAATTGATCCCATCCAGTCTGGAAGACAATCAGGCAGATGTACAAGGGGATGCACAAGAGTTCAGAGCCATTTGATTAGATGAGTTCCCTCTCCTCCAACCACCTTTCTACAGATCTTTAGTGTGGAGCCTCACACCATTCTTTAGAGTCTGTCGGGGTCACTTCAAGCACTGAAAACAGTTAGCCAAGACCACATTCCTTGCAGACTTGATTGCTGAAGAGTCTGCCTTCTCCCCTCATCCTGATTGCTATGGTCTTGACTGTGTGGCTTAGCAGTGCTTCACAGGAAGCGTGGTTTAGGGATTGTTAACCTCTGCAAGCTCTCTCCAGACAAGGACCCACCAACTCAAAGCAGCATCAGACCCTACCAGAACAACAGGTGCAAAACCTGCACACATACTTCCACTGATAGAATGATCAACACTCCCACAACACACCTTTCAAGGTCCATAGGTCCTACACCTGCCTATCACAACATCAAAAGCCCAAGATTTTGTGGTGATGGGGGACTTCAACTATCCCGATATATGTTGGGAAAAACACAGCGGGACACAGACTATCCAAGAAGTTCTTGGACTGCATTTGGAGACAACTTTTTATTTCAGAAGGTTGAAAAAGCTACTGGGGGGAAGCTGTTCTAGATTTGATCCTAACAAATAGGGAGGAACTGGCTGAGAATTTGAAAGTGGAAGGCAACTTGGGTGAGAGTTCACAATTCTAAGGAAGGATAGAAGGGAGAACAGCAAAATAGAGACAATGGATTTCGGGAAGGCAGATTTTGGTAAGCTCAGAGAGCTGATAGGTAAGTCCCATGGGAATCAAGACTGAGGGAAAAAACAACTGAGGAGAGTTGGCAGTTTTTCAAAGGGACATTATTAAGGGCCCCAAAGCAAGCTATTCCGCTGCGTTGGAAAGATAGAAAATATGGCAAAAGACCACCTTGGTTTAACCACAAGATCTTGCATGATCTAAAATAAAAAAGGAGTCATATAAAAAATGGAAAGTAGGACAAATTACAAAGGATGAATATAGGCAAACACAGGAATCCAGGGGCAAGATTAGAAAGGCGAAGGCTCAAATTGAGCTCAAACTAGCTACAGGACTAAAGGGAAACAAGAAGACTTTTTGTAAACACATTAGAAGCAAGAAGAAGACCAAGGACAGGGTAGGCCCACTGGTCAGTGAGGAGGGAGAAACAGTAACAGGAAACTTGGAAATGGTAGAGATGCTTAATGTCTTCTTTGTTTCAGTTTTCACCGAGAAGTCTGAAGGAATGCCTAACATAGTGAATGCTAGTGGGATGGTGGGAGGTTTAGAAGATAAAATAAAAAAAGAACAAGTCAAAAATAACCTAGAAAAGTTAGATGCCTGAAAGTTACCAGGGCCTGATGAAATGCATCCTAGAATACTCAAAGAGCTAATAGAGGAGATATCTGAGCCTCTAGCTATCATCTTTGGAAAATCATGGGAGACAGGAGAGATTCCTGAAGACTGGAAAAGGACAAATATAGTGCCCATTTATAAAAATGGAAATAAGAACAACCCAGGAAAGTACAGACCAGTTAGTTTAACTTCTGTGCCAGGGAAGATAATAAAGCAAGTAATTAAGGAAATCATCTGTAAATACTTGGAAGGTGGCAAGGTGATAGGGAACAGCCAGCATGGATTTGTAAAGAATCAATCATGTTTAACCAATCTGAAACGAGGAGTAACGGTAGTTCGGAATAGGAAGCCTAATCCGAGCTACCTAGTTTGTGCTGCGTGTAGCCACGGGCTCGGAGTCCGCACTAGCGGACATTTAAAAATGGCGGCGCCCGGCGAGATGCAAATGAAGCCCAGGAAATTCAAATCCCAGGCTTCATTTGCAACTCCGGTTGCCTACATTACCACCCTAGTTCAAACTAGGGTGGTAGTGTAGACATACCCTGAGTCAGCAGTGTGATGCTGTTACAAAAAAAGCAAACATGATTCTGGGATGCATTAACAGGTGTGTTGTGAACAAGACATGAGAAGTCATTCTTTTGCTCTACTCTGCACTGGTTAGGCTTCAGTTGGTGTATTATGTCCAGTTCTGGGCACCGCATTTCAAGAAAGATGTGGAGAAATGGGAGAGGGTCCAGAGAAGAGCAACAAGAATGATTAATGGTCTAGAGAACATAACCTATGAAGGAAGGCTGAAATAATTGGGTTTGTTTAGTTTAGAAAAGAGAAGGCTGAAGGGGGACATGACAGCCGTTTTCAGGTATCTAAAAGGGTGTCATAAGGAGGAGGGAGAAAACTTGTTCATCTTGGCCTCTGAGGATAGAACAAGAAGCAATGGGCTTAAACTGCAGCAAAGGAGGTTTTGATTGGACATTAGGAAAAAGTTCCTGTCAGGGTAGTTAAACACTGGAATGAATTGCCCACGGAGGTTGTGGAATCCCCATCTCTGGAGATATTTAAGAGTAGGTTAGATAAATGTCTATCATAGATGGTCTAGACAGTATTTGGTCCTGCCATGAGGGCGGGGGGCTGGATTCGATGACCTCTCGAGGTCCCTTTCAGTCCTAGTATTCTATGAGACGTACCGCATCTAGGACTGCCAATTTTCCAACCACACAAACCCGAATACCCTTGCCCCACCTTCTTCACTATGGGCTGTCGCTACCCCGTCCCTTCTCCGAGGCCCTGCCCCACTTACTGGATCAGGTGCATGAGGCTTACCCCCCTCTCCACACACACACACACACACAGTGGAGAGTCAGCACTAGCACTCCAGCCAAGATGCCTCCCGTGTGGGAGGAGCACTAGAACCAACTCACACCTTTATGCAGGGGTGAACCCATAGCTGTAGATTCTTCAGAGCTGCACTAAATTTATACTTTATTACAACAATATGAAAACCACTAAACATGTCCCCCCACTAACTTCCCGCCCACTGACTTCAGTGAAGCTAGCATTGGTTTGACAGAACCAGGCACTAATTAACACATCTGTTTTGTGGATTGAAGAAATTATTCACAATCACATATCTTTGTGTGTACTAACACGTATGTAAAGCACTCCTAGCATTGGCTGTGACCCAGGAGAGACTAAGACAACAGTTATCATTTGCACTGAAAAAAGGGAAGTGTTCTCAGAGGCCAAAATCACAATAAGCAATTACAGTTACGTGAAATTCACTTTTACCAAAACACTGTACCTGGCACTTAGGCCATAGCCATTGCTCAAGAAAAGAGCAATGCCCCAAATGTCACAGTCAGTACATGGAAACAAGTAGATGAACCAAAGTCATTGCAATGTGGCCTGTCATGGTGTAAGTGGTAAGGTGACCTAATGGAGCCAGGAACTCCGGAATGCAATCCTGCCTCTGTCATTATGGCTATCTTTACCCTGCAAAACTATGCCAACTGCCCCAGCTTTAAGATCAGTCCCAAACAATGAGTTAGGAGCAAGACCAATTTTGCGGTGAACTCTTTGGCCTTGCACAAGTCATATAACCTCTCTTTGCGAGTTTCTCTGTTTTAATTACTCAGACACTGTTTATAGAAAACTTTGAAAATTGTATGTATGACTTAGTGTCTAGTCTTGTCTTTGTGACACATGGTCTGATCTAAACCACGTAGGTAGGGGTAAATGGCCCCGTCAGTAGCAGCTGTCTGCTCTAAAATGGCCACTTAATCCTGCCCACTCCCTTGGAGACAGATGCACAAATTGTCCCTCTCTGCTTAGCTTAAACATAAAGCAAATAAGGACGTGCTCTTGCACAAGAAGCCTACAGTGTAGAAGTAGCCTCAGAGCTAAATATAAGGTGGAAGAGATTCTTTAGCACAAGTAGTTAACACATATTTGAAGGGCCCAGTGAAGTGGCCCATTAATATCTCTTCTAATCATACATTCATATTTTCAATGCAAATGACAACTGTTGTGTTGGCCTCTGCTGGGTCATGCCTGTGGGTTTCAGCCGATGCTAGGCTTGCTTTGTATTCCGGAGCCTGGAAATTCGCACCCTACCCTCTTGCACATATTTTGGCAGCCATCAGGTGGTCTTCATATATTTCTAAAACACCATCTGCAATGCAAACTGCCTTATTAGTAACCATAATGCACCAGATTGTCATGCTTTCCTTTCTTCTGCTATTCAGACTCTCATAAGGGGAAGAAATAATTTTGTGCCAACATGGCTTTGCAGTAAGAAGGAAAGTACATTCTGCTGTGGAACATGGGTGACTGGCCTATTGCCAGGCATTAATGGCATATGATAAGGGGGTTGGCTAATATTTTTAGCATCTTAGAGAACATGGGCCTGGTTCCATCCTCATGTATACAGATATAGCGCCAATAGACTTCCGTGACACTAGCATCAGTCTGACAGAATCAGGCACTAATTAACACATCTGTTTTGTGGATTAAAGAAATTATTCCCAATCATATATCTTTGCATATATTAAAATATTTGGCTTGGGTTGTTGAAATGTTCAGTTGAACATTTTAAAAATACAGAAAGAAAAATGTGTCTAACAGCCTGATTAAATGTACAGTACATGTAACAGATTTTACAAGTAGGAAGTGGGATAGAACTTGAAGAGTTCATAAAATAGATCTCAAATGAAATGTGATATGTTGAAGAGAGTTCATAGTGGTTGATTCTGATCTGAAGTGTTTAGGGATTTGGAACGATTTTTGCTACTGTTCCAACATCAATATATTCATATTTAGCAACTATACAGTAAGATCTAGATTAATTGTTAAAGAGATCTTCTCAGTTTGATAGGGTGAACTGAATAAGAACCAGTAGTTAATCAGTAGATCTTAATAATATAATTATATTCAATGAAAGAACTTCTACTAGATAACATTTATTGGTTCTAGTAAGCTTTTCCAATAATTTGAAGAATTTTCCAGTACTGTTGCAAAACTCTCTCTCTCTTTCTCACACACAAACACACACTTTATGCCTACTGTTAAAATCATGTGCATGTTGTTACAAAGGCACACTGGGGGAAGGATAGCTCAGTGGTTTGAATATTGGGCTACTAAACCCAAGGCTGTGAGTTCAGTCTTTGAGGGGGGCCATTTAAGGATCTGGGGTAAATCTGTGAGGTATGATACTTGATCCTGAGGTGAGGGCAGGGGACTGGACTCAATGACCTCTCAAGGTCCCTTCCAGCTCTATGAGATAGGTATAGATGAAATATTCTGGCCGTATCTTATCTCACAAAGTAGGATTTTCAAAAGTGACCAAGTAACTGAAGAACATCTAAGAACGGCCATACTGAGTCAAACCAAAGGTCCATCTAGCCCAGTAGCCTGTCTGCCAACAGTGGCCAGCACCGCATGGACCGAAGACAATGATCAAGTGATTTGTCTCCTGCCATCCTTCTCCAGCCTCTGACAAATCAGCTTGAAAAATTTAGGCTTGATATTAGGAAAAGCTTACTAATTTAAGGCTAGGTAAGCTCTGGAATATAAACCTTCATTAGAGGTTTATAATAATAGATTGAAGAAACACCTGTCAGGGATGCTTAAGGTTTACTTTGTCCTGTCTCAGTTCAGGGGACTGGACCTGATAACTTCTTGTAGTCTCCATCAGCCATACATTACTATGACTGAAAGTGTTCACATGAGTAAGTGCTAAGCAGTAAGCATAGGATCAGCATAATCTGAATTCCACTAACTGAGAATTAGTCTATCAAGAGAGTTATTGGAGTTTCATTGCTGAGTGCATTTAAAATAGGATTGGATACTATAAAATATACTGTAGCAATGCTGTGCAAGCTCATTGAAGCTAAATTAGATTATATAATAGGTCCTTTCCAGCCCTAATTTCCATGATATTATGTCTATCCAAATTACTATATCAGCAATGGCAGGCCAAAATTTTCAACCTGTGCACCTAAAGTTTTTGGCCATATTTCCTAATTTCCCTCATTTAACTAATCAGTTAGCATTCTTAACTCGGGAACAGCTGTGAAGTGTATGAAGTCAAGTGGCATGTGCCCTTCCTCTGTCCTGTGCATCCTGCAGTAGCTCTATGTCCAGATTGTTCTATTGCTTCATGGGCATAATGCCTCTAACTGACTATCCAATGGCTAAATGTGTATCTCCAGTCTCAGTCTTTCAGCAATTATCCATGGCTTTAGCAGCTGGATAGTTCTCTCTCCACAACTGCAGTTCTGTATATCCAGAAGCTCTTCTCAGGATCAGTACCAGATGTATCATGAACTGGAGATTTCTTTTTTATATCTTAGCTTTTCTACACACTGCTAAAACTCATACCAAGCTGCCAAAACAGTTCTCTCTCTCTAGTTGTCATAAGTCCCTTTTGAGGGCCACTCACATAACAATCCTCAAGCTCTAGTAGAATTTCTTCAGCTAACAAAATGATTCTCTACATTATCAGGCTATATTTATGACTATCCAGATATAAGAGGTTGTCTGGCCCTTAAAATACTAAATTAACTTTATTGTTCCCCATATCAGCCTGAACACCTGTCTCTCCCTGCCAGCAGGCTAGCAATTGTAACCCTGAGAAAAGGAATTCAATATTTCTGTATCTATACCTTCTATGAACTCCTTACATTTTTTATTAAATTAAAACGCACTGGTTGATACTGGCATAGGGCAAAAATAGTATTTGACCAATATCCCTTCAATGTTTACATGTTCTGGTGTTTTCCTCTTGAAGTCATACATTAGATTTTGTATACATTCAACCGCAAATGCCACAATATCAATGGAAAGCAAAAGTTACGATTTGAGCCCACCAATGTAAGGCAACTCAGATAAAATTGTTTGGCCCATACCCATGCGCTACATCACAAATAGGCATCAGGGTACTGTCCTGGAGTATATAATGTATCAACAATCACAGGTACATATGACTGGACAACCCACTTCTTCAGATGAATGGAGTATTAAAGGTCCAATTCCAAAATAAATAGGGAATGGGAGAGGAGATAAGGAAAGGAAAAGAGTGCCAGGGGGGAGGGGGTGGGTTGGAATGTCAATTAGAGTTTTCATGTTACAGGAAGCTGATAGAGAAGGTGCAGTTTGTTCTTAAGTACCCACTGTTTGGTTTTTTAAATCATTA
This sequence comes from Pelodiscus sinensis, assembly GCF_049634645.1. Taxonomy (NCBI): domain Eukaryota; kingdom Metazoa; phylum Chordata; order Testudines; family Trionychidae; genus Pelodiscus; species Pelodiscus sinensis. The sequence continues at coordinate 32,641,966 of NC_134713.1, read as the reverse complement.
GGATGTGGACGGTATTGGGCTAGCCAGATAATATCTTTATTCATACCTCTGTGATGGGTCCCAAACCTGTAAATGAAGTTAAGTTCCAAGATATGAATAAAAACATAACCTGGCTAGTACACTACCTTCTATATCCTAATGATTCAAAAAACCAAACAATGGTTACTTAAGAACAATTTGCACATTCTCTATCAGCTTCTCTAATTGACTTGTTTTTCCCCTTTTTCCCTTCCTTCACCCCTCCCTCCCATCTCCTATATATTTTGGAATTGGATTTTTAATACTGCATTCATCTGAAGAAGTAGGTTATGCCCTCAAAAGCTCATGATACCAACATGTTTTGTTAGTCTTAAGGGGTATGTCTACACTACAGCGCTAGTTCGAACTAACTTAGTTCGAATTAGTTAATTCGAACTAAGCTAATTCGAACTAACGCGTCTAGAACTAAAAACTAGTTCGAATTAGCGTTTTGCTAATTTGAACTAGCAAGTCCACATTGAGTGGACTCTGAACAGGGCTTAAGGATGGCCGGAAGCAGTGCCGGCAGGGCATCAGAGGAGGACTTAGAGCATGGAGATGCTGTCTCAGGCTAGCCGAGGGCTGCGCTTAAAGGGTCCCGACCCCCACCCCGGACACACAGTTCTAAGGGGTGCCCCGCTTGCAAAGAAGTTCTGGCTTGGAGTGCCCGGAGTATCCACACTGGGCACATCACACCACTCAGCCATCAGCCCGGCTGCACTTGCCGCAGGCTGCCATCTGGGGAGAGGGGGCAATCGGGGGGCTGCAGGAGAGCTTCCACCCCCAGAAGCCCGCAGAGCCAGCCCAGTCCTCCCCATCGGGGGCTCGTACCCCATTCCTCCCTCACCTCCTTCCACTTACCCTTCCCTAGCCCCCCTTCTTATTGATGTACAAAATAAAGATAACGTTTCTTCCAACATTGACTCTGTCTTTATTGAACAAAACTGGGGGAGACTGGGAAAAGGAGGTGGGAGAGGGGAAGAGAAAGGCTGGGAGAGGGGAGGGCAACTAACATGATCAGGGGTTGGGAACAGGTCCCAGATGAAGAGAGGCTACAGAGACTGGGACTGTTCAGCTTAGAAAAGAGGAGATGGAGAGGGGACAGAATAGAGGTCTCTAAAAGCAGGGGTTGGGTGGAGAGGGTGCATTCAGAAAAGTTCTTCATGAGTTCCCATAAAGAAGGACTAGAGGACACCAAAGGAAAGGAATGGGTAGCAGGCTTGAAACTAGTAAGAGAAAGTTGTTGTTCTTGACAAAGCAAATAGTTAACCTGCGGAACTCCTTGCTGCAGGAGGCTGTGAAGGCTACAACTAGAACAGAGTTTAAAGGGAAGTGAGATCAAGTCATGGAGGTTGGGTCCATGGAGTAGTCTTAGCCAGGGGGTAGGAGTGGTGTCCCTGCCCAAAGTTTGTGGAAGGCTGGAGAGGGATGGCACGAGACAAATAGCTTGGTCACTGTCTTCGGTCCATCCCCTCCAGGGTGCCTAGGGTTGGCCGCTGTCGGCAGACAGGCTACTGGGCTAGATGGACCTTTGGGCTGACCCAGGACAGCCATTGTAAGCTCAGGGCTCAGGGTCAGGGGTCTCAGTGGACCCCCTTGATTTTCATGCACACCTGCTCCTGGGTGGCCAGGCTGGCAGCTCTCCTGCCCTAGACGGCCACTTTCCTGTGCCTAGTGCGGAGATCGTGGACGAGGTCCACGATGTCCGCACTAGCCCAGGCAGTTACCCGCCTCTTGCGGTCCAGGGCAAGCTCCCGGGAGCCACCAGCCTGGTCCCGGGAAGAGGGGGTGGGCTGGGGGACATCGGGTGGGTGGCTCGAGCCATGCCAGGTGCAGGGTCTGCTGGCTGGGTGCTGGCAGGCTTGCACCTGGCACGGGTACCGTAGCCAGCCCGTGCCCCTTTAAGGGGTCCGGGGCCGGGAAGGGGGCATAGAGTTTCCCTAGTGTTGGCCAGAGTGGCCACCAGGGAGGACTAGCCTCCCACTAGTTCGAATTAAGGGGCTACACAGCCCTTAATTCGAACTAGCTAGTTCGAACTAGGCTTAATCCTCGTAAAATGAGGTTTACCTAGTTTGAACTAAGCGCTCCGCTAGTTCGATTCAAATTCGAACTAGCGGAGCGCTAGTGTAGCGCCTATTAAAGTTAGTTCGAACTAACGTCCGTTAGTTCGAACTAACTTTGTAGTGTAGACATACCCTAAGGTACTGCTAGTCTATTTGTTGTTTTTTAAGTTTATCAAAACTAAGTAAGCTATTATGGATCATCATAATACAAAAGCTTTGGTGAATGGCCTTTTCACATCCATGAAGGTGATATGCACTCCCATCTGTTTGAATACTAGAAGAAGAGAATAAAACAGAGACATACAAATTTGTTTCTCTCTCTTGTGCTATTTGTACTCTCACAGAGCTGGAGCTAGGAAACAGAAGCAGAAATTACCAGGGTCAACCAGGGTTAGCCCTAAAACGACTTTCAGCAGTTCGATTCACACTGATTAGTGCAATTCAGATTGATTACTACAGCTCTCACCTTTTAAAACCATAGACTGTAATTCAATGCCGCATCTATGTTTGCATGTTTTAACCTGTAAAGAATTCATTTTCCCCTAATTTTAAAGCCTTAGTTTGCCATAGACTTGACTGCACACATTGTTTTTGGTGTGAGAGCTCAGGTACAAATTGACAGGAACTGGTCTCTTAGAGCAAGAAGCAACTTGAATACTTTGTGATCTTTGGTGTACAGCAACCAACTACCACTAAGTCCAGGTTGCTTGGGTGGCAAAATAAACTGGCTCCCAAGGCAACTGTCTGTGACACTATGGTAAGCCTGTTATAATGCTTCAGAAATTCACATTCAGAATTTAGATTGGGGTGCCTGCCCTGATTTTTTACAGCCTGCCCAAGGTTGGCACTCACAGTTGTGAACCACTCCAGATAGTATGCAATATGAAATCAATTCTATATCAAATTTGTCCTATCATAATGTACAGACACTAGGAGGCCAAATGAACTGTGTTTTGAGGAAAAAAGAGGGAAACAGTGTAAGAGAAAAGGGGAATAAAATCTGACACCACAGTAAAACTCAGCATAAAACTCTTTAATCATCTCTGCCTTGCCTATTGTGTCGTTTCTTGGTTTGTCAAACACAAAGTTAACTGTTTCCTTTCTGCCTGAGCTTCATTGTTTTCCTTTATTTCCCTCTCTTCGTTTGTTCTTGTAACTGCACAACCTAACAACTTTCACAACCCTAAGTTCTAAGCATTTACGTTTATTTTCTCTCTTTCAGAACATCTTGTCTATTCAGACACATTTTTCAGATTTGTCAAATGTTCTTCAAACAGACTACTTTAGAAAGCAAATTTCTCTCTGGATCCATTTTCCTGTCATTTATAAGTTAATCTAACAATCTCTAACACTTCCCAAGACTTTTGAATCATTCTGATACATCTGTCATTCCTATTCTTCAATCGGAAGGAGAATGATCGGTTCTGTTTCTTTTAAATGAGTATTTGATTGGGGGGAGGAGTCTTTGGGCCTACTTTAGTGTGGGAAAAGAGTAAATGAGCGACATTCACTGAACCAAGTTCTTCTCCAAACTGCATTTTTGTAAATCCAGAGCAATTCTCAAACTCCTGTCAAGGGGGCCATCTGTAGCATGAGCACTTCCCCAATATGGCCTGTGAAATATTTTGAAAAAGTTATTTAATCAGGCCTACCCAGCTGCCAGCCTCAGGATGGAGTGATAAGGTGCACACAGGGACTCACCCTTGCACACAGCTCCCAGCAGCACCCAGGTTCCCATCACCCACATAGTCCTGCTGCAGAGGGTGTCACTAGGTCTGGGAAAGCCGTTCTGACTGCCTCCGCCATGATGTGAACTGCACTAGCCAGGAAGCCACCCGAGCTGATGCCCTTCTCATTCAGTGAGGAGGGTCTTTTGGTTACCCCAGGTGGGGGATCCCAGTGCAAGGACACAGATGTTAGCAGGGGATGGGGGGATTCCATTTTGAGGTATGGATGTTAGCAGGGAAGATAAAAAAAAAAGCATCTCAGCTTGAGAACATGGGGGTGTCAGGGTGAGGACTCAGTCTCATGCCTTTTGTAGGATCCTGGTCTCTGTATGGGCTCCTGGACCCAAGGGGAGACACTAACAATTTGTGTGTACTGTATTGCCTACCCCAAGTGGTCAAAATTCATGACTCAGCTCAGCCACGGGGACAAGCTGGCAGCAGCATGGAGGCTAGTGGCAGGGAGACACTCTAGCCCCACTGTACTAGTAGCGGTGGCAGTGGGTGCCCACAGTGGATTTTAAATTGCCTGGGGGGGTGGCAGGTGGGGCTGGAGGACATGTAAGTGGAAGTATATGGGCCTGCAGGAGGAGCTGGGAGATGTGCAGGAGAGAATGTGTGGAGACCTCTACCTTCCCTGTAGCCCTGCCAGAGGAGGGGTGCCCACTGGCCCGGTAGGAAGAGTGAAGGACTAGCACTGACCCTAAGGTAAATTGAATTTGAGACCCTTGATTTAAATCTAGGTTGACACCACCAGAAGAGAAGTTGGGCTGTGCCCTTTATGACATTTCCATGGAAATGTTAATCTCTCATCCACAAAGATCTCTGGGTATGTCTACACTACAAAGTTAATTCGAACTAACAGCCGTTAGTTTGAATTAACTTTAATAGCGGATACACATACAAACCTCTAGTTTGAATATAAATAGAACTAGCGGAGCGCTTAATTTGAACTAGGTAAACCTCATTCTGTGAGGACTAATGCCTAGTTCGAATTAAGTAGTTCGAATTAAGGGCTGTGTAGCCACTTAATTCAAACTAGTGGGAGGCTAGCCCTTCCCAGCTTGCCCTGGTGGCCACTCTGGGCCAAACCAGGGAAACTTTTCTGCCCCCCTCCCAGCCCCGTAGTCCTTAAAGGGGCACGGTCTGGCTACGGTTGCATAGCTGCCAGCTTGGCCACCAAAGGCCACATGCGGACCCAGGAGCAGGTCCACAGCAAGATGAAGGACCTGCGGCAAGCCTACTCCAGGGCCTCCCAGCCAGGGGCCGCCCCAGAAGCCTGCCCCCACTTTGAGGCCCTGGACCACATCCTGGGGGATCATGCAGTCCATGCCCCCCAGGTGGTGATCAACCCCAGGGCAGAGGGCCCCGTTCCTGACACGGAGGAGGAGGACGAGGAAGCTGAGAGCCAGGAGCCTGCAGGGAGCCTGCCCAGGGTCCAGGACCCCTGAGGCATCCCACAGAGCACATCGGCTGTGTCGTCCGAGGCCGGGAAGGGCTCCACATGTGAGTGCCATCATGCTCCCCTTATGGGTATGGGGACGTGGGGGAAGAGGGAGCCCAGGAACCATGCACCTGGGCCTTGCCCACTACGGAGCAGCAGCTGGGTGTCATGCAGGGGCCCTGGCCCATTACCCACATGCCGACCTCACCTTGCAGAGGGGGGCTGGGTTTCACCCACTGTGTCCCCAAGAAGAACTGACCACTGCTCTTGTTTCACCACAGCCGCAGCACCTGGGACTGCAAGGCACACCATCCCACCTGTAACAGCCACCCGCTCCTGGGCGAGCAGGCGCACCAGGAACCTGGAGGACTACCAGCGGCGGCACCTGTGGCTACTGGAGCACCAGCTCTGCATTCAGGACCATTGGGTCCGGGAGGACCTGCGGCTGCAGCAGCGGAGCTCAGAGGTGCTGGAGGAGCAGAGCCGTGCCCTCAGAGGTCACCTCCAGACCTTGGTGGACAGGTTCCCATCTCCTCCTGCTCCAGCCCCTGCAGCCGCCCCAGATCTCGCTCCTCCTCCCATCCCTGCTCCCCCTCCCGCTTCCTCCACACCCTCTGTCCCTCCTGCCTCACCCTCCACACCCACTCCCCCCCAACGCCACCACACCCGCAGTGCTGTGAGATGGGAGAGCCAACAAGACCCCCAATCCTGAGCTTTTCCTCCCCTTCCAGCACCCTCCTCCCAGGTTTCCCCCTCCCCTTTCCCACCCTCACTCCTCCCTCTCCCCACCCCAGTTATGTACAATAAAGAGATTTTTGTTGGCAAAACAGGTGTGTTTATTTTACATTAGGAAGGGGGGTTAGGGAGGGGAAAGGAGAAGAAGGGGAGAGTGGAAGAAGGCCCCAGTGGGGCATGCAGGGAGAGTTCAGTCCTCCTCCACATGGCAGCTCTCCCGCAGGGCTTCCTGGCTCTGGATGGCCCCTCTCTGGGCCTCCCAGATGGCGGCGGTGTGGGACTGCACGTACTGGCCAGCCATGCGCTCAGCCTCAGCCGTCCAGGCTGGCAGGAAAGCCTCCCACTTCCTTTCACTTAAATTGTGCAGCACACAACATGCTGCCACCACGGGAGGGATATTGTGCTCGGCGCGGTCGAGGCGGGTGAAGAGGCATCGAAATTGGGCTTTCAGGCGTCCGCAGGCCCCCTCAACCACAATGAGGGCCCTGGGGAGCCTGGCATTGAAGGCCCGCTGGGAGGGGTTGAGGTGCCCCATGTACTGCTTCATCAGCCAGCGCTGTAGGGGGTAGGCCGCATCCCCCACCAGGCAGACGGGCATGTCCATGTTTCCAATCCTGATGTGGCAGTTGGGGAAAAAGGTCCCGGCCTGCAGCCTCTGGCACACGGAGGAATTTCAGAACACCCTGGCATTGTGTGCCTTGCCAGACCAGCCCACATTAATGTCCGTGAACTGGCCCTGGTGGTCAGACATGGCCTGCAGGAGGACGGAGAAGTACCCCTTGTGGTTGATGTACTGGGAGGCCTTGTGTTCCGGGGCATGGATGGGGATGTGCGTCCCATTGATGCCCTACCATCCCCCACATTTGGGGAAGCCGAGGGCACCGAACCCCTGGATGACGGCGTCCGGGTCAGCGAGGCAGACCACCCTGCGGAGTAGCACCCAGTTGATGTCCTTGACTACCTGCAGAAAGACACAGCAAACTGCGAATCACTGGGGCGCCCAGGTGTCTGGGAGTGTTCATTCCCTGGCACTGCCCCGCGCCCCACTGCCCCTGGGCGGCGTGTAGTACAGCCAGGACAGACCAAACCCTCCCGTGCGGGGCACTTTCGCCCTCTTCCCCCCCCCCCCCGTATTTTCCCTGGGGTGGCCCATCCCCTCCTTGAACCCTCCTCTCCCCCCGGCCCAGTGGCTGGTGGGTGCCGTACCTGCATGAGCACTGCTCCTACGGTGGATTTTCCCACGCTGAACTGGTTCCTGACGGATCGGTAGCTGTCCGGCATGGAGAGCTTCCACAGGGTGATCGCCACATGCTTCTGGAGGGGGATGGCAGGCCTCATGTGAGTGTCCCATTGCCACAGAGCAGGAATCCTTCTTCATCCTGAAGTTCTGGGTCCACTGTTGGTCTCTCCAGCACTCCAGGATGATGTGGTCCCATCAGTCGCTGCTGGTGTCCAGACGCCAGATATGGCGGGGCACGCTGGCATCTGGGCACTGCTGCTGCTCCTCCACGACCCCCAGGAAGGCCAGGCGGAGAGACAGGGGAGCTGACGTGCACCAGATGGTGCCAGGGAGCCTCCAGCCATTCCTGGCAGGCTTGCAGTAGCAAATCCCAAAACTGGAGCATCATGCCCAGGGCGAGCTCTGGCTCCATGGTGCCAACTGCGGCGGCATCCCCAATGGGAACCACCAACACAGGTAGATGGAGAGGAAAACGCTTTGCTGTCCCTCGGCGAGGTAGGCAAGCAAGCGGAAAAGCTGAGAACCGGCTGTTCGGGGGGGGGGGGGGGGTCCCTTTAAGCACGAGCCTCAGATAGCCTGAGAGCAGCCACACAAAGCAACTACTGACCTGATGCCCTGCTGGAACCGGTTTCAGCTGCCCTTAAATGCGACCCAGCGTCCAAACAGTGTGGACGCGCTATTTCGAATTAGCAAAACGCTAATTCGAATTAGTTTTTGGGTCTAGATGCACTAATTCAAATTAGTTTAGTTCGAATGAACTAATTCGAATTAAGTTAGTTTGAATTAGTGCTGTAGTGTAGGCATACCCTCTCTTTGCTGTGACATGAAACTATCAGAGATTTTTCCACACCAGCTTTTTTTTGACTGATTAGGTTATAGTAGTGCTTACAAACCACCATCAACTACCAGTGCCTGGTTATACAAAGCACTGTGCAGAAAACAGGTAAACAAGATGGTCAATGGCCCAGAGAGTTCTCAGTGTGCTCACAGTCTGCAGAAACACCCTATTTTTTATAAAAAGAGCATAAGCTTTAGTCATGTTTATTGGGTCCATACAGGAATATCAATGTGTCACCTTTCAAGTTATCACACTCCAAGTGCTCACATAGCAAATAGTATAAGTTATATTTTTATATCTGTATATAAACTCCATCTGTTCTTAACAAATCCATTAATAAATCACTAGAGGAGGTTAATCTGGTGGTGGCTGGTAAAATTTGAGGAGTCTTACATAGCAAACTCTGGGACAGCAAAAATAAATTCTGGGATCTTATAAACCAGTGATGTACAACCTGCGGCCCATCGGGGTTCTATGTGTGGCCTGTGAGACATTTCGCCCAGGCACAGGGTTGCCAGATACCACTAGTTTCCATCTTACAGGTTTTATTGAAGTGACACACACATAAAGTAAAGGCATGTGAAGTGAGGTGCATGTTGATTGCACACAACAATGACTGTGAGAGCCATGGACACCTTCTCCAATCAAAGCGCTGCTACAGTTAATTCGGCTCATCCCACAAATTCTAGGTATGCAAGCACAGTTAGCAAAATGATCCTATCTTGGGAGACCATCTTAGTTACAACAACCTTGAGGCCCACCGAGATGGAGGACCATTCATATAGCCCACTCACTAGCCTAGGTTACCCATCAGTGTTATAAATAGTGTAACTGTAGCCATGTCCATCCCAAATTAAAGAGACAAAATGGGTGAGGTCACATCTTTTATTGAAATAAATGTTATTACCTAACCCACCTGGTCTCGCTAGAATTTTAGCACATTGATATTGAAGGGCCAGCAGTTCTATTTCCTTTACATTTGTTCCACTTTCTCTTTAGCTATTCCTCCAAGATCTTTGTTACTTTTAGGTTTCTCATCACCTCTAACTTTTTTTATTTAAAAAAAAGAACCATGTCCTCACTTAATTATTTTATAAAATTTACAAGTGTTGTCAGCTAACAATGATTGTGAGATGCTCTGATATTACAGTAATGGATGCGATAGAAACCCCTTACATACCTTTCCATTTGCACCAGAAATCACCAAGACTAGCTTTGAGAACTGTAGAAATAAACAAAATATCTGAATTAAAATCCTGCCAAAAAAATTGTAAGAAATGTACATGTTGCTATTACATAAGTGTTTTTCTGACTTTAAGCAATACTTTTTCAAGTGCTTAGTGTATGGATGAAAACATTTCAAAAGGATATAAGCCACTTTTATTACTAGGATGTAGGTACCTTTGAAATTTTTATCCTATATTTAATCTATTTTTTGCTATTTTAATAAAAACATATTCTGAAACTATTCAAGCACGGCAGGCGGAAGAGCCAGAGAGGGCAGTATGGAACCAGGAAGAGAACTGGCAGCATGTAACTTCTAGAAAGGGAAAAAGGCCAGCACAGGAATCCCGCAGAGCTATAGAGGTAAGTAATCGCTTTCAGGCTCTCTCCACAGGCTCTGCAGTGGTGAATGCTTTGCAAGGGACCTCATAAGGAAGAAACCGCAAGGGAACACCATCTACTGGAAGGCATGGGATGCTAGTCCTAGGGATGGGGGTTCCATGACCACCACCCCGAAAAAAAGACGATGGGTGGTGGTGGTCGGGGACTCCCTCCTAAGAGGGACTGAGCCATCCATCTGCCGTCTGGACCTGGAATCTCAAGAGGTGTGCTGCTTACCAGCAGCTTGAATTCAGGATGTGACTGAGAGGCTTACCAAACTGATCAAACCTTTGGATCACTACCCCTTCCTGCTTCTCCACGTGGGAACTAACGATACGGCCAAGAATGACCTTGAGTGGATTACTACGGATTATGTAGCGCTGGGAAGAAGTATCCAAGAATCCGGAGCGCAAGTGGTGTTCTTGTCCATCCTCCCTGTTGAAGGGAAAGGACTGGGCAGGATCGTCGAATTGAGGAAGTAAATGCGTGGTTGCGCAGGTGGTGTCGCAGAGAGGGCTTTGGTTTCTTTGACCATGGGACTCTGTTCCAGGCACAAGGATTGTTAGGAAGAGATGGGATCCACCTAACCAAGAGAAGAAGGAGCATCTTCGTAGGCAGGCTTGCAAACCTAGTGAGGAGGGCTTTAAACTAGGTTCATTGGGGGACGGTGACCAAAACCCTGAGGGGAGTGGGAAAGTTGGATACCGGGAAGAAATGCAGAGAGGAACAAGCAAGAAAGGAGGAACCCTGATTTGAATGAAGAAGATAGGGCAATCAACTGGTTGTCTGAAGTGTTTGTACACTAATGCGAGAAGCCTGGGTAACAAACAGAAAGAACTGGAGGCCCTGGCCCAGTCCAAGAAATATGATTTAATTGGGATAACAGAGACTTGGTGGGATGACTGGCAAGACTGGAGCGCTGTCATGGAAGAGTATAGACTGTTCAGGAAGAACAGGCAGGGGAGAAAAGAAGGAGTAGCACTATACGTAAAAGATCACTATGATTGCTCAGAACTCCAGTATATAGAGGGAGCAAAACCTGTTGAGAGTCTATGGTTTAAGTTTAGAGGTGCAAACAACAGCATTGATGTTGTGGTTGGTGTTTGCTACAGGCCACCGAATCAGGTGAATGAGGTAGATGAGGCTTTCTTTGGACAACTGAGAGAAGCTTCCAGATTGCAGGCCCTGGTTCTTGTGGGGTACTTTAATCACCCTGACATCTGTTGGGAGACCAATACAGCAGTACACAGACAATCCAGGAAGTTTTTAGAGAATGTTGGGGATACCTTCTTGGTACAAGTGCTGAAGGATCCGACCAGGGGCCATGCGCAGCTTGACCTTCTGCTCACAAACAGGGAGGAACTAATAGGGGAAGTAGGGATGGGTGACAACCTGGGAAGCAGTGATCACGAGATGGTAGATTTCAGGATCCTGACCAAAGGAAGAAAAGAGAGTAGTAAAATACATACCTTGGACTTCAGAAAAGCGGATTTTGACTCCCTCAGAGACCTGATGGGAAGAATCCCCCTGGGATGCTAACATGAAGGGGAAAGGAGTCCAGGAGAGTTGGCAGTATTTTAAAGAAGCCTTATTAAAGACACAGAAAGAAACCATTCCGATGCGTAGCAAGAGAGGCAAACATGATAGGAGACCAGATTGGCTTACAGGGGCAATCCTTGGTGAACTTAAGCACAAAAAAGAAGCTTACAAAAAGTGGAAACTTGGACAAATGACCAGAGAGGAGTTTAAATGTATAGCTCAAGAATGCTGGGGGATTATCAGGAAAGCAAAAGCGCAATTGGAATTGCAACTGGCAAAGGATGTGAAGGATAACAAGAAAGGTTTCTACAGGCATGTTAACAAGAAGAAGGTGATCAGAGAGGGTGTGGGGCCCCTACTGGATGAAGGAGGTAACCTAGTGACAGATGATGTGGGGAAAGCAGAAGTACTAAATGCTTTCTTTGCCTCTGTATTCACGGACAAGGTCGACTCCCAGACTAATGCGCTAAGTGATGCAAGAAGGGATGAAGATCAACAGCCCTTGGTGGGTAAAGAACAGTTTAGAAACTATTTAGAAAAGCTAAACATACACAAATCCATGGGTCCGGACTTAATGCATCCAAGGGTTCTGAGGGAGTTGGCAAATGTCATTGAGGAGCCTTTGGCCATTATCTTTGAAAAGTCGTGGAGATCGGGAGAGATCCCTGATGATTGGAAAAAGGCAAATGTAGTACCCATCTTCAAAAAAGGGAAGAAGGATGATCCAAGGAACTATAGGCCTGTCAGTCTTACCTCGGTTCCTGGAAAAATCATGGAAGGGATGCTTAAGGAATCCATTTTGAGGCACTTGGAAGAGAGGAAAGTGATCAGGAATAGTCAGCATGGATTTACAAAGGAAAAGTCATGCCTGACTAATCTGATTAGCTTCTATGGTGAGGTAACTGACTCTGTGGACATGGGAACGTCAGTGGATGTGATATACCTTGACTTTAGCAAGGCTTTTGATATGGTCTCCCACAATATTCTTGCCAACAAGTTAAGGGAATGTGGATTGGATAAATGGACAGTAAGATGGACAGAAATCTGGCTAGAAGGCCGGGCCCAGTGGGTAGTGATCAATGGCTCGATGTCAGGATGGTGGTTGGTTTCTAGAAGAGTGCCCCAAAGTTTGGTTCTAGGACTGGTTTTGTTCAATATCTTTATTAATGACCTGGATGAGGGGATGGATTGCACCTCAGAAAGTTTGCAGATGACACTAAGCTAGGGGGAGAGGTAGATATGCTTGAGGGCAGAGATAGGGTCCAGAGTGACTTAGACAAATTGGATGATTGGGCCACAAGAAATCTGATGAGGTTCAACAAGGACAAGTGCAGAGTCCTGCACTTGGGACAGAAGAATCCCAAGCATTGTTACAGGATGGGGACCAACCAGCTAAGTAGTAGTTCTGCAGAAAAGGACCTGGGGGCTACAGTGGATGAGAAGCTGGATATGAGTCAACAGTGTGCCCTTGTAGCCAAGAAGGCTAATGGCATATTAGGTTGCATTAAGAGGAGCATTGCCAGCAGATCCAGAGATGTCATTATTCCCCTTTATTTGGTTCTGGTGAGGCCACATCTGGAGTATTATGTCCAGTTCTGGGCCCCCCACTACAAAAAGGATGTGGATGCATTGGAGAGGGTCCAGCGGAGGGCAACCAAAATGATTAGGGGGCTGGAGCATAACACCTATGAGGGGAGGCTGAGGGAGTTGGGGCTGTTTAGTCTGCAGAAGCGAAAAGTGAGGGGGGATTTGATAGCAGCCTACAACTTCCTGAAGGGAGGTTCCAAAGAGGATGGAGAAAGGCTGTTCTCAGTGGTGACAGATGGCAGAACAAGGAGCAATGGTCTCAAGTTGTGGTGGGAGAGGTCCAGGTTGGATATTAGGAAAAACTATTTCACTAGGAAAGCGGTGAAGCACTGGAATGGGTTACCTAGGGAAGTAGTGGAGTCTCCATCCCTAGAGGTGTTTAAGTCTTGGCTTGACAAAGCCCTGGCTGGGTTGATTTAGTTGGGATTGGTCCTTCCTAGAGCAGGGGACTGGACTTGATGACCTTCTGAGGTCTATTCCAGCTTTATGATTCTTTGATTCTATGACAAGTGCACGCAATAATTTTCACAGAGGGGCCACTTCACAAATTTTGGTACCTGGTTATGAGCTGACTTCGGGCTCCCCAGAAGGGGCAGGGCCTTTGGCAGAAGGGGTGGGGCCGAGGGCTACAGAGAGCGACAAATAAAATGTGGGTGGGTGAAAGAGAGAAACCTGTATGTGAGAGACAGACTTTGTGACACAGATTGAGTGTGTACAGCAGTGTATATGTAATAGTGATGGTATATGTGAGACAGACTGGGGGTGTGTGACAGTGACACAGAGAGTGTGGCTGGCAGCTGCTGGGTGAGTTTCTAGAGAAGCCATGCTCTGTCTCTTTAAGGGTAATCTGTCCTGCTCTGTTGTCTTCTCCCCCACCTCCTGCACTCTTCTGAGCCACTTACCATCCATGATTCAAATTGAAGCAGCTCCACTGTGTGACAGCAAGGTAGAGGAAGGGGCAACTGACTGCACACGGATAGCTGTAATTATGCACGTTCTGCTAATTAGATGGGCAAGCAGGAGAAAAATGCTTTGCAGGCTGAATCTGGCCCTGGGCCTGATCTTGCCCACCCCTGGTTTAATAGTTAAAGGGAAACATCCTATTGAACAGCCAAGCTTTTACATAATGACAAAGTAATAGAAGCTTCATCAGTAAACCATCCATTTTATAGTTAAAATATTTTATTTGCAAATATATGTAACTAGGAATCAAGTATTAGGAAGCAGTGAGATCCAATGAATAGTGCTCTGAACTATTCTGTCTCTGGTATGTGACTTTGGGCAAGGTATTTCTCTCCATTGTAAAATGGGGAGAATGGTACTTTTCTTCTTTTAAAAAGCATTCGGTAATCAATGTACGAAGATCACTATGTAAGAGCTGAGTATTATTTTTAATTAAATACATTATAAATAATAATAACAATCTTAGTATTTTGTTCTTTCTGTGAGAGACAGAAGGAGTTTTGACTGTACTGCAGCTTGCAAAACCACCATCACCATTTTCTTTCAAATCATAACGTGAATCGTCCCCTTCACTGATAGAACATTTCCAGTACATTTATGGTTCAATCCCACAAGGACCCATGCTCACACTAAAGTACATGCTGATCTTTAAGCATGTGGGTAGACCCATTGGAATGTGGTTAAGCTTTGCCTGGCTAGTGCTAAAATTCTTGCAGGAATAGTGCAGGATTTCCAGAATCCTTTGTTGCAGTGAGTAACCAGAATGCCTTTCCTAATTTCCCAAAAAGCATTTTTGCACTGATACAAGGTAAGTAAGGTGAGATGACTTGCTTTACCCTACTTTTTAAATATTTTTTATTCTATATTTTTTCTTTTTTTTAATTTTAGTGCTTTGGAAAAAGGCCTTTTTAAAAATTATCAGTGTTCTAATTGACTTGTGATAAAGAGCACTATCTATTACAATTTCTGGCAGGTGTTGAAATACTATTGTGATGGGTGTGACTTGAACACAAAATATATGGACAGACATTCAACCAATCCTGGAGCCCAAACCTATGGGGATTTTAAGTGTCTTTGGAAAGTCATAAAACTATAGGTTAGAAACTTGTTGAGTTCTACAGAAATTAATTTTTAAAAGTTATATAATTTAGTAGAAAATTATTACTTTTATAGGTTAAATCCAACTTGTAGAAATTAATAGAAGAATATATCTCTGCTTTAGAATACTATTGATTAGCACAATAAATTACAGAGGAATTCCATATTTGCTCAGCTCTGCAGTCGATTCTACCCTGGAATCTTATCTCTGACAATAGCCAGTACCAGCTGCTTCCAAGAGCAGAACTGGGTATAGGGAGAACTAAATGAAAGATTGTGGGGGAAAAAAATCTTACACACCAAATGTGCTAGTGATTTTCCTAGCCTGCTACAAAATACAGTCACTACACATTTATAAAGTCAGCATTCACACCTTTTCTGATTCTTAATTTTGTTACCAAAGAAGCTAGTAACAATTTAACACATTCAGCCCAAACCACTTCCTAGGCTCAACTACTCTTCCAGGAGTACTAATAAGCAAAGTCTCCTTGCTGCCCTGTGAACCAGTCCTCCATTCCTTATAGCCATGCTGTTAATGACCCCACCTGCTGTAACGAGTCAGGGGAATCTATCATTAGCTCTGGGCAGGGTGCCAGCATCTGTTAAAAGCATGAGGTACTAATAGAAAAATCTTCCCACATTCATGCATGGACTCCACTGGATTTCTGTCCTCAAGGTGAGTTAGAACACTCATCTCCTGAGCATAGTGTTCAAATGTAGTATTGGTCTAGCAGCTGAATAAAATATATCAAAAGCCACTAAGATACCATATCTGATTTTGTGGCAACCCAATGTTTCACTAAAACCTAGAAAGCATCTAACTTCTTTACAGTTTTATGCAATATGGGGCTGTAAGCTGCAAGGAATATTCACACCATTTTCTTCAACCTCCATTTTTACAAATGTCTACAGTGCTGTTCTACACAAAACACCACCTGCCACTGCTGCCACTGTAGACATCTCTCCAGCAACATCACATACTAATGATGCCTGTCCAGCTCAAAAGTACAAGCTTGTTCAGATACCTACTTTGCAAATATATTCTTCCCCAAAAGCCTCCAGGAACAATCCCCTAGTTGTCAGAAAAATAGCTCATCCCTCTCAGCTTGGCATAGGCTCAGATATTCTGGAGAAAGGAGAGAGACATCATTAAACTAATTTGCATTTACAAACACAGGTAATTTCCTTGTGTTTGTAACAGAAATATTTTAATGCTCTTCAGTTCTACTGTTTGTCAGTCTGAATATTTAATAGCAACTATTGGTTCTCCAGATGTGTAAGTGCATATAATGCAATATGGTTTTATGTCTGCATCAAATATTAATCCAATAAAGAGTTAAACTATGCACTGATCTCTGGACAATATGAAATGAACATTTTCCAAGGAAGACAAAACGGTTATTTCCCTTACAAGAAAGGGTTTACGCGGGAGCAGATTAAATTTCACTGTGTAAATACAATAAAAGTCAAGATACTAGTATGCTTTTCATTAGCTGACCTTTTCATTTAAGGATTAGTACTAAGAAAACTTAACCTGGTGAACAAGGTATGAATGGAGTACAGACATTTGTGTGTATTGTATGTATGTATTATAACATCTGACCACATGAAACAAAAGTTGCTGTCATAAAAAGTATATGTATAAAATAGACATATAATGTACACAGTTAATTAGGGTTATCTAACATTTTCTATTAGAATATCAAGTTCCAGGGAGAAGAGAGACTAGAAGAGCTGTAGAACAGACACAAGTTAGGAGTAAGATGGAGAACACAGTTTATTACCATGCAAGCACACTGCCCTTCAGAGACTTGAATAGAACCCAATGTTCCTGAGTCTTTATTCCACTTTTGTCATTGTTTCAACTCACCACTGGTGGCTGATCCATAATGATAATTATATCTATTCCTTCTAAATTACTAAGAACATAAGAACACAACAATGGTCATACTGAGTCAGACCGATGGGTCCATCTAGCCCAGTATCTTGTCTTCTGATAATGACCAATGCCCAGTGCTTGAGAGAGAATGAACAGAAGAGGTACTCATTAGGGCTATGTAGACTACAGAGTTTTTTCAAAAAAGGTGCCTTCGGTGGGCTTTTTTGACAGCAGTAAACCTCATTTTACGGGGAAGAATGTCTTTTTTCAAAAGGGCTCTTTCGAAAAAAGGCAATCTTGAACACAAACAGGGCTTTTTTGAAAGAGAGCGTCCAGATTGCCTGGGTGCTCTCTTTCGAAAACGCAGATTACTTTTTCGAAAGTCTTGTGGCTGTCTAGATGATCTCTTTTTAAAGAGGCTTGTTTGAAAGAGGCTTGTAGTCTAGATGTACCCTAAGTGAGCCATCCTCTGTCACCCATTCCCAGTTTCTGGAAAACAAAGGTTAGGGACACCATCCCTGACCATCCAGGGAAATAGCCACTGATAGACCTAACCTCCATTAAATCATTTAGTTTTTATTTAAATCCTATTATTGTTTTGGCCTTTACTACATCCCCTGGCAAAGAGTTCCACAGGTGGACTGTGCATTATGTGAAGAACTAGAGATCTATTCTGTGGATCTAGAAGCTCCAGTTTTATTCCAGTCTGTTTCAATTTTATTTAAAAAAGTAAGGAATTATATTTTTAAAAGATGTTAAAAGAATTTTATGGCTGTAAAATCATAAACTCAAAACTTAAGATATGCCACAAGTTAGGAAATGCCTAAGCAACTGTTACATTGTGACACATCTTCACTTACTTGATCAGATACTATATTTTTCCCACAAGATCTCTACCTCATTCAATGCCCCGGATGGACCTGCTCAGAGAATAACTCAGAATTGTAAGTGAATCAGACTGTTATTGGTAGGAACCTTGCCTCATTTGATTCAGAAAGGTGTGTATGCTGGAACAGGGAGGTCAAGACCCACTCAATGTAAGAAGTCTATCCCTCCAACTACGGGGGAGGAACCACTAGACTCAGTCTACAAAGTGAATACATTGGACAGTGAAAGAAAACAGAAGCAGGGGCGAGGTCAAAGGTTAAAAATCAGGGCTCCAGACAGACATCAAACAAAGAAATCCAGAAAGCAAAAGTTTGTAAGGAGATCCTATGACTTTGTGAAGCCATAAATGGGGTGTGCATGAATTAGGGGGTGCAACAAGTACAGCCATAATATTAGTCAGGGGTTCTGGAAGAAGGGCTTCAATCTGATGCACCCTGCATAAATGTGTGCCAGACTCTCCCTCTGGTTACTAAAGGGCAGATGTTAGAGGAACAGTGTCTGCTACAAAACCATTTTTATAGCTTCATGCAGAAGCTGCCAGTTAATATCCCCAATGGTTCCTGGCCTTCTACAGATGGCAACCGCCTCTGCCAGCTGGTGTCGAGATGGAAGATGAGGGTAACAAACTGTACGTTGTGCAGCTGGTTAAGGAGGAGCACCAGGGAGAGACATGCGTTCCAAAGGGTTGGGATGAGGAGTGGGCATGGAGCACTCTCTCACTGCACCCACTTGAGGAAAGTGAGAGAATCAGGAAGCAAACTACTCTCACCTGCTAGAGCACATGACCAGCAATACGTAGGGTAGGCAAGCTGCGTGCTCTGGCCAACCATTGCAAGGTCATCCCAGTTCCTCCAATCATTCCAAGAGATCTCAAAGTTTGGTAATTCTAGCCAGAACCATCTTCTGGCACACTAGGGGAGTCTCCATTCCCTGTATACACAGATGGGGGTTGTGTTGCAGGGGTTCTGTCAGGCAGTCTTCCCTTTTGGTGGCTGCAATGGGCCTGGATCACTGCAACTAGCTTCCAGGTCACGAGGAGATCCTGGCAGAAGACCATCAACTCAGATAAGTCTCAGGGTTGACCTCTCAGGTGGAGATAAAGGCTGTGCTGGTTTTATGGCACCTTCAAAGGCAGCGGAGAAAAGTGTGTGTCCGCGCCATTTTGTGCCAGGCTACCTGCACCTTAAAGGAGATTCTGAAGGCAAAAGGCACAGACCTGGCTCCAGTTGAAGACCATGAAGTGTCTGCTCTCCCCTGAGGGAGAGGCAGAGGCTTAGAACACCTACAGAGACCCAGTTCAACCCCCGACAGAAAAAAATGCAGGCTCTTCTGCTGACTGATCAGAGTGCACAGGAGCGTTAAGCCAGTGACAAAGCATGGACAGAATGCACTAGCTGAGCATAAATGCTTTCAGCAAAGGAAGAGGCCTGGTCATCCTCATCTATCTCTGGAACAGGTCATCCAGCCTAAACCCTTAATCATTCCAATTCTGCAGTGGGAAGGGATTGGTGGCAGTAAGGTACCTGCTCAGATAGAGTGGTGGACCTGCCCCCACGCTAGATGGCACAGAACGCTGGTGAGAGAGAGCCCACCTGCCACCCATCCCTGATCATAAGTCCAGAGCTCTTGACCCAGATGATGCAGGTTGAGAAGGTTGCTGAATAGATCGTTTGGAAAGCCTTTACCTGCATCAGGTCTCCCAGGCCAACTCCTGGGGAATGAGGAGCACATTACCAGCACATGCCAATGGCACAAGTTCCCAAATCCAGTTCCCAAAGCACCAGTCTTGTAGAGGAGATGAAGGAATGTCTTGATACTGCTGGGACAGAGCTGGCGGAACAGCAAGTGGCCCTGATATACCCCTTGGTCTAAGGTGAGATATTTAGTTGAGCCCCAGCTAAATTTGACCAGACACTCTGGAGTGGGCATACCAACCTCCGGTGTGGTGAGGAAAGAAAACACACATACTGATACTACCTCCCAAGAAAGGGAAAGCAACCACCACAGGTTGGTGCCTACAGTTTGAGCCTAAGGTTGGGCACTGACTTGGTCAGAGTCTCCACGCTGCTCCAGGAACAATGGCCATGTCTAAGGAGGGATATCCCAGAAAGCTCTAAGCCCAGCTGCTTAAGCCTACCAGCTGTTACCTCATTGTGTTTGGCAACCACATGCCTTGTGCCATCCACAGCCAAGCAGACATCCCAGACACAAATCTAAGGTCAAGGACCTGGACAGTAAGCTGGGAAAGAGGAGGAGATGGTGGGGTTCTCTAATTGAATCAACACCCAGATTGAGGCCTTCTGGAAAAGATTGTCCTGACTCTGGGCTACAGAGGTCAGACCACGATTCTTCAACTTCTAGAAGGTGGCCTAGAATCCCAAGCCCACCAAAAGACAATCCCCTTACCTTCAGCAAGTTCTACTTTGGTACAGATAGGAGAAATGGGTGACAGAAAAGTGGGGAGTATGTCTCTGAGGCCTCATCCATAAAGATCTCCATAAGGAAGACAGTGTTACTTCTCTCTGTTGCCAGAGCCACTGTGACCAGCTCTACTTGCTTGATCTTTTCAGAGGACATGGAAGCAGGCCCATTTCTGCCCCCCCCCAGATGCCCTGTGGGAGGTCTTCTCCTCATCCATGACAGGAAGGTGCTGAGCTCATGACAAAGACCCAATGACAGTATGATCTCATCTTCAGCCCCACCCACTGGGTTTTATCAGCAACAGGGCCCAGACACTTGACTGGATGTGATGGGCTGGGATTGTCATCAGTGCCTGAGCCAGATTTTCAGTGGGAAAAAAGAGAAAATAAAGTGGGCAGGTTTGCCAATGGAGACAAGGCGGGTGCAGGTTCTGGGCTGCCTGGCATCCCTTCTTGCCAGGCCAAGAGACAATCCAAGGCACAATCTGTGGAGGTGCCACAGAAGAAGGCGATGGGTAACAGGTGGAGTAGTTGGCCACTTCTACCTGGACTTTAAAAGTGAACACCCCCAGAGCTGGCAGAAAGAAGGGCAGGAGAAAGGAGGCAACAGCTGCAGCAACAGTATCCACCTCTATGGAAGGAGCCTTCCAGATGGCACTCTAACATTTTCCATCCCTTTCTGGCATTTAAGGAAGCTCCCAGAGAGCAGGCGGCTCTGGTGGCACCTGCAATGGTTTTAGTAGTGGTAGTAGTAGCTGAGGGAAATGGAGAAGAAAGCTAAGCTGGGGCAATGATACTTCAGTCTCTCCCCCTTCTCTGTATGGACAAAGTCACCAGAGCAGAAGCCTCATACATGACTAAATCAGGGGCTGTCTTCAAGGGCAGGTGACAGGAACAACCATGGAAAGAGGAAATGATAAAGGGAAGAGTGGGGGTAGATAAAATGGAGGCCAACTGCTCCTGCCCACTGCACTTTGTAGGATGGGGTGGGGGGGCACAAACAAAAGCTGATGAGAACTAATGAAATAAAAAAGAAAGCTTGCGGGAGCACAGTAGGCAATTTTCAGAGAGGGAAACCAGCTTCTTTGGCTACACTAAGAACAGTAAATTGAGGGGTGCAGTGGTGGGGGTGTAATAGGGGATGAAACAAATGAGGGGACCTAATCCCAAGTGTAGGGGGTTTATAGGCAAGCAGGGCTGGCCCAGTTAGTAACATATGATTTCCCCTACTCTTAAAATACCAGTCATACAGTACCTTACAAACAAACTTGCGCCATTAGTGAGACTCTCTTCCCTCCACAGCATGAACACTCCCAACTAAATCTTAACATCAAGATAGAAATCATATTTGAGATTCAGTGTCCTGGATGTGTTGCGTTTAGGTCATGTAGCTCCAAGAGCTTTAGGTCAGTTCTTCCTCAGTGTTCAAGCGTTTTCTGCCATAATGCAAACTGACAAATGGGGCCTGATTTTCCACTTTAGTAGACCAAGACAACTGTAATGATGTCAGTGTGATTGTCCTGGTATAATGGAGGATCAGCCATTTTGACTATGCAGCTTCTCATAGCCCTTGTTACAGAAGACTAATAGTTTGTTCAGTATTCTAAGCACATTTATAAGGAAGTATAAAATTTCCCATATCAGCTGAAGCCAAAAGGCACCAAATCAAGTATCCTACCTCCATCACCTACCAACCCCTATTTACTAGACAAAACCTTTTTTTCAGATAGAAGAAGATATAAAATCCCCAGAATGTACACAGTCAATTTGTGCAATGCTGAACACGGTTGGGAGAAGTATCTTCCCTAAACCGTGTGGTGACCAGGTTTTACACAGAAGCATGCAAATTTTTATCTTGCCAAGAGGTAAAAGTGTAAAATTGTTGGGGCTCAACATGCCCTTCACAACTGGAGTTGACCATAAAATTATCTACCATAATATTGTATCAATGGGAAAAAATTAGAATTCAAAACTTTGTTTATCATAGTAGACAATTTGTCATGTGATAATATTGTGCTCTCTCTATGATACATAAATAGTTCCCATTACTGTAATATCTGAGCCCCTCACAGTCTTCAGTGTATTGACCCTCCAGAACAACCCTGTGAGAGGGCAGTTTCATCCCCATTTCATAGATGGGTAACTGAGGCACAGAATGAATGGTCCAAGATCACACAGGAAGGGTAGGGCAGTGTAGTAAACTGAATTCAGCTCTCCTGAGTCTCAGCCTAGTGTCCCAACCAAGTGAGAACAGAGTAATTAGGCTTTTTTTAGGTCAATGGTTCTCACCTGTATGTATTAGAAATGTCATTTTAGATATATGACAGGTGTATGACAACAGATTACTTTTCTAAAAGAGAGCCCAATTAAGGACTGCAGGATTTGACCCATTCCATATTCAGTTCGGCTTCATCTTATAAATATCATTTAAAAACTACAACTTCTGAATAAGGAGTAGTTCTCAAGCAAATGGGCTGAATTTTATAACTGTAGCACACACAGTATTTAAATGTAATATTAGCTCCATTAGGGAAGGAAATTCTGATAGTTAACAAAAATTGATTAATGCTTCCTGACTTTTTAAGTGTTTGTAATTTTTTGCACTATAGCAATGTGGAATAAGTTAACTACATGAACGCCAGTTTCTCTTTTACAACTGCTATTGCTATTCTAACAGCATTATCGGCCTCACACATGTTTACCTCAGGGATATTTAGCCAGCCATAATTGACTTTTGCTCAAAAACAAAGCTGCAGGCAAGGTTTAATCCATTTGGGTCTGCTTTCTCACCAGAAATAAATAACTATCTAAAAGAATTTTTACTAGATCAAATATGAAAATCATAGATTGGCATGAACCTGTTCAGTCTTTCCAGTTTATATTTTTCTCTGTTCTTGTCATAATTAGTAAATCTTTACATATATAGCATTGTATAATTTAACATGGTATAAATAAAGTATTAAGGGTTTGCACTTCCAATACCAATACTGATTTAATTGATATTTAATCATGTCATGCTACATCACCGGGGTATAGCTTAATAAAAACCTCATTGTTATACTAACATCAGACCACATTTCAGCTAGCAAAGTTAACAGTACATAATGGAGACTGTAAACACATGATGTGAACAGTAGTTCATCACTGGATAAAAATTTGCAGTAGAGTTGTTAGTACAGTTAATTCAATATTTAAAATTTTTCCTCATTGCAAGTATCTCATTAGTACTCTTGGTTTAAGAGTACTATATGCATAGAGTACATAAAAGAGTACATATGCATAGGGTACATAAAAGCCAGCTTTTGTGTTGTTTCCCTCTGAGGGCTACAGTATATTGCCAGCAGTCACAAGCCACCATACAGCTCTTTCAAGCACATTTATTCTTAAAGCAAAAGCATAATGAGAAAAACCAATGAAAACAGAAGGTCCTACCCATTAGCTGGATCAAAAAGAAGGTCCTGAGTCAGTTTAAATTCAGCTATTTTATATCAAATGCTCTTTCTTTGTCTCCTAATCTCAGAAAACCCACTTTGAACCAGTATATGCAAACCATTTCAGGGCAAGTTCCTCTTTAGAATTCCTGATGACTCATCTTACATCACTTCCCACTATTTTTAGCTCCTGTAGGAGTTCTGGTAACCCTCACTCATGGAATAGAACACAGCGATACATGAACCATTCACAGAGTTAATACAATAGTTCCCATGCCACTGTCAGTGCTGTCCATTTGGGGTATAATCCTGAATCCATTTAAATCAATGACAAACCTCCCATTGACTTCTATGGAATTTGGATTTCACATCTGGATGCTATTCCCAACTCTGTTGATTCATTGTTTGATCATGGGCAAGTCAGTTAATTTCTCTGTTCCTTAGATGATTTCTGGAAGTTGCTCTGAACTATCCCATGTCTCTGTTTGCTAGAAACTGGGAATGTGTGAGGGTGATGGATCACGTAATCATTATCTGTTCTGTTCCCTCCCTCTGAAGCACTTGGTATTGGCCACTGTAGGAGGACAGGCTACGAGGCTATATGGACTTTTGGTCTGATCCACTATGGCTGTTCTTATGTTCTTAAGATATCACAGTCACTTCAGGACTTAAGTTCCATGAGTATTTTTTTTTAATTCCCTATTTGTAAAATGGTAATAATTAAGTTCATCCTTGTAAAATGCTTTGCATTCCACATATGAAAGATATTATACAAATTATAAGTACATTGTTTAATGTTATTGTCTATATTTTATATAAAACGTATAATTTGCTCCTCTGTTTGTTTGTGGCACCTTAGGGTTTGTCTATACTACAGAGAAGATTGAAGCTGCTGCATTTAGACTTCCAGGATTTGAATGTGCTCCCATCAACCTCCCAATGTGTGGATGGTGCCAAAAATGATTTTAGATACTTCAACTCCAGCTTTGTAATTAACATAGCTGGAGTTACGTATCTTATGTCAACTTTCCCCATT
This sequence comes from Pelodiscus sinensis, assembly GCF_049634645.1. NCBI lineage: Eukaryota > Metazoa > Chordata > Testudines > Trionychidae > Pelodiscus > Pelodiscus sinensis. Next base: position 32,617,458 of record NC_134713.1, on the reverse strand, counting down.
AGTGTAGACCAGACCTTAAAGACTCAGGGTATGTCTACACTACAGCACTAATTCGAACTAACTTAAATTCCTCTTTACAATTCCTGATGACTCATCTTACATCACTTGCCACTAGTTCGAACTAAGCTAATTCGAATTAGCGCATCTAGACCTAAAAACTACTTCGAATTAGCGTTTTGCTAATTCGAACTAGCATGTCCACACAGTGGACCCTGAACCGAAGTTAAGGATGGCCGGAAGCAGTGCCGGCAGGCCATCAGATTAGGATTTAGAGCGTGGAGCTCCTGTCTAGGGCTGTGCTTAAAGAGACCCGATCCCCACCCCGAACAGACAGTTCTCAGGGTTCCCTGCGTGCTTGTCTACGTCGATAAGGGACAGCAGAGCAGTCCTGGCTTGGAGTGCCCTGAGTGCTCACACTCGGTACATCACAGCACTCAGCCATCAGCCTGGCTGCACTTGCCGCAGGCTGCCATCTGGAGGGGGGGTCAATCGGGGGGCTGCAGGAGAGCTTCCACCCCGAGGAGCCTGCAGAGCCACCCCAGAGAGAGGGTGGGAGAGGGGAGGGCAACTAAAATGATCAGGGGTTGGGAACAGGTCCCATATGAAGAGAGGCTAAAGAGACTGGGACTTTTCAGCTTAGAAAAGAGGAAACTGAGGGGGGATATGATAGAAGTCTATAAAAGCATGAGTGGTGTGGAGAGGGTGCATAAAGAAAAGTTCTTCATTAGTTCCCATAATAGAAGGACTAGAGGACACCAAAGGAAATGAATGGGTAGCAGGCTTCAAACTAATAACAGAAAGTTCTTCTTCACAAAGGAAATAGTCAACCTGTGGAACTCCTTGCTGCAGGAGGCTGTGAAGGCTAGAACTAGAACAGAGTTTAAAGAGAAGTTAGATAAAGTCATGGAGGTTGGGTCCATAGAGTGGTATTAGCCAGGGGGTAAAAATGGTGTCCCTGGCCTCTGTTTGTGGAAGGCTGGAGATGGATGGCACGAGACAAATGGCTTGGTCATTGCTTCAGTCCATCCCCTCCAGGGTCCCTAGTGCTGGCCGCTGTTGGCAGACAGGCTATTGGGCTACATGGACATTTGGTCTGACCCAGTACAGCCATTCTAAGCTCAGGGCTCAGGGTTGGGGGTCTCACTGGACCACCCTGATTTTCATGCACACCTGCTCCTCGGTGGTCAGGCTGGCAGCTATCCTGCCCTAGATGGCCACTTTCCTGTGCTTAGTGCGGAGGTCGTGGATGAGGTCCATGATGTCCGCACTAGACCAGGCAGGCGCCCGCCTCTTGTGGACCTGGGCAGGCTCCCGGGAGCTACCAACCTGGTCCCGGAAAGAGGCGGAGGGCTGGGTGGCAGCGGGTAGCTGGCTCGAGCCGTGCCAGGTGCAGGGTCTGCTGGCTGGGTGCTGGCAGGCTTGCACCTGGCACGGGTACCGTAGCCAGACTGTGCCCCTTTAAGGGTTCCGGGGACGGGAGGGGGGTAGAAGAGTTTCCCTGGTGGTGCCCAGAGTGTCCACCAGGGAAAGCTGGGGAGGGCTAGCCTCCCACTAGTTCGAATTAAGTGGCTATACAGCCCTTAATTCGAACTAAACATTAGTCCTCGTGGAATGAGGTTTACCTAGTTCGTACTAGCTGTACGCCTCATGGATTAGAAGCCTAATCCGAACTAGCTAGTCTGTGCCGCGTGTAGCCACGCGGCACGGAGTCCGAACTAGCCGGCATTTAAAAATGGCGCTGGCCGGCTTCATGCAAATGAAACCCGGGAAATTCAAATCCCGGGCTTCATTTGCAACTGCAGATGACTACATTACCCAAGGAGACTGAGTAACTGGGCATCTTTGGGGAAATGCTGCCTGGGACAGATCTCAGAGATACGGACTAACTCTGGGTTCAAAGAGAGGCAGAGAGGTCAACCCAGTGAACCAGAGCTGCTGCATAGCTTGGACCCACATACACCCTACCTACAGAGAATCTCCATTACAGCTGCAGTTCTTCAAGCGCACCCACGCAAGCAAGAGTCTGGGACTCTGAGTCTAGGGGTGTTCATACAGGGGTGGGATAAGTATTGTCAGCTAGATAAGTTCTTTTTACTTCTGTGTACTTTGTTAATTGATGTTATTCACTGTTAATTTGTTAAAGCCTGTTTCTTTAAGTTAAGTAAAGGGTGTTCATTCTAATGCAATCTACTAGATGTATATTATTTATTATTTGTAATTGTTGTTCTGGAGTTAGATCCAGTTTATTGCTGGAATAAGTTTATTCCTGGAGGCTCCCACGGCATACCAGTGTGTACAGGGCCAGCCAGGTGGAGGCACTGCCATTGTACATTCTTTATGAGCAAGGGACTGCAGCAAGGGGGTGGATAGGTTTTCCCCAACCAAACAACATCACCCCTGGGGTACTCAGGATCTCTTTTTATGTCAAGACCGTCAGGCACGCTGGCACACCTGTGAGTGTGACCTGCTCCCGAGTAACCCAGGGAGGAAAAAGTGAGTTACATAAGCAAAGAAAGATTTGATAAATTATATGATTTCCATTCTTATGGGTTACTTATAGCTATTGTGGTAGGTACACAAATTTCAGAGACATATGATTTTCATACTGAAGGTGTCCCTTTAAAGCCTGACTGGAGTCCTGAGATGCATGATTTCCCGTGGAGAGCCTTATGAATTACTGCTCAGCTTAACAGAATACACAAATCTGGAAAGCTTGTGTAAAATTTGTAGATCGGTTTGTTGCCTTTTAAAAAAAGCAAAACAAAAGCCAATAAAAATCTCCCAGCAAGTCATGAGTAGCAGATCATCACAGTAAAGTATAAAAGCTTAGTGCTGCTCTTTTCAAGCAGCTAAGGCTTTATCAAACCGTGCACTTTAGTATATTGTACTTACAAAGAGAATGAAATCCTGGCCCAATTGAAATCAATGGAAAAATTTCCACTCACTTCAGACGGGCCAGGATATCATTCAAAGTGTAATGAGAGGTCTTTGAAAGTCAAATAATGGGGTTGGCAGATATTTGTACTGTTTCTTAAAGAAAAGAGATAAGGGGAAGCAAAAAATGAATTGTTAAAGGGTCACAACAAATCCAGAAAAGTCCTCTGGTTGATCCAGAAGTAGAAAACCTACAAAGACCTCTTAGCAAGGATGTGATTGGGCAGTGTACAAGATGCTAAAGAAGTAAAGCTGTCACTCATAGATAAAGGTTCAAAGCTCATGATTAGTATGGCAGAGAATCTCTGTAAAAATGTTAGCTTTAATAACAACTGCAATTTTGATACAGAATAAATCTCTAAGCTCAACAGAAGATCAAGCACAGCAAAGAAAACATTGTTAGATTGTACAGCTCTGTTTGACTGCACCCTGGTGTGGGGGGGGAGGGTGTTCTCAAAACAGCAATACTTAATAAATGAAAATAAGAAAATAAATGAAAATGTGATGATGTACTCACTAATAGCAATGTTAAATCCTTTGATCAATGTAAATTAAAACCACAGTTGCAGAATTCAATTTTTCCTTCTACAGATAAATCTTTAATGTCTTTCATCCTAAATAGTGATAGAAATGTAGCTGTGTTAGTCTGGTGTAGCTGAAGCAAAATACAGGACTATGAAGCACTTTAAAGACTAACAAGATGGTTTATTAGATTATGAGTTTTCGTGGGCAAGACCCACTTCCTCAGATCAAATAGTGGAAGAAAATAGTCATAACCATCTATACCAAAGGATACAATTAAAAAAAAGAACACATATGAAAAGGACAAATCACATTTCAGAACAGAAGGAGGTTGTGGGGGGGGGGAAGGTAAATGTCTGTGAGCTAATGATATTAGAGGTGATAATTGGGGAAGCTATCTTTGTAATGGGTAAGATAACTAGAGTCTTTGTTAAGACCCCTGCGCAAAGTGTCGAATTTTAGCATGAGTAACAGTTCAGAGGATTCCCTTTCAAGTGCAGTTTTAAAAGGCTTTTGAAGCAGTATGCAGGTAATTAAGTCGTTGAGACAATGTCCTTTCTGGTTGAAATAGCAAGAAACTGTTTTTTCTTTGTGATCCTGTCTAATATCTGTTTTGTGGGCATTGATCCTTTGGTGAAGTGTCTGAGACGTTTGTCCAATATACATAACAGACGGACACTTTCGGCACATGATAGCATAAATTATATTTCTGGATGCGCAGGAATATGTGTTCTTGATCTTATAACTCACTTGGTTAGGTCCAATAATGGTATCAGCAGAGTGAATACGTGGACAAAGCTGGCAACGGGGTTTGTTGCAAGGGAAGGTACCAGGGTTGGTATTAGTGTGGTATGTCCTGTGGTTGTTGGTAAGAATCATCTTGAGGTTAGGTGGTTGTCTATAGGAGACTATGGGTCTGTCTCCCAGAGCCTCTTGGAGTATGGTATCCTGTTCCAGTATAGGCTGTAGTTTATTGATAATGTGTTGAACAGGTTTAAGTTGGGGGTTGTAGGTGATGACAAGTGGTGTTCTATTGTTGGTTTTCTTGAGTCTGTCTTGAAGTAGATGGTTTCTAGGTATTCATCTGGCTCTTTCAATTTGCTTTTTTATTTTTCCGGGTGGGTAGTTGAAGTTTATAAATGCTTGGTAGAGATCCTGAAGTTTCTGGTCTCTGTCAGTGGGATTAGAGCAGATACGGTTGTATCGAAGGGCTTGGCTATAGATGATGGATCGTATGGTGTGTTCTGGATGGGAGCTGGAAGCATGTAGGTAACTGTATGAGTCAGTGGGTTTTCTGTAGAGAGTGGTGTCTAATTTTCCATTGTTGATTTGTACTGTGGTGTCCAGGAAATGGATCTCTCATGTAGAATAGTCCAGGCTGAGGTTGATGATGTGGTGTAGGTTGTTGAAATCTCTGTGGAATGTCTCCAGTGTTTCTTGGCGTCCAGATCATAAAGATGTCATCGATATAGCATAAGTAGAGAAGAGGTAAAAGGGGATGGAAGTTGAGGAAACATTGTTCTAGGTCAGCCATAAAGATATTAGCATACTGTGGGGCCACGCGTTTTTTTAATTGTATCTTTTGGTATATATAGTTGTGACTATTTTCTTCCACTATTTGATCTGAGGAAGTGGGTCTGGCTCACGAAAGCTCATCATCTAATAAACCATAAATGCAGAATGGGGAAAACTGGATTGGTCAGAGCACTGCTGAGAAGATTCTGTGGTGGATCACAACCTCAACATGAGTCAATAATGCAATGCTGTTGCAAAACAAAAAAGGAAGTGCCAATTTTGGGTTACATTAACAGCGACATAGCATAAAAGTCATGTGAGGTGATAGTATCATTCTACTCAGGACTGGTTAGACCTCAGCTGATGTACTGTGTCCAAGTTTGGTCACCAATGTGTAGAAATGATATGAAGAAACTGTAAAGGATACAGAGGTTAGTGACAAAGATGATCAAAGAGATGGAAAGCAAGCCATATGAGAAAAGACTGAAGAAACTGGGTATGTTTAGCTTGTGAAAGAGGAGGTTGAAGGGGGATAGGATAGAGGTCTTTAAATACTTGAAAAGTTACCTTTAAAAAGATGGAGAAAAGTTCATTGTTCTTGCCACAGAAGGCAAGACAAGGGGCAATGGGTCCAAACTGCAGCACAGCACATTTAGATTAAGTCTTAGAAAAAACTTTCTAAATGTATGAACAGTAGGATAATGGAAAAGACTGCCTCTGGAAATTGTAGAAGATCCTTCACTGGACGAAGGTTGTGCCCACGAAAGCTCATGACACCATCTACATTTTTTGATAGTCTCCAAGGTGCTGCAAGACAATTTGTTATTTTTTACATTTTTTTCTTTTACTTTGGGTATTCCCGAAAAGGCATTTCTATTGCTTTTCTGTAGCTATCATAATCTGACAGCATACTCAGTGTTGAAATTTGTTTTGCTATATATGAAAATGTAATGAAAATATTGTCAAAAGTTGGTGGCTATTGATAAATTATATGCAAAGTGAAGTAGCACTTTGAGGATATTAAATTAAGTGGCAAGTATGCTGATTGCATGAATTATTGTCCATTGGACATCTGTGTTTTAGAAATAATGAAATAAATTAGACTTGGCAACCTATGTGAATGATCAGTTTAGCTCACTGATTACCACATTGAAAAATGTTCTTGGTCAATGAATTAAAATAGAGGTTGGTATACTGGAAATTTGGGACTTACAGCTTCCTAAAGAGTGGTGGAAATCTGTGGGTTGCTTGGTAGTAAGTTTAGCTTCAAAACAAGTAACAGAGAGGCAAGGGGGCAAACAGAATCATCCATCAGAGCAAGTTATAGCACATATTTCTGGAATATTCTTCCTGAGGCTCCCATAGAACACTGAACACACCTCTGCTATCTTACCTGTTAGTAAATTAATGATGGTTAGACTGAGGGCAGAGTGGGGATAGCTGGCACTTTATCTAGAAAAAATGTTTTAAATATATAACTATACATTTGCCCCTACCCCAACCCTTAACCTATCACATGCCTAATCATCTTGCAAGCTCTGTGAAGCAGATCCTAATGGTTCATATATATTGCACAGCACCTAGCAGAATGGGGCCTACTCTGATATAAATACTGGTAAATTATAACTTCTCTATATTGCAATATAGATCAGTCATTGGAAGCCTCATCTCCATGTATCACCTATTCATCAGTATGCCAACATTGGTGGTAAAGACTATGTGTTGCAATAGCTGGCCATCAATCCAAGATGAAGTCAGGGGACAGCACCTTGTAAGGTTGTTTTGGTATCTGCACATCTGTGGTTATTGTATTTCAACAAGTGGTCAGTCTTCCCCTTTCCCATCTGGGAGGACTTCCTTTCCTGACTCATATGCTGTCTGATAGGGGTACGCATCCAGATTTCAGCTTTCTCAGATGCCAGAGACTCTTCCATGCTAAGATGCCATGCTAAGCTTCTTTTGTGGACGTTGCTGGCCTTCCTGTCCCGGTATCTTTAATTTCATTCCCTAGCTGCACTGCAGAATGATCAATAAGATACCATACAGTGCTTCAATCAGTGTTCTGTCTTCAATTGCTCCTGCAAAAAGAACTTTTCTTCACTTTTTAAATTTTTTATTACCAAGATCAATAAAATCAGAATTATGAATCTGTCTAGTCTCCATTTGCCATAGTCAGTGTTTATGGGGACCTGCTGATCTCTTAGTAATGGTCATGTCAAGGGGTGATTTTTTTTCTTACTAAATTTATCTTAATTACTTCCTCTGAGATTGTAGAGGTGGCCTGGCATGCATTCTCCATGACTTCCTGTCTCTGTCCTGGCATACCTGATTTATAAAATTATGCCTTCTAATTTTAAGCCCTTTCTATTCATGTGTAGCAAATCTTCCGATAATCTTTAGGAATGATCCTCCCAAGAAGGCTGTAATTTCTATTCTGCGGAAGCTTTTTGGTTTGTGTGAATGATTTTTAGTGCAATTTCTAATCTACCTTTATTAACAAAGGTTTTGGAGAAGATCATGGCAGTTTAAATTCAGGCTTATCCTGTCAGAAATCATCTGGATGGAAAATACTCTACTGTCTTCCTGTCCCTATTGCAGAACTGATTCTAATTTCATGTGTTTGTGTGTATTTACTAAGATCCTTGTCTTGCTGGCAGTAGATTTGGTTTATGTTACAGTATAATTTCACTGTTTTAAAATGACACACTTTTATTCTCCCAGAACAGGCTTGAAAGTTTTCTGCACAAAACAGTTTTCATTCATATTTTCACCACATTTCAGCTTGAGACTCTTGGTAATCGCCACAGAGATCTTGAAATTTAAGTCCATTTCATTCTCTACACCAAAGTTCTTTGTCACAGAGCAATTGCCTAATTTTATCAACAGCTGACGAATTGAGGCTAGCTGAAAATGTTCTGGAACAAAATATGGAAAACAAATACTTTTATTATATTTGAAAATCATCCTACATGTTCCAAAAACTATAGGGTAACTGAGTTTTAAATGTATGCCTTTTTTTGAGTTATCAAGAAAAATAACATATTGCACTGCATTTGCATATTCTCTGCCCGATGCTTTTTGCGCAAGAGGTTTTTGCGCAAAAACAAGATCCTCCTTTTTTGAGGCGTAAGGATCTTGTGCAAAAGGGTTTTTTTTGCGCAAAACGGACCCATCTATATTGGTTGTTCTTGTGCAAAAACCTCTTGCGCAAAAAGCATCGGAAGAGAATATGCAAATGAAGCGCGAGAAGTTGCTAATGAGTGCTTCATTTGTATTGCCTCTTCCACAAAAAAGAGGCGCAGTGTAGACATAGCCAGAGAGATCTATTAAATCATTTGTAGACACATACACACACCTCTTGATGTTAGCATGTCAGAAATATATAAATTCCATAGGGCTGTTGCTTTGTGGATTTTCAAATGTATTGTTTAAACATACTCTGTAAACCTTAAAGTGGCTAGCATATCACATTTAATTATATATATTTCTTGTATACATTTGGTGTGATATGAAGGAAGGAAGATTAAAGAAACAGATTGGAACTGTGTGATAGGGTGGGTATTAGGCCAGGAGGGCTTAAAGATCTGTGGGTGAAGGACGTCCTGCCCTTCAGATGCACTGGGCATGCTCCAAGGCCTGAGGTAGTATAAAAGGGAGCAGCTCCGCTCAGTCTGAGCTGGACATTGGAGAGGAAGGACCTTCTAGAGGACCTTCAGGGGTGGACAAGCCTGAAATCCAAAATACAAAAGCCAGAGACCTTGGAGAATATATTGAGCCCCCAGACCTGGTGGAACTCTAGAAAGAGACTGGCACTGGAGAAGCCTGATGGAGCCTGATGATCCTGAAACTACGAGAGCCACCCCAGTGTCAGTACTGGTAAGAAGTGACCCAGAGAGGGTGTATGAGTGGTATCTCCCACGCAACTGAGGTCTGTATATTGCAGTGGGATTCCCTGCTGAGTGAGTGGTAGATCACTCCTGCACTGATAGGGCCCTAGGTTGGGGCATATTGGAGTAGAGTGGGCCTGGGCCCCTCTACTGGGGCTGCTGCCTCAAATCCCTGAGACTCTAGCCATTAGGCAGTGCTGCCCTGACCCCTAGGGCTATGTTACAGAGTGTGGCTATTGGCTGCACTGCCCTGGGATGGGGCATATTTACAATGTAACAAACTGTTCTATATATACGAAGGCTTAGCTCTAGAAAACTGTACAAACAAAGGTGCTTACATCTTTATTAGACAATTCAACATGGTATTCTAAATCCAAATATTTCATGTCTAATATGAGTGTTCAGATGCCTACATATAAATGTCAGTCCCTAGCATTTGACAATATTTTAAAATTGTGTCTACCTTTGTTGAAAGGTGAGGAAATCAAACTGCAAGCAATGAAAAGCCTGACCTGTCTTTTGACATGAATGCTTGATGAAAGAACAAGAGAGCAGAGGCATGCCAACTTGGCTACAGGCAGGAGGCCTGGAGCCTAACCTAAAGCAGAAGCTGGGATGATAGCAATTTTAGGGTTTGGATTAGTTTTTCCATTATTTGGTATTATTAAATGACACAATGCCTCCCAGGCTGAAATTATTTTAATAAGCTTTGAATCACAGAAGTCAGAGGTGATAAATATACCCTGTTAGGTCACCTAGTCCAATTCCTTGGCAGCATTGGACTGTTTCAGTTATTACTGACCATTATTATGAACCTGTGAAATCACAGCTCTGAAAAATTTTTGCAACTTATTTTCTACTTAAGTAAAATTTTAAACAATAGATTTGAATTTACTTACAGAGCAAAGAAGGATGGCTGTTACTATGGGTGTTGAAATCAAGAAGCAAGCTAAAGTGTTCAGCATCATAGAACTATGAGAAAAGCATCTCCAATTACTTACCAGAAAACATGTCTATGCTGACATTAACAGGGAAAATTGTTTCATAAATCAATTTGGCTGTAACCTTCTAAATAAAAATGCATCTCATCTTGAGATGCTATGACTTTGCCTTATACCTCAAAGGATAAGGTGACTTAGTATTAAAGAAAAAGGGTTGTTCTTTGTTCTCTACGCTCAACATGACATTCTATTATCAGAGAAATTATAAGCACTCACATTAAATACATTGCCCTTGACTCCTGAACTGATACACAACTGCAAGGAATCTTCCCCTCCATCCTTCTATTTCTCCATCGAGAAACAAAAAAAATCTACTAGATCTATCTCCATTGTATTGCAGTAAACTTCATCTTTGCCCTTCTTGTCCTTTTCCCATTGATGTCTAAAACTCAGGACTGATCCTACAATTACTCTGCATGGACAAATCTTTGCACCTGTATTGAACCCCATCAACTTGATCTACTAAGACATTGCTTGTAAACTGTTTAGGAGCTACATCTTGGCTATCAGCCTCTATTCAGTGTACATTGTTACGTTCACAGCACACAGAGATATTAGGCAGAAACATAAAATACACTTGCTGAAAAGCTGAAACTTAACACTACTTTATTTCTTAATCTTCAGAACATACAAGAACTCGGAACACAGAGACACAACATAGACTGCTTCCTAAAACACACAGACACAATTTGTGCCACTGATTCTCTGCAGAAAGACCCAGGTCACATGCTTCCCTAGAAAGCCTCCATTCCAGCAGGCAGAACCAAGACATTTGAAGTGACAGCTTGTAATTTTTACACTGTTTTTAACACATCACATGATTAATCCAATCCATGGTGAGCAAAATGTTTAAACTTAAGCATATGCCTAAGCATTTTGCTGAACCCTGGCCTAAATGTGTAAAATCAAAAGCCTTTTCCTCAAATAATCCCAGACCTACTAGAAGGGCAAAAAACTCTCCTCTCTTGTCACCCTAGAACCTCCAGATTGTTGTGTGACAGAATTCATCAAACCTATTGGTTGTTGTTTGGGACAGAGCATAGCATGTCTACTCTATTCAGCCACTCCTCCAGCTATCTGACTACGACCAGTGGAATGAAGGATTTGGAGGCACTGTTGTCTCTTATATGCAAACTTCACTTTTTGGACCTCTTCACCTGCAAATCCATTCATTTCTATTTTTACTATTCTTCAAAAAAAAAGACCACCAATCAAAAGCTTTTGGCACATTTTACAATCTTTTCTCAGATATACAGACTCATCAAAATTACTCTAAGATCAGTGCAGGGTGAACATATGTTTTTACACTATTTATAATGTACTTTTTATTTTCTTATTCGTTCCCAAAATAAACATTTTACAAAAACATGTGCGAAGGCAAGCTCCCTGCCTGAAGGAGTGTTCAATCCAGTATTAAGATTATGCAATGGGACAGGGAAAAGAAGGAAAAGCACAAGACAAGACAGGGTAATGTTTACAATAGTAATACCGCATTGTCCGAAAGGGACTTAAAATTCTCCTAGTTCCTGAGAACCAGGCTGTATATCTTATCTGTGTGGTTATTTCTTGGAAGTGGGGAGGCTGCATAGAAGATGCATGCTTTATCTTAGCCTTTGTCATCTCCTTTGCTTTCTTTACCTGTTCCCCTCCCCCTGCCACATTCTGTTGACATTTACCTGCTTTTGACTACCTGTGTGTCTAGGACTGTTTGGTTGGATTCCAAAATGCAGAGCCAACCAGGTATGACCTAATTCTCTCCCATATCACAGAATATTTTGAGAGAAAGAAATACCTGCTCCTCCACAGAGAATTAGCTCTCACCCCAAGTACAGACAGTCCAGTGTTACTTCAGGAGGTAGAAGGAACTGCATATATAGAGACTAGGCTCGTTATTAAGTCACTGTCTTTGCACATTCACTTGTTATCTATTCACCAGCATTTCAGGAGTTATCATCTTTGACCACACAGTACCAACTGACACACACAGGTTATATCCACAGTTAACATGGCATGCAAAGCACAAGCACCATACATGCAGCTAAAAGCAGTGAATGGCTCCAGCAGTGGGGAATGGTTCTGGCAGCTCCCCACAGCTGAAGCTATGGCAAGGAAAGTCTCCAGTAGCTGGTGTGGAAGCAGGCTTTTTGCTGGCCTTGCGCATATTGCCATCCAAGCAAAAGGTCAAGTTCCCCTTGATGAAAAACCTTACACTATGTAACTTAAAGATCAGCGACGAACAGGAACCAAAACCAGACCTGAAAAATTCATGTAAAGTTTGTGCTGGTTGTGCTGACTGTGCCATGCCCGATAAGGCAGAAAAGGAAAAACAGGAAACCATCTCACCCCCTTACTCCTGTCACTTAACAGACAGGGTCTGCTAGCCTATCACAAAAAGCGTGAGAAAGCTTTCTCTATAAAACAGCTTCCCCTCCTGTATCAAATTGAGGAATCCTGAATAAACATTGGATGGCGGAATATGAGCCAGGTCCGAGGACTGATCACCCGAGTGCCACCTCCCGCTCACCGAACCAAACGAGTTCCTGTAAAGCGTAACGTATACCAAACATAACGAATACCAAATATGTTGTTGTTGTAGTTTGAGTGTCTGTTAAATGTAAGTATTGTTATCTGAAATTGTTTAGAGGTATTGGTAAGTAGTACAGGCAGTCGCCGGGTACATCAGTCCGACTTAAGTTGGACCCCTAGTTACGAACCGGGGGGGGCCCCACTAGTGCGGGGTACCTCCCCCACTGTCGCCACCTCTGGCAGCACGGAGGGTGCTTCCCCCCAGCAGACCAGGGAGATGCGGAGCAGCTTTTCTCGCCACAGAGGACGCGGGCGGTGGGATCGCTGAGACGCGCCGCGGTCCCGCCGCCCGTGTCCTCCGTGGTGAGAAAAGCTGCTCCGCGTCTCCCTGGTCTGCTGGGGGGGGGTGCAGCCTGTAGTGTTAAAAGTTTTAACCCGGGGACTGCCTGTAGTGTTAAAAGTGTGAGATAAATGATTAGACTTATCAGTAACACTGATGTAAATGTAACTGTTAATAATCCCTAGTCCCTTGTTAACAACTATTGGGATTTAAAGAAACCTCAAGGAATTTTCTTTACTGTATTGCATTTTGCTTATTGGACATTCTAATAAGTATTTGGTGCCTACATATGTAAGAAATTGATAAAATAATAATTTATATGTAGAAGCACTTTAATAAAAGTTTAAAAGATATTTGGTAATAGTTTGCCAGTTTCTGCGCCTCTCTGGGACTAGCCACATTTCTGAACCTTTTACTTTAAACTACAGCTGGCAAGCAATTAGAAAATACACCAGTTGGCCCTTTGCCAAATGGTCAACATCTATACCCGACCAAATTTCTGTGCAAAAGCCCTGTATTTTCTTATACCCTGACTAGTAAATTATATTTGTAAAGGTGAATATCCAAGTATTCATAGGGAAATTACTACTCAAATTGAATTGTGTAATGTTAGCCAGGGTATAGCTATGCTACTACCTGTGTTAAGCATCTGAACACGTCCATCATGAGCTAGAGATTTCCAGAACTCTAAACAGAGTCAAATGGCAATGAGTGCTCATGCAGTTAGTAAAATGCTGAACTTTCACTCCTGACCAGTCTGATTCCAGAAAGCTCACTAACAATTTTTATGAGATTCTTAAATGCTTGCTTTGGTTTGTAAATCTTTTCTCTCCACCAATGTATCTTTAGTAATAAACTCACTGTTTTTGACTATCTAACTTCGTAGCACGTTTGCCCTACATTATAATATTAATCCTTTCAATGTGGGCAGGAATGAATAAATGCCAGTAGTAGTGTGAAATGAATGAAAGAAAGGAGATGAAGTATATGTACTATAGCCACTTCATCATAAGATGTCAAAATGAAAAGTGTTGTGCCTTTCCCCATAATGTCATACTAATCCACCATTGTCCTTATATAAAGTAGAGCTGCTCTTTTGCATCTAACATATGTCCAATAAGTAATAGAGCTCCAGACATGATAAGTACTCTACTTTAATTTTTACATCACAAGACACTGTGCCATGCACAAGCTGTGCAGAAAATTATGCACATTACTATGCATTTTCTTCTAAGTGTATTAACATTTGTCCAAAAATTGTATTATGGTTTTTCATATCACTTAATCTCCCATTGCTGTTACCTGACTTTAAAAAACATACCAATTAGACAGGGAAGACAACTTGAAAGTGCATGGAATTCCTACAGGAGACAGTGCATTATAATGCATACCCTCAATTCTCTGCAGGATTCAGCAGGCTGCAGATCAGTCAGGACAGATTCTACAGGGAAACACGGTACTTTTCAGCTGTCTGTACTGGATATAATCATACATTATATGATGCAGAACGATATATTATTGTGTGTCAAATGAGCCTAATGCTGCTCCTTTTCTCTGTTTCTGCAACCTCGGATGTTGCAAAGTCAAAACAGTTAAACCAAACTTGCTATGTATTTGGGGCTGAAATTGTGTCAGCAATGTGCTGGGTATTAAATTTTAATCTGTTGCCTGTCATGGCTGACCAGAGGCAGTTTCCTGAATAAGAAGCATTTGATGCCAACAGTCATCCCATATTACAGATCAGCCCCCATAACTACACATACACCAAAATCTGTGTATAAAATTGAATATTAGCATTCACTAGGAGGTATAAATATAAATAAATTAGGCAATGCTGCTGACTTTACTAAACCCAATAACACATTTTACACATCCTACAAAGATGGTCTGGCTTTAGGTATGGGGTTGGACTCGATGACCTGCTGAGGTCTCTTCCAACCCTATGATTCTGTGGTTCTACTTATAAAAATTCTCAAGGAAATGAATTGGCAGAGTAATGACTTTAAATTTCACTAAGGGAGTATCTCAAGTTCTCACTGCTAGTCAGTGGCAGAATCTGAATAGAACCCAGGTCCTGACAATGAGAGCATTGATCTAATGTCACTTCCTTATCTACAACTGGACAATTATTTTGGAGCTATAAACACACACAGAAAATGCAGCAGATTCAAAGCAGGCTGATTGAAAGTGGATAATGGAAGTTGAAGGGTACTGCACACTGAATAGTGAGAGAGAAAAAGGATGAAGATTAAAATGGGGTTCTAGAAATAAAGATTGAATATATACCCTAAATAACCCCTTCACTATGGCAGCCAAGTTCCAACACCAGACTTAGCCGCTTCTTTTGAACATGATTTAAACTAAGACACTCACTTTGTGTTAATTTGTAGCCTGCCAGAAGTAATACTTTTAATTTGAATGATTTCACCTTTAAGGCCATTATAAATTATTCCAGTGCTACAGGTGTGGAAGCCATAATGGTAACAACTTCCATTACATTGTAATTATCCACAGCTCAAACTGAGAAAATGGTTCCAGAAAGGAAAATTGCAATGGCATGGTATTTTTAGTTCACTGCCACACCTCTCACCTGTCCCTCATTTCAGATGCAAATGTTCCTCCATTCCACAGAACCCTGATGTTATCACTCTATTATTACTGTAAAGTATTTACAGTGCATTAGAAGTGCTCAACTATGAAACTGTAGCTAGAGAAAATGTTGCTGATGGGGGGGGAAAAGAATCCATAGCTTCTCTCTTCTTTTAACACTGTATTTAGTGCTTGTCAAAATGACCAGATCCCCAGTCCCATTCATGGAAGCCCACTATCCACAGTGTAGGTGCAGCAGCAGTCATACATTTTTCCCACATTGCCCCACAAACTTTGCCCAGGCATGTTGATCCTAACAGAAAAATGAACCAAGTAGTACTGAGCAGGGGCAAATGGGGCAATGATTTTTTTTCACTTTATCCTCCAGGAAATGGTTTGAGACCTCACAGAAAACAGAAGTGTAATTTACTATCGGAGGCTGCCCCAGGGAGCATAATTTCTTATAGGACATCAAACAATCTTTACATGATCACTTTTTAACATTACCAACTGGACTGGATTCAAGCAAGTGGCCAAGAGGCAGCCTCTGGCGTCTTTCATAAAAGTCTGCAGTGGGGTGCAGTGATAAATGGCAGTCACTGTACTCCGTTCTAAGCACTTCAGGAACACTTTCCAGCCTGAGCTACTGAAGTGGCAGGTGAAGGACTAATTTACACTCTCCACACAAACACTTAGTTCTCTGATGAGGATGGCAAGCTTCAAAGGCTTAGGAATGCCAGTGGCTGCTAACAGGTACTCTATGGCTGCGTCTAGACTGGCAAGTTTTTCCGCCAAAGCAACCGCTTTTGCGCAAAAACTTGCCAGCTGTCTACACCAGCCGCTTGATTTTGCGCAAAAGCACTGATGTTCTACTGTCTGAAATCAGTGCTTCTTGCGCAAATGCTTTGACGTTCCCGTTCGGGCAAAAGCCCTTTCCAGAAATGTTTTTGCGCAAGAGGGCCAGTGTAGACAGCTAAAAACTGTTTTGCGCAAAAAAGCCCCGATGGCGAAAATGGCGATCGGGGCTTTCTTGCGCAAAACCGCGTCTAGATTGGCACAAATGCTTTTCTGCAAAAAGTGCTTTTGCGCAAAAGCGTCCGTGCCAATCTAGATGCTCTTTTCCACAAATGCTTTTAATGGAAAAACTTTTCCATTAAAAGTGTTTCCACAAACTCATGCCAGTCTAGACGCAGCCTCTCTCTTTTATCCAGTCCTTGGTGTCTGCCCTGCAACCTGCACCACTAGTGAACACAGGAACCTCATGGATTTGGTGCTGTGCTAGGAAGTATAGCATTACTGTTTTCAGTGGCAGCATGCATAAGAGGCAGGGGAAAGCATTGCCTTCCCAAAGCACCAGTCTGGCCCCACCCATACTCCATCCCAGAACACCTACTATAGGTGTATTGGGGGAGGAGTGTTGCTGCCCCTGAGTGCTCACATTCCTCATGGCTCTAGGGCCAAAGAGGCTGGGGCCATGCACCATCCACCCTCCTCGTGCTCTAGGGCCGAGGAGGCTGGGGCCATGCACCCTCCACCCTCTTTATGGAGACTGGGGGTTACATGCTGTCCGCCCTCCCCATGCTCCAGGGCCAGGGAGGCTGTGGCTGTGTGCTGCCCATTCTCCCGGGTTACAGAGGCCTGAGCCGCATGTCTCCCTACTCCCCTGTGGTACTGGGATGTTGGGGCTTGGACCCCTTGGGGACAGGGCCTAGGTACAAAGGGTGGGGCTAGGAAAGGTCTGGGAGCTTGCCTCCCCCAGCCCTACCTTCCCCCCGCTCCCCATGACTGTGTTCCTCCCAAAGGTCCCTTTTAGTTACTGGGTTCCTTCCTAAAATTCTTCTCCAAGGTACCATTTTCCTCTCAAGGTCCTTCCATTTCTATGATTCCATCCCCTCACACCTTCTCCCTTACTAGCAGCAATCTCCTGGCTGCAACGCCCGCTGGGGGTAGGGGGCGTCTATATTTTCACTGACACAAAATCAGGGTCATGCCAACTTCTGTGGGCTCCAAACTGAATCCATGCTGTCCTGGTTCTCTTCTGTAGAAGTTTCCCTACTTTGTGCAAAATATCAGACTTTCCTTAGCCAAGTCATGGCACCAGCAGCTAACAAATGTTACCCCTTCAGGTTCACTGGCCCCATACGTTTTTGTTTAAGGTAGGGGAAGCCTGCGACTTTTTACACAACTTTGAGAGACTAAGCCTGAGGAGCTTCTGTGTGCTCTGTGGTGTGTGCACCTCAGACCAGACCTACTCAGTCAAACCACCAGGCACAGGCTTTATTCTGTAAAGACTATAAAACAGGATTACAGTTCAGCAGCCTCCTCTCTACTTGCAGCCAACGTGCTCTCAAATCAGTAAGGGCTGAGACCTTGATGGGAGACAGAGGGCACATCCTGGCAAGAACGAATATGCTACATCTTGTAGTCCACAACTTTGTAGTTCTCAGGGCTGTTGTTGAAACATACTGGACCTTGGGCTACAAAGAGATGAAATTCTCTATCTTGTGCTACCGAACCTCTGAGTCAGTTATCCCTCATCTTTTAAAGTTGCTTGTATTCTTTTGGGGGGGGGATTTGATGGGGGGGGGCTGAAATATAGTTATAATTTCACTTTTGGGACTCAGCAGGTTGAATGGTATATTCTCTGCAATTACCCTTATGTGTAGGAAAACCAAGCTCCAGCTACTGGAGCTAGAACATTGGTGACATTAAATTAATTATTAAATGCTGATACAATATTTGTCTACTGCTCACAGGACAATCCTGGTAATACAGTAGAAGCATTTCAACTAAATAGCTTCAGTGAACAGAGACTGTATTATCTTGGCAGGCTTATTCTTTTACCAGGTACTCATGGGAACTCTAGGTTGTTTTTGTGAAGTACAGTACTTTACATTTAATGATAATGTCTCTAATTGTGCTGTAGCCAAATGGACTTTCCTTTATCCTCCTTTGCTATTATAACTGCATTGCCTAATTATCTATTATTCACCCACTAGCAAGTTTCTGCCTCCCAAGCAGAAAGTCATGTGCATTGGCTTCAACAGTTCCCATTTAACTTTCAGTGGAATAATAACCTAAATCATATAGGATGAATTGACTCACCAAGTAGAACAAGATTGGTTAGAACTGCAACTTATTCATAGACCAGATTTTCAGAAGAACTCACCTCCCACTAAATTTAGCAGCCAGATTTTCAAAAGAACTCGGCACTCAGCACCCAGAACCTCTTTATGGCCTATAGTTCCCATTCTTAGAAATTTACAATTTAAGATGATCCAGCTCCCAAATGGAAAATTCCTCCTGACTTTAATTGGATTTGGCTCTGACTCTTAGCTTATTTGAATAATGAAGCTTTTTTACTTCCGTAGGAGTTGAGTCTGCTCAGCACCTTTCAGGGATCAATCAGCCATAGATACAGTTAGCCCTAAGGCCTTAATCCTGTAACAACAAATATATGCTCATTTAACTTGGCTCACGTTGATTTCAGTGGGACTGTTCACAGTGCCAAAAGTTAAACACATCGGTAAGTATTTACAAGAACAGTACCTATAGGCTTGATTCTATACCATTAATATCAAAGGGAACTTTATGTTAGTTCATTAGGAGCAGGATTAAGCCCTAAATCAGCAAACCAAACCATCTTTCCTATACTATTATATACAAAGAGTGTGGAGGACAGGTAGAACCTATATTTAAATTTTATTTTTAAAGAAATCAACTGATCTGAACTGTAAAAGCCAACTGATCATTACTAACACCCTAATTAAAGAGTTGCTCATTCTTTCACCCAACAAATAATATTGGTTTGCGGTAAAAGTTTCAAAAGTACCTAAATGATCATGAGCCTAAATCCCACTTATAATCAATAGGCGCTTTTGAAAAAAATGTATCCCCTGAACTTTTTCTAAAATAGACCTCCCGAAAGACTGCTGAAAGTTGAAGTGGGTGGAGGGACAGCTGCCCATCTTTCTCTTCTACATTTTTATTTACAGCGACTGTCATTAGCTGACTGTTTTTTAATTCTCACTCTCCTCTACTTCTCTTCCCCCTTTCCCCCATTTATTTTTATCAGAAAAAATCCTGTATTCACATATATCGCCCATTTCAAAGCTCCAGTGGGTAGCTGGGAAATACTTTAGAGATCAGGTGAAATGAATTCAAGAAAAGAGAAAATGGTCTTTGGTTCTGCTCTGATACCTTTTACTGAAGAATCACTGCAGAGATGTGAATCATCTTCATTGTGCTGTGCTTTGTTTCTAGCAGGCATTTCCACAGATCCCTCCTGCTTCTTTTGTCTCCCAGTTTCATATACAGCATTTTTCCCTTGGTCACTATGACATTAAGGGTTTAGTAGCAGCTAGAACATACAATGGGAAACACAGCAAGACTGAAAAAAAAAATCTTGTAATGAAGAATATCAATTAGGTAATAACATCAAGAAAAATGGGAAAACACAGGGAACTTCAGCTCTCTTGGCTTAAAGCAAAACATTATAACAACTAAAATCCCTACTTTAAATAAACTGAAAACGAGCTTCACACAGACAACAAGGTAATTTGTCTTTATTGGGAAAGTCGCTTGTTAGAGAGAATGAACTAATAAGTCACTTAAACAAAAACTATCAAGGCTAACAATTTTTAAAGAATTCATTAATAATATAATAGAAATCATTGTATAAAACACTAGTGAAAACAATTGCTCAGGGACTAGCTGAGATATACATCAAAATAAATACTATATTTGTAAAGTATATGAAATATTATTTTACCTCTCCTAGTTACCCTGCTTAAAAAACCCATGCTTTCTATTTACATTTACAAACTAAATTACAATGTTTCATGAAGAATAAAAGAATAAACACATTGACAATACTGTCTTTGTTCTTACTGTAGTTCCCAAAGGGAGGAATTAAATGTAAGTGTCTATATTTATGTTAAATAGAAAAAAACAGGGAAATGTTTCTATTTTAAAGGTATGTCTTTTTCTTCCAATGGGCATTTGGCTGTATCCAAGTCCACTATCATCGCCAATCTCCACATAAGATGTTAAGTCTCAGGCTATGTCTAGACTGCAAACCTCTTTCGAAAGAGGCTTTTTCGAAAGTATCTTTCGAAAAAGCCTCTTTCGAAAAAGCGCATCTAGACTACAATACGCGGATCGGAAAATTGATCCGCTTTTTCGAAAAAGAGCGTCCTGACTGCTGGATGCTCTTTCAAAATTAAAATCCACCCGGAACCGCTTCTGCCAGGGCATGGGGGCAGCATTTCCTTCCGGGTGCTGCTGCCTGCCCTTTGCAGAGACGCGTGGTTACAGGAACGCCCCTGAACACCCGTTGCTCTGCTTCTGCAACTGCCTTTGCTATCCCTCTAGGAGGTAAGCAAGGCATTGCAGTGCTGCTTTGGAGTGCTCAGCTTCCTGGGACACCCCAGCAGCTTTTTTGTTTGGAGGTTTTTCTGGTTTAGACCCATTTTTTTGGCATGGAGCCAGAGCAGGCGATGGCCCCACGCCATCATACTGCAAGTGTTGCTGCATCTGCATGACACAGTCATGAGGCTACTTCCCCATCTGGACCCAGACCAGAGGTACGAAGGGATCGTCCGTCATGCAGCCCCACTGCCCTTGCCTCCAAACTTCTTTGTGGACAGGCGTGTTTGGAGGCTTGACACCAGCTCTACTGGTGGGACCGGCTCGTTATGCAGCTCTGGGATGACCAAGAGTGGCTACGCAACTTCCGGATGCGAAAGACCACTTTCCAGGAGCTGTGTACCTGGCTCGCCCCTGCTCTGCAACGGCAAGACACCCACCTGCGGCCCGCTATCCCGGTGGAAAAGAGGGTCGCCATTGCCCTCTGGAAGCTGGCAACCCCCGACAGCTACCGCTCCGTGGGACACCAATTTGGAGTGGGCAGGTCTACTGTTGGATACATCCTGATGGAAGTAAGTCATTGTCTGGGGACAGTCACAGTTTGGGGTGGGGGGAAGGGAGACTATCAGGAAGGGCAAAGTGGAGTGTGAGTGGGAGGGAGCTCCTCCACTCACCCTTAATTGTTGTGGGGGGGGGAGTTCTGAGGAGGGGATTCCCGGGTTGTTTGAGAAGGAAGGTGGGTGGTGGGTTCTCCTCCTAAGAGATAAGGCACCCCTTCTAATATTTTGTTGTCTGTCTCTTTCTGCAGGTGGTGAGGGCCATCAGTTCGGAGCTGCTGAACAGGCTCGTCTGTCTAGCAGATCTGGACAGCATCATGGCCGGCTTTACTGCTCTTGGCTTCCCGAATTGTGGAGGAGCGCTCAATGGGACACACATTCCAATCTGTTCACCGCCCCATCGAACAGCCCAATTCATTAACAGAAAGGGCTACTTTTCTATGGTCCTCCAGGCCCTGGTCGACCATCGCGGCCAGTTTTCTGACATTTGTGTTGGGTGGTCAGGGCGGCCACATGATGCCCGCATTTTCAGGAACTCGTACCTCTACCGGAGGCTTCAGGCAGGAACATTTTTCCCGCATCACGACTTTGCGGTTGAGGATGTGCACATGCCAGTGTGCATAGTGGCAGATGCCGCCTACCCCCTGATGCCGTGGCTGATGAAGCCCTACACCAGCCACCTGGATGCGAGCAAGGAGCAGTTTAATGCTCACCTTAACCGGGGTACAGGTGCTGATGGTCAGGAGAGGCACTTTGCCCAGCCCCGGACAGCTGCTATCCGCCAGGCTCACCGGTCTGCTGTTTGCATACGGGAGGCCCTCCGGGAGCAATTCACAAGTGGCGGCCACTGACTCTACTGAGGGGCTTCTGCCTGGGGACTGGGCCCTGGCCCAATAGAAACTTCCCTCCACAACCCATCTCCTGACCCTGTTTGGAAAAATAACAAACACCATGGTTTGTCTCAAAAGAATAAGTTCTGTTTTATTTTTTAAAATATCACTCACTGGAAAATAGGATAACTGTTGCAAACATAAAAAAGCTTTTGTTCATTTTTGCTGTAGAAAATATACTTTCATGCCAAACTATGTACAATAAACATTTTGTTTAACACATTCCTTGTCATTTAACTGGGGTGATGGAGGTGCTTGAAACCTGGAGGGGGGAAGGGGACTTGAAACCTGGAGGGGGGAAGGGGATCAGGTTGCACGGTGCTTGCCTGATCTCAGTCTCCTGCTTGAGCCTCATGTTCGGGGTCCACCATGGCCACGGAATCGGGTGGTGCGCCTGTCGGTTGGCTGGATAACAGCGGGTAGGTGCTCTTGGGACTGGGAGGCCTTGGGGAGAGGAAGGCCAGGGGGAGAGAGGGGCTGGGGAACTGGGGGGGCTGGGGGAGAGGGAGGTCCAAGGGGGGAAAGGGATGCTGCTGTGGAAGGGGGGTTTGGTGGGGCGGGGTCATGGGGTGCTGGAGGAGCAGAACCAGGCACAGGAGCAGGCAAGCCGCAGACCTCCCTGAGAGTGGCACTCAGGGACGTGCGCTGATGGACCAGCTCTTCCATCAGCCGGTCATGCCACCGATCCTCTGCCTCTGCCCTCTCTCGCAGGATGGTGTTGAGCTCCTGCACGGCCTCCACATGCTGCCTCAGGATGTCCGCATACAGATGCCTATGTCTGCGGCTCCCATGTCCCCGAGATGGAGGTGGGGCTGGGGTGCTGCAGCCCTCTTGCACGGCTGGTCTGGCTGTGGAGGAAAAGAGGAAGACACAATCAGTCATAAAAAACTGGACTACATAGCACTTAAAATACTAACAGGATGGTTTATTAGGGGATGAGATTTCGTGGCCCAGATCCACTTCCTCAGATCAGAGTAACACGGCTACATTTCTATCACAATCAGTCATGTGTGCAACAGCTGTCCAAAAGGGCATGCCCTCTCCTTGAGACAGGGGAATCAGACATTCTGAAGGTAACACTGTGTGTGACCTGGGCATCAGCCTGAGCATGACAGGTTTCCCTTGTGCATTACCCACTGTGCACCCACCTACCCCTCCCCCCCCCGGGTGTTACACAACCTCACTGCACTCACCTGCTGCTTCATCTCCGGCGTCAGATGACACCTGGGAGGCCTCTGGGGTCTGTGTGACTGGCTCCAGGGTGAGGGTCGCCGTCTCCTCACTGTCCTCCTCTGGCACCATGTCCCCGTCTCCAGACTGCTCTGGGTCCTGCTCTGGCGCATCCACCACAGGGTCCGCCAAGCCTGACTGCACGAGACGCCGTGGTGTGCGTGCTTCACCACCACCCAGGATCTGGTACAGCTCAGTATAATAGGGGCAGGAGTGGGGTGCTGCCCCAGAACGGGAGCTATCCTCCCTGGCCTTCACATACCCTTTGCGCAGCTCCTTAACTTTGGAGCGCACCTGGTCCTGGGTTGGGGGGGTAGTGTCCTTTATGGGTCAGGGCCTCTGCCATGCGGCCATAAATGGCCGCATTTCGCCGCCTGCTTTTTAGGTCTTGTAAGGCCTCCTCCTCTCCCCAGAGCTCGAGAAGGGTCTTGAGCTGTGGCCCAGACCATGACGGTGCCTGGCGTTTGGAGCCCCTGGTTGGGTCCCCAGAAGGCTCTCTAGAAGGGCCAGGAGGGTCTTGGGGCTGGGACATGCTGCACTTCACCAGCCATGTGCTCTGGCTGCTTTGCTGCCACAAGTGGCTGTGAGGGTGCCTGTCCCTTTAACAAATGGCTGCAGACAGGAACCAGAGACATGCAAGGCATGCCCCAGATTGTCCACCAGGGCTTCCTCCTGGAGGCCATTATTTTCAAAAAAAATGGCCTCCCCGCGTCCACACTCACTTATTTTCGATGGATCTCTGTTGAAAAAGGCGTTCTTCCTCGTGCAATGAGGTTTACCGCCGTCGAAAGAAAAGCCGCGTTCTTTTGATTTAATTTCGAAAGAACGTGGCTGCAGTCTAGACGCAGGTGAAGTTTTTTCGAAAAAAACCCTGAGTCTGGAAACAGCCTGAGAAAGGCATTTAACACGAAGTTGCATAGACAGGGGTAACCAGACTCCTATTGTACCATAGCAATAAGAATTGAAATGAAATACTAGTGACATGATTCTGGTCTCACACCAGTTTATATCAATGTCCTTCATTTAATGTAATTAGTCCAGGTTTTATTGTTGTAAGCAGTGCCACTGAGTGGTCAATATAGGTGACTGCCCACCATGACGTGTCAGTGGTGTGTTCCGAGTGCTGCAAATTGGCAGGCTTGGGCTGTTGAAGTGAGGGTGAATGTGGGTGAGTATGGGGCTTGCCTGCCAGCTGGCTGGGGGTAGATGATGCCATCTGGAGCTGCCAGCCTAACAGGGAGGTGCAGGCAGCTGGACTTGCTCCTGTAGAGCCTGTGGGCCAATCCGTGGGTCCCCAACTTCCTACAGGCACTGTGGTCAAGGGGTGTATGGCCAAGGGAGTCCCTAGACTCAGAAATTTCTCCCTGTGAAGCCCAGACTGGGCAGCCAGAGAGCAGTGACTACTGGCTGGGCATCCAGTTCTGAAGGGCATCCAGCAGCAGTGCAAAAGTAAGGGTGCCATGGTATGGTACTTCAGAGCAGCTACCACTCTTCAGCCTCCCCAACAGTGCTTAATTCATGCAAATTAAGCACTAAATGAAGCAGCAAGGCCTGGGAGGGGACCCACAGGGACCAGGGCTCCAAAATACAAATTCAACAGAGCACCATTTTCCCAAAGACCAGCTCTAGTCATAGGATCGAAATCAAGCTCAAAGGGGTTTTTTTCCACTCTCATTACTTTAATCATTGGCAATCCCTCGATTCAGAGGTGATCTCTACCACAGATTTATATATGAGTCCTGAGACCCACAGTCCAACTAATATTAAATGACTAATATAAATATTTTTAAAGGAATAATCTTAAATATTATAAACTTGGACCCTTGAATGTGAAGCCTGTTGGAGCCTACATTAGGGCCTGACCCGGTAAGGTGCTGCTGAGTAACTTCAACTTGCACTGAATTCTTCCGAAAACTAGCCCAATTCTTGGTTTTGTGTCCAAGTAGCAGAGATCTACCTTGACCCATATTTTGGTCTTGGAAAGTCCAAAGCTAAAATCAGTGGGGATTTGAATCCAGGTTCCCATTCTACTCCCTTCTCCCCCGCCCCTCCCCCAATACATGTTGGAACAAGCCAATGCTGAATTTGGTTTTATCGTACAGCTATAATGGCCAAACCAACCTGGTTTAGTTTCGCAAATCCAGACTGAGATCTGAATTCCATATGCTCTCCATTGAGTTTCAAGGAATTCCACATAAAATGTCCCAGTGAAGGCCTATTACCAGATCGTTCCACAGAGTGATTCATCCTGTTTATGCCCTATTATAAATAGATGTAACATTATTTCCTGTGAGGTTGTATTCATATTGTCATCCAAGATGACATTCCAGGTTTGGAAAAATGTAACTGTATGACAAAAATACTTTTGCTTTCCTAGGAAATTTTTTATCCACACCCTGATGACACACAGGGTGCATTCATCACCTATTCTGCCCATGCCATATGAGAGCAGCTTTAAATTGCTGGCCTATTTCCATAGGAGCCCTCCCCACTCAGACTCCCAGCCACTTTGGTCATGCCCATTCTCTGGCCAGTTCCACCATTTTGGAGGTTGTGCTTTTACTCTTGGCTTCACACTGAAGAAAGGATTTACAGGTGTCTTACACTGCTTGTCGGTGGACATTCCACTGATCAGGTCCACAATCTGGATTCCGCTAGCAGGAGTGGAATGAGCTCATTGTTCAATTATCATGCACATTGTCCTTATTTCAGGTAATTTTCAAATTATTTCTTAACAGCAGGAAAGCCAGAAAATGGAAGTTGTAACACATGGTGCTCGTATATCCGCTCCTAATCCCAAGGATCCCCTTTGCAAATGAGATCTTGCACATTGTAGAGTTCTGTTTTCCCCATGGTAAACTATTTAAATGAATAACCACATTTAAAGTACTCCTGGGGAAGAACCAATTTAAGGAAAACCATCCAGGAATTCACTGCAAATGAGATGCTGCATCTCCAAAGAGTGTCTTCCTTACCATAATGGTGACAGGTTTAGACTGGCAGATAACAGCAAATACCAGAAATTCAGGAATCTATGTATTCTGCATCAGTTTAAACCAGCTACACAAAAGGTGATTTTTTTATGCTTTAAAATAAACACATATGCAGCTTTCACAGTAAATAAAATTCATCCCTAACTAGTGACTGCCTATGTTCTTTTAGCTCAGATTTCATATGTATTGGAGGGTCCTCATAGGAATAGTAGTTATATGCTAATAAGTATAAAATTGAGAACAATGCTGTCCTTTCCTGGAGTAATCAATCATATAGAATCATACATTAGATTTATGTCATATCACACATTTCCCTTTAGTCCTGCAAGTTCATGAGATTCTCTTACTAATTCAATATTATTTGTACTGTGGTTGATGTTAGTGGCAAAATTCCTGTTGATGTTAGTAGAAGCAGGATTGGGCGCTTAGTTCCAAGAGGCAGTTCGCATTCAGAGTGTACCTCTTTCACAGCTGATCTACCAGTTCTGAATCTTCTAAAGCTAACACATACAAAAATTAACCCCAGCAGTCATGCAAGAAAGCACTACAAGGTACCAGTTAGTCTTGTCAGGATCTATCTGATCATCCAGTCTCTCTCCTGCCTGGACTGATTCGTGTTTAGCTATAACAACATGAAGGAAACTCCTGACTGGAAGAATAAAAAATGAGGTTCAAGGTGCAACTTTGCTTTGCACAGCAGAGAAAGCAAATGCAACATGCATGACCCAGTATCAAGAATCAGTCTTTACTGACATTGCCTCTCTAGTCACATATATCTGCATTTACAAAATTCGTTTCCAAAGAGTTTGGCTCATGAGATCAGTTGCTGCACAGACATCACTACTTTAGTGGTTTTATGCCCAGGCATTTGTTGCTAGAATCCATAACTTGCCACACCAGCTCAGTAAGCTCTTATTAAGTCACTTCTTTGAAATTCCTTCACCTGTCACAGATAGGTGAACTTTATGTAACATGGGAGGCAAATATCTGTTGAAACAATGCACTGCCTCAAATTACCTGATGGCTTTTCGCACTGTCATGATGATTCTAAGTTCAAAAGTAGCCTGGAATGAATATATTTATTTCTTGTTCTATCCCCAGAGGCCAAGATGAACAAGTTTTCTCCCTCCTCCTTATGACACCCTTTTAGATATCTGAAAACTGCTATCATGTTCCCCCTCAATCTTCTCTTTTCTAAACTAAACAAACCCAATTCCTTCAGCCTTCCCTCATAGGTCATGTTCTCTAGACCTTTAATCATTCTCATTGCTCTTCTCTGGACCCTCTCCAATTTTTCCACATCTTTCTTGAAATGCGGTGCCCAGAACTGGACACAATACTCCAAGTGAGGCCTAACCAGCGCATAGTAGAGCAGAAGAATGACTTCTCGTGTCTTGCTCACAACACACCTGTTAACACATCCCAGAATCATGTTTGCTTTCTTTGCAACAGTATCACACTGCTGACTCATATTTAACTTGTGGTCCACTATAACCCCTAGATCCCTTTCTCCCGTATTCCTTCCCAGACCGTAGCTTCCCATTCTGTATATGTGAAACTGATTGTTCCTTCCTAAGTGGAGCACTTTGCATTTGTCTTTATTAAACTTCATCCTATTTATCTCAGACCATTTCTCCAATTTGTCCAGATCATTTTGAATTATGACCCTATCCTCCAGATTAGTTGCAATCCCTCCCAGCTTGGTGGAATCTGCAAACTTAATAAGCATATTTTCTATACCAATATCTAAATTGTTGTTGAAGATATTGAAGAGAGCCGGTCCCAAAACAGACCCCTGTGGAACCCCACTTGTTGTGTCTTTCCAGCAGGATTGTGAACCATTAATAACTACTCTCTGAGTACAGTTATCCAGCCAGTTATGCACCCACCTTATAGTAGCCCCATCTAAATTGCATTTACCTAGTTTATTGATAAGAATATCATGCGAGACCATATCAAACGCCTTACTAAAGTCTAGGTATACCACATCCACCGCTTCTCCCTTATCCACAAGACTCATTATTCTATTAAAGAAAGCTATCAGATTGGTTTGACATGATTTGTTCTTTACAAATCCATGCTGGCTGTTCCCTATCACCTTGCCACTTTCCAAGGGTATGTCTACACTACCCTCCTAGTTCGAACTAGGAGGGTAATGTATGCATACCGCACTTGCTAATGAAGCCCGGGATTTGAATTTCCCGGGCTTCATTAGCATAAGCGGGGAGCCGCCATTTTTAAATCCCCGCTGCTTCGAACCCCGTGTAGCGCGGCTACACGGGGCTCGAACTAGGTAGTTCGGACTAGGGTGCCTATTCCGAACTACCGGTACACCTCGTTTCACGAGGAGTACCGGTAGTTCGGAATAGGACCCTAGTCCGAACTACCTAGTTCGAGCCCCGTGTAGCCGCGCTACACGGGGTTCGAAGCAGCGGGGATTTAAAAATGGCGGCTCCCCGCTTATGCTAATGAAGCCCGGGAAATTCAAATCCCGGGCTTCATTAGCAAGTGCGGTATGCATACATTACCCCGCTAGTTCGAACTAGCGGGGTAGTGTAGACATACCCCCAGTGTTTACAGAATATTTCCTTAATTACTTGCTCCATTATCTTCCCTGGCACAGAAGTTAAACTAACTGGTCTGTACTTTCCTGGATTGTTCTTATTTCCCTTTTTATAGATGGGAACTATATTTGCCCTTTTCCAGTCCTCTGGAATCTCTCCTATCTCCCATGATTTTCCAAAGATGATAGCTAGAGGCTCAGATACCTCCTCTATCAGCTCCTTGAGTATTCTAGGATGCATTTCATCAGGCCCTGGTAACTTGCAGGCATCTAACTTTTCTAGGTGATTTTTAACTTATTCTTTTTTTATTTTACCTTCTAAAATTACCCCCTTTCCACTAGCATTCACTATGTTAGGCATTCCTACAGACTTCTCAGTAAAGACCGAAACAAAGAAGTCATTGAGCATCTCTGCCATTTCCAAGTTTCCTGTTACTGTTTCTCCCTTTTCACTGACCAGTGGGCCTACCCTCTCCTTGGTCTTCCTCTTGCTTCTAATGTATTTATAAAAAGTCTTCTTGTTTTGCTTTATTCCCGTAGCTAGTTTGAGCTCATTCTGTGCCTTTGCCTTTCTAATCTTGCCCCTGCATTCCTGTGTTGTTTGCCTATATTCATCCTTTGTAATTTGTCCTACTTTCCATTTTTTATATGACTCCTTTTTTATTTTTAGATCATTCAAGATCTTGTGGTTAAGTCAAGGTGGTCTTTTGCCATTTTTTCTATCTTTCCGACACATCGAAATAGCTTGCTTTTGGGCCGTTAACAATGTCCC
Source organism: Pelodiscus sinensis (assembly GCF_049634645.1). Taxonomy (NCBI): domain Eukaryota; kingdom Metazoa; phylum Chordata; order Testudines; family Trionychidae; genus Pelodiscus; species Pelodiscus sinensis. The sequence continues at coordinate 32,587,772 of NC_134713.1, read as the reverse complement.
TTTGAAAAACTGCCAACTCTCCTCAGTTGTTTTTCCTCTCAGTCTCGATTCCCATGGGACCTTACCTATCAGCTCTCTGAGCTTACCAAAATCCGCCATCCCGAAATCCATTGTCTCTATTTTGCTGTTCTCCCTTTTACCCTTCTTTAGAATTGTGAACTCTATGATTTCATGATCACTTTCACCCAACCTGCCTTCCACTTTCAAATTCTCAACCAGTTCCTCCCTGTTTGTTAGGATCAAATCTAGAACAGCTTTCTCCCTGTTATATCAGCAGTTCTCTCTGGAATTGCTCCTAGAGATAGTATTGTAGAAAGTTCTTCTCTTTTTTCCTTTGAATTAGCTAAACCTGATGAGTTAAATTAAATAACTTTAGTGTTTGGTTGGTATTTTTATTTCTGTCACTATTCTGAAAACATCAATCCATAAATGATCATTGCAAGTTAGCTTTCATCTATATGCATTTAAAATATCCTAGTCTATTGCTTGCTGTTTGCTTGTCAGCAAAGCTAGGTGCCTCTCCAAGAGTTTGATAACTGGACAGTTTGTCGTACCACAAAGGAATATTTTTGTATTGTGCGTGCAAGGAAAATGTGAGTCCAGTTGGCTAGCACTCCCACACTTGTCACAAGAGTTGGGGGAAGGAGATCTCCACAACATTTTTAGAAATGTATAGACCTTATGGCGATAACTCAAGTACCTTGCCTCTTATTTTCATTTTTTGTCTCTGGTGCTTCATCATCTATTTATTACAAAAATGTAATTCCATTTGCCACATCCTTTGGAAGCAGCTGTGCCTTTTGGTATGGGTAGTATCTTCTCTTCCTTGAGCCACTATGGAATTGCTTGTTTGGAATATGCTGTAGCACAAGGCAAAATATTACTAAATATGTATATTGCTGTAGCATCTTGAAGCACCTGTCTGGCTAGAGGCAGTATTGTATACAAACATAGAAAGACAATGGTAATTAATTGTTTTTAATTTCCATTTTTCAAATCCATCATCAGTGTTTATCATAGTTGGACCTTTGAGAGAGCTGTTCTCTGACAGCCAGAACTTCACTTCAGTTAGAATGCAGTTGTACAGGCAGCGCAGAGGTCATATTAGCACATCATACTAATTAACCAAGTATTCCACCAGCCTGGCCAAAGTCAGCAAGAGTCAAGAGACAACAGCTGTCCTTTCTGTTACTAAGGAACCTTTCTCGATGTTGCTATTTGACTGACCTTTCTTGTCGCCTTAATGTCACACAACTCAGTGAACTGAAAAGTGAAGTTCAACTAAACCCACAGCTGTGCTGAGAGCATTGTGCATGCACTTCCTTCAGTCTACATTTTGTCCCCATTGAGTATGACAAATTAGTTCAGAGCATCCCTAAGTTCACTGATGCAAAGCAGACTCTCCGTTGCATCTCCAAATTCAAATGAACCACATTTTTCACTGATTCCAGATTACACTTTTTTGTAACTATGAAATGATTTTAGTTCTGGATTTTCTGGAATGCATATTGGTGTATCAAATTCAGAAATATACTTAAGTCTACACCCATCATGATTTAGTGTCCCCCAGCTACCTCCTCAATGTTTGAAGATATCCCATGTCCGATATCACATAGCTTCTTCTGTGCCAAGTATGGTAACTTATTACTTTATAGGGACTTCTGAAATCTGGTAAATAAAAATACCAGTTTAAAAGCAGATGTTGTTCAGAGATGCCAGGGAATTAGCATGCCCAGGAACTGTTTGGTCAGTGCATGACACCAGATATTTGATAAGAGGATGCCAGAGATCAGACACATTCAACTTTAAGTGAATTCAGTTCTCACCTAGAAATATTTTCACTAATTATTGTATCTCACAAATAAATATATTGAGATTTCTATACTCAGAAGATAGTCTTTTTCAACTCACCAGTTTACACAAGTAATAGATGGGAAAACATAGCCCAACTCATCAGTGATTGCCACAGGAGACTCTGTTCTTTATTGCTTCAAGTTATGGAGTGCTATGCCTATTCAGACTGATGTATACAATACTATCATTGTAGGAATAGTTTGCAAAGCTTACAATCCACTTCTTCCCCTCCTAATCAAACTGACCCGATCTGTGATCATGCAAGTTACCAGTTCAAGCGCTTCATTTGAATCTAGCCCAGAATTTGTGTGACTGCTTATTTTATAGCAAGAGATCCTCTCAAACATTACTTGATTTCAAAACAAGCTTAGCAGTGACTATAGTTATGTGATACTTCCTCAGTTAACAGACCCACCATGAAACAATAGTATACGGCAGCATCCATGATCATGTAAATGAGTCACATGCCCAGTTGCTAAAAATTGCCAAGCTCCATTGACTGCAATAAGATTATATCAGCTTACACCCATACCTGCAAATCTGGCCTGTTGGGTCCAGCCTGACTCTTTAATTATAAAATAGTTTGCTTTCGCAGTTTAAATTTCTCAGCTTGCATCCATTTGAAGGAAGATCATTAGGACTTGATTTCAAAGCTATTATCTCAGTCTTAGAACATGTGTTTCTTTGATTGCAGCATGCCATGCCCTGAATGCTCTCAGAAGAATGCTCTGAACACGTGTCACTTGTCCTTATAAAAAGTGGTCTGCTAGGGTTCACAATCTTCACTGTGTAAAAATAATGCCAAAAAACTAAGTCTGTGGCTAAATCATCATTTGACGCAGATAAAACTAATTTCCTTTCCATCAAAACTATAGTCTGTTAGTAATGGAAGGACAAATAGTCAGTAGCTATTCAGTAGAAACTATTTTAAAGAGCTGTAAGTTTTTTTGTTGATTAAAATAAATCTTATTATAAGACCCTCTTTTCAGTTACTTATAATTTTGTTTGGAAATTTTCCATATCAAATATTTGCATCACATTGAATTTTTCTGGAAAATTTCAGCCAAAAATGGTTCAAGCCCATCTGAGAACAAGGCTAGGTTATTGTTGGAACAATGACATTAAATATGGCAGCATAGTGGCCTTTCTGTCCAGGAAGTGCTTTTTACTGTTCTTGTGAACATCTGCCCAAGTTTAGCCAAGTAACACATCTTTGAAAAATTGCAGTTGGTCATTACAGACTTCTTCTATTTTAGCCACAACATCACCCAAAGTTTCCAACAGCAATGCTCAAGACCGAGAAAGAACAGGACTTTCTTTGCAAATGCAGCTCTGGGTTGGCACTTGCACTTAGAGCAGAGACCTCACCATGCCACCACCCCACTAGTGCCCAGTGCAATATAAAAGCTACCTGATTTGAAGGGAGAGGAAACAAGAGTTGCAAATGAAGTCAATTGGACCTGTTCTTAGAACATACTAAGTGCTATGGAATACTAAATACTTTGAAAAAAATCAGGTTGTAAATGTTTGAAAACTGGGCATCCAAAATCAGTGGGCGCTTTTGACCTTAATCTTTGCATTCCTCAGTAAACCATGTGTGAAAGAGGGATAATACCCTCTCGTCTCAAAAGTGTTTTGTGGAAATCAATTAATCCATGTTTGTGAAGCAGTTGGATACTATAGTGGTGAACATTAAAGAAAGGCCCATGAAGAAATTAATAATTCTATCTTTAAATTAGAATCTGAATAGTGTGAAGTAAATAAGGAAAGGGCATGTATTGAACAATGAGGAAAAAAACAAATATTCAATAGCTAAATGAGTCCTATCCATTATTCTGTATATTGAAAGAAGCTGGAGTCCAATGGAACAAAGAATTTGTGATCATGTAAATAAAGACTGTCATAATGAATACATATGGCAGGGCAGAATTAAATTTTTACCGGGACACTTAATTCTGACATTTAATTACTTTACATTTTAATGCAGTTTTTGTGTTTAATATTGTCTAAGTTTGACAATGATTCCATGAAAGGACATAAAATGATGGAATATGACCTTAGAAGACAGCTTATCTGGGTGTGATGATTTTAGCACACTGTTGTTTACTACTTATAACTACATATTTATACAAGGCAACAGTGAATGCCTTATTGAAAAAACAGAAAATTTTTAACATATTAAAGTACACGGTAACACTTTAAATATTTTGTCATTTTGATTATTTCATTTCAAATTTTTTATTGTTATTCATTAAAAATGTGTTTAGACCACTTGAATACATTATGCCTGCAACTCAAAGTACAATTTTTTTAACTTTTCCAGGGACAAGATGAATGGCAATTCTTTGGCTCAGCATCACCGTTGTGTGCACAAGTCTCTTGGAAATATTTTAAAACAATGTAATGTTATGAAATTATGCTGATTAATTCTAACTATTGAGATCTTAAATCTGACTATATTATTTGCCCATTATAAGTACTTCTGAAATAAAATACAGTTTCAATCTTGATCACATGGGCTATCCAGATCTACCTATCGGTGGGTATGTCTACACTACCCTCCTAGTACGAACTAGGAGGGTAATGTAGGCATACCACACTTGCAAATGAAGCCCGGGATTTTAATTTCCCGGGCTTCATTTGCATAAGCGGGGAGCCGCCATTTTTAAAACCCCGCTGGTTCGAACCCCATGCAGCGCGGCTACACGGGGCACGAACTAGGTAGTTCGAACTAGGCTTCCTAGTTCGAACTACCGTTACTCCTCATTTCACGTGTAGACATACCCTAAGTGTTAGTATGGGGACCAGAACCATATATTATTATGCTGGGAGATGTTGGTGTCTGCAAGAAGGCATGTCTTCAATCTGTGTGCAGTCATCGACTTCGATGAATCTCATGGGCTTGCTAGCCATATTTCATTTAGGCTAACTGAAGAAGCAATTAAATTCCCCTTGGTTTAGTGATAGATAAAAAACACTGCCCAAGACACAGAGTAGACTGGCCAGGCTCAGTAGAAGATGAGTCATGTGGCTCAAAGTCTTCTCTGGAGACTGATTGGAAAAGCAAGGGGTGGGACACTGATTTGGTTGCAGGTGTTTGAATGAGTGTGAAAAAAAAATCAAGGAATAAGTAGGTCAGGAGAAAGCTAGAGAAGTAATTGGCAGCAGAGCCCTTAAAAAAAGAAGAAATAGTGTGACACACAACTGCAGGTTGAACCTCTCTAGTCCATCACTCTTTGGTCTGGCAACATCCGTGGTCCAACATGATTTTAGTTAGCTGCATGTCCACTTATCATTGGTGTGGCCAAGTTTCCCATGGTCCTATGAAAGTTTGTTCACAGCCATTAGTTCTGTGCGATTAGTTAGCACTTATTTACCCCTAAATGTCTACTAGACACCCAGTAAGCAGTGGATGTGTTCGTAATGCTGCTAAAAAATATTGACCTCCCACGGTTCAGCAAATTCTCTCATTCGGAACCGGTCAAGTCCCAAAGGTGCTGAGAGGCATGGGTTTCTGAACATGGAAACTCCTTCTTGTTTGCCTCTAATTTGTTCAGGGAAAGAGGAATCTGTATACATTCTTTGTAAATAAATAAGACTGTACCCAAGAACTACTGGACTTTCATTCTCTCCTCCTAAAGTAAACAAACCAAATATTGGTTTAAATATTGGTTTAAAGTTCAGATGCCAAGGGTTCAACATAAATTTCAGCTAATAAAAACCTAAAACTGATAAGCCGTAACTGACCACATAACACAACCATTTTTATACTAACTATACTATTGATGATAAACATAGCAGAATTTTAGTTAAAGAACACAATTGTCTACTTTTTGGACTGCAAGTTCCTTCAAAAATCCTACTATCAGAATAAAGCCTGCATTTCAAAAGTGACCTTTCTGATTAGGGTCTGAAGGCAGCAAAGGAAAACAAGGATGGATTTCTTTTTAGAAAAAGCTTTTAAGGAGATAATAGTTACAATGGATATTATTTCTGGACAGATGTATCACTATCTAGGGCTAATAGCTCAATAAAACTATTCTCAAAATCGGTCAGTTTAGGCCCACAACTTGATCTCTTAAAAGTTGTATAATATGATGGGGAAGATTCAATTTTAAGGCATCATCCACAGTTTACAAAAGTCAATGAAAAGACACACCTTGACCTTCATGGACTTTGGATCAGGTCTTCACCCTGTCACTCCACTGAGAGCAAGGGAGCAAGGCATTTTCAGTGCAAACCCCCAGTTTTTGAATTCACACCTTCTAAAAGCTAATTTTTTAAAAAAGTCAGGAATCTGATGATTTTAGGCCACTGTGCAAAATGTGTTCCCTCTGGTTAGTTCTTAATTGGAGGCTGGCCTGCAGGTAGTGGGGTGAAAGGAATTTATTTATAAATATGAATGACTGAATTTACAGAGGACAATTTATTCAATTAATTGAACTTTAATTTTTTTTCTCTGCAGATTATTCGTACTTAGCTTGTAGTTCTCATCAATTCATTCATCATTTACTAGACGATTTCTATAAATCAGCCCTAGGTCTAATACTTTGTTCATGGGTGTATTTCTTAATATTTTATATTCACTATTAAAGCTTTCTTTAATTTTTATTGGCTATACAGTTCATGTTGTACTTTTTCCATTTTCCTGAATGTTTGAACATAACTCTCAGAATCAAGAGAGGTCAACATTTGGCTTCTATAAATACTCTCATCTATTTCCTGTTTCTGTGAACATTTTTGCCAGCATTTTTGGCCACAAGGGAATCTAGCAGAATTGTCAAAAGATGCACAAATGTAGGCAAGGCAAATTTGGTGCTTTTTATGCAAATTAATTGTTAAGAAACTTTAAATGCCATTCACCCATCTTATTTAATTAATAAAAGGAAGTCGTGGATTTGATCTATGTCAATTATTGGTAACCATTTTACTTTCTCTTCTACAAATTCAGTATGAGGGTTGACACAGCATACAAGCTGGTTAAGTAATTTTAATGAACTAATTACTCCTATGTCACACTGCTCAAGATTTTTTTGCAATTGGGGCTGTTTAGCAAGAGTACAAATTCACATTCTTACACATTTATATAAGTTTTGTTAATCAAAATAAAATTTTAAACTATTTAGATGTTCTATGACCGTGTTTCCAACCATAACATGGATAGAGCTTCATTTATTATCTTGTCAGAAAACAGGGCATCTTTGTTGCCCTTTCAAATCGGTAACTGCATACAGTCACTATGGGTCTCGTTCCCCAAATCTAAACTCTAGGGATCTTCAAATTCCAATTCTTTTTTCAGAATTTCATTGGTTTAAGCAACTGCTGGACATCTGCTATGATTGTGTTCCAGAGGTAGGACTCTGGTTTGGATCTCTCTGGCATTCTGATCTTCCTAAAACTGCACTGCTCTGACATCTTTCACACATCACCATATTTCTTCTGGTCACGCAGAATCTCTTTCTTCATTCAAAGTCGGTTTGGAAGTCTTTCCACATTCTTTGACAGTCCATTATGCAGCAGTATTAATCATCTCTTCCCCACCATCCTTAGCTTGATTTAATATTAGCAGGATATACATTTGATTGTTAGCTATTTATTATCTCTATTTATTCTTATTTGACTTGTGAGCTAAAATCACTTCATCTGTGTTTTTTACAGCTGGCATCTGTGAACTTCCAAACAAGCAGTGAATTCATCTCTTGGACCATACTTTTGTTATGATACACAGTGGGTGGGTTTACTTTGAACACTTCCACTTTTTCATTGGTTTTCCATCAAATAAATTGAAAGGTTGTGTCTACATTGGCGCGATCTTGCGCCAAAGCGGCCACTCTTGCACAAAAACTTGCTGCCTGTCTACACTGGCTGCGTGTTCTTGCGCAAATAAACTGACGCTCTAATGTATGAAATAAGGGCTTCTTGCACAAGAACTATGATGCTCCCGCTCAGGAAGAAGCCCTCTTGTGCAAGAGCTCTTCCAGAAGAGGCCTGTGTAGACAGGCAACATGAATTTCTTGCACAAGAAAGCCCTATGATTAAAATGGCCATCAGAGCTTTCTTACGCAAGAGAGCATCTACACTGGCATGTATGCTCTTGCACAAAACCACATCTCTTGTGCAAAAGCACATGCCAGTGTAGACACTCTCTTCTGGAAGAGTTTTTGCACAAGAACCCTTACGCAAAAGAGCTCTTACGCAAGAAGCTGCCAGTGTAGACGTAGCCTTTAAAGTGCTTCACTCAGTTTTTGCAATAAGATATCTTTGTTCATTATTTAAGTACTTGGATTAATCAACATTTCTTGTTTAAAATAAAAACATATGTTTTCCTCATATGGCATGGTTGTTGTCGCCTAGCAACATAATTCCTTTTAATTTGACACTTGTTGTTTTGATGGGTCTATATCCTGAATACTTTCAACAGCCTTCAGCCTTTAACTTAATCAATCCTTTTATTTATTTATTTATTTATTTAGCTGCATACAGGGATTTATTATATCTATTATCACAATAGTTTGTTCTATCATATGTAACAACTTTGGATCTTTTTCGTATTAACATTTTGATGATGCATTTAAACTAAGTAGTGGAAAGCTTCCCTTTCACACATACAAAAACTACCTACTTAGATATTCCTGGTGTATCTGTCACTCCAGGTTTTAGAGTGTACCATTTAAAGCTCCATTGATATTTAAAATTTCTTTACTGATTGCCTGGCTTGTCAAATGCACCTTGCACACCTAGGAACTCTCTGCATTTCAGTGAAACTCCCCAATTCATCTGATGAAGTGGGTTTTGCCCATGAAAATTCATGATTCCATGTATTCTGGTTCATCTCTAAGGTGCCAAAGGACCTCTCATTGTTTTTGAAGTTACAGACTAACATGACTACCCCTCTGAGATTTTTTTGCCCTCTCCAGTGTTAGCTGCATGCTCCAGCGACATTCCTGCTTGGAACAGACAAGAGATAGTGATCTCCTGGGCCTGTGAGGAGAAGAGACCATGAAGATGTAAGTCATGCCCACTTGGTGTGGCACATGTTCCCCCTCTAGTGGCACTTAGACCAGCTAGAGATTGAGGAATCTGCTACAGCCTTGGCTAAGAGACTGGTGTCTTTTAGCTCATGCCATAGACTAGAGGCTCATGCAAACATCCCAGATTTGATCCCAGCTGCTGAGACCAGATTCAGGTTACACAGTCACAGTTCTGAGTCAGCCATAGAAATGTGGACACCTATGATCATATTGTTCAGGGCATGCAGGAGAAGGGCTTCATCAGGGACCAGCAGCAGTACTGCATGGAAGCCAAGCAGCTGCAACAGATATGCCATGGATCCCAGCAATCGGTCCAGTGCTGAGCCACAGATCTGCTGTCTTTACAAAGAGCTGTATACCATGCCCCAGCAGATACCTCCACCCCTCACAACAGCAACCATGGATGCTTCCAAAGAGCCCAAGTCACAGGCCCCTGCCACAAACAGCACAGAGATAAAGGTGGAGAAGGAAAAGGAGTATGAGAGACAGGCAAGCAAGAGATCCAGCACCACAATGAGCCAGGACCTGACTTTGGCCTCGCTCCCAGGATATCACCATTCTCTACCCGAGGACTGTTGCTCTCAGCTTGCAGATGAGGGCAAGGCCTCAGGGACAGTGTCTCCAGGGATGACTGACCACTTCTCTTTAATCTCCCCAACCAGACCACCCATAACTGGGGGGTAATCACCTGCAGCCAAGCTATCCACCTGACCCCAGGGGAGCCGCAGGTGTCAGAAGGTCCATGAGGACCTCATGAGGGAGCACGGTCTGTCCTCAGGGACATGCAGCAGATGCTGGCCCAGAAGGTCCAGGATGATGCACAATGGTGGGCCCAGAAGTGGATGAAGTTGCTGTAGCAGGGCCGCAACATCTGTGCCACTGTCCAGGAGATAATGGCATACCCAGTGACAGTCCTAGTCCCTGCTCCAGGCCCTGCTCCAGCCCCTGCCATGCCTGACCCCGCTCCTCTTGCCATGCCAGTCCTTGCCCCACTGCCATGCCTGAACCTGCTCCAGCTCCCCCTCCTGCCTATCCCCCTGTTTTCCCAGGACCCCCTCACCACCGAGGTCGACGAGATGGAACAACCACCCAAACATAGCAGTCTGAGCTCCAGCTCTGAGCCTCTCCTTCCCCCTCCCAGGTTTTCACCCTCTCTCCCCATATCCAGGTTCTCAGCCCATCTACTCTTCCCCACTTATATTTATACTAAATAAAAAAACAAAGTTATTTTTTTCAAAACTAAACAGCTGATTTTATTTTGTCTGCAGGGAAGGATGGTTGTAGGGGAAGGGAGGGGTTGTTGTGGGAAAGGCAGAGGGGGCAAGGCACTGGCCCTTAGTGGGGAGGCCCTGGGGAGAGTTACTGGGGTCCTTCTGGGTATGTCTACACTACCCCCCTAGTTCGAACTAGGGGGGTAATGTATGCATACCGAACTTGCTAATGAAGCCCGGGATTTGAATTTCCCGGGCTTCATTAGCATAAAGCCGGCGCCGCCATTTTTAAAAGCCGGCTAGTGCGAACCCCGTGCTGCGCGGCTACACGCGGCACGGACTAAATAGTTCGGATTAAGCTTCCTAATCCAAACTATCTGTACACCTCGTTCCAGTGCAGGAACCCACAAGGGGAGAGGCAGTTCTCGATTTAGTCCTGAGTGGAGTGCAGGATCAGGTCCAGGATATAACCGTTACTGGACCGCTTGGGAATAGTGACCATAATATAATAATATTCAACATTCCTGTGGTGGGAAGAACACCTCAGCAGTCCAGCACCCTGGCATTTAATTTCAAAAAGGGGAATTACACAAAAATGAGGAGGTTAGTTAAACAGAAATTAAAAGGCACAGTGACTAGAGCCAAATCCCTGAAAGCTGCATGGAAACTTTTTAAAGACACCATAATAGAGGCCCAACTTAAATGTATACCTCAAATTAAAAAACATAGCAAGAGACCTAAAAAAGAGTCACCGTGGCTTAACCACCATGTAAAAGAAGCAGTGAAGGACAAAAAGGTATCTTTTAAGAAGTGGAAGTCCAATCCTAGTGAGATAAATAGAAAGGAACATAAACACTGTCAAATCAAGTGTAAAAATGTAATAAGAAAAGCAAAAAAAGATTTTGAGGAACAGCTAGCCAAAAACTCAAAAAGAAATAACAAAATGTTTTTTAAGTACATTAGAAGCAGGAAGCCTGCTAAAAAACCTGTGGGTCCCCTAGATGATCAAGCTATAAAAGGAGCAATCAAGGACGATAAAGCCATTGAGGAGAAACTAAATGGTTTCTTTGCTTCAGTCTTCACGGCTGAGGACGTTGGGAAGATTCCTGAATCTGCACTGTCCTTTTTGGGTGATGAATCTGAGGAACTGTCCCGGATTGAAGTGTCATTAGAGGAGGTTTTGGAACAAATAGAAAAACTTAATGTTAACAAATCTCCGGGACCGGATGGCATTCATCCAAGGGTTCGAAAAGAATTAAAATGGGAAATTGCTGAGCTATCATCTGTGGTTTGTAACCTATCCTTTAAATCGGTTTCCGTACCTGATGACTGGAAGGTAGCCAACGTGACACCAATATTTAAAAAGGGCTCTAGAGGCGATCCTGGCACTTACAGACCGGTAAGTCTAACTTCAGTACCGGGCAAATTAGTCGAAACAATAGTCAAGAATAAAATTGTGAAGCATGTAGAAGAACATAATTTATTGGACAAAAGTCAACATGGTTTCTGTAAAGGGAAATCCTGTCTTACTAATCTATTAGAGTTCTTTGAAGGGGTTAACAAACATGCGGACAAGGGGGATCCAGTAGATATAGTATACTTAGATTTTCAGAAAGCCTTTGACAAGGTCCCTCACCAAAGGCTCTTGTGTAAATTACATGGCCATGGGATAAGAGGGAAGGTCCTTTCTTGGATTGAGAACTGGTTAAAAGACAGGAAACAAAGGGTAGGAATAAATGGTAAATTTTCAGATTGGAGAGGGGTAACTAGTGGTGTACCCCAAGGGTCAGTCCTGGGACAAATCCTTTTCAACTTATTCATAAATGATCTGGAGAAAGGGGTAAGGAGTGAGGTAGTAAAGTTTGCAGATGATACAAAACTTTTTAGGATAGTCAAGACAGAAGCAGACTGTGAGGGACTCCAAGAAGATCTCACCAAACTGAGTGATTGAGCAACAAAATGGCAAATGAAATTTAATGTGGATAAGTGTAAAGTAATGCACATCGGGGAAAATAACCCCAACTATATGTACAGTATGATGGGCGCTAATTTGGCTACGACAAATCAGGAAAGAGATCTTGGAGTTATCATGGACAGTTCTCTGAAAACTTGCACACAGTGTGCAGCGGCGGTCAAAAAGGCAAATAGGATGCTAGGAATTATTAAGAAAGGGATAGAAAATAAGACCCAGAATATCTTACAGCCCCTGTATAAAACTATGGTACACCCACATCTTGAATACTGTGTACAGATGTGGTCTCCTCACCTCAAAAAAGATTTTGGCCTTGGAAAGGGTTCAGAAAAGAGCAACTAAAATGATTAGGGGTTTGGAACGGGTCCCATATGAGGAGAGGTTAAAGCAACTGGGACTTTTCAGTTTAGAAAAGAGGAGACTGAGGGGGGATATGATAGAGGTATATAAAATCATGAGTGGTGTGGAGAGGGCCAATAAAGAAAAGTTATTTATTGGTTCCCAAAATAGAAGAACTAGAGGACACCAAATGAAATTAATGGGTAGCAGGTTTAAAACGAATAAAAGAAAGTTCTTCTTCACACAGCGTGTAGTCAACCTGTGGAACTCCTTGCCAGAGGAGGCTGTGAAGGCTAGGACTATAATAGAGTTTAAAGAGAAGCTGGATAAATTCATGGAGGTTAGGTCCATAAAAGGCTATTAGCCAGGGGATAAAATGGTGTCCTTGGCCTCTGTTTGTCAGAGGCTGGAGAGGGATGGCAGGAGACAAATCGCTTGATCATTGTCTTCGGTCCACCCTCTCTGGGGCACCTGGTGCTGGCCACTGTCGGTAGACAGGATACTGGGCTAGAAGGACCTTTGGTCTGACCCAGTACGGCCGTTCTTATGTTCTTATGCACAGTGACATTTCAACATCCCCAACCCTGAACTTGCATGTGCCGACCTCCAGCTTCTGGTAGAGACTAGAGTTGTGGAACACGCGGGCATTGTGCGCCCTCCCCAACCATCCGATGAAAATGTCTGAAAACTGTCCACAGTGGTCGACCAGGGCCTGCAGGACCATAGAAAAATATGGTTTCAGTTTATATACTAGGCAGCACGGTGGTTGGGGGCATGAATGGGGGTGTGGGTTCCATCAATAGCTCCCCTTTCCCCGCAGTTGGGGAAGCCCAGGGCTGCAAATCCAGCCATGATGGGGTCCAGGTCTCCCAGGAGGATGACCCTGTACAGCAGGACAGTGTTAATGGCCCTCACCACCTGCAGAAAGAGACAAGGACACAAAACAGAGAGTCAAAGGGGGTGCCTGAGCTCTTGGGAGATCCCCAAGCCTTCCCCTCTCCAACCCCCCCACAAATACCCCACTAGCCATCCCCTATTAAGCCCACTCCTACCCCTGCAGGGCTGTGTGAGGGCAGGACTGCAGAACACCCCAGAGATGATTATTCCTTCATAAGTGGTATGAGGGGGCATCTGCCCCACACTGGCCGTTTAAGGGTTAAAACCCAGTCCTGGGAGAGGGCAGGAGCAATGGAACTGTGGAGCCAGGAGCTGTGGCTGGTATGAGCCAATTAGGGCTGTATAAATAAAGGCTTCTGGAGGGGTGGAGACAGACCCACTCTTGCTCTGGCTGGGGATGCCGTGGAAGCCAAAGGCTTCCAGAAACAAGTCCTGAGAATACTAGGACTGTAAGTAGAGCAGGGCTGGGAAAAGGTAGGCAGAGCTGGGGATGTTCTAGCCAGCCAATCTCCCAGGCTGAAGGGTCTGAAGCAAGATCTCAGGGTACTAAGGCTGCAGAGAAGCAGCAAGGGTAGGCAAAAGGCAGCAGGTCCACACCCCCTTGCCAATGATGAGTGGCCATTTCAGACTGCAGTTTGCCCCTGAGGTAAGGGGCTAGATAAAGTCTGGCAGTGGGTCACTGAGGCAATGTGGGCATATTCTTTTCCTATTTTAACTTCTAAACCTACCCCTTTTCCACTAGCATTCACATCCTGTCAGCATCAATCTTCTTGATGAAAACCCTCTTCTTGGAGCAATGGGCCTACCCCGTCCTTGGTCTTCCTCTTGCTTCTAATGTGTTTGTAGAATGTTTTCTTGTTACCCTTTATCTCTCTAGCCTGATGGGCCAGGGGAGCAATGGTAAGGCCGGACAGGACCACTATAGGCATTTCATCATTCTCAATGGTAATCCCCTGTTGAACTGGGGTGTAGACATTCAGGTGCAAGCTACAACCTGAGTTCTGGCTTCCCCTGGTTTCTAAGACCCTGGGCTCCAGCTCAAGCCTGAAGATCTAAATCACAATTAAACAGCTCCTAAGCCAGAGTCCCATGGGCATGTTTACAGGCACAGGGCAGCTGTAGGCTTCCAACTGCAGCATAGATATACATTGAGTGTGAATGAGACTCATGTCCAAGGTGTTTCAATGCAGAGTTCTTAACTTTAAAATTAAAGCCAGATCAGCTAGGTCTACATGAGCTGCAACTGAGTAATCCGTGCCTGCTTTGTGTAGTGTTCTGTCAGCCTCTAGTGACAGCTAGAGGTTGATGAACCAGCTGCAGCCTAGGCTAAGAGACACGTGTCTTTTAGCTCACATGTTAGGCTCCAGAGGTCTCAAGGTTGATCTCAGCTGATGATGACCAGAGTCTGTTGGAGTTTGGTTGTGTCCTCACTCTGAGCTAAGGACATTAGCTAAGGGCATCCCTGCTTACATGCACAAAGCAGCTTGATGAAAGCTAGCATGAGTATAAATAGTGGTGTAGTTATGGTTCTCATCCTGGATCTGACCCTTGATTCACTTCTCAGCTTTTTTTACCAACACGATCAGTCTGAGTGAAGAGGGGTTTGTTTTGTACCTTCTACTTAGGGAATATGAGGTATGCACTGAATAGTCAAGGCTCTGCAGGAACCAGTATGTACTTCAGTTCTTTTCTATAATAACATGGGCTTCTCTGATTTCATTGATTTAATTTTTCAAACTATTTCTTCATTTACCCAGATAATGAGGAGAAGGAAGGGAAGAAAGAGTTATAAGGGAAAATAGCTTTGAAATTCCAAAATAAATAAATAGTGAAAGATGGGATGTAACCACACTGCACCAATTTATTTTTATTTTATTTTTAATATTTAGCACATTCTAATTTTTTTTTTTATTTCCTAGCTTTAAGTTTTTGGGGTTAGTAAATGTTATAATAGACAACTCCAGTTACATTTTTGTTTTTAAAAAATGGTTAAAGTCCGTGCCCCAAAAGCTTTCCAATCAAAATGCATTATCAGAATTAAGTCCCAGGAGTTGATTGCACAAAGAGGCTTGGAAATCCTGCAAGTGGTTTGTCCTTACACAATTTAACTTATAGTTGCCACTTTCTGCATGGACAGGCAAAAAAGCCTTGATTGAAAGTTCCCCTCTCTTGCTTGCTCACTCTTTCTCCTTCTTCCCCTTTCTGTTCAGTTAATTAATTTCGGTTAGGCCTGAAAACTGGACAGGAGTTTCATAGGTGTGCAGAGGCTTTAAAAAAAAAAACAATGGTCACTACAGGAAGAAAAGTCTGGAATTTGGGAGAAGCCCACCATCAGAGTCCAGCATCGTATCAAAGTAACTGCACTTTTTTCCTCCCCACCAAATACAAACTTAAACAGGAAGAGGACCTAGGAAGCTGCCGATTAGATGGAGCCAAAAGTGGCCCCAATCATGTACTCAGAATGATTGTGGTGCCCCTGTCCATTATATGTAATATGCTGAGTTAGCCAAAGGTTTCAAGAAAAGGACAAGGCAATAGCATATGGCCTAAACAGACGGTTCATGTCTTTCTCCAAACAAGGCAAAGCTTCACCTTACACTGACCTTGCAATTACAGGCTACAGGGAGCAGTTATGCACTTGAAAACAGTCAGCACAACAAATGGCATGAACAAAAAAGACTCAGAAAAACTGAACACAGAGAGCCCTCAATTGGCAGGCCATGTATTTTGCCTACACTCTGAGATAAGCCTGCTCAGGTCATGGGGCTTGTTAGCTAAAGTTAACTATGAAATATGGAAGTAAAAGATCTTTTTATAGTAGCATTTCCTAAACAGATGAAACAAATGATAAAGCTTCCTCTGGAGATGCACCTTTGGTAATTTGGGACCAAAATGCTGAAAAAATAATCGACAAATAATAAATCCAAATAACTGCAGAATAAGCAAAGTGGATTAATGTGCCAGCTCTCTGCAGTGATGAGAGCAGAGTTTGAATATTTTTCTGAGCTGGTATTAAGTAGCTAGGGAAAAATTGCAGCTCCACCACAAATAATTCATGCCTGTATGACACAGTTGAGGAATATTAATAAAATCCAGGCACCCGGAGAAAGACTGGCCCTTCTCATTAGTGTTTCAGGAATACAGGATTCTGGGCATAAATTCACCAATTTGGCCATGGATAAACTGTACGTACAGTATTCTGCATAGGCTACAAACATAAACAAGCTTCCATCTCATTTACAAATCACTAAATCTTAAGAATGTGCTAACTTGAGCTATAAAAACTCAACTACTAAAATTTAAGAATAAGCTCATTCTGTGTCTCTGCCAAAGCTCGTGTGTGCAGTTTATGTACAGTACATACACAAATATACACAGAAACACAAGCCTACATATGTGTAGATATATCCACAGCAACCAATTCCCATCAGGTACAAGCCTCCATGGTGGGTAAGAGCATGTGCTGCAGATAATCAAGATAGTAGTGAATATTCTGTAAGTAGTCACAGCTCAACTAGTGACATTTCTTAGCAGGGCCTGGTGGATAGCTGGTCCTGTGGCTACTTCTATAAAATGCCACTTAAGCCTTATGACAAGGATATGAAGGCAAATAAAGCACTCCTGCTAGGCATGTGAAGCCCATAGGAGAAAGAAAAATCCAGTGTCCAACCTGAGCAGCCAAACTGTAATGCTTGTCCAAGAGATATGCTAACGTGAACTGTCTCAGAGTATAGTCATGTTAGTCTGTATCTGCAAAAACAACGAGGAGTCCTGTGGCACCTTAAAGACTAACAGCTTTATTTGGGCATAAGATTTTGTGAGTAAATGGCTTCATGCATCAGATGAATGGGGTTTTACCCATGCAAGCTTATGCTCAAATAAATCTTTTAGGGTGCGTCTAGACTACCGCGTTTTGTCGATGGAAGTTTTGTCGACAGATACTGTCGACAAAACTTCCGTCGACAATTTGCGTCCAGACACATGGAGTTCTGTCGACAAAGCAAGCCGCTTTGTCGACAGAACTCCGTAGTCTGGACGCAGTGTTACAGGCAAGAACACCTTCTGTCGACAGAGTTCTGTCGACAGAAAGTGTTATGCCTCGTAAAATGAGGTATACCACCGTCGACAAAACCGCGGAGTTCTGTCGACGTTATGTCTCAGAACTCCGCGGTAGTGTAGACGCTGGTATTGTTTTGTCGACAAAAGTCCACTTTTGTTGACAAAACTAGGTAGTCTAGACACACCCTTAGTCTTTAAGGTGCCCCAGAACTCCTCATTGCTAATGTGAACTGATATTGATGCCAAGCATACTCCAGAGGGCTAAAGATGTTCCCTGCAAATGACATACCACAGCCTGGCCCCAATATTGCAAAGAGGGCCAGGGCAGTTAAAGAAGCGAGTGAAGATGTGCAAGTTTGGATTTAGGAATGCTGACTGGAGGCAGTTTAGAGACTCTTTCTGAGGTATTAAAGAGGTAAAGAGTAAGTATGGTGTGTGTACATGAGAACGAACAGAAAGGCTGCAACACTAAGCTTCTGGTGATAGATCACAAAATCTACTTCTCAGGCAGCTCAATATCTTGAAACAATATTGGTGTTATTCTGGATGAAAGCATAGAGAGGCCTGGGATTGATGTTATGAGACAGTCAGCCCAACAGATTAATGTTAAAATCTGTTGTGAAGAGATAACTATCCAGACAGTAACTGGGCATGCACCATAGTTAAATGAGGGTGTGGGGCCCTTACTGGATGAGAGAGGTAACCTAGTGACAGATGATGTGGGAGAAGCTGAAATTCTCAATGCTTTCTTTGCCTCTGTCTTCACAGACAAGGTCAGCTCCCAGACAAATGCACTAGGCAACGCAGTATGGGAAGGAAGTGGATAGCCCTTGGTGGGGAAAGAACAAGTTAGAAACAATTTAGAAAAGCTAAACATACACAAATCCATGGGCCAGGATTTAATGACTCTGAGGGTACTGAGGGAGTTGGCAAATGTCATTGTGGAGCCTTTGGCCGTTATCTTTGAAAACTCGTGGATATCGGGAGAGATCCCGGATGATTGGAAAAAGGCAAATGTAGTGCCCATCTTTAAAAAAAAGAAGAAGGACGATTCAGGGAACTACAGACCAGTCAGCTATATTTCTCAGTCCCTGGAAAAATAATGGAGGGGATCCTCAATTAATTCAATTTTGAAGCACTTGGAAGAGGGGAAAGTGATCAGGAATAGTCAACATGGATTCACGAAGGGCCTGACCAATCTGATGAGCTCTATGATGAGGTAACTGTCTCTGTGGATATGGGAAAGCCAGCGGATGTGATACACCTTGACTTTAGCAAAGCTTTTGACACCGTCTCCCACAATATTCTTGCCAGTAAGTTAAGGGAATATGGATTGGATAAATGGACTGTAAGATGGATAGAAAGCTGGCTAGACTGTCAGGCTCAACGGGTAGTGATCAACTGCTCAATGTCAGGTTGGTGGTCAGTTTCTAGCAGAGTGCCCCAAAGATCTGTTCTAGGACCGGTTTTGTTCAACATCTTTATTAATGACCTAAAAAAGGGGATGCATTGCACCCTCAGCAAGTTTGCAGATGACACTAAGCTAGGGGAAGAGGTAGATAGGCTTGAGGGCAGAGATAGAGTCCAAAGTGACCTGGATAGATAAGAGGATTGGGCCAAAAGAAATCTGATGAGGTTCAACAAGGACAAGTGTAGAGTCCTGCACTTGGGACGGAAGAATCCCAAGCATTGTTACAGGCTGGGGACCAAATGGCTAAGTAGGAGTTCTACAGAAAAGGACCTGGGGATTACAGTGGATGAGAAGCTGGATATAAGTCAACAGCGTGCCCTTGTAGCCAAGAAGTGAATGGCATATTAGGGTGCATTAGGAGGAGCACTGCCAGCAGATCCAGAGAAGTGATTATTCCCCTTTATTCGGCTCTGGTGAGGCCACATCTGGAGTATTGTGTCCAGTTATGGGTCCCCCACTATAGAAAAGATGTGGACACATTGGAAAGGGTCCAGCGGAGGGCGAACAAAATGATTAGGGGGCTGGAGTACATGACCTATGAGGAGAGACTGAGGGATTTGTGTTTGTTTAGTCTGCAGAAGAGAAGAGTGAGGGAGGATATGATAGCAGCCTTCAACTTAACCTTCAACTTAGCCTTCAAAGAGGATGGAGAAAGGCTGTTCACAGTAGTGACGGATGGCAGAACAAGGAGCAATGGTCTCAAGTTGTGGTGGGAGAACTTTAGGTTGGATATTAGGAAAAACTATTTCACTAGAAGGGTAGTGAAGCACTGGAATGGCTTACCTAGGGAAGTAGTGGAGTCTCCATCCCTAGATGTGTTTAAGTCTTGGCTTTAGAAAGCCCTGGCTGGATTGATTTAGTTGGGATTGGTCCTGCCTTGGGGAGGAGGCTGGACTTGATGACCTCCTGAGGTCTCTTCCAGCTCTATGAGTCTATGATTCCATGACCAAAAGGTAAAAGAGAAATTCTGGAAGAAATGTGCTTTTTTGGAAGCATGCTATCCAACACAAAGGTAATTTCGGAGCAATTTTCTAAATGCATGCATTGAAACTGCAAAGGCTGGATATGCAACACTCCATCAAGGGCACAGCAATGGAACCATACATTTTGAGAGGTAAAATGATGCTACAGACTTGTGTGACACTGGACACTGAGAACAGAGAGACCTTCGAAGCATCTGAACCCTTGACAACTGGAAGGGACTAAGTGGTGTAAACTGCAAGATGGGAATGTGATGGCCAAACTTCTTGACTACAAACAGGGAGGCATGGACAGTGCTGGAATTAGGGGCAGGCAACTTGGGGTACTGTCTTTGTTAGTAGCCTATTTTCAAAGAAACTTGTATTCATTGGAAAAAGAGACTTTGGTTACAAGGGAAGAGATGAGGTGATGGGAAACTCAGAAGAGGAATTCAAGAGGGAGGGTTGTTGGTGTTTTTTTTTTTTTTTTTTTTTTTTTGCTACTGCATAATACTGAGTGTCCATCGAAGAAAGCTTCAGAAAAACAAAGTACCATGAAGAGGTGGCAGGGCTGAGTGCATTACCTTAGTAAGCTTCCAGCAGATAGGAAAAGATTCTTGAATAATTGTACAGACCTTCACTGGACACTGACATAGGTAGAATATTTGGAATTTAATAATAAAGACCTCTATGTCAAACTGGAGAATATTCATCACCTTTTGCCACATAGGAAGCACTCTCCAAATTCTCCAACCCCAGTCATGATGCAGAACTGAAGGAAACTTTTCCTAACATGTGGATTGAGTTGAGGATTCAGCTCACTCTTCAGGTCACAGTCTTTGAGTAAAGAGGGCACTTTTCAAAGGTCAGGTTCATTAAAACATCTTTGATTGACCTTGGCCAATGAGAGACTGACATCACTTGCTATTTTACTGTTCAAAAATACCACTGGCCTGACATTGCATCTCTATTGTGCTTTTAATTCATGAGGGCAAATGTGAGAAAAGTGACCTTTTGAACTAAAGGCCTAGCATTAACATTCTACAGCAGACGCGTACTGAAACACAATTTAATACTGGTCTTGATGTTAGTACATTTTAGCTCTCCTTAAAATCAAAAAGTTTCTAGACGCTAAGGGAAAACTAATTTTTGCTTGTTTATATGGCATGAATAAACATAGATTTACAGATCTTAGCATTAAAGTCTTATACAACAAGGATAAGTCATGTATTAAAGTTATGAAATAAGCTACAAAGTATTTGAAGAAAAAAAGTGATGAGCCAGTGGCTTGGGTATTGGTAAGATGGTGTATATGGAGGCAAAATAGAAAGTCAAAAAAAGTGTTGCAGCATCTGAAAGTATGGCTAGTGACAACCCATTAAGAGAATATGAGGTGTATACTCCCACCCTGGGTGTACCTGCCAAGGATCATCTCCCGTTTCCCCAGGGTGCGCTGTAAGTGGCAGTCCCAGCAACTCTTCAGCATCTAGCACATCTGGCCATATGGGTAGCTTGGGGCCCTCCTTGGGACCACAGAAAACTTCTGTAAGCCTGCTTGTTTTTTTGAAATAAGTGATTGCAGTCTAGACGCTCTCTTTCAAAAGAAGCTTTTTCAAAAGATTATTTCGACAAAGCCTCTTTTGAAAGAGGCTTGTAGTCTAGATGTAGCCTACATGATAGCAAATGAAACAAGGTTGTAAAGGGCCTAAATGTCAATCCCAAATAGTTTCAGAGGGGTATTTGTGTGGGTAGCCCTGTTAGTCTGTATCTGGAAAAACTTAAAAAAATGAATAGTCTTGAAGCACCTTAAAGACTAACCAAAAAAAAGCTCATGACACCATCTACATTTTTTTGTTAGTCTCTAAGGTGCTGCAAGGCTATTCGTTGTAGTTTTTTTTAAGTGGTCCCAAATAGGAAATTGCTGAAAAAGAAGACAGACAGATATAGATGTATCACAAACACACTGCATCATGGAGATTTATAAATACTATTTAAGTTTTCTGGGGAAATTTAACTGGAACTGGCCATTCCAGAGGAAAAAAATTAATACGCAGAGAGAAGATTTTCACTCTATTACCATCTATTTTTAGCAATCTTTGTTTCATACCAACTGCAGATCTCACATCGCACAGTGATTTCCTGATGGGAGGATTTCAATAGATGACAGGAAAACAGAGACAGACACTAGGTTTATTCAAACACACAATTGAGTCTAGAATTAACTGAGCAGAGTCTACAAATATGTTTTCCTCTGTCTCATCTTCCTATTGTTGTATCTCATTGTCAAAGGGTATTTCCACTAGTAACACAACCACTGATTCTCTCTTTCCTGCAGGGTTTCATGCTATGTTTCTTTCAGGGGCTCTCAGCAGCTTATGCTTAATGCTTGGCTTCTTAAATTAAGTTATCAAGTCCCACAGTTTTTTCTGACATGCTCTGCGTAGTATAAACAAAAGATCGGTACAAACAAAAACACACTTATTTTAAAAGGAAAAAAGTTCCAATGCCAGGTTAAACCAAACTATGGCTGTTACAATGAGGGCATTTTTTAAAAGGCTCACTATGTGTCATAAGAGAGTGTTTATGCTGAGTTCACTTTCCACCTCCATCAGATCAGATCAAGAATCTCAGCGAATTTCTCTGGATGAGTGAGGCAAAGGAGTCACCCCCTGAGGAAGAGCAAACCCTTCTGGAAGATTTCCATGTGAGTACCCAGTTGAGTCAGAGCATACTTCTTGCATTTGTAAGACTTAAAAAACAAGGGGCAGGGAATTCCATAAATGGCATACTGAACTGATTTTAATTGTACAAGGTTCTAGTTTTAAGCACTAAGCTTTAGTACTTTTACTTCCTAAAACTGAAATCCCATCAATAGATTTCAAGTTATCTTTGAGGACTTTGCCCTGCCACTGAGTCCAAACAACAATCCCCATGAGGCCTTCTAGCCCTTAGTTGTTCATTCAGAAAGCAAGCACTAAATCTTGATTGATCTTCTGATCACTACAAATTATTGGTAACTTCTGCATTACGCCAGCCTGCTATAAATTGAAGCTGACAGTATTATCACTAAAAGAAATGCATGAGCTGAGTGCTTGTCAAACTGTGACTTGTTGGACGAGTGGTGGTAGCATTTCAGTATTGGAAGGGATGACATTTTCCACACAAATATCGTATGATACTCACACAAATAATACCACCCATTTAGAATGAAGGTTGTTCAAGACCATTTCCTTACAACAAGACAAATGCTAATAAAACAAAGGCATCATAACTCCTGGCAATGAATGCACCCAGCACAAAACTGGCCTCCAAATATTAGCTCATGCTACTTTTCTACATGTCCTTTGTCAATGGCACAGTACGGTGCTCTCAGTGCAGGCATTCAGGGCTAATATAGATTAAAGCCAGGGGCTGTGGAGCACCATTTGAACTGTATGTGGGGTGTCAGATGGGATGGGGGGCAGCAAGCCTTGTGATCGTTGGGTGGTTATGGTGAAAGTGAGGGACCAAAGTGCCAGATCACAGCGCCAAGTCATAGCTCTACTCAGGTATTCTCAGTCATGAGATATTCCTCCTTCATTCCACTCAGTTGTTCCTCCATCATGAGTGAGTGATATTGTGATCTATCACATAAGGGACAATGCTGCTTAGGTTGGTCCAGCATTCCCTGTCTCCCCAGCTAGAATCTGCTGCTGCAGGAAGCTGCCTCATTTGCTTATAGCTATAAAAAATGCCATAGGATTTTTGCAACATGTGATCAGGACCTCAGTTCCTTATCTTTGAAAGACTCCCATGCTGTGGCATTGGTTTAGTCGTGATATCTGTTTCATGAAACAAACTAAGTGGTGATCCTTGCTTACCTTAACACATCAAATGAGATCATAGTCTGAAAAGACTCTTCTTCAGAAACAAAGCTAACTTGTATTCTGAAAACATCTACGCTCCATCAGACATCATTACTGTAAGTTCTACCCCACAAGATCATGGCAGGAACCCATGATATTTGTTTTTTAATTAGTACAACCCGTCTGTTTCCTTTTCCTGAAATGGTTATAGGCCATAATGATGTAATGTATTTAAATTTGATAAACACAATTGCTATCAACATTTAATTGATTCTTGATTACAATCAATTATATTTCTGAAACAATCAAGCATGCTACAATTAAAAATAATTGATTCATTAGTACACCCATACTAGACAATTACACAAATGCATTATTTATGTAATTAGACACATTTACAGTTCATTATTCCACATTTTATGCTATTGTTACAAAGCTACAAAACTAGTCTTACTTTTTAATCTTCCTTTAGCGTCTATTGACATAGATCACGATATTTACCTAATTTTAAAACATGAAAAAGACTCAGTCCCTTCAAAAACAATAATTAAAGTTCATTTGTCAATCTAAAAGATGAGGATGGGTGATGCTACATCCCACAGTAGACCTTGCTTTTCAAGTTGAATAGAGCAATGTTAGGCAACACGTTCTTAGAAATTTAACGAATGAGAATTAAATAACTATCTAAACGGCTGTGGCTTAAGCCATAAACTGCCTGAATTCAGGGCTGAACATGTGAGTGAGAGAGAGAGAACTCATGAGATTTTTTTGTAACATAAGCTATTTCCACATCAAAAAAGTAACTAATGAGCTATGTGCTTATAATTCTGATATAGAAGCAAAAAGAGTACAGGAGTCCTGGCATGGCCATGACACTAGGTTAAGGGCCCTATTATCAAAGATTCTGGTTCTTCTCAACTCCCATTATTTCTCCCATTAATGTCACTTGCAGTTGTGGAGGTTCAGAGCTCTGGAAGACTGTGCCATTCCTTCCTGCTTCCCAGTCACCATCACAAGGATGGGTTTTTTTTAATTTTTCTGATCTTCTTAGTTACACAAGAAGGAGATATCTGAATGTCTACAACAGACTCTAAAGACTTGTCAGATTTTTATATAAGCTCTCCTCTTAGTAAACATATGCAGCGTCTACCACACAGGTCTACCCCTAAAATGGAAAACAGTAGGAGCCAAATTCCTCCTATCAACAAAGGATTTAGTCCTATGCATTTTCAGAATCTAGCCATTCCACCTCTGCCTTTCAGATCAATTGATGTATTTTAGAAGACAAGAATTGGCCTGGACAGAAGATAAAAATTAGATAGCACTGAAAGTTGTTGCACTAAAATAGTTTACTACTGTCTTCCACAGAAAATAAGATAAATACTGACACCTCAGACCTTTTGGAAAGATTTGATGAGAATAAGTGATGGCAGCAATTTAGCAACACTTGCAAAGTATGCCATGCACTAGTACATTGCAAGAATATTTTTATTCATGATTGAGATTGTTAGGTAGAAGGTAAATTATTAACAGCAACATATACACAGAGAGTGTGTGCATTTGAGCACTGGCTAGGACTTTTCCACGGAAATGTTTTTTGCAATGGAAAATGTAGCTTCTGCAAAAATCAGAATTATCTGCAGAAAACTGAAATTATTTTTCACTGTGAAAATTTTAACAAAATATCTTGTATCAAATCAGTTCATCTCAAATGTTGGTTTGTTGAACTGAATTGAGATGCTTTGTTTCAGCTCTTTACAACATTAATCTGCACTCAGCTATCTTCACCTGATCTGCAGTAGTCCCAGGAGAGTTGTGGTAGCGGCGCCTTATGTCCCCATTCTTTCTTATCTTTGGGGCTCCCTGGTTGGAATACATCTCCCACAATGCACTGTTTGAAATGTGGCTGTGTAGCATGGAAGATGTAACCCACTCAGATAATCCCACCCATAGATCAGAATGGGGACATAAGGGAATCATTATGACAATTTCCATGAGGCACCATGGCAGGTCAAGCAGGCACACTTCAATGTCAAATTCAGCTGAAAAGGAAGTATTTTCTTTCAGTTCTGTAAAACTGAACTGAAAAATTTCACGATTTCCTAACTGAATTTTTCTGATTTTTTCATCTGGATTCAGGAGAAAAACAAATGCTGAATTATCAGAATTTTCCATGAGACAGAAATTAGAATTTTCAATTAGCACTAAACATAGCCTTATATAAAGTATCTACATTTTACATGCACTCTGTAATTTTTGAGTTACAGTTCAGATTAAAATGTTTTGAAAGAGATTGCCAAACACTTGATTGCCATGGCAGCACTGAAGCAAAGAACAGAAATTGTATCATTTGCCAGAGTGATCTCCCATAGAGCAGGGAGTTTGTTGCTAATGGCAGAACATCTATTGTAGCCCATTAAAAGGACTGGCCAGGCCCACTAACTTAGCCTAGCCCCTGGTCCCCAGAATCACCTTCCAGCATGCTCCAGTGAATTGCGGGGAAAAAGTGCTCTTCAACTTGAAGAGGGAGAAAGGGGCTCCGTTGCCCCCCGCCCCCTCCAAATCCCTTTTCACGTCAATGTAAGAAAAGGGCCCCAGATGTGATCACAGCAATTACAGGCTGGTAAGGAAGACTTCAGTACTCGGACAACTGATTAAAAACAGTAAAAAACAAAATTGTCAGGCACATGGATGAACATAATTTGTTGGGGAAGTGTCAACACGGCTTTTCATAAAGGGAAATTATGCCTCACATGTTTACCAGAATTTTTTGAGGTGGTCAAGAAGCAGGGGAACAAGGGGGTTCCAGTGAACATAGTATACTTAGATTTTCAGAAAGCCTTTGACAAGGTCCCTCACCAAAAATCTGTATGCAAAGTGAGATTTCATGGGTAAGAAGAAAGGTCCTTTAGTGGGCTGATAACAGTTAAAATATAGGAAACTAAAGGTCAAAATAAAGAGAGATGAAGAGAGCTGACTAGTGATGTCTCCTAGGGTCTGTACTGGGAGCAGTCCTACATATTCAACATATTCATAAATGATCTAAAAAAAGGGGTAATTAGTGAAGTGGCAAAATTTGATTATGATAAAAAATTTTCAAGATAGTTAAGTTCCAAGCAGACTGCAAAGAGCTCCAACTGGCTTTCATAAACTTGGGTGACTAGGCAACAAAATGGTATAATAATTTTAATGTTGATAAATGCAAAGTATTGTACACTAGAAAACATAATCCCAACTACACACATAAAATAATGGACTCTAAATGAGTTGTTGCCACTCAAGAAAGAGATCTTGGCGTCACTGTGGATAGTTCTCTGAAAACACTTCAATGCTCGGGGCAGTCAAAAAACAGAATGTGGGGAATCATTAAGAAAGGGATGGACACTAAAACAGAAAATATTATATTGCTTCTGTATAAATTCATGGTGTACCCACATCTTGAATACAAATGTGGTCGCCCCATCTCAAAACAGATATATTGGAATTGGAAAAAGTTTAGAAAAAAGCAACAAAATGATTAGGAGTGTGGAACGGCTGCCATATGAGGAAAGATTAATAAAATAGGGATTTTTCAGATTGGAAAAGAGATGATGACTAAGGGGGATATGATAGAGATCTATAAAATCATGACTAGTGTGGAGAAAATAGATAAGGAAGTGCTATTTACTCCTCATAACACAAGTACTCGGTGTTACCAATTAAAATAAGCAGCAGGTTTAAATCAAACTAAAGGAAGTATTTTTTTTCACACAACACACAAGCTATGGGTAGAACTCCTTACCAGAGGATGTTATAAAGGCCAAGGCTATAACAAGGTTGAGGAAACATCTAGATAAATTAATGGAGGATAGATCCATCTATGACTATTAGCAGGGCTTGACAAGTGGCGGTGAGCCCTGCTCACCAGCCGTGCGGTATGGCACGCTGCGCATGCGCTGATCATGCTGCAGTGCCATGCCAGGCTAAAATCTACTCGCCACAGGCGAGTAGATTGCCGTAATTGTCAAGCCCTAGCTATTAGCCAGGATGGACAATGATACTGTCCCTAGCCTCTGTCAGAAGCTGGGTCTGGACAACAGAGGATGGATCACTTGATGATTACCTGCTCTGTTCATTCCCAGTGGGACAGCCACTGTTGGAAAACAGGACACTGGGCTAGATGGACCTTTGGTCTGATCCAGTACGGCTGTTCTTATATTCTTAATGACAGGATTAAGGCAGTTCTCAATTTGTACAGATGACTTATAACACCTATCGAGACCAAAATAAACATGACACTTTTAAAATACATGCATTGTGTAAAGCTTCAGTACTATGATTATTGAACCATATAAAGTTTAGAGGGACCAGCATCCAAATACCCATTCTTTAAACCATTTCTGGTAAATCTTTGAAGTGTTTAGATGGAACAGTTACTTTGAGCCACAGTAGGGTGAAGGCTGAAAGAACAAACTAAAACCATCTAGTGCAGGTCTTGATTCAAAATTATTCTTTCAGAATTTCACCTGGACAGCTCCATTTTAAAACACACCGGACTTCTGCTGTAAAGGAAAAAGAATGCGCCTCAGTCATTCCATCTTAAAAACTGGAGGAAAGTTCTTCCAAGTGTGTTTTGTGTGATCCTAAAATGGTAACGTGTTGACAGCTGTGGACCTGCTTCATTTAGCTGTCACAACAGACTATAAAGCAATGTAGTAAACTGGATACTTCTGTGTCTGACATCTGCCACTCTTTTATTAACTACTGCTCCACCAAGAAGATTTTACAGAAGAATTAATTTGGCCAGGTGCATGCAACAGAGTGTTCATTTCATGCATTTAAACATCTGGGTTCTTGCACTGCAAGGTGCTGCCTCAGGATAAGACACCTACAGAGAGTTTTTAAAACTGCCAGTTTGGACAAGACATGAAGAGGCTTCCTATAGACAGACAATGTATCTTTTATACTTGGGAAAATGTACCCCCCCAAGTTTTAGCGTAAGTAGAAAAACCTAGCTTAAGAAACACCAACATTGCAAACTTGAATAGAATTAAAAAATCCTGTTCCCTCTTTCAGGGCTGTTCTTGGAATCCAAGGAGCCTGTGCTTCCTTGGGAAAGTATCTTCTTACTATATATTGCACAAAAGTGTGTACGTCTGTCTATCTGTGAGTCGATTTGATCAAGAACTACTCCTAAATGGTAAGAGCTAGGAGCATCACATTTGTATGCAGTTTCCTCTTATCATAATTTAAAGCAAGGCCAGAGTTTGGTTGTGCTAGGATGATGGCATATGCCTGGAATTCTATTAAAAGAAATAGGAGGGGAACTTATACTACAGAATGACCACAGGAGTAGAGGGGCAGCAAGGGGCCAAAGATGTGGATTGGGATGGTTATAAACCCATTGGGCTAGTAGGGGGAGGGGTTGGAGAAAGGAACAGCTGTCTACTATATATGTCTGGAAGTCTGTGTGTGTGTGTGTGTGTGTGTGTGTGTGTGTGTGTGTGTGTGTGTGTGTATGTGTCCCCTGAGCAAGGGGACAAGTACCTATCCTCCAGCTGTGCCTGCTGCAGCAGCCATGGACCCAAGCTGCTCCAGTGAGAGAGGGCTAATGTTGTTCTCTTTTCCTGGGCAGCCTCATATTGAATCCTCGTCCCCCATCCCCATACCAGAACAATGATTTAAATGAAAATAAACAAGCTATTCAAATTAAGGACCTGAGCAATGCCAAGTAAACTTTCTAGTCAGATATATAGAAGGAATGACTAATGAACTACAACAGAGCCAGAATGAAGTAGGCTTGATATAAGGGACTTGATATAAAGTAGGCTTAATGTAAAGTCAGAAAGGTCATCCTTACAGAATTTGATCATGAGAAATGCCGAGCACCTAGGATACTTGGTGAAGTCACTGGGGATGGGTTAGCAGCTCTCAGGATTGGGCCCAAAGTAAGGAAGTTCTGTTACTACCAAAAATCTCAATTTTGCCTTTGGTATTGACAATGCACCAACATTAAATTCTTCGTGTGACCAGGCTAGCTAGCTTCCTCACCATAAGGAATTACCAACGAGATCAAATTAGTCCTTATCCCTTAGTTTCAGGCTCCATTAATTGTCCAAATAGCCATCAACTCTCACCAAAGGAAAACCTAAAAGGTCCAGCTGTGGCTTTCTCCCAGCCACAACTATCAGGGCTTCCCCATTACAGTCCTATATCATCTAAGCCACTTGCTGACTTTTATAATCACTTGCTCCCCTTCCAGCTGGGTCTGATAATTGACCAGAGCTGCTGGCCCCAGGCCTTTGCTTTTTAAAGGGGCCTGCCACCCTGTTACACTGAAGTTAAATTTGTCAACACTAAGTGCTAAATCACAGAATATAGCTGAGAAATCTCCTCCCATGTGAGGAAACATGGGGCTATCTAGTGATAAATTGTATCTTTGGATTTTTTCTTTATAATAATGTAGATTAATGAAAATGCTACAAAATGTATAATTGTTCACCCTTTGTTAGCAATGCAATTATTTGTCTCTTCAGTATCTAAAGCAAGATGTATTTCTAAAAGGGCTAAAAAATAATAGAAAAAAGTATGATATCTGTAAAAGCAGGCTTTTCCAATAAAGACCTGTTCACATTTCACTCATAAAGCACTTTAAAAAACAATGAATAGTTCTGCAGCACCCTAGAGACTAGCAAAAATAATGATGGCATCATGAGCTTTTGTGGCACAACCCATTTCTTCATCAACCCATCTTCATTTCTTTCATGCGTTGTGCCCATGAAAGCTCATGATACCATCTACATTTTTTGTTAGTCTCTAAGGTGCAGCAGAACTATTTTTTGGTTTTTTAAGATTTTTCAGTTATAGACTAACACAACTACTCCCCCTGAGACTCATAAAGCACTGTTTGATCTCTTTCTGAAAAGATCTCCCTCTCAGAAGTGACAACCATTCATCCCCACAACTCTCACCTTATTTGGAAATTAAAACTAGGATCAAAAAATCCTCAGCCGTAATCTGTGCTTCTTAATTTTTTTTTTTAAACTGTTTAAAACTGAAACTTAATGAACAAGCTTCCATAAAGCATTCCATAGTGGTGACCTGATTGGAGACTTTCCTGATCCAGATTAAAGTTTTCTGGGTTAACCCTTAGTGAAATCTCAGAATGGATTCAGAGCTAAACTCTTATGTGAGAGTTAAATAGGCAATTCAGACAGAGAGAAGGAGAGGTTTCTGAAAGGACTGAGAGCTCAGACTTCAACATCCACATAGATGATAATTTTACTGGGATATCCCAAGACTTTATGGCATCCATGATGACAATGAGATTATCCCATTTTTTGTGGATGCTGGTCACTCTTGATTCACACAAAAGTCTTCACTGATTCTAGGTTCGTCAATTTGGCGTTGGCCCTCATTTTCACATGTGCTGTCCAGCAGGACTCAAAGGAAGCTGGGGGTGCTCAGCATTTTTCAATCACTGGTCCAAAATATCTCAAGATGGGTACCCAAAAATGGAATCAGTCGAAAGCAGAGGCCACTTTTGGCTGATCATATTTTGTTTAGGATTGGAATTTGGGCAGATGGCTGTAAGACCTATGTTATGGACCTTGCAGTTCAAAGATAGGGCATCCCTTTCTAATGTGGGAAGAACCTGTTTTGAATGTCTACTTTTGGAAGTTAATGGAACCAAAACATTTCCAAAGGGCTCTGATGGAGCATACTGGTTATCTTCAGGTTCAGTCCAAGGAAAAGATGCTCTCTTCAACTCATCATCTATGAACATTTTTGCTGGCTTACCACACCACTCAGCCATCAAGGCTCCTCTTGACTCAGAAAAGGAAATACTCTTCTTCTAGAAGTCATGTTATATCACCCAAAACATTATGAGACTGCCCGTTTCTCAGTTGTGGAGTTACAGTCTCTAACACATCCTAGTGCGATAGTTCACAAGAATGAATATGGACCCACAGCATTCACTGCACTCCCGCATGTTTGTGGGAGGGATTATCTTCTAGATAGCTGACAGCTTCACACATACCAACCAGGAAGGAACTGATAATATTGGAGCAATGCGTTTACAGAGACTTTATTTGGAGGGGAAGGAGTGTGAAAACCCCCTCAGAGTCCCAACTGTACTCTCTTAAACATTTCAGATTACAAAGGAAACCTCTCTCTCTCTCTCTCTCACACACACACACAAACACACACACACACACACACACACACACACACACAGAGAGAGAGAGAGAGAGGTAAAGGGGGGGGGGGAATCTGATGGAATGAACACAGAACTGGAAGTCAGGAGTCCTTAGTTTCTAACCAGGTATGACACTTTGGAGTTCACCTAGGACAGTAAGGGGATGTGTCACTATCTCTCTGTAATCCTGGGTATGTCTGTGCTGTGCAGCCTTGGTTCGCAGACCTGACACAAGCAGCACAAGCACCCTGGCTTCCACCAGCCTTGGTTATTCCTTGCAGGGTGACCTCAAGATTCTCCCAGTCCTGAATTTCACCAAAAAAAATGTGTCAGTGAGACTAACCAACAAATTAAAAGAATCAACAACAGTCAAAAAAGGCATCCTTTAAGAAGTGGAAGTTAAAACCTAGTGAGGAAAATAGAAAGGAATATAAATTTTGGCAAGTGAAATGTAAAAATAAGAATAGGAAGACCAAAAACAATTTGAAGAATAGCTAGCTAAAGACTCAAAAGGTAATAGCAAAATGTTTTTAAGTACATCAGAAGTAGGAAGCCTGCTAAACAACCAGTGGGGCCACTGAGCAATCAAGATGCAAAAGGAGCACTCAAGGATAATAAGGCTATTATGGAGAAACTGAATGAATTATTTGCATCAGTCTTTACAGCTGAGAATGTAAGGAAGATTCCCAAATCTGAGCCATTATTTTTAGGTGACAAATTTGAGGAACTGTCCGAGACTGAGGTATCATTAGAGGAGGTTTTGGAGCAAATTGATAAATGAAGCAGTAATAAATCACCAGACCAGATGGTATTCTCCCAAGAATTCTGAAGGAACTCAAACGTGAAATTGCAGAATTACGAACTGTGGTTTGAAACCTATTCCTTAAATCAGCTTATGTATCAAATGACTGGATAATAGCTAATCTGATGCCAGAGATGATCCTGGTAATTACAGGCCAGTAAGCCTGACTTCTGTACCAAGCAAACTGGTGGAAACTATAGTAAAGAACAATGCTGTCAGACATATAGGTGAATATAACTTGTTGGGAAGAGTCAACATGTTTATTTCATAAAATCATGCTTCACCAATCTATGAACATTCTTTGAGGGGATCAACCAGCATGTGGACAAGAGGGATCAAGTATATGGATATGGTATACTAAGATTTCAAAAAAGCCTTTGAAAAAGTCCCTCGCCAAAGGCATTTAAGCAAAATAAGCTGTCATGGGATAAGAGAGAAGGTCCTCTCATAGGTTGGTAACTGGTTAAAAGATAAGAAAGAAGGGGTAGGAAGAAATGGTCGTTTTTCAGAATGGAGAGAGGTAAATAGTAGTATCACCCAGGGTACTAAGACCATTCTATTGAACAGATTCATAAATTATCTAGAAAAAGGGGTGAACACTGAGGTGGCAAAATTCATTGATGATAACAAACTACTCAAGATAGTTAAATCCAAAGCAGACCGTGAAGAGCTTCAAAAGGATCTCACAAACCTGGATGACTAGACAATAAAATGGCAGATAAAATTCAGTGTTGATAAATGAAAAGTAATGCACATTGTAAAAAGTAATCTCACCTATATTTATAAAATTATGGATTCTAAATGAGCTGAGACCACTCAAGAATGAGATTTTGGAATCATTGTGGATCATTCTCTGAAAACATCCACTCTATGTGCAGCAGCAGTTAAAAAAGTAAACAGCATGTTGGGAATCATTAAGAAAGAGGCAGAGAATAAGATAGAACATATATTGCCTCTATGATAATCCATGGTACATGAAAATGTTGCTGCCCCATCTAAAAAGATATATTGGGACTAGAAAAGGTTCAAAGAAGGGCAACAAAAATTATCAGGGATACAGAACAGCTTCCATACGTGGAGAGATTAATATGATCAGGACTTTTCAGCTTGCAAAAGAGACAACTAAGGGGGAAATAATATAGAGAACTATAAAATCATGACTGATGTGGAGAAAGTCAATAAGGAAGTGCTATTTATTCTTTCTCACAATACAAGAACTAGAAGTCACCAAATGAAATTAATAGGTAGCAGGTTTAAAACAAACAAAAGGAAGCATTTTTTCACACAGCTCACAGACACCCTATGGAACTCTGCCAGAAAATGGCCAAGATTATAGCAGATTATAAAAAAGAACTAGATAAATTCATGGAGGATAGGTCCATCAATGGTTATTAGCCAGAAAGCCAAAAGCTGGGAATGGGCAACAAAGAATGGATCACTTGATGGTCACTCATTCTGCTCATTCCCTCTGGAGCACCTGGAAATGGCCACAGTCAGAAAACAGGATACTGGGCTAGATGAATGTTTGTTCTGACCTAGTATGGCCATTTTTACGTTCTTAGGTAAAACTATCTGCCCTGTGTAGTCCGCTTTTTCACAGAACACTTAGAGAAGTTGTTAAGTTTGATGCCCCCTTAATGAGACAGTACCAAGAAGCTTATTACCCTACTAAGGTTAACACATTCTACTTTAATCAATTCACTGAGTAGGTTTATACTATAATAAAAGCAAAACAGAAGTCACAGGTTTAGGTGATATCAAATATAAGCTACAAAGATAGGAAGGGCTATAAACAACCACAAGTAAAAAATAGTTTCTCAGATTAAAACCTGATTTAACCAACTAGACTCTCTTATTCAAAGTGTTTCTCATCAGGTCTGTTTTCCTGCATAGTTCACTGGATTCTCTAGCCAGGTCCTTCGCAGAGCTCTAAGCACTAAGTTCCTTTATTTCCTCAGGTGAAGGGTTGTAGGGTAAATTGAAGCAGCCCAAGGTATCTTGCTGAGAACTGACAAATTCAAATCTCAAATCATTAGGCCAGCCCTGAGAAGCATACAGTACAGCAATTACTGTGACCCTGGTTCCCCTGGCATTCCAAAAGGGCCTCACTTTGATAAGGCCGGTACCAAACAACCAAACAGCCGCGCGGGATTGTTTTTCATTGTCTGTTTTGTTCCTAGAAAATAAGATTGATCCCAAAGATCGCACCAAGGCAATACCACCCCCTCATGAGACGCATTATATTTCCAGCCAACAAAATGACCATCAACATGTCTTTGTTTATGTTGGCTTATTTAGCTTGTTAGGAATAACTACCTGTATTAGTGATAAAATGTTTAATTGGCAATGGGTGGAGATACTGTGTAACTGTCATAGACCATTAGCTTATGTGCATATCTCACTTCCTCTGTTAGACCTATCAAATCACTTCTCCTCCGCCCATCTGCTACCTATATAATCTAATGTATGTTTTGGTTAAGTTAGTGCTCTCCGGGCTAACCCCCTGGTCTGCATTCCTCCAGCGCTGTGTGTTCAATAAATCCTCTGCTTGTTTTCACCTGCACCCAGTGTGTCCCGAAATTATTCCCTACAAGGGTGCCAACACGGACTTTTCTTTTTGCTTATATCTTCACAAACTGTATTGACCAGACAAGAAGAAAAAATAATTTAAAAAAATTAAAAAGAAGTCAGAACATGCAATGTGTCATATGTTAAGAGTGGGCCAAATCACAAGCAGATGATTTCTGTTTCCCTAACACATCCGTGCAAATATAACTGAAGCATAGGAAATACCATACTAGCTAAGACCACTGGTCTATATAAGTCTATAGCCTATCTTGGACAGTGGCAAGTATCAGACATTTCAGGGAAAGATGCAAGAAACCCTATAATTATTTGTCATAAAACAGTCTACACAGAGTAGATGTTGTTCTGATCTCCAGCAGTTAGTGGTTGGCTTATACCCTGGAGCACAGAAGTTTATATCTTTTATTTTTAAAATGATCCTATAACCATGATTGTATTCATTATCCCTATAAACATCTAATCCTTTTGGCTTCAATATTTTGTGCCACTGAGTTCCACTGGTTAATAGGAAGTGTGATCTTTCAATTTCAATTTCATTGCTTGGTTCATCTTTTTTATTATTGCAAGGGATAAAGATCTTCCTCATATTTTATGTTATTTTGCATACATCTATCAGGACTCCTTTTATTCATCTCCTCTCAAAACAGTTTCACTCTTTTCAACTCTCCTCATACAGAAGTCTTTTTTATCTTCTAATCATTTCCATCACCTGTCACCTCTTCAGAGCTGTTATATCTTTTTTGGGTAAAGGACAACCAAAACTGAACACTGAGTGCATATCATTCCCTGAACTTGTTACTCTCCCACATTATGTCTGGGACAGAGACTGTGCCTTTTTTTCTCTGCAAAGCACATGGCATATTTTAAGTTATATGTATGAACAAATAATAATGAGCTAGATTGTGGCCCATCCTCCAAGCCCATGCAGGACATTAAGAGAACATAGGGCGATACAAACTTCCTCTGTACTACAGTTAGGAAGATGTGTTGTAGGAAGGCATGGGCAGCTTCTACAAATCTGCATGTCCCCACTTTATGTGCAGAATGGAGAGAACCTTGGTTCTCAATCCTTCCAGCCACTATACCAGGAAAAGCAGCTGAGTCAGCATATCATGGGGCATGTGCCAAGCTAAGCTGGTGCAGGGTATGTCTCCCTAGAGGAAAATAGACAGCAGATTCTAACA
The DNA here is from genome assembly GCF_049634645.1 of Pelodiscus sinensis. Lineage (NCBI taxonomy): Eukaryota > Metazoa > Chordata > Testudines > Trionychidae > Pelodiscus > Pelodiscus sinensis. The sequence goes on along the minus strand of NC_134713.1, from coordinate 32,551,383 downwards.
CTGCTCCAACAATCTGTTCCAAAGTCTGCTCTAGGGGCAGGACAACAACCTACTACCCCATACACACGAAACATAGCAGAGCCATAACTGAACCCAAAATTATCAATTAATGAGAAGTAAAAAGGTGAAGTACATTAATGGCCAAAATTAATAAGAAGGTTTAGAACAAATTTAAGTGGTCAGAAGCACCACTATAACTTTCTCTCCCCAGTATCAGAGGAGTAGCCATGTTAGTCTGGATCTGCAAAAGTGACAAGGAGTCCTGTGGCACGTTATAGATTAACAGATGTATTGAAACGTAAGCTTTCGTGGGCAAAGACCCACTTCATTAGAAGCATGTAATGGAAATTTCCAGAGGCAGGTATAAATATGCAGGTCGGAATAAGGCTAGAGATAATTAGGTTGATTCAGTCAGGGAGGGGGAGGTCCACTTTTAGCAGCTGATGTGGAGGTGTGAACACCAAGAGAGGAGAAACTACTTTTGTAGTTGGCTAGCCATTCACAGTCTTTGTTTAATCCTAAACTGATGGTGTCAAATTTGCAGATGAACTGTAGCTCAGCAGTTTCTCTTTGAAGTCTGGTTTTGAAGTTTTTTTTGCTGCAAGATGGCTACCTTTAAATCTGCTACTGTGTGTCCAGGGAGATTGAAGTGTTCTCCTACAGAGTTTTGTATATTGACATTCCTAATATCTGATTTGTGTCCATTTATTCTTTTACATATGGACTGTCCAGTTTGGCCAATGTATATAGCAGAGGGGCATTGCTGACACATGATGGCGTATATTACGTTGGTAGATGTGCAGGTGAATGAACTAGTGATGGTGTGGCTGATCCGGTTAGGTCCTGAGATGGTGTCGCTGGTGTAGATATGTGGGCAGAGTTGGCACCAAGGTTTGCTGCATGAATTGGTTCCTGAGTTAGAGTTACTATGGTGTGGTGTATAGTTGCTGGTGAGAATTTGCTTCAGGTTGGCAGGCTGTCTGTGGGTGAGGACTGGCCTGCCTCCCAAGGCCTGTGAAAGTGAGGGATCGTTGTCCAGGATGGGTTGTAGATCACTGCTGATGCATTGGAGAGGTTTTAGCTGAAGATTGTAGGTGATGGCCGGTGGTGTTCTGTTGGTTTCTTTCTTTGTCTTGTAGTAGGAGGCTTCTGGGTACATGTCTGGCTCTGTTAATCTGTTTCCTCACTTTCTCGTATGGCTATCATAATTTCAAGAATGCTTGGTGAAGATCTTGTAGGTGTTGGTCTCAATCTGAGGGGTTGGAGCAAATGTGGTTGTACCTTAGTGCTTGGCCGTAGACAATGGATTGTGTGGTGTGTCCGGGATGGAAACAGGAGGCATGAAGGTAAGCATAGCGGTCGGTAGTTTTCGGTATAGGGTGGTGTTTATGTGACCGTCACTTATTTGCACCGTGGTGTCCAGGAGGTGGATCTCTTGTGTAGACTGGTCCAGGCTGAGGTTGATGGTGTGGAGGAAGCTGTTGAAATTGTGGTGGAATTCTTCCAGAGTCTCCTTCCCAAGGGTCCAGATGATGAAGATGTCAACATTGTTAGCCTTGTATCTCTAGCCTTATTCTGGCCTACATATTTATACCTGCCTCTGGAAATTTCCACTACATCTATCTGATGAAGTGGGGTTTTGCCCATGAAAGCTTATGCTCCAATACATCTGTTAGTCTATAAGGTGCAACAGTACTCCTTGTCTCTCTCTCCCCAGTCATTCCTAATCAGCAAAATGCTAGGCAGTTTCATTCTAAGATGTTCAGACTGTTACAACAAGATCCATCCTTTAAAGCTAACATGAAAAAATGGTTAGTTTTAAGACATTTTACAAATAATGAAAGATAATAGAGTCACTGTTGCCAAGACTTAGGTGATAGTGACACATGGAGAGAAATAACAATGAAAAATGGCAGAAAACAAACACATTGATTCTCACTGATGATTCTCTTTCTAGGTTGGTCCATTCATAGACTCCCAGAATCCAAGGCCTGTGATCATCTAGTCTGATCTTCTCCTAACACAGGCCATATACTTGCCCAAAAATATCTGTTAGACTTCCTAATCACTTTTCAAATCCTCCTTGGTAGTAACATTTACCCAAATAATCTTGCACTTGACAGGGTATTTTTAAATTCTCATGGCTCTCATGCTGTGAGGCTAAATTTTTTTAATCAAGAAAGTACTTCACACATTCAGCAAAAATGTTTAAGGGTCACCTGACTCAGTAACATGATTTAAAGCAGAAAATAAATTAAAGGAGACACCTCTGTAATGCTGGATATGGCTATTACTCCAGACAAAAAATTCAGGATTTCCACGCTATGAGAAAATCTGCCATTTCAACTATGGTTTTCAGGACAAAAAGCTGAAATGTTGGAATTTTTCACAATACAGAAATTCCAACCCCCCAAAATTAATTTGGTGATATCAAAACATTGTGTTTCAATATTCTCCAGTGAACATGAAACATTTGCATCTTCCCAAAATTAAAATATTTGATTTGAGTTTATTGAGCTGACCCCAACATTTTTTGTTTCAAGTTAAATTCAACATAATGTCACGTTTTCCTATTGTGGTGCACTGCCTCTCGTGGGAGTTGTACTTGGGGGGTTTGAAATACCTAATTCACCCCTATCTACCAGATTCCCTGGCTAGACCACATCTCCCATGAGGCACTTACAGTCATGTGACTTCCATGATATGTCACCTAGGATCACATTTTAAGGACCATTTTACTAAAGCTACTGCTCCCAGTTTCTGATAGGCCTTCCCCCCACACACAGACACAATTTTTTTCGGACTATTTCAAACATCAAGCCTAGCCATCCTTATTCCATTGCCATGCTCTAATTCTCACCATGCAGATTTACACTCAATGGCATGATACTAAACATAGTCGTCATAGACAAGCATCCAGATACATACAAGTACTTAAAAGCTATTCCAATGTAAGGCCTCCAGCCTGAAAAACTTGTCTACCGAAACACACCTTCCTTTATGTGCTGTGAGTGACATTACATTAACTTAAATGAGACTGCTAATCAATCCTAAATCTAGGCAAGTACTTATGTCTTTGCAGGATCAGGGCCTAAAATATGCACTCTCTTAAATGACAATACAACTTATGTAGGAATGCAATATAAATATTAGCTTTACTCTGATTTCATATTTTCTAGTTGCAGGATTCATGAGAACTACACTTCCAGTTCAAAAATAAATAGTTAATTTTAGGGAACTGGCAGCCCCCAATGCATCAGTGAATGATTTACTCTTTTGATGCTATAAGGAAAAGTAGAAGAGAGCAAAAAGATCCCCAAGAGGTAGGAGACATGAAGAGTAGACATAACTCTGGCTCTTTAGAGGAATGAAATCTATACCTCATATATTTTTATCTTTCTAATGATAAATGGCTTCTCCCAAGGTTTTGAATCTTCCTGCAAAGTCATTCTCCAAAATGATTCAGAATTTCCATGACCTTGAAAAAGGAATCATTAATAGATTTTATCCTGATGGTGACCTGTCGCTATGGAAGTCAATCTCTTCAGCAAAACTAGAAGGAAGAAGTACTGTACCATTAAACACATCATTAATATACCTGTAATAGGCTGAGGTTCATAACCCCCAAGTGCTGATGAATTGGAGTCACATAAACCTATTCTAGCCAATGTTTTAATCAACAGCAATGGTTGCTTGGAGCCACGACAGGCAAGCATATAAAAAACAGTGTGCATTTTACAAGTGTTAAGTGCAAACTAGGAGGTGCATGGCCTTAGCAAAATTTCTCTCAACATCTATCCTTGTCATTTATCAAAGCAGAGGAGTTTCTGAAGCCTCCAAAACACTTGCTTAGTTAATTAAAATTGTTTTGAAATCAGTTCTATGCAGTCTTTTTGGCATAAGGGAATGGAGTACAATTGACTTTTAGAGCCCAAATCTGCTACCTCTGAGGTTCATAGAGCAAGTCCCATTCACTCTACCTAGCCTGAGATTAGGATCTAATTCCATGTATCCATAAAAATATACAGTCATTTAAATCAAACTATAGAGTTACAGCTTTAAGTGATCATAGATAATAGCAGACAGAGAACAAAATAAAAGTCTTGGTAAAGAAAGATTATTTAAGATTTGTAAAGCTACTAGACATGATAATCACCCATCTGCAGAAATGTCTGCTAAGATACTGGATTTCAAGTAAATAAAATTATTAGAGATGATTACTTGATATACATCTAGTTCACCGATTTACCATTCTTACATTCTGTAGAAGCACATATATTCCAACACTATTTTTGTTGCATTTAAAAACAACTACCCATTCATATCCATAGTAGCTCTTACCTTCAAGCTTAAGATTTACATTTATTGCTGCTAACTGCAGTCTGGTTGGCTGTTCTGCAAATGTTGATTAGTTATCCTGTAGTATTTGTCAATTAAATAGCACCTCAGATCAAAGCTTCAATGCATGGGCAAAAATATCCGACTAGGCAGCTTTTCATAGTGAAAAGCAGTCCGCATTAAAACATTGTCCTATTTAAATTGAGAGATTGTTAAAACTGACCTTTTTTCTCAGTCTCTGGCAGCTTCAGTGCCAATTTTAGATTTCTTGCAATCCTGAAAATTCTTAAAGTGTTTTTCTTTTCTTGAAAATGAGTGTAAAAATAGCATGAGAGACATTCCATATTTATTCCTAGTCATGGTTTCTAGATCTAATCTGTTCTAATTACTTATAATAGTTTTCTTCTTCCACTTGCGTAGACCCACAGACACTGCGTGGCATCTGAAAGTCAAGTTGAGTTGATGATGAGTTAACCATGAAGAACAATAAATATTCTGTAATCAGAATGTAGTTAATAAGACTGCTGGTGATGAATAAACCAAAAGAGAATACAACTTCTTCTCCCACAGCTGCATTGGCTATGTAGAGCTGACAGAAGTGGTTAAAACTTACATTAATTAATAAACAAAGTAAATTATACAAATGAGGAGCAATTCTATTGAGTAAGGTGGTACCACCTGGTGCCTTTTCAGAACAAAAATTATCAGTAAATCAAGGGATATAATCATGACCTTGTCTGCAGTTATTTCATCTCTACTGACCATGCTTGTGTACAGGAAAAGAAGGCTTTGTAGGAATGTGCTGCTGCCAACAATTTTGATATTTCTTTCCTCTATTTTAAAACACTGCTATTTGGATCCAGCTGTTGTTCAGATTCCCCTATTATTAAGACAATATTTATATTGAAAAAACTTAATGTCATTTTCCTTCCACCATTCTCTCCTCAGAAACCCAATGAGGCATATGGAGTTTCACGACTGGCCTATTATATTAATTGTGTCATGACAGACTCCTCTGTGGAAAAAAGGAGAAAAGATCTTTTCCTGGCTTTCTACTGAGAATGAGTGGGGGGTGGGCACTAGTTAGCAAGTTCATTCCATTCACTAGAAATCTGGGATCCTCACTCACCATACCCTGCTAAAGTTCAGGGGATGGCATGCAACAACTGATCTCCTCTAGGGCTCAGGAGAATAAGCTGCTTAAGATCTTCTCCACATCCATAATGAGCCCTAAGGATGGGGACCAGGAAGCATATCTTTCCCTTCCTTCCACTGGCCCTCTCACACCATATATTGTCTACAGAAGGGCTGAGCGAGCAGGGCTGACCAACATCTTCCTCAGCTCAAAGCTAGATCTGAGAGCAGCAGCCAGAAGAGGTAAAATGTGCTGAGTTGAATATTACTGTGATGGGGTGGACCAAGCCAAAAAAGGACCATAGAGAATTCCTCCAAGGAGCTGAGAGTGACTGTAGATGAACAAACCTATCAGACTTCAGGAAGGCCTAAAAATGGAGCTGTACAGCACAGCAGCAGTCAGTTGCAGCCCAGATCTGAATGAGTGAAGACCAGGGGTGACTGACTGGCTGAGGGGGTGGAAGCACCATGGACAGTTCCAAGTGGATATTCCTGCACCATGGACAGTTCCTTATTCCTCATTTTGTACATAATTGTGATGTTGTGAGTAAAGCATGTTGTGTGAGGTATCAGGGGACAGGTTATGATCATCTGAAAGTCGTTTTCTATCTAAGTTTGTGTATAGTTAATGCATATGAAATTATAAAAATTGTGTTGCACAGTTTTTGATAAAATATGCTGTGGGTTTGGGAGGTGCCCAGATACTAGCTCCACAGAGACAATGACAAGGGAGGTAACTAACACCTGAATGGGTGCTACTGAACAGACATCACCAGCTATTGTCCAGAAAGGAAGCTACAGTGCAATGAATCACCTGCATGAGGCCACACCAAGGGAATTGCTCAACCTTGCCTGAGAACTCAGCAATGCCTACCAGACATACCCAAACTTGTATTCTTCAGCACATGGACTCAGGCTATAAAAACCAAACACAGGGGTGCATGTTTGACTTTTCTCCTGCCTCCACCTATGCTGTAAGCAGTAAAGATTCTGAGAAAAAGACTGAAGACTCCAACAGAGGAGACTGGACTAGGTTTAAGGGACAAACCTGTATAGATTGCAATATCCAATGGGGTGAGAAAAATTGCCCAACCGAATAGGGTTGAGAGCTTAGACTGTGTGCTTATATTTTTTTTTTCTTTTGGAAACTAACTCTGACTTTTGTCTAACACATAGAGTCACTTAAAATCTATCTTTTGTAGTCAATAAACTTTAACTGTTTATCTTCACCAGTGAATTAAAATATTTGGTAAGGGTGCTTGCCTAAGTTTACAAAGGATGATGTATATCTAATTCCATTGATGAAGTGAAGTGATAAACCAATTAATAAATCAGATGGCATACTCCTGAGGTACAGTACTGGGAGGTACAGTGCTGGCTGCTGTCTCTCTCTGTGATGCTTGAATGGCTCTGGAACCATTCATGCAATCTAGTGGGCTGTGGGGGCTCTAAATTCAGTCATATTGAGTGACAACTGTACCTGGAGGGTTCTGTTGATGGTCACTAGCAAGGAATTGTAAGAGACGCCCAGTCTGGAGAGAGTTCAAAAGGCACAATGGCCCCACAGTCAAGCCTTGAGGGACCCCATCACAGTGATGGATTGTGATTCTCTTATGATGCCACTGATATTCAGATATGAACAAATGTATTTATTTATGCACAGTAGGCTACTAGTTTTAATAATGGGATGATGATTCTTAATAAACCGAAGTTAAGCAATCTTTTAAAATTAATTCAGGGATATTTTGGGGGAAAAAAGAGAGTAAATCCTCACCAATATTCCTGATACAACATGCTTTGAAAATTAATTCCAAGAACTAAACTCACTGTACATGTGCCATTAAAAACAGTTATATAATACCAATTGTTAACTACAAGACCTTTGGCCTCCCTGCACTGTTAGAGACATATCAGGGATCTTTCATATATACTGGCACAAGGTTGAAAAATAAATTATGACACCTGCAACACAGTAGCACAAAGTGCTGTGGAGCAGTAACAGGCAAATAATATCTGAGAATACTAACATTACAATTGCCAGGGGTCAAGAGAGCAGAAGTGGGATGGAGGACAGTGGAAGACCATATATTGCATAGCTGGTTTCTCAGGTGCTACATGCACAATGAATTACTCATGAATGCACTTTAGGAACTGAATGAGATTGGTATTTCTTGTATAGCTTCGTTCAGTACTAACTTCCCTGAAGGCATCACCATTAAACAATATTTGAACCCTAAGTGCCTTCTAAGCCTGCAAATACATCCCTCAAATGGCAATGGGCATCACTCACTTTAGTTCCAAAATTATCTCACAAATTTGGTGTCCAGTCACTGTTATTGCTGGGAAATATTTACATCAGAAATAAAGAGTCATGATACTGAGGCTATATTGGAATGAACCTAGGGTTGACAACCTTCTGGGATTCTCCAGAAGTCTCCAGGAATTAAAGATTCATCTTTAATTATATTATGCCATATGATGAAACCTTCAGACAACATTGGCAACTCTAAATGAACTCCATATCATTAAGGTTTCCTGCATGAATAGCGAGGTTTTTTGCATCCCCTAGTTTACACCTTTGTCACACAATGCAGCCCACATCTGGGCTATGGCAAGTTAATTGGTGTGTGATTAGGACAAGGACTGAAGAGTTTACTGTATTTTCATTCAGATTTTACCCACAAGCTTTCCTTGCCTACAACTAACCACCTTGCGAGAAAAAAGGCTTCAGGATAAAAAAACAAAACATAAACAGAGTTAATGTATACAAAATCTACCTTGAGTGAAGGAGCCTAAAAGCTCCTCACTAAACAAATTATTTGATCCCTCAGAATTCCATTTTAAATATGACTTAAAACATAATGGACTTAATTTACTCATGTTGGCAATTTAAGTGGAACAGAGTTTAAGTTATGACACAAGGTGACCCGAAATCCTAATGGGCTGCTCTTCATCTTTAAGTAATGTTCATTTTCTTCTCATTTTAATTTGCACTTTCCCCCATCTTTCAATGAAATAAAAATGATTGTATATGACAGAAAAAAATCAACAGCTGCTATTTAAATTGTTGTGGCATATAAAGCAATTTCTATACAACATACAGTGGTACTCCTTAACTTTCTGTTTCTGCCTTAGATAACATTACCTCCGTATTTCTGATATTCTCTACACTCAGTGTAGGTCTACATTGCAGGATTCTTGAACAAAAACATTTTGCGCAAGAGTTCTTGCACAAAAGTTCTTGAGCAAGAGCACGTCCACACTGCCGTGTGCTTTTGCGCAAGAGATGTGCTTTTGCGCAAGAGCGTCGATGGCAGTGTGGACGCTCTCTTGCGCAAGAAAGCTCTGGTAGCCATTTTAGCCATAGGGGTTTCTTGCACAAGAAACCTCTGTTCCTGTCCACACTAGCCTTTTTGCGCAAGAGCTCTCGTGCAAAAAGTCTTATTCCTCATGGGAAGAGGAATAACTCTTGTGCAAAAGGGCCTCTCTTCTGATGATCTACTGTAAACTTTCTTGTGCAAGAACTGGCTTGTAGTGTGGATGCTCCACAAATTTTTGCAAAAGAACAGCTGTTCTTGCGCAAGGACCCTGCAGTGTAGACGTGCCCAGGAGTGGCCCGAGGCCGTCTGTGGCAGCTGGCGCCCCAGGCAGAACATACAATCGGCGCCCCCACATGCAGGGCCGTCAATGGACTGACATCATTGATGGGTGCCCCGGGCACCCCTGTGACATCATCATCGGGCGCCTGAGCAGAGGCACCATAGGCGGCGGCTGAGGTCCGCATATAGCCACGGGCCACCCCTGGACATAGCCATAGTGTACAGGCTACTTAGTGATTGCTGGTGCTTCCCAAGAATATATAGGGAAAGGTACTCACAGAAGTGCCATGCTCCCTGTGGGTACAGCCACATATTACAGCAGCAAACAAAAGTACTGTGCAGGCTAGTTTTTCAAGCTGGAATTTTATTGAGCTGGGAGAAGGCTTCTAATATTGTCTACTACAAATCCTTCACCTTAGCTAAAGTATAATTATATCATTGAGCTTGACAATGGGACACAGAAGGGGCAATAAAATATCTATTTCACAGTGAGGCTAGTATGACCTGGCTACTATGGATGGTTAGGCTACTTAATTTATGTTTCAGAGCTCATATAAATTCATTAAGTATTTCACTCCATGTTCAGCCTTGCTATAGACAGATGTTTACAAAGGTTATAAAAAGAAATAAACATTTTAAGCATTTCTTCCTTCCTTTCTTTTTTCAGACTGTTTATTTTTGGAGGAAATCACATACTACAGAGCAATGACTGCAATCTCTCATTTACAGAAAACACGAGGGTCAAATACCTCAAATAGTAGCAAATCTGTTTTTCTTCCAGAGAGCACAGTTGAGAATGCATTAAAAGGAAAATAAAAATAACAAATCATGGGGAGGGGTGAGCTCTTGAAAACATTGAAGAGCACCTTACAGCGCAGCTATTATTCTGTTTTACATGATGTACCATAGCCTTCAGTTAGCTCACCTGTACCTTTTAAAGGCAGGAGCCCATCTGACACATTGCTGCATTTGGCTTGAAAAATAACAAATTAAGGTAGGCCCTGGTTAAATTAGATGACAGGGAGGCAAGTATATCCTGAATTTTCAGACGGTGGGAGGCAGAGTTTGTGGTAACTTAACTGCAGCTAAGTAGAATCCCATCACTCTGTGTGAAAGTATTGTTTGCTGTCTTCTAAAGGCAGGCTATCACACTGTGCAATTCATTAGTATTCTGATTGTCAAGTGGTGCTCAGTGGTTGTCTCAGGCTGCCTGATTAAAAATTAAACAAAATTAATTTTTTTTCTTTGCCAGATGCACTGGAGTCTCTTTCTCTCTCTCTTTCTTTAATTAAAAACCTCTAAACATTCACCCTTAAAATCAGATGTATTGTCACTGAAGAGTGATAACTGACCATTTGCTGTGCTGTTAAATCACTCAAACCTTATCAAATATTATCCACAGTCTGTTTAATTCTGAATTACAGCATTGGGGGTTAACTTTGTAGCTCTTTTGACCATTTGAGATGATTCCCAGACTTCGCCTAGGGTGAGAGAAATGAATAGACGTGATCATGATCCTAATCGGAGCATGGCAAACACCTTGATGACCTACAGCTAGCTGTGTATTACACCAGTGGGCTGTAGGGGCTTGTTTCTTCCTCTCCTTTTTCCTACACTAACCTAGAATTATTAAGAGGATTGCTCCTGTGTGTTTTAGTAAAGATGGTATTGCTGACACAGACTTGGTTGAATTGACTTAGGCATTTAGCAGTAACATCTGGGCACTAATCCCTATGACCGCTCTCCAGAGATTATACATTTCTTAAATATAAAATTACCCCAGTGGCTGAATCATTATGCTGTTAATAACTATTCAGTTTTTCACACATAAATAAAATGATCGGGTCGTTAGGACAATTGATGGCATCTCAGGAGAACTGAGTTGAGTTTACAATTCAGCCACAGATTTACTTTAGGATCTCAGGTAAATCACTCAAGCCGCTCATGCCTCAGTTTCACATCTGTAAAATGGGGATAATACTTCCCTACTTCACAGAAGTGTTATAGGTATTAAAAAGCATTGATACTTTGAGGTGTTCAGAACTAAAGGGAAGAGGGCCAGATAGATGGACAACACTCTCATCTTCAAATCTCTTTACCAACATCTAGTCTCAAAAGAGTCCTGTGAGATAGGCAAGAAAATCGATTATCCCCATTTAAGTTATGGGGGAAAACATAGCAGAGAGGCTAACTGGCTTAGTAAAGGCCAAGGGACAAGCCTTTGTCAGTTCTAGAATTAGTACTCAATTGTTTGTAAACAGAGAGACTAGGTAGGTGAGGTAATATCTTTTACTGAACCAACTTCTGTTTGTGAGGGAGACAAGCTTTCAAGCTTACACATTGCTCTTCTTCTGGGGTGGGAAACTTAGTGTTACAGCTAAATACAGGATGGAACAATATCAACTTCCTGAAAATACAATCAACTTCAATAATAGAATGCAATAGACAAGTATATACAAGAAATCCATAGATCACCACACCAACTTAGACAGACCCCAAAAATCCTCTCCCCCAAAACACACCAAGAAATCTGTTATCTACAGCCAAGCACTCAAATACCAAAGAGTGTGTTTTGAGAAAAAAGTCTGGAACATACACTTGACATACTCAAAACCACATTCACCCATGAGGGAGACTCCATAGATTGCATCTACGTAATTGAAACCAGAAAAATCACTAAGCTCTCAAACAGACATGCACAGAAAAATGATAAAAGAGTTCACCTGTCAGTGAACTCTTCACAAAGCTATCAATCACTCTGTGACTGATTTATTAGTGCTCAGCTCTTTGTGTGAACTTGAAAGTTTGTCTCTCTCATCAATAGAAGTTGGTTCAATAAAAGATATTACCTCCCCTACCATGTACCTCTAATACCTTGGAATCAAAAACACTTCATACAATTACAGTAGACTTCCGATAATCCGGCACCCTTGGGACCCAGGTGGTGCCGGATTATCAGAAATGCCGGACTATCAGGAGGTACTCTGGCAGGGGCGGGTCTCGTCGGAGGGGAAGCGGGGGAGGGGGCGGGGGTGTGCCAAACCCTCCCTCCTGCTGCAGGGAGGCAGAGCCTGCGAGCGGTGGAAGAGGAGAGGCGGTGACAGGCAGGCAGCCGTATTCAGGACGTTCTGGTCAGTTACAATCACTCCGGCTGGATCCACAGCCGACGCGCAGTTAATGTAATTTTCCTCTCTACTGCAAGGGGTAGTGGGGGGGGGGGGGGCAGGGGAAGGTAGGGGTCGGTGGGAGAGGGGGAGGAGGAAGGGGTGAGTTAAAGTACATTAACTGCGTGTCGGCTGTGGATCCAGCCCGAGTGATTGTAACTGACCAGAACGTCCTGAATGCGGCTGCTTTGGCACACCCTTGCCCCCTTCTCCTCCCCCTCCCCCTCTCCCACCGACCCCTACCTTCCCCTGCCCCCCCCCTCCTGGCAGTAGAGAGGAAAGTTACATTAACTGCGTGTCGGCTGTGAATCCAGCCGCAGTTAATCAATTACTCTAACAACTTGAAGCACCTGCCAGAGCACTTCTGGGTTGCAGTTGGTGCCGGACCATCAGGCGTACCAGACCACTGGATGCCCTACCACCGGAGTTTTACTGTATTATGAATAGATTAGTTGGTCACATTTCTTTGTTTTAGGCAAATTAAACAGATAGTTATAGAAATTACCTATGGCATTTTTAACATCATTCTAAAAGAAAGGCAAAAAGTTTAAAACATATCAAATATCTAAGCAGGCATATTGGCGTGGCAGTTAGTTCCTACCTTCTATAGGCAACAATTCATTATTTGTATTGTGGTGATGTCAGGATTTTGCTATTCTCAAAAAATCTCAAAAAAATGAGGTTTACAGGATCGTTGGAAAAAGGCTTCCATTTTTGAAAGAACCATGTCTAGACCTCGGTTTTACTTTCGAAACAGCATTTTTTTGAAAGAGCACCATGACACAATTATGCAAATGAAGCATGGGAAATTCAAATCCCGGCTTCATTTGCAATTTCAAAGTGCCTAATTTACATCCCTCTGTCAAAAGAGGGATGTAGTCTAGACATACCCAGTGTGTACAAAGACACATGCTGTCTTTGACTAGATTTGCTGAGAGACTATGGCTCTGATGAGACAAACACTTGTGCGTGTGCTAGGTCATTGAAATCATATGTATAATCTGTTTCATTTTTATTACAGTTTTATAGAAAGTCTTATGAACTTACAAATGAATCCTCATTCATAGAGCTAAGTCAGTGATGGGCAACCTGAAGTCTGCAGGTCACATGTGTCCCATTGGGGTTCTATGTGTGGCCTGCAAGACATTTTGTTTATCATTGCCCATGAGGTTTTCAGATTCCACTGGTTTTGATCCACATAGTATTACTAAGGTGACATGCATGTAGGCAAGGGCACAGTAGTGAAATGGGTGCAGACTGCAAACAACACTGATTGTTAGAGGTGTGTGCTCCCTCTACATTTAATCAAAGCACTGCTACGGTTCAATCAACACGCCGCACAAATTCTATGTATGCAACGGCACAAGGATAGAGTTTCGGGAGAGTGGTGGGGCAGCAGCTGTGCACACCGGGATGCAGCTTGCTATTTTTCCAGTTCCCTGGACTATCAGGGAGTGATGGGAATGGGATAAAAAGCAAGCTGCATCCCAGTGTGCGTGGCTGCTGCCCCCCCCCCCCCCGCTCTCCCAAAACTCCATCTTTGTAGGAGCAGCTAGCAAAACTATCCTATTCCAGGAGACCATCTTGGTTATGTCAATCTTGCAGCCCACTGAGATGAATGTGGGCCACTCATGCAGTCCAGTCACTAGCGTAGGTTGCCCATCAGTTAGCTAAGTGCATCTTTATTAGTTTGCAGGATTGAAAAACACAAACATAACTGTAATCTAACACTTAAATATATACTCAGATTCAAATTTGTCTCCCTAAAAGAGATATTAGAGCTATGCAATATACCTGTAATATTTATAAGGAAGCTATGCTATCAAGACATTTTGGGGCAGATTTTGAAATATTAAAGCAGCTGATTGGTAAGCATTTATACAAATCTAGCATTATTATAATATTAAGGCAGCAACGGGAAGAATAGCAGCCTGGGGAAATTCATGGCTAGAGAATCTCTGATAAGGTAAAGGAGCCATCCAAAATCTTTCCATACTTTCTTGCTTGAACACAGGTATTTTTGTCATTTCCTTCTCTACCAGATTTTCTGGATCCAGTATCAATCCCTCTTTTGCTTTCTCCAGTTCCACTATGTTACTATAATGATAAAGGCCATGGAAATACATGGACAGAGTGACCTTAACTTTAAATGACCCCAAATATCCTTGTTAAGCGAAAATAGTAACGTTCTTCATATGAAAATTAAAGGCAATTCAGACAATTGTGTAAGTTGTGTGACATAACAGACTATACAATATCATGTAATAATTTATGATTGGGATTAATGTGAAGCAGAAAGTGAAAGGATTCACCCACTCATTACATAAAATCATCTACTCTTCTTTTTTATACTATAAACGCAATTTCTCACCCTAACATAACCAGTTATACCAAAACAGATTTGCATAGCCAGACATTTCTAACCCAGGGTCACTTATCTTTTTACAGAACAGTGTTTGTGGGGAACAAGAATTACCATGAGACTCATGTAGCTTTCACATTTCCAGGCTACTTCTTCACTCCCTCCCTTTCAACCATACGTAATTGCATGGTACATATTTCACAGCCAATCATTATCAATTGCAAATTAATGATACAATTATCTAACTTTTTAGCTCCATCTTCATTTTTGGAGTAAGATTCAAAATGTACCAAAAGAACGAGAAAATCTGTTTAACTCATGCTGAAATGTTTGAGCCTTCACAAAGCAGCCACAGGAATACAAGGCACAGTCCCCCTAGGAGTTTTAACTTAATTTTGAATTTGTTCCTACAAAATAGGGACCAGATCTTCAGCTAGCATAAACCAGAATAGCTCACTTTAAATCAAGAGACCTATGCTTGTTTACACCAGCTGAGGTTTTTGGCTATGACCCTGACTCCCTTGTACTCCTACTGCCCCTAGGCTGGTATACCACTTTTATAATATATCATGTTGACGTTATGTTCGAAACATATTCAGTTATGAGATATTTCCCTTTCTCCTTATTTGTACTTCCTCACCCTACTAATGAAGTGTCTTTTTTCTATAGGTCAGTATATTGATCTTAACTTACAATATATGTCAATTCATTGCCATGGCCCCTTTTGTGGTTAGGTATCACATTTGTTATTTCTGTCCTAATCATTTATACAGTCTGGTCTTAACCAGGTATTTCAGGTTTTTATAAGTTGTGGTCTACCTGTCAAGTTTGAGGGTATATTTGGAAGCCCCTTACTGCATTAAAGGTTGCTTTATCTTATCACTCTCTGTATAGGTGAAAGGCCCTGAATATATAACATTGACTTTGCTGTCTAGGTGAAAGGTCCCACACATATTTAAACCAACTGTATTATCTGGGTGAAAGGTCCTAGACACAGATATGCTAAATTTCCTTAGCTCAACATACAAGATGTAGTCAGTAAGTCCCCTGTATAATAGCCATATTAATATAAAACTATTGTAACCTATTGTAATAAACATATAATTAAAACCACAAGGATATAAGAAATCTGTAAAAAAAAAAAACAAAAAAAAACCAGATCTGTACGCAAGCAAGCAGGTTAGAATTAGAGGTTACCTTTGATGGTGCAATTTGTAAAATAAACCCACCACACAGGTACAGATGTAGATGGCCAGGCATTTGTGTGGACAATTTCAATGCTATCTTTTCACCAATTGGGGTTCTAGGCCTTTGCTTATACATGTTAGATTTAAACCATGTGTATCCTAGAATAATGAAAATAATCCCAATATCAATTCTATGGGCTATAACCCATCCTTTTAATCAAATATCCATGACAGGGATCATTAAAGACTTGTCACTTTCCTTCATTAATTGGGAAATAGCTTGGCTATTTATTTATATTTATCAATTTAGCTTGGCTTTATCCACTTTGTTAGAAATTTCTAAGAGGTGGCTCTTTTTACAAGCTAACATTGAATTTAATTGTAATCTTAGTGGGAAATATAAACAAGTGGGTGTATTTTGGTAGTTAAATCCTGATAGTCTGAGTCTGACTAGATGTTGATGATGCTTTGCAAAGTGGGAATATGGGAAATTAGTAAATTTCCTAACAAGGTAGGTTGCCATGGAGTAAAATAAATTTGAGAACAGGACACTTCTTGGTACCTTTTTGACTAGTTATCAACCAAAATTTGTGTGTGTGTTTTTTTTTGGGGGGGAGGGAGGGTTAACAAAAAAATCCTGGCTGCCAGGGCCCCGTCAAAATGATTCGAATTGGGTCCTGCATTTCCTAAAGCTGGCCCTGATGCTGGGTATGCCTGAAATTGCAACCTACTTTTGGAAATTGAGTCAACCCCAAAATCTGTGACAGCAAATTGACTAATACAAATATGCAAGTAATCAGGGCTCGACGAACCGCAGCGAGATCTACTCACCAGCCCTGCACCGCGCATGCTCCAGGCTGGCACTGCACATGCGCACAGCACTGGTGAACGGGGCAACCGGCTGAAATTTACTTGCCACAGGCGAGTAGATATAGTGATTTGTCGAGCCCTGCAAATTGCAATACTTGAATTTCACCTTACAGTGGTACTCTCACTTTCTTTTCTACTTCCTTCTGCTTACAGGTTTGAGAGAAGATGATACGTAAGAGTTTGCTTTCCCTTCTACACTACACTACACTACACAGCCTGATGAATCAAGATGCCTGTTGACTTCAGTGAACTTTGGATCAGGCCTTTCAACTCCATTCTTCCACTGGAGTCATTTGGAGATCCACATGCCATCCAAGTCTTATCATATTTTCATATCAATCTGTTATAATGCCAACGTGTTTAATACATTCTCTATGAATATACACAAAGTGGTGAACGTAAATTTAAAACAAAATCTCATCCTAATCATTTTCTATTAAAATAATTTTTATAAAATACATTTTAATAAGGCTACTCAGGTATGAATAGAAAAAAGGCTAATCCTGAGAAAAGAGACAACACTATAATAAAGGTCAAACTGTACTCCAAGAATGGCCATGTTATTAAGCATTTTTTAAGATAAATTATGCAGTTCCATAAGTTACATGTTATGGTTGCAAAGGGTCGTTAATCTAGATTGGACTATATTACTATCTTTGAAAAACAGCTTTCATAGGTGTGGATGGATGATTTGAGCTTTTCTCAACTATCCTTAAACTTGCTCTACCCTCCCATACCTTGGAAAACAACCTTGTGGACTAAGATCAAACATTCAACATTTGAGAATAATAGAAAACAATATCAGAAAATGAACATCTGGAAATAGGACGTTACAAGGGAACTTATTTTCCAACTTAGTTATAGATTTTGCCATCAGCAAAAACTGTAATACATTAATTACTTTGCCCACAGCTGAAGTGCAGCTACTTGTATGATGGAGAGTGTAAATAATGCACTATTTTAATATAACTAATGATGACATGAAAAGATCATCCAATGCCCCTTAAAGTACATCTTTCCTTTGATTTTAAGGAGTGATGGTTCAGATCCAAAGTCAATATAGAATCACAAGGAAAATCAAGAAGAAATGTAAATTTTAATAAGGCATTTTTTCATAACGCAATTATGAAAATATGAATAGGAACACGATGCCAAATGGTAGTTAATACCTATGCTCTCTGAGAAGTGCTATGAGCTTAATAGACGCACTCAGATTTTCAAATGTCTGGGGTTAAATGATAGCTCAGTGTGACTGCTACATAAGTGTAACTTTTATGATTCAATGTATATATTTCACATGAACACAAACTGGCAGGTTTATGTTAGCGTAGTTCAAACTAGGGAGGCTAATGTAGGCATTCAAAGTTGCAAATGAAGCCCGGTATTTAAATATCCCAGGCTTTATTTGCATCTTCCCGTCCGGGCACCATTTTAAATCCCCTTAGTCCGAACTAGCTGCTCGTGGCTACACGCGGCAATCAAATGTTAACTCGAACTAAGTCCTTAGTTCATGTTAATGTTTGACTGCCGCGTGTAGCCACGGGCAGTTAGTTCGGACTAAGGGGTTTAAAAATGGCGCCCGGATGGGAAGATGCGAATAAAGCCTGGGATATTTAAATCCCGGGTTTCATTTGCAACTTCGAATGCCTACATTAGCCTCCCTAGTTCGAACTATGGGGCTAGTGTAGACATACCCGTAGAGTTACAGTGCTCTTTGTAAAGAAACAGCAAAGATCCTCTCATAGCTAAAGAGAATTTTAGCCCATGTTAGAACTCCCCCAAACTGGATGATTTACAGTGATATTTAATTAGCAGCAGTGTAATACACAGTTTAAATATTGTAAAAATCATACCTGCCCATGCCAAAACTTTGCACAGATCATAACTTTGTAAGTTCTTTTCCATACAACAGACAAAAGCTAGTAGTGCTGGATTTGTAGCAAAGGGCACCTCTGAGGCATTGCCATTTTTCACCAGATACACCTATTGCTTCTCCATACTGCATATAAAAGGAACTGCCTCAGCTGTAGAGGAAGAACTAAGAAATATTGTCTCAGCCTGATCTTAAATCATTATGGCTATGACAAGCATTCCTACACAAGATGCATGAGTAGCAGCAAATAAGGTCAATGTGTTGTGTTCTCCTTAGCTGTTAATGCTCTATGGACTGAGATGCCTGAGCTTGTTTAAATTAACATTTCCTTTCTTTCCCCAAAACCAGGTTTTACTCCAAGTTTATTCACTTCCAGCATATTGAGCCTCTCTCTGAAGCATTTTATGAATACCTTACATTAACTTAGTTTTCCATATTGGTAATAAGAATGTAAATGGTTAACAAGTTAACTGGTAAAGCTTGCCAGATCCATTTAACTGGGGGAGGCTGGAGCAGCCCCCTGCCTGCCATGGGACCCATCGCTGGCAGGGAGCACTTCAGCTGACCAGAGCATGGGAATGGTGGGAGCACTCCAGCCCGCCTGCCCCTCCTTTAATCAGTTAACCAGTTAAGCATAATGTTTACATTCCATTGATGAACCCTGAAATAATTAACAAAATATGGGGAGATCCTCAGGTTGAGTAAATCAATGCAGCACCACTAAAATCAATAGAAATATGTTGATTTACAACAGCTGATGATCTAACTCTATGTATCTACACAAGAATTACCTCATGCACCGATAATAAGGATTCACCAGGAGTACAGGTTGAACCTCTATAGTCCAGCACTCTCTGGTCCAGCAACGTCTGTGGTCCGGCATGGTTTTAGCTGGATATCCACTCATCAAAGGTGTGGCCAAGTTTCCCACAGTCCCATACAGTTTGTTTGCAGCCACCAGTTCTGGCTCTCAGTGTTCTATGCTGTTATTTAGCTCTAATTTACCCCTAAATGTCTTGTAAGAGCCTAGTAATCAGCTGAAGTGTTGGTAATGCTGCTAGACAATATTGACCTTCCATGGTCTGGCAAATTCTCTGGTTTGGCACTAGGCAGATCCCCAGTGGGCCAGACTAGACAAGTTCAACCCATAGAATCCAGTTTTGTTTAGTTTTTTTGTTTAACATCTGACAGCAACTTTCCACAACTGTTTTAATCCTGGAAGTGAAGAGGCCAAAATGGTCAGGACCTCTGTCTTCTATCTCATCAGCAGGCAATTCAGCAACCTAGTTTTCTCTAGAACCTTATGGATACTGGTTCAGTACCGATTCAGACACCATTTCCACAATTCCCAGTGTGAATTCCACAAAAGGCATCAATGATCAAGGCTGCAATAAAGACAGGCCTCAGATATCTATTCTATCCTGTCAAACTAGACCAAAGGAGATGGAGATAAAACTACTACTAGCACCTACCACTTTCAGCTACAAAAGTAAGCAAAATTTTCCTAGCATAGATCCAGTGAGAGAGCAATGTCTGCTGCATTATTATCAATACCCTTTCCCAAGTTTTCCTTAGTAGCCACCCATCCAAGTACTACTCAGGCCTGAATCTGGTTGGATTGTGAGATCTCATGAGACTATAGGTGCCATGGCTGCTACTTAGGGAAGAGTCACAGGGGACTTATTTTAATGCCAGTTGACATGCAACTGCACACTGTAAAAGTATTGTTTTGATTAATACAGTAAAAGGCCACAAATAGCATTTTAAATCTCCTTTGGTCCCTTTTCTGGCATCTGCTGTTGAACCACTTTATGCTGGGGAAGATGCAAACAGCCTGCAGAAGTTATGCTAAAAACAGAGCATTCAGAGCTCTCCTTGTTGCCACAGAGAATGCAATATTTTCATCAGGCTGCCTTCAGGGGTTGGAATCATAAACCTGTGTACTAAAATCAGGGCTCCCTCATGGCATGAGAATGGGATGTGTCTGTGCCACAAGTACTACACTTACTTTAATATCACAATAAAACATTTACATAATTTAATTAGATTATGTAAATGCTTGCTCTAATTTGAATCTTTGAAAATCATAATTTCATGCTTTAAATTATGCAAATATTGAAATACTTTTCACAGCAGTTGAAGTAAAAACAAAAGCCATGCAAGCTTACCTCACGCCATCCTGCTGTTCTCTACTAACTAGTGGAGGCCCCATGAAATGCTCAATTAATCCTAATTTTTCTGTTAATATTTTCCATGCAATAAGGCAGTGTGTCCTGCTTTAACTCCAAGCCCAAATTAAAATTGTGAAATGTTTTGCAGATTGTATCTATAGCTGAGCAAACAGAAGTTTATATTTTAACAAGAGGTTCCCACAAGTTCTCCCCCTCCCTTTATTAAAGCTTGTGTCTCAGGGGTTGAGCAGGCTTGCAGAAAAAACAGGTATATGGCATTCATTCCTGGAAGTACCTCTCTCTTTTTCTTATTCTCTCTGAACTGAGCAATGAGAAGCAGCACCACTTTGCAAAAAAATTGATTATAAGCCCTGGTCCACACTAGGGTTTATTTTGAAATAACCTCCCAAGGTCAAATTTATAAGCAGAGTGTCCGCACTACCAAGCTTGTTATTTCAAAATAATAAGAAGTTACTCACTTCGTGCAATAACAATGGTTCTTTGAGGTTTGTCCCCGTGGGTGCTCCACGTCTGGTGTCAGGCTCGCCCCGGTGCCGCGAATCGGAGGCTTCCCAAAGCTATGTTTGGCTGGACCGCGCATGCGCGAGGGATCGAGGCCGTTTGCGCCTTTCCTCTCCGAGCACGGTCCAGCCCCTGCTTCAGTTCCTCTCACCGCCTCATCTGAAACGAGAGAAACAAACGAGATTCCGTAGCAGGGAGAAGGGCGGGTCGTGGAGCACCCACGGGGACACACCTCGAAGAACCATCGTTACTGCATGAAGTGAGTAACTTCTTCTTCTTCTTTGGGTAGTCCCCGTGGGTTCTCCATGTCTGGTGACTCTGGAGCAGTGGTCCGAGCTAAGGTTGCACTACAGGATCCGTGTTACAGCAGCGTTGGAGCACTGTGTGTGTTATACACTCAAGTCTTCAACTGCTAGGATGGGGTCCCTTCACAGCGGGCAGCTTAGGGAAGGCTGACGGGTGCCCCAAGGGTCTGTCCCATGGAGGCAACAGAACCCAAGCGCCCAGCTCTGCCTGCGTCTGCCCCTATGACTGGCTGGAGTTCTTTTAATTGTGTCTGGTTCTGACACAGGAGGAGCCCAGCTCTACTTCTTAACTGCTAGCAAATACAGATCTTAAAATGGTTACAAAAGGAAAAGAAAGATAGAAAATAACAGTACCAAGTGACAGCTTAATCTTTAAAGAGCTCTATTCTACGCATGCATTAAGACAAAAGGATACATACGGGTACTATTTTTACCCCCTTCTACATCTCTCACTTCCAGCGTGTCAGGCCAGGATTGGTCCCTTGATTCCTCAGAAAGACGAATACAAGGCTGGGAATTCCTGTGTGGACCTCGGGAGGCAATTACCTAAGCCAACCAGCAAGTAGATGGTAGATTGACGCTCAGAGAGAGTGTGCTGCTGGGCCCATCTTTATACCCGTGGGGTCCCATATTCTCTTTCTTATCTATGGTGCCAAATTGTGCTGGTTCATCTTTGTGACGCCAGTTCTTACAAGGGAGTTTCGACGTAATTTACACTTGTAAGAAAGAGATAACTAAATGGGAGTACTGGACATTCTTTGCTCAGCAGGAGATTCCACTCCCGTGACGGTTGTGTCATTGTATCAAAGTAGGTGCCAGTCAAGGGCAGTTTCTTTGCAGCCTCTTGGTCTGCAATCGGCTTGGCCACCCTCTTATCTATGTTTACAGTTGTCCAGGGTCATGATGAGCCAGCATATCTGGGCCTTCTGTCAAGGCTTCAAAGACTATGCTGATTTTAATGCTCTCTATGCCTTATGTGTTCTGAGGCACCTCAGGGGGGCAAGCAAGATGGATGTTGCAAGGGGGGTTCTGTCTGGCTACACTAAGTGAGCTTGTTTGTCCTTTGCTCCTTAAAATGTCCTGGACATTATAGTATTAGTACAATGCTCAGCTCATGCAATTTTTAAGTGGATCTCTATCCCACAGAAATGATTTTGAAAATACATGATACCTGGTGAATTGTCTTTCAGAATTCTCTTCATGAGCCCCATGTAGAATTTGTCTCTAGCAATATCCAGCAATATGGGGGACCAAATTTAGTCCTACAGTAAACACGTGTAGCCTTGACATCAATAAGAGTTGCACCCACTTACACCAGGAATAATTGTGGCTCCAGGGAAAATCACTCAACCAACTATTTGATTTAGGTCCTGAATTTTAACAGGGGTTCTGACTTGAACTATAATTTTTCTCCTGTGAATACCATGATTAAATTATTTTTCCAAGACTCCTTAGCACCAGTGACAGAGGGAAACTTCAGATGCCCAGGCCCTTGGAGTTCCAATATGGGACCTTAGGAAGATATCTGCCAAGGAAGATACCAAGGAAGATATCTGCATTGGTGTCCCAAACCCTCCTGCCACCTGAATATTTGTATGTTGTTTCTTGAATCTTCTCTCTGTAATATGATAACCAACTCTCAGGCAGGATGAACAAGAGTTAAAATTCTCTTTGCTCCAAGAGATGAAAAAACAGGCTTCCATATACTTTGTTAGGCTCCCACATACTCCCCAAAAAGCCAAACAATAAACCAAAGCCCTTAGAAACAAATCAAATGCTTCAGAGAGGTAGACGAATTAGTCTGTAACTGGAAAAATTTAAAAAACAACACCTTGAAGACTAACCAAACATGTAGATGGTATCATGAGCTTTCATGGGCACAACCCACTTCTTCAGATGAATGGAGATATTAAATGTTCAGTATTGAAATAAATAGGGGATGGGAGAGGAGAGAGAAGGAAAAAATGGGAAATAAATAGTCAATTAGAGATTCCATGCTACATGAAGCTGATAGGAAAGTTGCAAATTGTTCTTAAGTACTCATTGTTTGATTTTTTATGTCATTAGGATGTGGAATGTAGTGGGCCATCCAGCCAACGTCTTTATTCATTCCTTACTGATAGGAATCACACCTTCTAAATGAAGTCAAAAGTTCCAAGGCTTCACTGTGTATTGGCTTGTGGAATTGGCCTGAAACAACACAGTGACTTTGAGATCCATTGATTAGTGCCCAAGCAAGTTAAAATGTTCCTCAACAGGTTTCTGTGTGTTACCTGTTCGGATATCTGATTGGTGTCCATTAATTCTTTCCTGTAGAGACTGTCCAGTTTGGCCAATAGACATGGCATTGGGGCATTGCTGGCATTTGCTGGCATAGATCACATTAGTGGATGTGCAGTTAAATGAGCCTCTAATGTAGTGGCTGATCTGGTTAGGTCCTGTAATGATGTCGCTTGTATAGTTGTGTGGACAGAGTTGGCACTGGGGTTGATTGTAGTGGTGGGTTCCTGGAGGAGTATCATGAATGAGTGCTGTGTGGTAATTGGAAAGAATTTGTTTGAGGTTAGGGGATCATCTGTAGGTGAGGACTGGCCTGTCCTCCAATTCCTGAGAGTGAGGTGTCATTTTCCAGGATAGGTTGTAGATTGTTGATAATGCATTGGAGGGGTTTAAATTGTGGACTGTAGGTGATGACAAGCGGTGTTCTATTGTTTTCTTTTCTTGGCCTGTCTTGAATTGGTTCATGTACTGGGTACTTTCATGGCTCTAGCTTCCATCCAAGACATATTTCACAATCTATTGTTTACAGCCAAGCCCTAAGATGACCTCCTGAGGTCTCTTCCAGCCCTATGATTCTATGATGCAACAAGATTTGCTCCAATCCCACAGACAGAGACAAACACGTACAGGATCTACATAGAGCATTCTTAAAACTGAAATATCTACCCAGAAAAGTGAAAAAACAGATTGACAGAGGCAAAAGAGTACCCAGACATGAAGTACTTCAAGACAGGCCAAGAAAAGAAAACAACAGAACACCATGCATCATCACCTTCAGCCCACAACTTAAACCCTTTCACTCAGCACTCAAAAATTAAATGGTAAGACAAACACTGCCAGGCTGGCATTATTTCTCCTAGTGTAAGCCAAGGCTTACACTCTGAAAGTCTTGATCAGCATTCACTGGTAAGGCTCTCCTGCAGTCCTGGCAGCAAACTAAAAGTGGTGCTATGGCAGAAAATATGGGAATGGCGACAGTGCAAATACTGTTTTCCCTCTTCTGGGGTTTGCTGTTGAGGGGTGAAGCTGCTGTTCTAAAATGACACCTTTCTGGGATAGCCAAGGTAGCTGGGGGGAGGAAGGGAATTGACAACAGAAGTTATTCTGATTTAGTTAGCTTGCAAAGAAATAAACTAAGCGCAATTAATCACACACTAAACCCATAAATCACAGTACTCTCTAACAGGAAACTCCAGATCAATGTGGCCCTGAGATGGAAAAGACAATAGGACAGCCCTGAGGAGCAGCTCGTGAGAAGAGACTGGAATCTATAATAACCTCAGGTAGTTTCCCCCTGCGCCTCATGTCTCTCCTTAGTAAGCGGGGGAGGGGAGAGAGAAGAGAACCACATAACAATAACTCCCTCTTTCTCTCCAGCAGACTATTTTCTCAGTCATGCACATTTGCCCACTCCACTTCTGAGCTCTTAGTGACGGCTAATCCAAAATTCTGCACAAGTCAAATTCTGACTTGAGCCATGAAGTGTGCGGTATCTAGTCACAATATTGCATTCTATTAGCTCACAGACGACCACTAGATAGGATATAAAATCAGAGTCGGCTATGTAAGTTAACCCAAACCAGAGGAAGAAAATCAAACCATATTATGACTGAAAATTTAAAACAGTGACCTGAAACATGAACCCGATCATGAAAACAGAATCCAAATACCTGCCATTCATAATTCTGACAAGACAGAGAGAATACTTGATGTTCTCTGCCATATGGTTTGCAAAGTTTAAATACATTTACAAGTAAAATCTCTGCAAAGTTTAAATACATTCAAAAGTAAAATACCTGCAAGCTGCATGGAAACTTTTTAAAGGCACCATAATAGAAGCCCAACTTAAATGCATACCCCAAATTAAAAAACATAGTAAAAGAACCAAAAAGTGCCACCGTGGCTTAACAACCAAATGAAAGAAGCAGTGACAGATAAGAAGACATCTTTTAAAAAGTGGAAGTCAAATCCTAGTGAAGAAAATAGAAAGGAGCATAAACTTTGCCAAATTAATTGTAAAAATATAATAAGAAAAGTAAAAAAGAAGTTTGAAGAAGAATTAGCCAAAAACTCAAAAAGTAATAGCAAAATGTTTTTAAGTACATCAGAAGCAGGAAGCCTGCTAAACAACTAGAGGGGCCCTTAGACAATCAAGATGCTAAAGGAGCATTCAAAGATGATAAAGTCAATGCGGAGAAGCTAAATGAATTCTTCACTTCAGTCTTCATGGTTGAGGATATTGGGGAGATTCCCAAATCTGAGACAGTCTTTTTAGGAGACAAATCTGAGGAATTGTTCCAGATGAGGTGTCATTAGAGGAGGTTTGGGAACAAACAGTAACAAGTCACTGGGACCAGATGGCATTCACTCAAGAGTTTTGAAAGAACTCAAATGTGAAATTGTGGAACAATTAACTCTGCTTTGTAACCTATCCTTTAAATCAGTTTCCATACCTAAAGACTGGAAGATAGCTAATGTGACACCAATATTTAAAAAGGGCTCCAGAGGTGATCCTGGTAATTACAGACCAGGTAAGTCTAACGTCAGTACCAGGCAAATTAGTTGAAACTATAGTAAAGAATAAAATTGTCAGACACATAGATGAACATAATTTGTTGGGGGAAAGTC
Organism: Pelodiscus sinensis; assembly: GCF_049634645.1. Classification (NCBI taxonomy): domain Eukaryota; kingdom Metazoa; phylum Chordata; order Testudines; family Trionychidae; genus Pelodiscus; species Pelodiscus sinensis. The sequence goes on along the minus strand of NC_134713.1, from coordinate 32,524,950 downwards.
AACATGGTTTCTGTAAAGGGAAATCATGTCTTAGTAATCCACTAGAGTTCTTTGAGGGGGTCAAAAAACTTGTGGACAAGGGGGAACCAGTGGTTATAGTATAATTCAATTTCCATAAAGCCTTTGAGAAGGTCCCTCACCAAAGTAAAGTAAATTGTCATGGGATAAGAGGGAAGGTCCTTTTGTGGATTGATAACTGGTTAAAAGACAGGAAACAAAGGGTAGGAATAAATTATAAGTTTTCAGAGTGGAGAGAAAGGCAACTAGTGGGATCCCCCAGGGGTCTGTCCTGGGGCCAATCCTATTCAACTTATTTATAAATGATCTAGAGAAAGGGGTGGCAAAATTTGCAGATGATACCAAACTGCTCAAGATAGTTAAGACCAAAGCAGACTGTGAAGAGCATAAAAAAGATCTCACCAAACTAAGTGATTAGGCAACAAAATGGCAAATGAAATTTTAAAGTATTGCACACTGGAAAAAATAATCCCAACTCCACATACAATATGATGCTGACTAATTTAGCTACAAGTACTCATGAGAGAGATCTTGGAGTCATTAAGGATAGTTCTCTTAAAAGATCCACTCAGTGTTCAGTGGCAGTCAAGAAAGCAAATAGAATATTAGGAGTCATTAAAACAGGAATAGAGAATAAAACAGACTATTTTATTGCCTCTCTATAAAACCATGGTACGCCCACTTCTTGAATACTGCATCCAGATGTGGTCGCCTCATCTCAAAAAAGATATATTGCCATTGGAAAAGGTTCAGAAAAGGGTAACAAAAATAATTAGGGGTTTGGAACGGGTCCCATATGAAAAGAGATTACAAAGACTTGGACTTTTCAGCTTAGAAAAGAGGAGACTAAGGGGGGAGATGATAAAGGTCTATAAAATCAAGACTGGTGTAGAAAACGTGAACAAGGAAAAGTTATTTACTTATTCCCACAATATAAGAAACTAAGGGTCACCAAATGAAATTAATAGGCGGCAGGTTTAAAACAAACAAAAGGAAGTTTTTTCTTCATTCAGCGCACAGTCAACCTGTGAAACTCCTTGCAAGCGGATGTGGTGAAGGCTAGGACTTTAACAGAGTTCAAAAAAGAGCCAGATAGATTCATGGAGGTTAGGTCAATCAATGGCTATTAGCCAGGATGGGTAGGAATGGTGTCCCTAGTCTCTGTCTGGAAATGGGTGAAAGGAGAGGGAGCTCGTTAGGATTTCCTGTTTTGTTCCCTCTCTCTGGGGCATCTGGTATTGACCACTGTCAGCAGACAGGATACTGGGCTAGATGGACCTTCGGTCTGACCCAGTATGGCCGTTCTTATGTTCTAAATCCTATTGCTGGTGAAGTTTTCATTTGTACTTTTTACAGACAGCTTACCACACTCTCCCCAGAAAAATATGTCTGCCAGATTTTTCTGTGGTATTCAGATTAGACAAAGTAAAGAAAAGAGCAAGTATCTGATGCTCCATCTACCCCATAGCTCCTAAAGACAAAAACTAGAAGCTGGTCTTTCACATCTCAAATAAGTTGTATGTGCTGCAGGCATCAAATCAAACTCTTCTGCAACTTTGGGTCTCAACAATAGCATCCTCATGTTCCTGTATGATAACCAGGCTTTCTTAAATCCGATGATACCCTGAAAAATAAGTAAGGGTATATCATTATAACGGCACTTATACAAGCATAAACTTTTTTTCTGGGAGCAGTATTAGACAAAATTTTCTCAAAATATTGTGCTTCTGTGTGCATATGTGTGGCACCTCAGTTTCTCCGTCTGTAAAATGGGCATGATACTAACCTCCTTTGTATAGCACTTTGAAATATGCTAATAAATGGATTGTATCAGAGCTATACCTTTTTATTATTAATTGTTGTTATTTATTCAGTAAGGCACCAGTAAAAGGTAGCAGAATATATAGAGATTTCAAATGGTGCTACGTCATTAGATCAAGTAGTAAAAACCCCCCTTCCTGGGCGGTCGCAGTGTTTGGATCCGGCCAGCCACTTTTGCTGGCTTCCCAGCTCGGCAGCCAACGTACAGGTGGTGGGGGTGGGGGAATGGCAGGGGAGAGGCTAATTAAAGGGACCGCTTTTTTTTTTTTGCTCAACCAAATTCAGCAGCCCCAGCGGGGGTTGCAAATGAAAAAAGGTTGTGAACCACTGGTATAAACCACACACTGTGAACAAGAATTCTCTATTTTGAGTCCACTTAAAGACAAATTTCAAATATACTTTTACTTCCTCATTATTTTCTGCATAAGTGAAAGATGGCTTATTGCCTTTTCAGCTTCAACTCTGTGTTCCATTTCTTATTTATACAAGCCCATCTAAAAGAATGCATATGATTATTCACCTCATCTCAGATGCATAAACAGATTGTACATCTGTTTTAATACTCCAGTCATCTGAAGAAGTGGGTTTTGCCCATGAAAGCTCATGATATCATCTACCGTATTTTCCGGCGTATAAGGCTACTGGGCGTATAAGACGACCCCCTGATTTTTTAGTTAAAAGATAGGGTTTCGTCTTATACCCCAGCGCCCCTCCGCCTCCCCGGCTTTGCTCCCAGTGTCCCTGGTCTGCTGGAGACGGTCCCCAGCAGACCAGAGGCACCGGGAGCAAAGCCGCAGCAGCGGCGGGGTCCCGCGCCTCTGAGGCTTTGCCAGAGCAAAGCCTCAGAAGCGTGGCAACCTGCCGCCGCTTCGGCTTTGCTCCCGGTGTCTCTGGTCTGCTGGGGACCGTCTCCAGCAGACCAGGGACACCGGGAGCAAAGCCTCTGAGGACGCCCCGGCAGCGGGACAGCCCCGGTGCGCCTGGGCTGCCCCGCCGCCGGATTCCCCCGAGGCTTTGCAAAGCCACGGAGGGGCCCCGCCGCCAGCTTCCCCCGAGGCTTTGCAAAGCCGCAAAGCTGTATACCCGGCGTATAAGACGACCCCCGATTTTTGGGGGATGTTTTTTAACATCAAAAGTCGTCTTATGCGCCGGAAAATACGGTACTTGTTTTGTTAGTCTGTAAGGTGCTACTAGACTATTTGTTGTTTCTTAAGTTTTTCCAGTTTCAGACTATCTCAGCTACCCGTCTGAAGCTTTTGTTACAATTTAGTGTACTTTTCTTGTTTCCAAACAAGTTGGGTCAAACATACCACTGCTCCTGTACATACTTGCCTTTATTATAATCATCACTAATACATGCAACACAATGGATCATCCATTCTTTACTGAATGAATGGGAATATCTCTCTTCCCTTTATATTTGTTAGTGTTCTGGATTATGTGGTTGTATAAAAATCTGAAGTCAAACTACTCCAGTCTCTAGAATGTAAAAGCATTTTTTCCTATTCATCTTCCTGCACCTGGTAGTTGTGTAGACCAGTACCACAGTTGCTATTTCCAAGTCTTCTGGCATTCAGTTACCTGTGGATCTTCAGGAAGCTGCCAGTATCTCAGCAAATTTTTATTAACACCTTTGGATATATGTCATCCAGACTTGATTAGGATGCATTAAGTTTGATTTTCTAAGCATTCCCTTGCCTATTTTGTATCATACATATATTTAGAAGTTTTTCCATACTTCTGGCCACCAAAATCCTATAGCTTCAGGGTTGGCTGCATGATTCTTGTCATGAATCTCTATGCAGAGTTGGTTTGTGGATCTAGCATGACATATTGATTTATCTCCTCCTTCCCAAAAGCCATCATTTATGCTGGAACATTAGGATTCTTTTCCAGTGCTATGTCCCTGACTTTAGGGGATGTGCCAGTTACGAAAGGGGCAGGATTTGTTCTGAACAGCACCAAATCATTTCCTTTAGCAAGCGAGCATCACTGTAATTCAGGATTTTTAGTAACCACATTTTAAGCTTGTCCATCTAAAATGTTTCTAAGCCAATTACCACCACATCAGCAACGACAAGCAGATACTAAAGACAGAATTTAAAAGAGTTAAGTTAGCAATTCTATCATCTTGTTTAATTTTCCTTCTTGTATATTAATGGTCTCTAGCATTCCAGATTCATCTAGCACACCCTTCTAGAGAGAAGGTTTTAAAGTTCTTTTAGTGTATCAGCTTTTTCTTTTTGTAAGTCTTTCTTATCTGCCTGACCTCCCATCTTTCTCTTAAGATCATTTACTGTCCATTTTTCTGTCTTTCCTATTTCTGTTTTCCAAGTTGATCTTTCCCTGCTCCTGTCTTTTCCAATTCACTTTTCATTCTATATTTGTCAGTCTCCCTTTCACTTTTTTCTCCTCTTTTGTCTCTTTCTTGTTCTCCAAACCTCTTGTGTGTCATTTTCTTCTCACTTCACTAGCCCCTCATTGACTGAAGTGGCAGGTGGAATGAGCGGGAGCAATGTGCAAATTGATTTGGAGAGTATCCATGATTTGGAGCTCGGCAGTTCCTTTTCTAAGTAGCGTGGTCATGGTTTCTCTGCAAATGGATTTGCACATCACTCCCACTCATCAGTCCACCTACCTTTGCAGACCTGTTCAGGAGGAAAAACAGATTATTTTTAAGCATTTAGAACTGCATTCACATCACAGATCCTCCAGCAAAGCATCATACACTGTTCCCTCCCCTACAAAAAAGGCAAGAGTTGAGAAACAGTAAGGTATACAGGCAGTCCCCGACTTACGTCGGATCCGTACTTACGAACAGGGCTTTCTCGCCCCGGAGGTCGAGGTGGCGGATTGCTACCTGCGAGCTCCGGGGCGAGAAAGTCCCGTTCGTAAGCTGCTCCGGTGCCCCTGGTCTGCTGGAGACCGTCTCCAGCAGACAAGGGGCACCGGGCGGGTTCCCGCGCTTCTGAGGCTTTGCCAGAGCAAAGCCTCAGAAGCGCGGGAACCCGCCGCTGCTGCGGCTTCAGTCCCGGTGCCTGTGGTCTGCTGGGGACCGTCCCCAGCAGACCACAGGCACCGGGACTGAAGCCGCAGCAGCGGCGGGGTCCCGCGCCTCTGAGACTTTGCCAGAGCAAAGCCTCAGAGGCGCGGCACCCCGCTGCGGCTCTGCTCCCCGTGTCCCTGGTCTGCTGGGGGGGGGCGCAGCTAGTGTGCCCCCCCCCCCAGCAGACCAGGCTTTTGTTTTGGACCCTGGGGCAGAGCAGCTAGGGCGCTGCCGATTGGTCCTGCAGCGCCGCTCTGGGCACTACTGGACCAACCCGGCAGCACCCCAGCTGCTCTGCCCCAGGTCCTGATTCAGCCGCTGCTGGTCAGTTTCAGCAGTGGCTGAATCAGGACGCCTGGGGCAGAGCAGCTGGGGTGCTGCTGGGTTGGTCCAGTAGCGCCGAGGAGCGGTGCTACTGGAGCAACCCAGCAGCACCCCAGCTGCTCTGCCCCAGGCGTCCCCAAGTCAGCCGCTGCTGAAACTGACCAGCGCTGACTACAGGAAGCCCGAGGCAGAGTTGCTCTGCCCCAGGCTTCCCGGAATCAGCGCTGATCAGTTTCAACAGCAGCTGACTTGGGGAAGCTTGGGGTTCTTAAGTTGAATCTGTATGTAAGTCAGAACTGGCGGTCAGTTTCAGCAGCGGCTGAATCTGGACGCCAGTTCCGACTTACATACAGATTCAACTTAAGAACAAACCTACAGTCCCTATCTTGTACGTAACTCGGGGAATGCCTGTATTCACAAAACAGCTCAGCCTAAACCCAGACAACAGCTGCATGCAGTAAATGAAAGATTTTAATGTTTACTATAAATGAATATTGAATCTCAACTCCTTGTTTGATCTCAACTATTTTTATAACAGATAAAGGTTTCTTAATCAGTTCAATTAAATTTCATTGTTTTTGTGCAAAAGGACACAGCCATATCTGGGACGCTATTATATGCAGGGTTAGTCTAGACTCTATGGTGATGAATTAGTTTCAAACACTCAGGTTATAAATTTCAGTACTTTAGAGATACACCAGGCTGAGAGATTTAGGAATTCAAAGTAATACAAATCTAAATATCTGAAGTTGTCAATTGTGGTGAGGTTGCCAGACAATATTACAACCCTAATACTATTACTCTTTTCTAGTTCTAACATTGTTCTTAATCCACTACATATTTCTTCTTTTCTATACGCCTTTGCAAAATGAAAGGATTAAATAGAAATAAGAGAATGGGTTTAGAGCAAATGTCAAGGCCCCCATGCTATCAATACTTATTTTTCATTAGCTGTAGGTTGACAAGTAATTCATTAACTTCAGGAGCTTCAGCACAGGTCACGCTAATTTTAGCACCAACAGTGGCAAAGTTTGTCAGTACTGAATTACTTTTTATTTAACATTTTTATTTAAGATAAGTGAAATTTCAAACCTAACCTAACAAATGGAAGACAATCTCATTGACTTCAATGGGTTTTGGATAAGGCTTAAATTGCTTGTTAAAAATATTCATAATTCCTTGCTTACCCACTTCACTCAAATTGACTATCACATCAATACTTCGCCAACTGCCTTTTCATGGATTTTAATAATTTTGTAATACTTACATTAATGAAGAAATGCTGGAAAGATTTTATTGCTAATCCTGCACCCATGGCTAAAGAGAGGGATTTAATTCTCCAATCCTGAAAATGATGCTTTCAGTAATACTATCAGTTTTAAAAGTCTTAGACATTGTAATTCTCACAGACCAAAAATCACAACCAAACCATTAAGAACAGTGTATAAAAAGGTGCACCTACTGTCCACTCTGCACTTTGCTATCAAATCATTTTGAGTGATATGTAATAATGCTGCAGGATCATAAAGAGAACTATTTGACTATTTGGATAATTTGTGTAGGTTTATGGGAAAGCATTCCATTTCACAAAAACAATTCACGTTTTTAAAATGTTTTTGTTTCAATGAAGAATGAAACCGGGAGCTTTAGAATGTTTTCTTAGATCTAGCCCAAAATAGCTAAAAGTTCAGTGGCTAGGCACTTGTTGGGATATGGGACACAAGGCTCTATACCTGTTCTGTCTGATTTGGTCCAGAGATTAAAGCCTGTTTCCCACCTTTCGGGTGAATACTCTGACCTAGCCACTGGGCTATGGGGTCAATTTCATTGTCTTTTAATGGAGCTATTCCATTTCATATAAACACTGGAGCTATTCCACTTCATATAAACAATTATTCACTGGAGTACAGAAACACACTGACTCTATAGCTCAGTGATTAGTAAAGGGAACTTGCCTAATGTGTGGGTCATGCTGGTTTCAATCAAAGGACTTAATCCTGAGTTCCTATATTCCAGGTGAATGCTATGAAGCACCAGGCTTTTGGCTGGTCCAGGGCTGGTCAGTCTTCTGTGTCTCCCCATTTGCTGTGAAATTCCATCCTGGGCCCAAGAAACATTCTTGACAACAGTTTTGTCAAAAGAGATATGTTTCCATATTTTGGTTTCAATAAATCAGCTTTTTTGATGAAAAAATTCCAGACAGGCTCTACTTCATAACCTATCTGCCATTACAATGGATATGCTGGATTTTGTAACCAAGCAGAGAATTTCCACCAACAATACAGTTGTCTTGTAAGAATTTTACCTCTGCTTGAGATGCAAGGTTTTCTAAGGTCACTTAAAGTACAATTTACAGCTGAACAAAAGGGCTGTCTGAAAGAAAAGTGCAGCGAGGACGAGAAAAACAATATGAGAGCTTGAGAATATGAAAAAATTAATTCTCCACTTGTCTTACAGAGTACTTTCCATTCCATTATCTCTTGGATGCATTTTCCCTCCCACAATCCACATCTTCATCCTGCTCTTGATATTAGAAAGCAATAAATAGAATTTGCGGACTTAGCGAAGTATGTTTATTATTTTTATAAAATTTTACATACTAACATTATTTCTTTTTTTTAAAGTAATTTTTCATGTTACTGTGAATGCTGATCATGTGGCTACGATTGTTTTAGACATGGCAGAAACTATTTAAATTTGATTCTCTCATTCCTTTCCTTTCATTGTGGTGTATCTCTCTTTGCTTTAAGTGAAACGTACTAATCATCTATGGGAAAACAGTATAACTAAGCCAGGTAACTAGTTTTTTTTTTGTTTTAAATGTACTGGGCCAAATTCTCAAGTTGGGTAAATTGGCATAGCTCCTTTGATGGCAATGTAAATACATCAAATTAGTCCTACTACGTCTGAGAGATTATTTGATAAAAACAACCAAAAGAACAACTTCAGTCAATTTTCCTTCCTGATTTTCTCATAGCTCCAATGAAATTGCTTTGCCATCATATTGACTTTGATGTGAATCCCATTTCAAGTAATTGATGTAGAACATATTAAGAACACATTGCAAGTTTTTGTAGTTAAAATGAGTGATTTTAAAACAGAGGTGAGTAATCTCTGTCCTTGAGGCCAATTGCAGTTTTTCAGGGTTAGCTGCCGGCAGGCCACCAGGTGGTTTGTTTACTTAAGCATTTGCAGGCACACCGCTCATAGTTCCCAATGGCTGCTGTTCGACATTCTTGGCCACTGAGAGCTGCAAGCAGCAGTGTCTGTGATGCTTAGGTAAACAATGTGTCCTGCAGCCCACCAGAGCTAAACCTGCTAAGTCATGAGTGGGCAGTGCACCAAAGGTTCCCCACCCTTGTTTCAAATTATGAAAGTCTATCCCACTCGTAGCTTTTGACAATCAAAAACTTAAAACATAATTACTCTTTGGGAAGCATTACCGTATATTCCGGCGTACAAGACGACCTCTGAAGTTAAAAAACATCCCCCAAAAATCGGGGGTCGTCTTGTACGCCGGATGCCCCGCCGCCGGAGCCCCTCCGCGGCTTTGAAAGCCTCGGGGGAAGTCGGCGGCGGGCCATCCCAGGCGCGCATGGGCTGCCCGCCCGCCGGAGCCCCTCCGCGGCTTTCAAAGCCTCGGGGGAAGCCGGCGGCGGGGCATCCCAGGGGCGCATGGGCTGCCCGCCCGCCGGAGCCCCTCCGCGGCTTTCAAAGCCTCGGGGGAAGCCGGCGGCGGGGCATCCCAGGGGCGCATGGGCTGCCCGCCCGCCGGAGCCCCTCCGCGGCTTTCAAAGCCTCGGGGGAAGCCGGCGCCTGGGATGCCCCGCCGCCGGCTTCCCCCGAGGCTTTGAAAGCCGCGGAGGGGCTCCGGAGGGGGGGCAGCCCATGCGCGCCAGGGATGCCCCGCCGCCGGCTTCCCCCGAGGCTTTGAAAGCCGCGGAGGGGCTCCGGCGGGCGGGCAGCCCATGCGCCCCTGGGATGCCCCGCCGCCGGCTTCCCCCGAGGCTTTGAAAGCCGCGGAGGGGCTCCGGCGGGCGGGCAGCCCATGCGCGCCTGGGATGGCCCGCCGCCGGCTTCCCCCGAGGCTTTGAAAGCCGCGGAGGGGCTCCGGAGGGGGGGCAGCCCATGAGCGCCTGGGATGCCCCGCCGCCGGCTTCCCCCGAGGCTTTGAAAGCCGCGGAGGGGCTCCGGCGGGCGGGCAGCCCATGCGCGCCTGGGATGCCCCCCCGCCGGCTTCCCCCGGGGCTTTCAAAGCCGTGGAGGGGCTCTGGCGGGGGGGCAGCCCATGCGCGCCTGGGATGCCCCCCCGCCGGCTTCCCCCGAGGCTTTCAAAGCCGCGGAGGGGCTCCGGCGGCGGGGGGGGGGGGGAGGGGAGCCCAGGCGCTCCTGGCGCTCCTGGCGGCTTTGCTCCCGGTGCCTCTGGTCTGCTGGGGACCAGCTCCAGCAGACCAGGGACACCGGGAGCAAAGGAGGCGGAGGGGCGCTGGGGTATAAGATGAAACCCTATCTTTTAATTAAAAAGATAGGGGGTCGTCTTATACGCCCAGTCGCCCTATACGCCGGAAAATACGGTATTTGTTAAAGCCAAGTGTATAAGGGTTGGTAGCTCAGGCTCTGTGGCAGGCTGTTGCAGTTTGAAATAGCTGAGATATTAAACTTTAGAAAAGACAGAATTTTTGGAAGTGATATTCACTATGAAGGAAATATGGGCACCAGAGTAATTCAAGCAAAAACCAATAACAATTAATTGGCTACAATTATTCATTCCTATAGGTTCTTCTACACAAACTTTTGAGGCAGCCATGCATGGAATCCAACTATTATCTTTTTCTGACCACTTTATAATCAGTCACATTTTCACAGTATGATACCATAGCAGCAGCAGTGTCTACACAAAAAAACACATTTGGATGTATTTCGATCCAGCTACTGAGTAAGGACAAGTAAAGGTTAGTGGTAGGCTGCCCCTCACCAGCAACACCAGCAGTCACTATAGCAACAGCAAGAATAATAGGAGGAAGTTGGTATTGATCTTTCTATCCCTTGCTACTAGCATTCTTCAGCTTAGTGTTACACTATGTTGTTTACCGTACAATTGGCTACCATTACAGGAGCAGTTCATACATCCCTATGGTACAGAAGTTAGCTAGAAACAATAGTGCTAGTCAGGCAAGAGGGGTATAAAAAAAAGTACTGAGTTCTGGTCTAAGCACCCAAATACAACAGACAGCAAAACAAGCAACACAAGAGCAATCTGAGGAGGTCAGTAAGCATAGTCTTATTTTATGTGTACCCCATCTAGATTTCAAATTTCTTGTGCATTCTCCTTCCATCAATGTTAACTACTGATAACAGGCAAGTCACGGCAGTAACCGACCTAGATGCCAAAAACGGAAGTGGATTTGGCAAAGCCTGGTCTGTGCCTGTTACATTATGAAAGCACATTGTGGAATGGCATTGAGCCAAAAAAGCCAGAAGAGACAGCTTTCTTGGAACCATTGAAGAGACTTTCAAATTAACAATTGTGTAACTACAGTGAGATTGACACTCATAGATAATCAACTTCTAAAAGAGATTTTAGGCCAGACAGAGAAATTATCACTTATAATTTGTAGGACAAAAATACCACATATACTGTATGAAACTGTCAAATCATAGCACAGTATGTAGTCACCACACCTATATGGTATAGCTGCAAAATATTTTTCAGGGGGGCTATCTATGCTGGCAGTCTGAATAAGAGTAATAGATTGTAGCTAGCTGCATGACTTCATCTTCACCCTTAAAATTTCAGGTTAGGATAAGCAAAGAAGGAAGAATGGTTTAAAAGATGGGAATGAATTAGGAATGCTCTTCAGACCATTCCCCACAATATTTATAACCAGGACAAACTCCAGAAATGGCCTGAGGTAAACAGGATGAAGTTTAATATGGACAAATGCAAACCACTCCACTTAGGAAGGAACAATCAGTTTCACACATACAGAATGGGATGTGGCGAGGAGTCCTGTGGCACCTTATAGACTAACTGAAGTGTAGGAGCATAAGCTTTCGTGGGCAAAGACCCACTTCGTCAGATGCATGTAGTGGAAATTTCCAGAGGCAGGTATAAATATGCAGGCCAGAATCAGGCTGGAGATGACGAGGTGGATCCAATCAGGGAGGATGAGGCCCACTTCTAGCAGCTGATCTGGAGGTGTGAATTCCAAGAGAGCAGAAGCTGCTTTTGTAGTTAGCAAGCCATTCACAGTCTTTGTTTAATCCAGAGTTGATTGTGTCAAACTTGAAGATGAACTGTAGCTCAGCAGTTTCTCTTTGAAGTCTGGTCCTGAGGTTTTTTTGCTGCAGGATGGCTACCTTTAGATCTGCAATTGTGTGTCCAGGAAGACTGAAGTGTTCCCCTACAGGTTTTTGTATGTTGCCATTCCTAATATCAGATTTGTGTCCATTGATTCTTTTACATAGGGACTCTCCAGTTTGGCTGATGTATATAACAGTGGGGCATTGTTGGCACATGATGGCATATATTACATTAGTAGATGTGCAGGAGAATGTACCAGTGACAGTATGGCTGATCTGGTTAGGTCCTGTGATGGTGTTGCTGGTGTATATATGTGGGCGGAGTTGGCACCAACGTTTGTTGCAAGGATTGGTTCCTGAGTTCGAGTTATTATGGTGCAGTGTGTAGTTGCTGATGAGAATATGCTTCAGGTTGGCGGGTTGTCTGTGGGAAAGGACTGGCCTACCTCCCAAGGCCTGTGAAAGTGAGGGATCATTGTCCAGGATGGGTTGAAGATCACTAATGATGTGTTGGAGAGGTTTTAGCAGCTTCTGCTCTCTTAGAATTCACACCTCCAGATCAGCTACTAGAAGTCGGCCTCATCCTCCTTGATTGGATCCACCTCGTCATCTCCAGCCTGATTCTGGCCTGCATATTTATACCTGCCTCTGGAAATTTCCACTACATGCATCTGACGAAGTGGGTCTTTGCCCACGAAAGCTTATGCTCCTACACTTCAGTTAGTCTATAAGGTGCCACAGGACTCCTCGCCGCTTTTGCAGATTCAGAGTAACACGGCTACCCCTCTGATGCTTGACAGAATGGGATATGACTGTCTAGGAAGGAGTACTGCAGAAAGGAATCTAGGGGTCATAGTGGACCATAAGCTAAATATAAGTCAACAGTGTGACACTGTTGCAAAAAAGGCAAGTATGATTCTGGGATGCATTAACATGAATATTGTGAGCAAGACACAAAAAGTAATTCTTCTACTCTACACTCCACTGAATAGGCTTTATCTGAAGTACCGTATCAGAGGGGTAGCCATGTTAGTCTGAATCTGCAAAAGCAACGAGGAGTTCTGTGGCACCTTATGGACTAACAGATTTATTGGAGCATAAGCTTTCGTGGGCAAAGACCCACTTCGTCAGATGCATGTCACATGCATGTCACGTGCATCTGATGAAGTGGGTCTTTGCCCACAAAAGTTTATGCTCCAATAAATCTGGAGTATTGTGTCCAGTTCTGGGTACATTTCATGAAATATTTGGAGAAATTGGAAAAGGTCCAGAAAAGAGCCAGAAAAATGATTAACGGTCTAGAAAACATGGCCTATGAAGGAAGACTGAAAGAATTGGGCTGTAAGCAGTTTTCAAGTACCTAAAAGGGTGTTCCAAGGAGGAGGAAGAAAAATTGATCTCCTTGGCCTCTGATGATAGGAGAAGAAGCAATGGGCAAAGGAGTTTTAGGTTGGACATTAGGAAAACTTCCTAACTGTCAGGGTGGTTAAACACTGGAATAAATTGCCTAAGGAGGTTGTGGAATGTCCATCACTAGAGATATTTAAGATTAGGTTAGACAGACCTCTATCAGGGAAGATCTAGACAGTGCTTGGTCCTGTAGTGAGAGCAGGGGACAGGACTTGATGATCTCTCGAGGGCCCTTCCAGTTCTAGTATTCTATTATTCTATTCTATGATTAAGGAATTAGCAAGAACAGTTACAACAATATGGTCCTAGCTAAGAATAGTAAGCAGATTATGTTGAAAAAGAAAGAAGAAAACACATTACTCTTGCAAGCCAGTAGATCCCTTCAGCCTTAGATACCATTGCCTTACTCCAATTGTTTTCATAAACTGATATAGGAATAGGAATAGAGAGATAGCCGTGTTAGTCTGATCTTGCTAAAACAAAAGGAAAAACTATGTAGCACTTTAAAGACTAACAAGATGGTTTAAGGAAATAACAGGAATAACTCTGTTGAAATCAATTATACCAGCGTAATACTGTAGTATTAAATAAGTTTACAATATGAGTGATTATAAAAATTATAAGTGATCACACTAGCACAGCTTCAGGGAAAAATGCCACCACTATGGCAAAGAAAATTCAAAGACAATGAAAATGTCATTTCACTTTTAGTCAAGTTTATTTTATTTTTTTATGTATTAATTATGCTTAAATGTTTACACTGAACAAAAAAGTACTGAACTTGGAAAACTAAACAATTATCAATACATTTCAAGTTTTAAAAATTATGTGGAGATAATTCTTAAATCATAATCCAAACAAATTATAACAGTATATGATATTTAAGTGCTCTGGGAACTCTGTTAATAACAAGCCTCCCATCATAACTCAAGGAAGCAAAAAGCCATGGGTCTGCTGAGGACCATTCCACTGCATATACACTGTCTTCATGTTCTTCATAGGTAGCTATTATGCTGTCCTGAAGGGGCTCTTTAGTCCTGGAATAAAAATAGAAAAGAGCAGTGATTGTACCTGATTTATAGGGCACTATAAATGTCACAAACAAAGAAAGATATACACATCCTGATTTACTGTACAGTACTGGACTCTGTGGACACACCATTATACACATACCAACCACTAATACTTAAGTTTTATAAAATATAGCATGATAATGTCAATGTTAAAATGGCCATTAGCAGAGAGCAGTGATTCTCATTTTCACTACCTATAATGTCAGTTATTTACAGTTCAAGGAAGTTCTAGGTCTTATCGAAGAAACAACGTACTGCCTATCCTAAGCAACTCCATCTTTAAATAAAATAATATAAGCTGCAGAGCATGACAAACAAACAAACAATTAAGTATATTAATCTGAAGAAAACTGTATGTCTAAAAAAAAGCCCTCAAACCCTGCTCCCCCAGATTTTTATCCATTTGCTTGTAATTTTACACCTGCATGTAACCAACTTAGGGACAGAACTCAATCTGACCCAGAGTGTCTTTTGACACAGCAGGCCTGATCCTGCAAAGTTCCCATAGGAGTCTTGAAGAATTAGACTATAATCTCAAGAGCAATGGAAAACTATACCATATTAACCTTTTCTTTTCTCCTGCCCATTCTACAGAAGTATATTAATATTGGTTCCAATGAAGAAGCTTTTTTGTTTCCTCACCTTATATATCACATAACATCTCTGAGCATTTGGGAATTTGAGTGTTCAAAGACAGGTAAGGTATTCTATACAATAAATGTTTTCAAAAAAAACAATATACATCATTCTTTAATTTCTAAAGTACACAATATGGATTGATACCATGATACTACAAATGTACTCTTTTTTTTCTTTATTCTGTTCTCAGATCCAATCCCTTTTTTCTATCAGTATATTATTGTGTAGGTTGCTGGGTAGATGTACTGAGTTTTCAATGGAGGATACAAGATTTCTCTCCTGTCAACGACAGAAATCATTGAGGCTTTCAGAAGCATCCCCCTTCCTCCTAGAAACAGATTGGTAGCTCAGCAGCCATCCTTCTACCAGAAGGATATGACAGGGAACCTATGAATTCCACTCAATCACTACACAGATACAACTATGATACGAATTAAGTGTTGTTGTTGGATGTCTCTGCGCTTTTTCAGTAGCCTTACAGTGTTCAAAGCACGAATTTGTATGGGTATGTCTACACTACAGCATTATTTTGAAATATCTTATTTCAAAATAGCTTATTTCGAAATAATGTGTCTGGACACAAAATGCATTTCGAAATAGCATTTTGCTATTTCAAAATAGCACGTCCACACTGATAGGACGCTGAATTGCATTTGAGGCAGGTCGGAACCGGTTCTGGCAGGGCATCAGGTCAGGAGTTACCTTGTGTGGCTGCTGCCTGAGGCTATCTGAGACCTGTGCTTAAAGGGACCCCCTCACTCCCCGGACAGCCGGTTCTAAGGTTTCCCTGCTTGCTTGCCTACCTCGCTGAGGGACAGCAAAGCATTTTTTTTCTCTGAGTGCTCTGGTTGCCCTCACTCAGAACACCACAGCATTCTACAGCATGGAGATGGAGCACTCTGGTGCTTCTCCTGGACGTGTTGCTGCGAGCCTGGCAGTACGTTCTGCAGGCGGTAACAGTCTCCCTGGTATACCCCACTGGGGGCTTGTGCCTCATTCCTCCCTCATGTCCTTCCACTTATCCCTCCCTAACCCCACTTTCTGCTGTACAATAAAAGACACATATGTTCATTACAACAAAGCCTCTTTATTGAGCAAAACTGGGGTGGGGAGAAAGTAAAACTGAGGTGAGACTGGGGAAAGAAGGTGGGAGAGTGGAAGAGGGAGGGTGGGAGAGGGAAGGGGGAAACCTGGGAGGAGGGAGCTGGCAGGGGGATGCATGGGGAGGAAGAAGCTCAGGCTCAGGGTTGGGGGGTCTCACCGGCCTCGGCATCCCTGGGGATATGGGGAGGAAGAAGTGGGAGGGGGAGAAGGAGTGGGAGGAAGAGTGGTAGCAGGGCTAGAGCAGCAGGAGGCAGCAAGCTCTGCCCCAGGGTCGATGACCACCTGGGGGGCATGGACCATCCTGCCCCCCAGGATGTGGTCCACAGCATTAAAATAGGGGTAGGGGTCTGGGTCTGCCCCTGGTTGGGAGCTGCCGCCAGTGGCCCTGGCATATGCCTGCCGCAGCTCCTTTATTTTCATGCGAACCCGCTCCCGGGTTCGCATGTGATCTTTGGTGGCCAGGCTGGCAGTCACCGCCTGTAGACGGTTGCGTTCCTCCATTTAATGTGGAGATCATGGACGTTGGAGGCATCCCCCCAAACCTGAATTAGATCCCTGATCTCCGCATTGGACCAGGCAGGCGCCTGCCTTTTCCAGCCCCTGGCAGGCTTCTGGGAGCTGGCAGACTGGTCCTGGGGAGGGCTGGCTGGCACTGGCTGCCTGGCTTATCCTGGGGCCACTGGGTCAGGTGCAGTGCGGAGCTGGCAGGCTTGGAGCTGGCACAAGCACTGTGGCCAGAGTCTAACCCTTTAAGGGCTCTGGGAAGGGAGGGGGGGAGGGAGAGGAGTTTTCTTGGTTGTGCCCAGAGTGGCCATCAGGGCACCATGGGAAGGGCTGGAGGCCCCCTATTTCGAAATAGGCAACTACACAGCGCTTATTTCGAAATAGCAACTTTGAAATTGGCGCAATTCCTTGTGGAATGAGGTGAAAGAATTTCGAAATAAGCCCTCCGCTATTTCGATTTAATTTCAAAATAGCGGTTTGGCTGTGTAGACACTGGTAAAGTATTTCGAAATAACAGCTGTTATTTCAAAATAATTTTGCTGTGTAGACATACCTTATAAGAACAAGTGTAAAAACAAATATGGTATTACATTTGTTTGGCTCACAGAGCTGCATAGTCCATCTAACCAGCTGTGAATTTAATATCACAATTAATATTCAATTCAACTAAAAAATTAATAAAACTAACAACTGCAGTGTGATTCATGATATTTAATTTCAAGGACCATCATCTTTCATTTAAACTATTTTAAGGAAACTACCATAACTGTTACAGAAGAAATGAGATACAACTTATTGGTTGACTATGAAGAGTATCAAGTAAGCCAACAATGCACATTTCATCTCTAGTGTTTTTCTAACTTCTTGTTAACTCATACGGTTGATTAAGAGAAAGTTGGTCATGTCCCTTGATAGCCATGTGCCTCACACAATGCTCACCCACCTATCCAAAACTCCATTATTCTGAAGGTTTCAGATATCTCTATGGAGAAGCAGGGGAGCAATGCATGGTGCATATTGCTCTCAAGGGACATGACCGACTTTCAGTTAACCAAGAATTGCAGTTAACAAGAGGCTGGATAAACAGGGATGGATAAACTGTGAGCTTACACTATTTTCTCTAGAAAAGGTGTGACTTTGGTATATAAATTCAAATAATATATTTTGTATTGTTTAATATAAAAAAGGATTGTATTTTCAGAAAAGAAGTCTTGCCTTAGCAGATGAACTAATATTTTGCATTTCAGTTCAACTCTGCTCTTTTAAACACTAATGTATTGTTCTTACTTTGATTAATTTCCCTCTGAGGATTAAAAGTAACCAGGCAATATTCAAAAGGAATGCATATTACCAAAAATAATTCAGATCACATGAGCTCAGGACTGGACATGGTAGAATTTTACAGTTTTTTTTCTCCATAATATAGGCCTGGTCTTGGGATATTTTGATTAAGGAGATGAAGGAGCATCTTACAAAAAAGACTACATGGTATACAAGATGCTCAGGCAAACACTGAACACAGGATGAAAATAACTGCTGGAACAGCACAAAAGGTCTAGTAGAAATTTGCTTGTACTTCTGCTACTTCTGGCCTCAGAGATATTTCACATGTTCTAATAAAAGAAAATAAGAAATTATCCTTTAAATTGTGCTACCTGGCTAGTTTTCCCAATGAGGATGCCCTAGTATAAACAGTAACAAAATAAGGACCAATATAACTGAAATATGAGGGTGCCAACAGAAGAAGAAATCAGAACAAAAGAAGCTGGATTTTTTAGAAGAGAAATTTCTTCGAGACAGATCATTAACAGATCATGTTATTACTTGTTCAGAGACAACCAAATAAATATCTGCTGGGTATCCTGTGTCTTATATTATCCTCTTATATCCCAGAAGATATGCAATTTGACACCGTGTAAAGCCAGGATATTCACAGATCAGTTTCAGAATCCTAGGACAGAGGTTTTACTTGCTTGTTTTGATCAAGTTGAAAATCAATGTTATGCTGACTGAGAAGCAGCTGATATGCCCATGGGTCAATACAGTAAGATTTAGACTGGACAGGGTGGACAAAATCTACTGCAGCCAAGGAAACTGATGTTTTCATAGACACTAAGCAAAGTGAGCGGTCAGTCAAGAAAAAAAGACTGAGCAGTTCATCAAGAAAACCACAGGAAAATCAAGATTTAGATACAAACATTTATCTAAGGGTATGTCTATATGTGTAGAACTGCAGCGACAGGGCTGTAGAACCTGTGATGAAAATGCTCTATGGTGACAGGAGAGAGCTCTCCTGTTGACATAAAAAGCCCATCCATGCAAGTGGTATAAGTTATGTCATTGAGAAAAGCTCTCCTGCAGAAATAGTATTGTCCACATGAATGCTGCTTACACAAATGGAGAATTCAAACCACTGAACGGCAGATTTTACTGATCTAGGTTGTAGAATAGACAGAGTAAATCTGCTCTTCAAAAATGTTTCTGTATTTGATTATCTATCACAGCTTTATAATTCCCTGGCATAGCACTAACAGCATCATGCTTAAGTATGCAATTGCTTGACTCATAAAATCAGGGGTGGGTAATAAGCTGCCCATAGGCTAGACACGGTTTGCCAGGGTTAGATGATGGTGGGCCACCAGATGCTTTACTTACCTGCATGTCTGTCTGCACGACTGCTCACAGCTCCCGTTGGCCACAGTTCGCCATTTCTAGCCAGTGAGTGCTGCAGGAAGCAGTGGTCTGGCCTGTGCTGCTTCCCTTACTTGCACTGACCGGGTATGGCGAACTGTGGCCAATGGGAGCTACAATAGGCTGTATCTGCTACTATGAAGGGGAATAAAGAATCTGATGGCCAACCAGCATCTAACCCTGATGAATCGTGTCCAGCTCACAGGCCACTTACTGGCCACTACTGCATATGATTAACACTTATGAGAATGTTTAACTGTTTTCTTCAAAAAAATTTGTTATGATTAAAGGGAACATTACCTGCGATATAGCTCTTCTAGTAAACTGGAGGTTTAGGTCTGTTGCTTTCTTGGAGAAGTAGTACGGCTGGATTTTATTCTGGGTTTACATGTTTAAGAAACTCACCTGCTATTATTTCTTCCTTGCAATACATTTTCCTCAAAATGTTGCTTTAGTGTCAAACTTTTCTTTTAAGAGTTTCTTCTGAGCAGACACATGTATTTGCCTATCTTTTTACTTTCATTCTTGTATTGGTACAGATCTAGAATCCTCCACACCTTTGAGACCTGTGTCCGAGAGCTGGAAATGTTTTTTTCTCTCTTTCTCTCTTTGTTATCCTATTTGTATAGCATGACTACCACTAACTTAGGGTATGTCTACACTAAAAAGTTAATTCGAACTAACGGACGTTAGTTCGAATTAACTTTGATAGGCGCTACACTAGCGCTCTGCTAGTTCGAACTTAATTCGAACTAGCGGAGCGCTTAATTAGAACTAGGTAAACCTCACTGTACGAGGACTAAGCCTAGTTCGAACTTACTAGTTCGAATTAAGGGGTGTGTAGCCCCTTAATCCGAACTAGTGGGAGGCTAGCCCTCCCCAGCTTTCCCTGGTGGCCACTCTGGCCAACACCAGGGAAACTCTATTGCCCCACTCCCGCCCTGAACCCCTTAAAGGGGCACGGGCTGGCTACAGTGCCCGTGCCAGGGGCAAGCCTGCCAGAACCCAGCCAGCAGACCCTGCTCCTGGCACGGCTCGAGCCAGCCACCCCATGCCCCCCAGCCCACCCCTCTTCCCGGGACCAGGTTGGCGGCTCCCGGGAGCTTGCCCAGTACCGCAAGAGGCAGGCACCCGCCTGGTCTAGTGCGGACGTCGTGGACCTCATCCATGACCTCCGCACTAGGCACAGGAAAGTGGCCGTCTAGGGCAGGAGAGCTGCCAGCCTGGCCACCCAGGAGCAGGTGTGCATGAAAATCAAGGTGGTCCACTGAGACCCCTGACCCTGAGCCCTGAGCTTACAATGGCCGTACTGGGTCAGACCAAAGGTCCATCTAGCCCAGTAGCCTGTCTGCCGACAGCGGCCAACCCTAGGGACCCTGGAGCGGATGGACCGAAGACAGTGACCAAGCCATTTGTCTCGTGCCATCCCTCTCCAGCCTTCCACAAACTTTGGGCAGGGACACCACTCCTACCCCCTGGCTAATACCACTCCATGGACCCAACCTCCATGACTTTATCTCACTTCTCTTTAAACTCTGTTCTAGTTCTAGCCTTCACAGCCTCCTGCAGAAAGGAGTACCACAGGTTGACTCTTTGCTTTGTGAAGAACAACTTTCTGTTACTAGTTTGAAGCCTGCTACCCTTTCCTTTGGTGTCCTCTAGTCCTTCTATTATGGGAACCAATGAAGAACTTTTCTGTATGCACCCCTCTCCACCCCACTCGTGCTTTTATAGATCTCTATCATATCCCCCCTCCATCTCCTCATTCTGAGCTGAAAAGTCCCAGTCTCTTTAGCCTCTCTTCATATAGGACCTGTTCCAAACCCCTCCTCATTGTAGTTGCCCTCCCCTCTCCCTCCCTCTCTCTTCCCCTCTCCCACCTCCTTTTCCCAGTCTCCCCCAGTTTTGTTCAATAAAGAGAGATTCTATTTTTGAACACAATTGTCCTTTATTTTGTACATCAGGAAGGGGGGCTAGGGAGGGGTAAGTGGAAGGAGGTGAGGGAGGAATGGGGTACGATCCCCCGATAGGGAGGACTGGGCTGGCTCTGCGGGCTACTGGGGGTGGAACCTCTCCTGCAGCCCCCCAATTGCCTCCTCTCCCCAGATCGCAGCCTGCGGCAAGTGCAGCCAGTCTGATGGCCGAGTGCTGTGATGTGCCCAGTGTGGGCACTCCAAGCCAGGACTGCTTTGCAAGCGGGGCACCCCTGAGAACTGTCTGTCTGGGGTTGGGGTTGGGTCCCTTTAAGCACAGCCCTCAGCTAGCCTGAGGCAGCAGCTCCATGCTCTAAGTCCTCATCTGATGCCCTGCCGGCACTGCTTCCGGCCATGCTTAACCCCGGTTCAGGGTCCACTTAATGTGGACATGCTAGTTCGAATTAGCAAAACGCTAATTCGAACTAGTTTTTTAGTCTGGATGCGTTAGTTTGAATTAGTGCTGTAGTGTAGACATACCCTTAGATAACTGTTTTCATGTAGAGTGCTGTTACTTCCAATTATTGTTCATGCTAACAATCTCTTAAGTTCACAGTGCTTGTGATTTCATATTGTCATCATAAACTTCAATAAAAAGGAAGTTTAAAAAAAGTCATCAGACATCGTTAATTCTCCATCAGAACTAAAGTTAAATCTTATTCAACCTAAAAATTGTTTAGAATTAAACCCAATTTAGTAGAGCATCAACAACATACAGCAGGGGAGCCCAAAGTGTGGCCTGAGGGCCAAGCATGCCCCACAGAGTTCTAAAATGCACCCTGCAGATACTCTCTCCCTGTAACTGCAGGGTAGAGCTGATCATCTCCAGGATTTTACTGCTAGTAAACTTAACCAACATGGTATTTTTGTTGCTCTTTTAAGGAAGATACAAGTCCTATCAAATATCCTGGCTGTGTGAATTTATCTGATTTAAAAAAATACTTTAAAAAAATAACCAAAAGTATATGAAAATTAGGAATAGCCCTCAGTTTACTGTAGATTTCCAATTTAGCCCTCATCATAGGCAATTTTGACAGCTTCAGAAATACAACATGTCAGTTTAATAATACTCTTAGTAAAGCTTTTTTTTTTTTTTTTTGATTACTTGTATGGGAAAGGATCAATGATTTTTAACCATTCATGCAATAGAAAGATCGGTCATTTTCCCCACATGAATAAAAGCCTTTACATCTCTCCAACTGAAACACACACACAAAATCTGGATTTTAAAATAGATTTGCATTAGTGATTAAATGGGATATGTTTACTAACCTGAGTTAATTAATAGGAAATAATTAGGCATTTGCTCCAGACAAAATAAATATGAAATGGATTAATTAGCTAGTTACTCAGACATTTTACCAACAAAGCCCCAACTACAGTGGGTAGCAGGGTTGGCCAGGAGGGGGTAGGGAGGTGTGGGGCTGGCCGGAGATCGGGGGGAAAGAGGGGAGAACTGGCCAGTGGGACACAGGGCTGGCTGGGAGGGGGTCGGGAGCGGGGCTGGACGGGAGGAGAGCAAGGTGGGGGAACCGGTCAACGGGGAGCAGGGCTGGCCCGGGAGCATGCAGATCCCGGGGTGCTGCCCATCCCACGCATGGTCCCGGCAGGGTGCATGAGTGAGTCTGGCCTCGAGGATTCCATCCCACCCCAGCCCCACCCCTCTCCTCTCTACTGCACAGTTGCGTACTGCCTGGCTGGTAGACACGTTCAAGAAGCATGAGTGTGTCTACCAGCCAGGCAGTACACAACTACATACTGATACTCATGATAATAATAAAAACTTAATTAGAAAATACTGGACATTTATCTATCTGGTATTTTCTCAATTTGTTTCCCGGACAGAAAGCTCAAACACCGGACTGTCTGGTTCAAAACCGGACACCTGGCAACCCTACTTTGCAGTCCCCTTGTAGCCCAATCAGCATACAGCTGTGGCCCAGGTGACATTCTCTAGGCCTCATCAGTAGGCTCTATATTATGTGGATGTGGACAACGCAACACTTAAAAGCTGCACATGAGACCCACAAAGGTAAACAGACTGAAAACCACTGAATTGGCCACAAAGAGTCTAGGGGAATGTCTACACTTGCACCCTCTTTCGAGAGAGGGATTCAAATGCAAACATTCAAAACTGCAAATGAAGACGGGAATTAAATATCCCGCACTTCATTTGCATATTTACGTTATGCCGCTATTTTGAAATAGCGCTATTTCGAAATAACAGTTGCTGTTAAGACGTGGTTATTTCGAGAGAAAAACTGGTAAACCTCATTATATGAGGAATAAGGGTTATTTCGAGAGAAGGGTTTTCTCTCAAAATAACTGCATCTTAACAGCGTCTGTTATTTCGAAACAGCGATATTTTGAAATAGCATCAGAACGTGAATATGCAAATGAAACATGGGATATTTAAATCCTGGCTTCATTTGCAATTTCAAACGTATGCATTTGAATCCCTCTCTCGAAAGAGGGTGCAAGTGTAGACATACTGTAGGGGATTTCTTGATTGTTTTTGTTCTCTGCAGGTAAAAGGCTCAGGCTCACCTAATGTTGAGGGAATGAAACCTCCTTTCTTATGAGGATGCATGAAGTTTTGGGAATGTCTACCAAAAATGCAGTCTTACTTGATAGGAGAGATGGAGTAAGAAACTAATGGTTCAAAAGGGGGCTTACAGAGTACTGAGAGAAAAAGGTTCAAGTCCTACTGACGTGTAGGTTTCTTAATAGCTGGAATAGACCTGATTAGGTCTCTCCAGAATCAGCTATTCAGAGGACGTGCAAAGATCAGGTAACTTTATGAAGGCAGAAGGTAAGCACACATTGCTGACAAGAGAAGTCATAAGAAACTGACTGACAAACCAACTGTCTTCAAGGAAAGAAGTCCCAAATAAAGGCGCACGTGAGGTTTCTGAAAAAAGGCTCATACAAAGGAACACTTCATTTGGCTTGGTAACATTTACTAGAGCAATCCTTCCTACTATTAGAATGAATGTTCTGTATAGCTACACAACATGACTGCTGTAAGGACAATACCCATATAAAAACTAAGCTCCGAGATGAAGCAACGCTAGATTGGGATGCCTGATCTTGGTGTTCCCCCTTATCGGGAGATAAGGAACCATATGAATAATGATCAGTGCCCCAGATGACGTGTAAGAGCATTCAGGAACCAAAATTGTGTGCGCCAATTGAGAGCAATGAGAATAATTCATGTCCTGTTCCTCAAATTTGCACAGTATTTGGCAGAAGAGTGATGGTGGAGGGAAGATATACTTCAGAAGGAATAGAGCTTTGCCTACGAATGGCAGCCCAAGAATCATCTGGGCAACCATATATGTGGCATGTTCCATTTGTTTGGGAAAACAGGTTCCTGGTGGATTATTTATCAAAGACTCATGAAGCTCCCACTCATGATCAACTGTACATGGTCGGCTAAGAAAGTCTGCTAGCACATTCCGGTAGCATGGCAAAAAAAAGTCTAGCTGCCAACAGAGTAATCTGATTGCTAATGCACCAATTCCAGAGACTGATTCCTTCTGCACATGGGGCAGTGGCTCTCGCTTCTGTTTGCTGATATAATAGATACTTATGAAACTGTCTGACATCATGAAGGCACAGTGACTTTGGTGAACAGGAGGACCATTTTGTAAGCCTTTCTTTTTGAAGAAAAAAGTAAAAGTAAAAGTAAAAATAAAACCCCTCTCTTGGTACTGAAGAGGAACCTGTTCTACCACTCCTCATTTAGAGAGAGATTTCCTTCCTGTCTGAGTATCTTTTCATGTGAGTAAGGGAGTGGAGAAAGGACGTGAACTATTATATAGCTGGAATGGATGAAGCTGGAATGGATGTAGCCGCGTGGCACGGAGTCCGCACTAGCGGACATTTAAAAATGGCGGCACCCGGCGAGATGCAAATGAAACCCGGGAAATTCAAATCCCGGGCTTTATTTGCAACTCTGGTTGCCTACATTACCACCCTAGTTCGAACTAGGGTGGTAGTGTAGACATACCCTGAGAGAACAAAAATCCCATCCTCTTGGTTGGCATACAGTAGCATTTTTTTGTACTCTTTGGTATACGGTGCAAGTAGCTGGGATATGCCAGTCCACTCTAACTGGATCCAGGATGAAGTGGGCTTTGCCCATGAAGGCTCATGATTCTCTCTATATATTTTGTTAGTTTGTAAGGTGCCACAGGACTACTCATTTCTTTTTAAAGTTACAGCTTAACATGGCCACCCCTCTGAGATTCATTAACTTGGAGAACTATCGTGCAGCAGTTGGAGGTCCAAAACAAGAGCTTGTGTTGAGGATCCTGGAACTCCTCAAGAGATATCTGCAGTGCCCCTGCAATTCTGCACAAGAAACCTGGACATTGGAGTCACTACTTCATCTGATGATGATGATGACAATTTTGTTGGATCTAGTAGAACTCTTGCATCTGGTGTGCACTCCTCCTCCTCATAAGGCTCTGATTATCCCTTCAAAGGAGATGTTGTGGTGACTCCCCAGCAGACAAGTGAAACTCCATGGGATGATATTGATCCCAAGACGACCCCTGTATGGCCAACCAGAGGGGTTGAGTGGGGATAGTGGTAGTCCACAAGGCATTGGATACCAACAATTCTCAATGTATTTGAGATGGAGGTTGGGTTCAAAATGGCCCAAATCTTCTTACCAAGAAGTGTGTCTTGAAGGACAAACACATGTGCATTTCAGTATCTATCTGCAAGGAGAAAAGTCCTGATGGCAATATTGATGGGCTACCTTATTGGTTATAGCTCCAAGATGTAATGGGAGACATATTTCCTCCAACATGATGACTCTCCTATTACGGTCTCTCAAAAGAGAGGGAAGATGAAGGAGTAGGTGTTTCTGAGACTGGAAAAGGGAAGATGTTCTCAAGAAGAGCATTGGCCTCAGCTTTTCCTGAAGTAAGAGGGCTCCTGTCTAGTTCAACTGACAGAGCCAGTACAGACAGTCTGCGCCTCAACCACTGATGACAGAAATAGAACTGTAGGCACTAGTGGATCCTGCAGTTTGTGCTTGGGGGAATCAGTACTATCTGATCACAATACAGTGCTGATGAAGCCCTGTACTAGTGGGCTTTCTTATCATGACTCTGAGACTTAATTCCTCCTAAGTTCTCTTATACTGAACTAGTGCTTGGTGGATATGACTTCTTCAAAGCTGATTTGAAAGAAGACAGCCTCATGCTTATGATAATGCTCCATGCTTCTCTGATAAGATCCTACTAAGGGATCTCTGACAACTAACTCCTTCAGTCCTGATTTGGGTGGGTGAAGTTCCCACCCTTTCTGGTTATGGCTGGGGAATGAACAGCAAATACTACAACTTGCCAAAATGTGGGTTTCCCCATAGCAGTATAAACAGCACTGGTGGCCATTGATGATAAAGAAGGATCGTAGTCAGGAAACACAAATCTTAAAAGCTCAGAGTCCTGGGCATTGTCCAACACTCAATTGGAATGGGGAGGAGGTTAGAGAGGCTCCCCATATCAGGGAGACTAACTTTAAAACACTAAAAGTAAGCAGATACAAAGTTTAAAACTTTCCATCTATTTACATATACCTAAAAATATTTTCATAGATAAAGAAGAAAGCCGACGTTTCAGACACTGACTGTTCCAACCTGGACAATGCAGCGATGAGAAGGAACTAGAGAGGCAATGTGTTTGCCTTGCCTTTTACCTCCTTGGTCAGATGCACGAGACGAGCCAGCACACATGCACAGATCAACTGACACTGCTTTCAAAATTTTCCAGCTCTAGGATCATATAGTGCATCACTCTCACGGTGGAATACACCTAAGCACTTGTTGGGGAGGGAGAATGGGGGGGAAGACATACCATTCCCCTCAGTTTTTAGTGTTAGTGGCAGTTACCATTAGCTTAGCATTCCTAAGCTTTACATACCGTTTTCTTGATGTTCAGAAGTTCTAGATAATTGCGAGACTGTCAAAAGGACAGCTGGAATAATGTAACACTGCACTATGGCTTTTTTCCCCTCTAAAAACTCTTTTTAGTGACTTCTTTTTAAGCACTACAATTTTCCTGGTGCAAGGCTGAGATACGTCAGCAAACATGAATGACAGTATTTTGAAATGCTTCAAGGAGATTAATTTAAAAAAAGTGTATTTTATATGACATTAGGATAAATAAACACAGCAAATTACAACATATAGTTTCTCAAAATAACATTATTTAAAACTGGGGAGGAACAGTATTAATGGATGCAGAACTTTAACAGAGCAGACAGACACCAAGAGACACAATGCAAAAATACTCGGAGATGTAATAAAGAGAGAGAAAGTGTAATACCTACAGATGGAACCAAACCTGGGACCCCTGGAGCTTAGTGCATGAGCCTCTACCACTTGAACTAAAAGCCACCTGGCTCTGAAACACAATACTGAATCAAACTTTTGCCTATATCCTCAGAAATCAAGAACACCTGAAAATTAAAATCTTATTGTTAATGAAATATGGATAAACAAAATATCAAAACATCAAAAATAGACAGAAAAAATGACACAGACATGGTTCCTATTATAGTTGAAAGAGCATATAAACTGATCCAAAAAACATAGCTAAAACTATGGACAATAAAGAGAGAATCTTCAAGTCTGCAGACCGAGATATAGGGACAATGAATGGTAAAGTGGCATAGAAAAGGTTCTTTCTGTAAAGAAAGTAGAGTGTAGGATTTTCAAGAGTACTCAGTGTTGTCCTAATTTTGCTGCCACTGATGTAATTAGTAAATATGTATCTTATATAAACCCTTATTCTATGTGTTTTGTATGGGTACAATGAAACCTAATTTAAACTATTATTCAAGGAACTTAAAAACCTGGTTGCTTTCAGAAGCTAGTTATACTGCACTCATTATTGTATCATCTGGGCACCTAATAGATCAAGATTCTTTGGGGTATTCTTTTAAAAAAATGAAATTGCTAATAAGAATTGCCTCTTCTGCAGGTTTCTCTATCTGTGTGCATCAAGAGATAACACATTTTTAAAATACTGTAAGTGATGTTCTATATTACTTGCATGAAGTATTCAGTAGCGCTGTACTGACATAGTATAAAACAAATCTAAGCTTTTTCCACCAGTGTATCTATTTGCTTGTAGCACTTGGTATCATGGCTTTGCAGTACTTAACATATTTGGAAAGCTGTTGGAATTGAAGCTTTTACCTAATTCGTAATTTTTGTTTACATCTATTTATACATTTTAGAAATGTGCATCTGTCTGTTTTCTTGTCTGTCCATGAGTCTGTTTGTTCAAGAACTTCTCCTAAATGGTAAGAGCTAGGATGATCAAATTTGATATGCAGTTTCCTCGTAGCCTAACTTAAAGCAAGGTCAGGGTTTGGTGATGCCAGAAAAACAGGCTGTGCCTGGAATAGGACAGTTTTCCATGAGCTAGAAAAGGAGGGGGCTCTCAGGAGAAGACATGGGGGAGAGAGAAGGGAACTGTGGGCTGAGGTCCTGTCCCCCACCCTGTTAGGACACACTGAGGGGGGGTTGCTGGGAACAATGGCCCAGCCATCAGTGTCGCATGGAGCCCAGGTATAGGTTCCATGTGGCATTGCCACTTTGAAGTACCCTCTCTTCCCTACCTTTGCTGCCTCTATTTAATAGAGGCAGCAAGATGAAGGAATCGACTAGTCGGCTCAACTATCTGATAAGCATTTGTTTATTGAGTAGTCAACTAGTCCTTAACATCCTTACCCCAACCCAAAAAATGGTTGAGGAGGAGAGGCTGGTGGGGGTGGAGTGAGAAAGGCACTCCCCGTGCCCAATGAAGACATGCTGGGTGAATCAGGAATAACAGCCTGGTATCGCTCCACCCATGATGAAGAGAAGCTGTGGAGTGGGCTGGGAACCGCAACACAGCTCCAGTGGGAACTGTGGCCTGACCCTGGCCTTGGCCTTGGTCCTTCTCTCCCATGAGGTGACACTGGGGGAGACCAGGAAATGCAGCCTAAACTCACACCCTCCCCCACGGCGAGGATATTCTGGGGGCAAGGAGATGCTGCTCCTGCCAGGAACTCCTGGCTGGAGATAGGGCTGGGCAGTGCATCCCTGGTCCCACAGATGGAGCCGCTGGCTCCCAAGCGCTCCTCTCACAGATTAATATTATTTGACTAGGGAGTTCTTTCAGTTGTAAGAAACATTTAAGAATTGCTCAGGACAGGAACAATGATGGCCTTTACAAACCATATGAGGCATTGGAGAACCTTATAAAGGTGCAAATGTGAAATCATTCTTTTTCTGATTGCCTTCTACCTCCACATGGGTCGTCTTGCTCTCTCTTCTCCAAATTGGATATCATCTTCTAATACAGGGATAAGGAACCATTTTTTGGGTTGGGGTAAGGATGTTAAGGACTAGTTGACTACCCAATAAACAAATGCTTATCAGATAGTTGAGCCGACTAGTCGATTCCTTCATCTTGCTGACTCTATTAAATAGAGGCAGCAAAGGTAGGGAAGAGAGGGTACTTCAAAGTGGCAATGCCACATGGAACCTGTATCTGGGCTCCATGCGGCACTGACACTTTGAAACACTGTGGCAACTGATCCTGGGCTCTGTGTGGTGCTGCCCCTTTAAAACACAGCCTTGGACGTCCCACTGGCCCTGGGCTGCGTGTAGCGTGCCAGCTTTGAAATTTACAAGAATCCCCAGTGGAGGCTCTTGTATGTGTCAACGGAGGAATACATAAGTGCTTATCTACTCATTGAGTGGTTGACGGAAATTTCGACTACTCGACTAGTAAATTACTCGTTAGTTAACATCCTTATGTTGGAGGCTGCTGACCCACAGAAAAATCAGTCAAGTGCTGCATACAAGTGAGAAGCAAAAAAGAAAAACCAAACCCTCACTGACGTGGCACTCCCATTGAGGAGAAAAAAGCTTCCAACATCCCTTTGCACACCAGAGCCTAGGGGCCCCAACCTAGTGGATTTTGTGTACTCCAGCCCCATAGTGGGACAACAGGAGAGTTGGAGCACCAACGTGGGCTCCCCAATGCTGGGCAGGAGTGAGCCCCAAGCCTCAGGAGATGTATCCAGGCAAGCCGAGGGATGCTTCTGGCCCCTGGGCCTTGGGTTCCCCACCCCTTCAAAATCCTAAAGCTTTCATAAGGGTGTCTAATGTCTATCATTACTCCCTTTTGGAGCCTGAAATTGTTAACTTTCTGGGAATAATGCAAAACCTATTTTTTTCTGAAGCTTCAGGGGTTAGTCGAGTTAGTCTGTACAGGATAAACTTAAAAAAACAACAAATGGTCTGGTAGCACATTATAAACTAACGAAACATGTAGATGGTATCATGAGCTTTTGTGGGCTTCAGGAAGAAGTGGGCTGTGCCATGAAAGCTCATGATACATTTACATGTTTTGTTAGTCTATAAAGTGCTACCAGACCATTTCTTGATTTTTAAGTTTGTCCTATTTTTTTCTAATAGGGATTTGGGGAAGTGGGTGATCTAGGGATCATAAGGATTTTATTTATTACATTTTATTTACCATACAAAGAACCCCAGAAAATAATCAAAGGTCCTTTACTTGTAAAGCCCAGTAGAATATTGTAATGGGGCAGAGTGGCCACCCGCTGACCCCAAGGGGGAGGAGACCCTCCCCGAGCCTTGGTGGGCAGCACCTGGCCCTAGCGACCCACCTGACCAGAAACCAGGAGGCAGAGCTAGGGATATAAAAGGCCTGCCAGAGAGACTAGCGAGGTCCCAGCTACCGAAGGAACCAGAAGCCTCCCCGGTGCACCCAAAGGAGGAGCTAGATCCTCGGGAATCTGACGACTGGCCTGGGTTGTTGGGCCCACAACTGGGTGACTGCCAGGAAGGACTGGTTACTTAGCCAGAGGTTCCAGAGCGACGGAGCCCAGAGGACCTGAACTGGATCCAGGTACAGTGTGAGGGGGAGAGCGTGGAAAGAGGGATAGCCAATCACCATCTGGCTGGGCCAGAGCCAGATCAGCATGTTGTGGTGTGGCTCCTCACTGACCCAACAGCAGACCACTCTGCAGCTACTAGAGCCCTGGGCTGGGACGCAGTGGAATGGGTGGGCCTGTGTCCCCCCTGCTACCCCACCCTTGGGTGGCAGTTTCCCACCTCAGCTGTTCCAGAACTGCAGCGCACATCTACTGAACCCTCACCTGAGCAAGGGGATCCAGCTGGGTACTCCTATCTGAACTGAGTCAGTAAGGACTTGGGCTCTGAACTGTTTGCCTGTCGCCCCACCCTGAACCACGGCTTAGGGCTCTGAACTGTTTATTTGCCTGTTGCCCCACCCTGAGCAAGGGCTTGGAGCAGTCTGAACTGTTTATTTGTTTGCTGCCCCTTCCTGAACCAAGGCTTGGGACTCTGGACTGTTTGTTTGCCTGCTGCCCTGCCCTGAGCTCTGGACTATTTATTTGCCTGCCAATAGCTACCTGAGACTGTGGACTGTCCCAGGCCTGAAAACTACAGCTAATTCCCCCCAAAAACAACTATGCTGGGTAGTTCTGAAAATTAGTTATTAGTTCTGAAATTAATTTTGGTATTATTTTACATATATTTTCATTCTTCTTTTCATGATTGCTTGTGGAAGTTTAACTCTAGAGAGTTAAATCTCTTAAAAGATTACTAAGGAAGAAGGAATAATGAGGAAGTTTCATGAAAAGCAGACTTTCAATTCTCATGTAATACATATTATTAAATGTGGATTCAGGATCTGACTCAAAACCCACTGAGGTTAATGTGAGTCTTTCCACTGACTTAATGGGCTTTGGGTCAAGCAGTCAGTGTCCCATCCCATTTATACCAGTGAACTTACAACAACTCTTCTATTTTTTTTAGAAATGTGAATCCCATCCAAGAACTTGAATGTAGTGGATTAAACTGAAAAGTACAACATACCTGAAAGGTATGTGTACAAAAATCCTGAAGTCAGTAATTAACACAGCATGTTAATCCTTAAAATAATCAAAAAACATTTTGTACTGTAAAGGTTTGTGTGAAAATCAATATATTTCATACTTCTCTTGATGGTGGTCCTCTTGGTCACTCAGCTCATCATCATCTACCAGATGTCCAAAGGGTTCAGAAGAAATTGATACCATGTTAGACAGAATGATTCTGCTATCACTGCTGCCTGAAAGGACTAGCTGGTCATGAGAATGATTGTATCGTACATTCCATACCCTATAGCATGTAAATGATTAAAAGGAGTATTACAAAAGTCTATTCCACAGTATCAGAAAGTAAATACATTGCACTGTTTAAAGAATTTATTTCAATTTAAACATGAACAAATAGTTTAAGAGAAATCTAATCTGTAAAATGGTTTATGTTCTAGGAATTATTCCAGGGAAGTTCTATGGCCTGTGCTATACAGGAGGTCAGATTAGATTTAACAATGGTCCTTTCTGGCCTTAGAATTTATAAATATGGGTAGAATCTGACACCCTCATCCTAGAGACTGGTTTTTGCCATTTTCATTGGACAGTAAATTTCTATGTCATTTGATTTTCTGTGTCTATTTCTTTAAAATTCAACAAAATAAGTTACACGTGGAGAGAGTACAGTAAAGGGACTAAACCCTAATATAAATCCACAAGAGTAAATGCCAAAGAATAGATTTCAATATATCAAAGAGACATTCTAAAAATACTAAATATAATAAAGTATCCTAAAACCAAAATATGGATTCAAATTAAACTGCTGCATTAATCAAAATCTCACAATGTACTCTTACAAAAGACCCTAAATCAAAAGGATTAGATTTTGCTAATGTTTACATTTTACAAATTAAGTTAATACAAATTATTTTATGAATTTCTTTTGTTCTATTTTCTATAAACTTCTAAACAAATAAAAATATTGCCTCTGTTTAATTCACATCTTCAAACTACAATAGTATCAAAGTGGCTGCAAGTGATTCTGCAGCCCAAATTCCAATATAAATTGCTCAGCTTCTCTTGATTACGAAAGTGAATAGTTAATCTTTTAGTATTTTTTAAAGCTATGGATGAGATTTTAATTTTGCTCTCATCACTTCATGTTGTGTAGAAGTGTCAGGGGGAGGAGGCTCAAAGCCCTGGATCTAGCCCAGGGAGAATACTACCCTTGGGCACAAACTGATCTAAGGACTGTTCTCCCACAACCACCTGTATTGGCTCAAGGGGTTTGAGGAGCAATTGCATGGGTGAGGGCTGCAGCATATTGCACTATGGAGACGCTGGACAATACAACTGCCATAAGGCAGCCCAAAGAGGCTGCTGAGATTGACATAGCCCTAGGGCTGCCTAAATTATGTCAGGAGCTGTAAAGTAACCCAGAACTCAAAGGGCAGAGGTGTCTTAAAATCCCTTAG
This sequence comes from Pelodiscus sinensis, assembly GCF_049634645.1. NCBI lineage: Eukaryota > Metazoa > Chordata > Testudines > Trionychidae > Pelodiscus > Pelodiscus sinensis. The sequence continues at coordinate 32,491,652 of NC_134713.1, read as the reverse complement.
CCCTTTCTCCCTGTGTTATGCCTTTCAGAGACATAGCCTAGAATCTCACCCTTCATAAAGCTGAAAATACCTTACTAGAAATTAGACTAACATTCTCCAACTCTTAATTTACAAATTATTCAAGAAATAGTGACATACTAAAACCATTCCATGATGCAGAAAAATGATGAATTACAATAGCATAAACACAGCTAGTTTGCATTGTTTTTAAACAGCAAAATAATTAGCAGAATAAATTACAAAAACTGTCCACCCACAAAACAGCATGCAGATAATTTATTCTACCAGTGGGAATGCTCCTCTAGTGTCTTCACTGGCTCAGTGACATTTCTAGTATCCCAGAATTTCACCTTGCAGTCATCTCCACAACTAGCCAGGTAGTACTGTTTGTTGGGATTAAAGTCCAGGTCCCGTACCAGTTGTCCATGTGCATTTTCTATGTAATAGATCTGTCTGTAAAACGCACATTAGAAATTAAATAAATTAAAGTACTATGAAAGCTAACTAAATAAAATCTATTTCTCTAGTAACTTTGTTAATCCCTTGGCACTGATAGAGCTAGGCCACATCTATTCTATAATCTTTGAGGAACACAAATTATGTCAGCATATAGCCATTGAGCCTATCCATGTTGGAGAATGTCAGCAGCTTCCCCTATCTCAGAAGCTATCCGTCTAGCAATGCTGATATCGATGATGAAATCCGCTACCTACTCTCCAGTGCCAGTGCAGCTTATGGACATTTATAGAGGAGAGTCTTTGATGACAGTGACATCGAGATGCAGACCAAGATTGATGTTTACAATGCCATACTCATCCCAACGTTATTAAAGATCTGGAGAAATTCTACCAAAGGTACCTGAGGAGAATATTGGGCATCACATAGCAGGACAGATGGACCAAAGTTAGTGTACTTGCAGAGGCTGATTTTTGCAGCTTCGAGGAAATAACCTACAGGAGCTACGATGGTCTGGTCACATGGTCAGGATGCCTGACACACACTTGCCTGAACAGATTTTCTGCACTTGGCTAGAAAACTGGAGAGGTCTCGTAGAGGGCAGAGGAAGCACTACAGGGATGTCCTTAAGGTAGGGTGGGCAAAAGGGCTTCTGCAGGCAGGATCCCGCCAAGTGGGTGGATCTGGCCTGCGGAGGCCCTGCCGCTCCCCCGCCTTCAGGCCAATTAGGGCCTAGAGGTGTGGGGAGTGAGTAAAGTTTCCTCCGCCTGCCAGGAACACGCAGTGATTGGAAGTGCCAGGTGCTCCTGACAGGGATGGAGAAGATTTCACGTTCTCTCCCGCCCCCAGGCCAATCAGGACCTCTGGATGAGGGGAGTGAGTGAAGTGTCCTTCGCCCGGGCCCTGCCCTGTGAGGAGCACTTGGCACTTAGAAGCGCTGTATGCTCATGGCAGTGTGGGAGAAGACTTTGCATGCTCCCCCGCCCCCAGGCCCTGATTGGCCTGGGGGTGGGGGAATGTGCGAAGTCTCCTTCTGCCCTGCCAGGAGTGTGTGGCGCTTTTAAGTGCCATGCAGGGCGGGGACAGAGCGGAGGAAATTTCGTACACTCTCTCCTGATTGGCCTGGGGGCGGGGGACTTCTCCTTCCGGCCAGAGGCATGGGCACCTAGGAGAAAGGAGGGGGAGCGGCTGGGCAAAGGCACTCCCCCACCCCCAGACTAATCATGGTCTGGGGGTGGGGAACCTGCCCCTTCTGCTCGAGGTCCCACCCCTTCCGGTACATCCCGGAGCCACTTCAGAAATGTTTTAAGTGGCCCCCGACAAAAAAATCATTGCCCATCCCTGCCTTAAGAACACCTTGATAAAGTGGGGCATTGATGCTGACAACTGGGGTGTGTCTACACTGCACAGTTATTTCGAGATAACTAGAGTTATGTTGAAATAACAATGCGAGGGTCTATACAGCCATTCCATTATTTTGAAAGAATTTCAAAATAACAGATGGCTTATTCTGAAATCTGTAAACCTCAGTCTATGAGGAATAATGCCTATTCTGAAATAGCTATTTCGAAATAAGGCATGTGTGAACACTCCACTGCTGCTATTTCAAAATAGTCCCTCACCAGGGCCATTCTAAGTTATTCCTCCCCAGTACCTCTTGGGGTTCTAAATTGAGATAGCACATCTTCAGTAGGGAATCCTGTCTCGGCTTCCCTGCAGTGTAGATGTGCTATTTCGAAATAAGCTATTTCAGGATAACTATTTTGGAATAGCTTATTTTGAAATAAGTGTGCAGTGTAGATGTACCATGAGAGAGGCAGATGAAGGATAAGGTAACCTGGAGCACCACCATGAAGAACGGTCGTCAGAGGCATGTAGATTAGGCTACCAGACATAGGAAAATGAAACTGCGATTTAAATAATCACCGCTTCATTTAAATTTACATGGCTGCCGTGCTGAGCCGACAAACAGCTGATCAGCTGTTTGTCGGCTCAGCGCAATAGTCTGGACGCGTGGGTGTCGACATCAAAGGTATTTGTCGACCACCCAGGTATGCCTCCTGGGATGAGGTATACCTGCGTGGTCGACAAATACCTTTGATGTCGACACCCGCGCGTCCAGACTATCGTGCTGAGCCGACAAACAGCTGATCAGCTGTTTGTCGGCTCAGCACGGCAGCCATGTAAATTTAAATGAAGCGGTGATTATTTAAATCGCAGCTTCATTTTCCTATGTCTGGTAGCCTAATCTACATGCCTCTGGAGACAGAGGCATGTAGTCTAGACGTACCCTCAGAGATCGAGCAACGACTTCATGAAGAAGACCAAAGAGCCCAACGTAAGGAGCGTGCCTGGGCCTGCACCGGCACTGCTAATGTCAGCGCTGACGGCGATAGAGACCTTCCGTGTACCCACTGCCAGAGAGTGTTGTCAGAATTGGCCTAATTTCTTAGCTACATATTCATCAGTTATAAGTGTCCAAGGGGAAATCTTACTTGTTCGAGGGATCCCAGAGATTGAGTCTGTACATTACTCATTGACAAGCATGCTTGACTGTTTGTTTTGGTGTGGTATGTACTCACCAGCAGTGGCTGTGTCATGCAAAGTGCAGTGCACCACTCCATTTTTAAGTATCCCAGTGTGCCACATGCCTTTGCAGAGTGCAATGTCTCTTGGGACATTTTCACAAGGTGTTATGGGATAAAAATAATGTGGCACGGATCTCTGACAGCTAAGGGTCAAATTCCTAGTCTGCAATTTTCTCTGCCCCCTATTGCTAAAAATATCCCATAATTCTTGAACCTTTTTGATGTTTGCCACCTCTGATAGACGCCTGAAGCTCTTCAGAGTTCTCATTAATGTTGCCATGATCCTCTGGTATGTACAGAGCTGCAAGAAGTACTGCAACAATGGGAGACATGACAACATCTTTGAGGACAGTTTGCTAAGAGACATAGGTTGTTGGCAGTATTTAAGAAACAATTGCAGATAGTAAAGTGCTGCTCCTGGGCCCAAGAAACAAGCACTGGCTGGTGGGATTGTATCATAATGCAAATTTGGGGTGATACGCAGTGGCTACAGAATCTTCAGATATGAAAGACCACATTTCTGAACGTGTATGCAAAGCTCGCCAAGGTCCTCCAGAGCAGGAACACCAGACTGAGAGCAGCTTTGGCAATGGCTGAAGTGAGAGGTGACTACACCATGAAAGCTTGCGATTCCAGACTGCTACCACTCTATGGGAAATCTTTTTGGATCTGGAAAATCCACAATGGGGGATCATGCATGTGTGTAGAGAGATTAAATAGTCTCCACACATGACTGTGACTGTCATCAATATGAAGGACATAGTGGATGGATTTGCAGCAATGGGATCTCTGAACTGTGATGGGGTAATAGATGGCACTCATATTTCTATTTTGGTACCAGCCCACATTGCCATAGAATACAACAGAAAGGGCTATGGTTATGCAATTGGTGGCTCATTGGATACACTTTCTGTGTATTAATGGGGACTGGTCAGAGAAGGAGCATGATGATATCTTTAAAAACTGTTCAGAAGGATGCATGCAGGGACATTCTTTTCACTGGTAGAATACCATTGATGATACTGAAATGCCATATACTTTCTTCACTATTACATTTTCTTTTCTTTTCTTTTCTTTTCTTTTCTTTTCTTTTCTTTTCTTTTCTTTTCTTTTCTTTTCTTTTCTCTAAACATAGGTAAGAATTACCCCAATCTTAAAAGACCCTTAACCACAATTGTTTTTTCAACTATTTTCCCATCATCTTCCTTTCCCTTCCTTCCAATTTTCATTTAATTTATTCCCATTGCCTGGATTTCCTCTGCTTTAATTTTCTCTTGGGATCCATACATTTTGGTTTTTATCTTCTCAGCTCGACATACACTGCTCTTACTATAATTACTGATGATCTCCTCCTGTTCCAGTGTGAAGGTCTTTTTTTTAGAACTCATTGTCAGAATATGTTTTAAAGGGCAAGACTATAACAGAGTTAAAAAAGAACTAGGTAAATACATGAAGGATAGCTATTAATAGGTAGCAGGTTTAAAACAAAAACAAATGAAGTATTTCTTCACACAATGCACAGTCAACCTGTGGAACTCCTTGCCAAAGGATGTTGTGAAGGCCAGGATTTGAACAGAATTCAAAAAAGAGCTAGATAAATTCACTGAGGAAAGGTCTATCAATGGCTATTAGCGAAGGTGTTGCTAGCCTCTGTTTGCCAGAAGCTGGGAATGGGTGCCCGGCCACTTGGTGATAACCTGCTCTGTTCATTCCCTCTGCAGCACCTGGCATTGGCCACTGTCAGAAGTCAGGATAATGGTCTAGATTGATCTTTGGCCTGACCCAGTATGGCCATTCTTATGTTATTTTCCTCTTTCATTTGTCTAATACCCTCAATAAAATTTTCTACAAACTCTAGGCTGTTTCTTGACAGTATTCTGCTTCTATTCTAGACCTTCAGTATCTCCCTCCTTCATTTTCCCATTCTTTGCAGATTTATTTCCCTGGTTCTCTTACCTTACTTTTTTATTCTGCAATTATGGCTGAATCAATGTACTTTCCTGGCTTCAACCAGGGTTGCCAACCCTCAGAAATTTCATTTATGGACAAAATGGGAAACATTTACGGGCAGAATTTTTTTTACGGACAGAATTTTTATACCATATTAAGATGACATAAATGTCCAAGAGTGAAAAGTAATCGTTGTCTTTCATACATCAATGTGCTGACGCTAACTCGGCGGGATAATGCAGATGATAACATTACGAGGATCACGTGATTCACGTTACGTCACCTCAACCATTGAGCTAAATAAACAATTAAAACGTCCAATTTCCACTGCTCCATAGTAAAATGGCTGAAGCAGCACAGAAGAAATTTAATTGCTATCGAATAATTGCCGTTTTTTTGAAATTTTATTGCACTTTTACGAAATTTATGGACACCTACATTTTTTATTAACTTTATGGACATGTCCAATTTCAGCTTATTTTTTATGGACTGTCCATAAATTTACTGACGGTTGGCAACCCTGGCTTCAACTCCTACTTCTGCCTACTTACAGGAGCTTTCTATAACTCAGCTAGTTTGGCTGACCCTAGTGTGAAGAAACTGCTTGTTTTTCCCAGTACTAGCCAGTTATGCAGTTCTACTCCCTCCACGCTCAGAAACTACATGGGTCTGAAGAGTCCATCCTGCAGAATTTGGTAGTTTAAAGGACAGATCTCATGTAATAAGCCTGGTGTTCGGCTCACTTCTGTGACTGCTAAACTCCCCAGAGGAAACTTCATACAAATCTTGGGAAACGTCAGAGTTCAGTATGGCTAAACACCAGCAGCTCCACATGCAGTTGGTGTAACATTATCAAAGCCATATAAATCATGGGTAGTTAGGGCAGGATAGTTATATTCCAGGAAATACAGCTACCCTACTATCAGACAAATTAGTCTAGAGATACTAGTCTTTTTAGGTCAGAGTTATTCATATTTGGTATTTTTTCATTTAGATTGAAACTATAACAAGGTTCAAAAATAACTAGGTAAATTCATGAAGCATATTAATAGGTATCAGGTTTAAAACAAACAAAAGGAAATACTTCTTCACATAACACAAGCATTTTTACCACGCAATTGTCTGAAGCCTACTGATCTTCATACTGGGTTGGGGATTGTGTAATCTAAACTGTGATCTGTTTTATAGTTTGGCTACATCTATATTGGCAAGATTTTGCACAAATACTCTTTAACGCAAGAGTTTTTGCGTTCGAGTATTTGAGTAAGAGAGCGTCTACACTGGCATGTGCCTTTGCGCAAAAGATGTGCTTTTGTGCAAGAGCATCCGTGACAGTGTAGATGCTCTCTTGTGCAAGAAAGCTCCGATGGACATTTTAAACATCGGGCTTTCTTGCGCAAGAAATTGATGTTGCCTAACTACACTGGCCTCTTGCACAAGAACAGTTGCACAAGAGGGCTTATCCCTGAGCAGGAGTGTCAGAGTATTTGCACAAGAAGCACTGATTTTAAACATTAGAACATCAGTGTTCTTGTGCAAGTACTCGTGGCCAGTGTAGACAGGTGGCAAGATTTTGCGCAAAAGCAGTCGCTTTTGCGCAAAATCTTGCCAATGTAGACATAGCCTTCATGTTTTATTTAAACAAGTTGTAATTGTGAAATTTGCTTTTGTAAACCATGCTGTAGCATTTTCCTTTTAGTTACTGACTAAACATTTTTGCTGGTGTTTACTAGGATACCTCATTAAATACAATGTTAATAGATTTCTTCATTAGAGCTAGTAAGATAGTGAAACTTCAATGTATTGTGTGCACGGTCTTTAGCACTTAAACTTTCCGTCTTAGAAACATAGTTAGACTTTAAGCTCAAGTGTGAATACCACATGCTAAACCAAAATAATTACAGAAAAAGGAATAGCCCCTCCCCTCCAAAAATATCCTTCTCTTTTTCCCTGTAACATAGCCTCCTATACACTTTTATTAAAACCTGCCTTATTTATAAATATCAAGTTAGATTTGTGCATGCCCTCTTACAGAACAATGGAAAATACAAGATTATAGAAATACAAGAAGAAATAGTTTTTTGCTCACTGTATATATATCTATATTTAGCTTTCCTTTTTGAAAGTAAATAAACCTTTTTGGCACAAATTCACAAGCTTGGGAAATATGGGGACTTATTGCTGTACCCCAGGCTTGCAGAAGCCATAGAACTAAATTTGAAAACATCTACCCTTAAAGGCAACGGAAGTTACTATAAGACATCTATCCCCTCAGTTTAATGATAAATTACTATGTGCTAAAGGGATAAATGGTATCTTTAAAAAGCTTACAGAGGCTTCTGTTGTTATGGGAACAGATGTGCACATCATCATTCCTTTGCCTATCAAAATCACAACCACAGTAAGTGGAGAGTCCCTAACTTGGTATATTTGAAGCATTTTTTTGTTTGTTTTTGTTTTGGCTCACTTTTTTTTTTTAAATCAGAAGGGTAGCCGTGTTAGTCTGTATCTGCAAAAACAACAAGGAGTCCCAGTGCACCTTAAAGACTAACAGATTTATTTGAGCATAAGCTTTCATGGGCAAAAACTCACTTTGTCAGGTGCCTAAATAAAACCCCTTGAGCTCATTTGAAGAAGTAGGTTTTGCCCACGAAAGCTCATGATACTATATATATTTGTTAGTCTCTAAGGTGCCACCGGACTAACATGGCTACCCCCTAAGACTTTTTAATAAATTCCATAATTGAGTGGAATTAGTATACTATAATCTTTGATACAATAGTTACTAAAATGGTAAAAATAAAGGGTAATTACCTTTAAAAATTATACTATGGAGATAACAATTAGTGTATTTTGATTTAAACAGATACTGATTTTCAAGTTGAACTACAAAACAACTCTAGTTTAAGTAATACTTGCACTGTGTATTGAACAATGAACGTGGGACTACAGCATAGTACAATAATGCTCAATATACAAGGTAGATTTGAAGTTTAGGAAAAAAATGTCCAAGGAGTAAACCTTTTACTTAAAAGCTCTGAATACATCAACAATGCAATCCAAATTCAATCCATTTACAATTATTTATATAGTCATATCTTTTCTAACTTTTAAAAAATCAGAAGTGATGAAAATTAACAAGAGAACAATTATTTTTGTTACCTCATACTTCGTGTATCCCATCCTCGAATGGCTGTATCATTGGCTGTTGCAACCTGTGTACAATTGTGGTGTGGACTCCATCGTCCGGAAGTAAATTTTAATTGTCCTTTTCCTTCCAATAATGCAGAATTGGAGAGCTGTGTATTAAGAAATGGGATATTTACAAATAAGGCTAAAATTAAAATAAATATAGCCACAGTAGAAAAACTGAAAGCTGACCTATTGCTCTAACTTCAAGAGAGTAAGGCAGAGATATTAGGAGAATAACGGGACAAACTAAAAACACAAATACATATGTATATATGTATGTAAAATCCCAGACTACTGTTTGTTTTCTAGCCTCTGCACTATGAAGTAATTTACATAAGGCTTATCTATCCAGTGTACATTACTTAGCAGGTAATGAATATACAGATAATTTTCTAAGCTAATTTGTTGAAACTTCAGAAAGATAACATGGGAGTATTCAAACACCTGAAGTTGGTTAACAAGCATGAATACATTCATTCATTCAGTTTCAGGGAATTACTCACAAGATATATTAATGTAGGACTATGCTGCATATCCTTAACAAGAGCTCACTGACTTATTTTGATAGCAGGCTCTTGTTAAGGATATGCAACATAGTTGCCCACATCTGCATCATTCACAGATCATTAGAGAAACACCATCTGAAAAGATTGGTCACACAGTTGCCCTGTGCTGTTTGAAACCGTTTCAGGAATGACCACTGGTACCTTGGCAGGTCAAAATATAGTGGGCAGATGGTTATGTCAGTGATAAGAGAGTGATGAACGACAGTCATCACTGACCATTCATTATGCCAAGCAGATTCCAGCATCTTGTCTTGTGATGGAATAAGTGACCATAAAGGGCATCTAAACGAGGCATACCAGGGCGGTCGACAAATGCCTTTGATGTCGACCGTGGAGCATCCAGACTACTGCGCTGTGCCGCCAAACACTGATCGGCATAGTGCGGCAGCCATTTTAATTTAAATGAAGCGGCAATTATTTAAATCGCCGCTTCATTTGGGTATGTCTAGTAAACTAATCTACATGGCTCTGTCGCCAGAGCCATGTAGTCTAAACATATCTTTAGAGTCCTGATAACAGTGTGTATAGCTTTATTAAGTTTTATGTTGACTAGTCCAATGTGAGATGAGTGACAAGACAGGAGCACAAGACAGTATTCAGAGGAAAAGGTTGAATGTTCTAAATGCCCAGGTGCGCACAGTCAGTCACAGCCAGTTTTCTGGGCATGTTGTTTTGAGAGGTAGCTTTGGCTTCTATCTTCTTCAAGTTGTTGCGGCATGACTATGACCTATCCAATGTCTCACTGAGGTAAACCAGGTATGAGCAATACTGCAGGTGTTAACCATTTAATAAAGGTCAGTTTAGTAAAAAAAAAATTAAAACCCTTGTCCATTGGTGTATAACGTCACATTTACTGCCATATGGTTAAAGGTGGATGATACATCACATGGCAAGAGCAAAAAGTTCTGGTTTCAAAGTGTATAAGGAGGATTGGAAGGGAAACATGAAATAGGTTAGGATTTCTGGCTTGCTCATTCCGTACTCTCATTCACCCTCTCAACACTGACAGAAAGGACACAATACATAACTGACCTTGTACAGAAGATGGGAAGACAAGTTCTCTCAGCCTAGGTTAGTTGGAAGAGGCATTCAATTTTGGAGGCTAAGAATAACTGTTTAATTTAAATATCCTTGCTAAAATTAGGGGTTTGTATTTTATATTTTTAAGAAGAAATAAATCAACCTGCTATTAATCAAAGCACAACACTGTACAATTTCCACATGGCTGAGCAAAGAAGTTAAAGACAGAAGAGGTCATTTTGTTCACCTCCTTCCCTTCACTGCTTTATCTAAATGCTTTCTATAGAACACATTTAAATTATTTTAGTTAACTTATGAGTATTCCACATACTATGAGATCTCACTGTAAGGAAATTCTGATGAATGCACAACCTAACTTTTCTATGCCTCAACTTCATGTCATAACCTTCTCCCCTTCCTAGGTTTTTTCACTCCACATAGTAATATAATTTCTAAATATTGAAGTGGGCAAAGGTTAAAAGAATGCTTATTATGTTCAGTGACCATGTTGAGCTTTCACAGGCATAATCAAGGTTAAACATATGTATCATCAATTTATTTGTAGGACCTTTAACAACTTCAGAGCTAAGTTGTCAATATGGAAGAGATGTGATGATTAAATCTATACTTATCATGCTATAATCACATACACCTTTGTATTTTGCAAACCTTTTACTGCATCTGATAATTCAGATGCAAACCCCTCCTTCTTGGGACTTTTAAAGTTAGCAATCTAGAAACCTTCATAGCCAGATATAATTTTTTAACCTCTGAAATGATTAAGCTGGCTGAGATGTGCATGCATATCTTTAGAAACTTTTGCAAAGTATACGTTTGTTGTGGTTTAACTATGTAAGAAACCTACTTGCATAGTTAAATTTTGCTCATGTTTACCTCTTTTCAGGATACTTATGCCAAATAGTAGCATGAAAAATATTATTTGCTGTCTGAATAGCTACTGAAATCTTTTTGGACTGAAAACTTTCTGTCTACCTTAGCATTTGTGGATTGGTCTATGTAGTAGCTAAACATCTTTCTTGATAAAAGTGTCACTGAGCTCCAGTAGAAAAGATAGAAAAAACTAGGCATGGAAAGATATATCCTTTAAATTCAGGGCTTTAAGGTTGGGACAAGAAACCTTGTACAATTGTAACTGAGTTGTTTCAACTGTCTGGTTGAACAGGATTGTGATGGGGCGTTTGCCCCTCACAGGCCCTTTAAGGGTAAAACCCATCTCTGGGAGACGGCTGAGAGCAAAGCCCATAGCTGAGAAAGATACTGTCAATTAGGACCCAGCTGTGGTTATATAAATAAGGGCTCTTGGAGGCAAAAAGGGCACAGACTCTTGCTCTAGCAGGGGAGCAGGAGGGACCTGGCTGCCAGGGAAGCTGGGGGCTTTCTGAGACAGAGCAGTGCAGGGAAAGGCAGGCAGGCAGAGCTGGGGAGCATTGGCCTGAGCCAAGGCCTGGGTGTAGTGGGTTGCAAGGAGACTACCAGGCTAGAAAAAGGTAGCAGGTCCACATCCCCTTCTATTAGGGAGCTGCATATGTTAAAACTGTACCTACTAACAAAGGTTTGTTGGTTAGAGATACATAATTGGAGACCCCCAATAGAGTAAATCTTTTGTCTGTAAAGGTCTAAAATTTTGGCTTCCCTGTTTTTCAGGGAAGGGACTTGGAAACCTTCCCATAGCAGAGTGTACATTTCCTCATATGAGATTACATAAAGGGTTGTCTGAATCTAGTGCCCTGCTACTGTGATCCAAGAGGTCCTTTCCAGTCCTATATCATATGTTTCTATGACCATCTACTTTTTGCAAAGTACTGAGAATGAAGGTTAGAAAGCTCTATATAAGTGGTAATAGCAATAATCATAACAACAATACTAATGATTCACTGAAGATATAGCAGATTGCAGCTGTATGGCATTTTCAATGAGAAAGTTCAGTATGTCTGGAGTTTTTTTTCTTTTCCATAGAAACATTTCAGTTCTTTAAATTTACAACTCTGGCATATTTAAAACATCTTATTATTTTGAATGATTTGAAAATGAATAATAAATAGAAATTTCAAAATATATCTGATTTAGAGAATAAGAAAATTCCCTTTAAACCTCTCTTTCTTCTTAATGGATTTTTGCAACATTTCATTAATTTCTACAGTGCTTCTGTCTTTGTAGCAGCTAGGCACTTTAATTACAGACAATAAACCACAAAAGAAGAACAAAATAAAAACAGTTAATCAACTGCTAACAAATGAGGCTTGCATCTTGCCCTAAAGGTTGCTAAACTAAAAACTCTGATGGTCCTTCAAGTACAGTGAATACCAGAGTGAGACCCATAATTAAGGAAGCCTTGCCTCCAAACATGAAGTATTCAGTATGTTCAGGTTGCACTCATGTCTCATCTTATCATTACTGTCTTTACAGGTTATAGGGTGAAAGCTGGTATCTCAAGTAATGAAGTCCCTAAAGATCTAAATCGTTAAGATCACCATCTGAGATAAATTAACTCATGGCAGTGAGTCTCACCACTCAGGAAACAGGCAGCTGCATTCTACAATAGTTTTAGCTAGTTGGTGAACTTCAGGATAACCCTATATAGAGGGCATAGCAATAGCCAAACAAGGAAATAGCAAATATATAGGAGACTGTTGTCGGGTTCATAATGCTGGGAAATGAGTAGTCTTCTGGCTAGCTGGAGATGCTGAATGGCACTATGAACTATAATACTATGAGAGAATTCCAATAGGACCCTGATGCTATAATTGAAAATTGTCCAATTTGAGCTACAGGCAGTTTACCTTCACCAAGATTACATTCAGTAGACACTGGGAAAGTAATTAGACTAGAATCTGAGTTCAGTAGAAAAGAATTGTAGACACAAGTATCATCAGTAAAGTGATAACACAAGAGCCTCCTGATAACACCTTCATGTTTTCATGCTAGCCCTGGGGAAACAGGAAAGGAAACAAGATGGAAACTTGTAGAACCCCACATTGCAGTGACTTTGCAGAGAACCAGTTGCCAGCAGTTGTTTCCTGTAGTTTTCCAAGAAGGAGTGAGCTGACAGAATTATCATGTATAGATTATTTTCTTGTTCATTCATAGAAGATAAACAAATCATATCAATACAGTTTTTGTCCCATGCCAAGGTGGTCCCACTGACCAGAGTTCAAAGAAAATTGCTGAATCAAAATATGGCGGGCAGTGGCCCACATTAAACATAATCTAACTCCAAAATGTAAAATAGCATGGTAATTAGCAAGAAAAGAATGCAAAGAAGGTACAGTGGAAGCTACACAACATTTTTCCTAGAAGCCTTCACCACCATGACGACTCAATTTTAGGATGCTGCTTGGCTCCAATGCAGAGCTTCTCTCCACTTTTCCTATTTTCATTTCTATTTCCTTTCTGTTTTCTAGATAGAAGGGTCAGAAGGGAAAAAAAATTGAGAAGAATTAAGGTATGTGCTCTATGCCTTCAGATCAAAGAAACTCAAACACTGAGTATGACAAGGATGGGGTGGTTCCAGTAAGCTGTGTATGGCACTTTTTACCGCTTTTCTTTCTAATAGGTGCAGACAGACTATTGTCTTTCAAGCCATTCCTTTGTAGAATGAAACAACAAGGAAGAGGCAAGAGAATTACATTTCTTAGGCTTCATCTAGACTGCAGCCCTTTTCTGGGATACCAGAGGAATCCCGGAAAAGCAATGCCATGTCTAAGGAACATGTCTGCTTTTTTAGAAAAAATTCCAAAAAAGCAGACGCATTCTTTCGCCATCCCTGTAAACCTCATTTTATGAGGAAGAAAGGATGGCTCAAAAGAGCAGGTTTTTCCAAAATTTGGCTTGATGTAGATGCACCAAATTTTGGAAAAGCCTCTTTTGAAAGAAAAGTGGAAAAAGATTTTTTTTTTGTAGTATAGATATAGCTTTACTTTCTTTCTAGGGGTAATTCTGTAAATATGCTCAACTTGAGGTAACAATTTTATCACATCTCATCTCACTCATTAATGAGCAACGTTAAGGTCGCAAGAGACTTAATTCTGGTTGGAAGCAGAAAATCTCAACTGTTGTATTTAATTTTATAATCCTCTTTTAAATCAGAATAATTTCTGGTAGCAAAATACAAAGGAAAAGGAAAACAAGTTTTGCACCCCATCACTTGAATGTGAAAAGGACACTGTATGTAGCTTTCAATAAGTGACTTTTTTTGAGAAAGATAAAACAATAGTTCCTATTTTTGCAACAAGATAGTGGAAACATTTAGAGAAAAGGAAAAAATATTCACATGGTGTTCATTGATCTGGAAAAGGCCTTTAACAGAGTTGTCAGAAAAGATATTTAGTGGTGGAGGAGGGAAAAAAATGATACCATGAACTTTATATGAAATTGCTCAAGCCATGTGTGTAGGTGCATCGCTTTTAGTCAGAATCCCTACTGGTGAACCAGAAAAACTATTGGTGAAGATGGCAATGCATCAGGGGTCAGCACAGAACCCTTTCTTGTTTATATTTGTCCTGGATATCCTCACAAGGAACATATGGAAGGAGGCCCCTTTGTGCATGCTGTTTGTACATGTTATCATGCTATATCAATGGTTCCCATGTTTTTTATGTCATGCCCCCACTACCTTCTCCCCCTGCCCGCTGCAATTGGGAACTGGGAGTGAGGTGCCACTCCTGGAGAGAACAGTTCAGATTGAAGTAAGGGGGCCAAGCCTCAGGCCAAACTATGGCTGAGGCTAGAAACCAGGGACTACAGTGGGGCAGTTGGCTACATTGAGGTAGGAGGCTGCAGTGGGGCCAGGAACAAGGGTATGAGGCCAGGGCTGGTGGCTGGGGACATGACCAGGCTGAGAACAGAGGCACAAGAAGGGCTGGAGCAGAGCTGATGGCAGAGTGGGGCTAGATGGGGCTCCTTGCCCCCATGAGAGCTGGCTCAATCCTGACAGGCCCCCTAAACTTTCCTCTGTGCCCCATACTTTGGGGGCCATTGCTCTATGCGGTGAAGAGAAATGTATAAGATCTTGTAAATGGAGAGATGTATTGTAGAGACATAGGATCAAAATAAGCAGAGGAAAAAAAATAGTCTACGGTATGCAAATCCAAGCATGTGAACACTGAAGAATTATCCTTGGCATTAGATGGGCAGAGAAAAGAAAAACCACAAAGTTTCAAGAAGTGGATTCTAATCTAGGGAAATGTAGGATAAAATTAGAGATTGGATAATAAATGTGTGGCTCGAAAGGCAAGAGAAAGGCAACATAGTATAGTATGTTTAAGAAAACAACAACAAGATTAAAAAGAAAAGTTTATAAAACCATGGTCCATCCATTTTCAATATTTAATTCTAAATGTTAGACAAAGAAGAAGAAACATGAGCAAATGATCTGTTCCACAGAAATGCAAATACTGAGATTGATGAGTGGTGTAAGCAAAGAAGACTTTAGGAGGAATGTGTAAGTTAGAGATATACTAAAAGTTACAACAATAATTAAAGTCCATGAGTCTATGAATTGAAAAAAGAGGGAGTTAAAGTTAAGATGATTTGGTCATGTATTGCACAGTCCTGAAAATTATGTATACAACACCATTCAAAGGATCAAAGATAACCGAAAACAAGGCTGACCCAAGAAGTAGCAGAGGCATGTAATAAAAAAGCATGTGGTGGGGTACAATGTGGAATTGAACAGAACTCTTTGGAAGGAGAAAAGGCCCCACAGATGGAATTAACACAGGGAGGAGGAGGAACAAAAGAAAAAAAGAGAAAAATAGGAAAAATGAGCAATTTAGCAACAGAAGACAATCACTGACTCATAATGTAAGTAATATTAATCCAAATTAGGTTTATTGCACACTTTTCCAATATATATATAGTCAAGTACATGCAAAAAGCCCAGAAAAATAAGCCATATAGGTCATTTTGGGGAACACAACACTAGACTGTTTATTCACTTGCTGGAAAAAAATAATATATATACCACATCATAGTTTTGGTATGAACATTTTGTGATTAAGATGGAAAGAACATGTAAGATGTCCATGCTTTATGCCTCTGTCTATTTAATTCTGTTGCAGTATGTTTAAAGCATTTGAAGATGGCATTTACTTGCACAGAAAATCTATCTGATTTAGTGACATATGAACTATTGTCCAATTGAGGAACTTTTTCACTTCCTCTAACAAAACCTAGAGAGATCATATAGATTGTCTAGGCTTTAGACCTCTTCCCAATTCAACCAATGATTATAAATAGGGAAGAATAGCTAATTTAATGTGAAAAGTTACTGACAGCGCATGTAAGATCAGATTCCTTGCAGGTAATGTCCTCAAGCAATTTTTTAAAAAGCAGCTAGGTTCTAAGATGTTTGAAGTGTTAAAATATATGTATTCAAGACCGTAGCGGAGAGTCACAAAATGACGTTGACAAAAATTAAAAAAGAACAAAAAGAGAGAAGGAAACTAAACTGGACTATATGGACAATAAATCCTGGATTTAAACTGTTTCCCAGGATAGGCTGACTGGATAATTCAGGAACTGAAGGTGCACGTATTTTAATTATAAAATGTCTATAGAATTTTAGGAATTAGTTTAAAATTAAAAAAACAAGAATTGTGAACGCCAGTAAGATCAATCATAGAATACTAGAACAGGAAGAGACCTTGAGAGATCATCCAGTCTAGTCCCCTGCCCTCATGGCAGAAACAAGCATAGTCTATGTTATTCCTGATAGATGTCTGTCTAACCTGCTCTTGAATATTCCCAACCTCCCTCGGCAATTTATTCCAGTGTTTAACCACCCTGACAGTTAGGTCCAACCTAGACCTCTCTTGCTGCAATTTAAGCCCATTGCTTCTTCTCCTATCATCAGAGGACAAGGAGAACAATTTCCCTCCCCCCCTTCTCCCTGTGACACCCTTTTAGATACCTGAAAACTGCTATCATGTCTCCTCTCAGTCTTCTCTTTTCCAAACTAAACAAAGCCAATTCCTTCAGTCTTGCCTCATAGCTTATGTTTTCTAGACTTTTAATAATTTTTGTTGCTCTTCTCTGGACCCTCTCCAATTTCTCCACATATTTCTTGAAATGTGGTGCCCAGAAATGGACACAATAAATACTTCAGTTGAGGCCTAATCAGTGCAGAGTAGAGTGGAAGAATGTCATGTCTTGCTCACAACACTCCTGCTAATGCATCCCAGAATCATGTTTGCTTTTTTTGCAACAGTGCCACATTGTTGACTCATATTTAGCTTGTGATCCACTATGATCCCTAGATCCCTTCCTGCAGTATTCCTTCCTAGACAGTCACTTCCCATTCTGTACGCATGAAATGAATTGTTCCTTCCTAAGTGGCGTATTTTGCATTTGTCCTTATTAAACTTCATCCCATTTACCTCATACCATTTCTCTAATTTGTCCTGATTATTTTGAATTATGACCCTATCCTCCAAAGCAGTTGCAACCCCTCCCAGCTTGGTATCATCTGCAAACTTAATACATGTACTCTCTATGCCATTATCTAAATTGTTAATGAAGATATTGAACAAAACTGGTCCCAAAACAGACCCCTGCGGAACACCACTTGTTATGCCCTTCCTGCATGATTGTGAATCATTATGAACTACTCTCTGAAAATGGTTATCCAGCCAGTTATGCACCCACCTTATAGTAGACCCATCAGAGGGTATGTCTACACTTGCACCTTCTTTCGAGTGCAGGATGCAAATGAAGACATTAGAAATTGCAAATGAAGCTGGTATTTAAATATCCCGTGCTTCATTTGCATATTTGCGTTATGGTGCTATTTCTAAATAGCGCTATTTCGAAATAACAGATGCTGTTAAGATGTGGTTATTTCGAGAGAAAACCCTCACTCGAGATAACTCTTATTCCTCAAACAATGAGGTTTTCCCTCGAAATAACCGCATCTTAACAGTGTCTGTTATTTTGAAATAATAACCGAGTTTATTGCTGAGCTTATTGATAAGAAGCTCATGCAAGACTGTGTCAAATACTGAAGTCCAGGTATAGCACATCCACCACTTCTTCCTTATCCACAAGACTTGTTATCTTATCAAAGAAAGCTATCAGATTGGTTTAACATGATTTGTTCTTTACAAATCCATCCTGACTGTTACCTATCACCTTATTTTCTTCCAGATGTTTGCAGATTAATTCCTCAATTCCCTGCTCCATTATATTTCCTGGCACAGAAGTTAAACTGACTGGTCTGTGGTTTCCTGGGTTGTTCTTATTACTCTTTTTATAGATGGGCACTATATTTGCCCTTTTCAAGTCTTCTGAAATCTCTTCTGACTTCCATCATTTTTTAAAGATGATAAAGATCAACTTGCCCATAAAAAAAGATTATAGCTCTACATTTTGACCTCAAGAAACATGTAGAATGTCAGTTTTTTTAAGGCACATGTATTTTTAATTTTTTTCAACTCTTCCTAATTTTGGTTGAAAATGCATTAGGAAGAGGATTGGGATGATCTCTTCTGATTTGGATGAGAATAATCTATGAAAGGAGACAAACTTACCACAAAGGGAAGCTGTAAAATTCATGAACCAGCAAACATTAGCAATTAAGACAGGCTTTTAACTTGGAACTTTGAAGATTACTTTCATTAATTAATATGGCTACACTGGGCCTGATTCTGATTTCTCCAGCAAAATAATTTTACACTGGCTTATTTTAACTACTTCAGAAGAATTATTCCTGATGAAAATGTGTGTAAGTGACCTCACACTCAGGCATATTCTGTCCATACAAAAAAATTCAGGAAGTTTTTTGCAGCGCTGGATTATATTTTCATTTAGTTAAAGTGGATGGTGGGATATATGGCATTATTGGAGAGAAGTCTGACAGGCAATGAGAGAAGTTACTATGATGGTTTGACAAACATGCACCTATAGAGGATATACATGCACACTGGCCAATTACTTCTTCAGTACTCTTTTTTCAGAACCAAACAGGCCATCACGTTGTAGGTCACCACAAAAGTACTGTGACATTCTAAGAAGAAATGATACACAGCAACACAAGACAGGAAGGGTCCCTTCTGGGTCACAAAATCCAGCCTCTAACAATTAAAGTTATGTACTCCCGTTTATAAACTGATCTAGCTTTAGCTTAAAAAACTAGTTTGTTCCCACTACTCCTGATGGAAGGCTATTCCAGAACCTCACTCCTCTAGTTAGAATTCTTTTAATTTTCAGCATGAATTGTCAGATCACATCCATTAGCTCTTGTGCCAATATTCCGTTTGTCTTAAATTGTTCTTCCTCTGTCCATGGTGCTTATCACACTTACGTACTTTTAGAGAGCAATCATACTCCTTCTAAATCATATTGTTAGGCTAAACAAGCTAAGCTCTTTTAGTCTTCTCTCTTAAGATTGGCTATCGATTCCTCTCACTATCCTATTAACCCTTCTACATACCTGCTATAGTTTAAATTTGACAGTTTATCTTTGTAGCCGTTGTTTATTGTATATTTTCTTCTGAGTGATTTGCTTGAAAATACATATAGTAAATGGACATGGACTTTTATTCTTATCTTGAAGACTTTTCTGGATATAGGTATTTATTTATCATATAATTGATTTTAACCTCCAAATCAATTGTGAAGGACTTTAACATTCTCTCTTTACAAGAGCTTTTATGTGAAGACTTTTTGATTATACATTTCATTTTTTTCCCTTGTTAAGTCAGATGAGAACAGTTTTTCTGTGCTCTAAATTGAAGCATCATTATATGTTTTGTACGTGTTTTCAAGACACACAACTCTGTTCTGTTAATCTTCCAGAGTACCCTGCATTTATTTTTCACATACACACACTTGTGTGCAGAAACAGAAAAACATTAAAATGTTAAAATTTTGCCTTTTTAAAGTTGTGATTTACTTTGTACTCCATAATCCCATGCACATAAATTGTACAGAGACATAAAATCTTAACTAAGTTGACATCACATTCATGTTCAAAGAACCCCCTATATGTTGAGGTCATGGCCTAAGTTTCCTCCTTCTCCCCTCAGCTATATAATTTCCCATCCTTGTTATGGGCAATACTCATTCCTGGACCAGTTTTTCTACATACCAAATGCCCAATCATTTGAAGTCCAGTATTTCTCAGCACTGTCTGACTGGAGACATGAAATGAATCCCTTTGGAGAGGGAAGACTCCCAGCTTCCCAATAGTGCTCAACAATATATTTAAGCCTACAAAACATTTGACTTAAAGTTGTCATTATTTTAAGGATTAGAAAATCTAATTTAGGTCTTATAAAAAGGTTTTTATGACTCACTGTGAATCTCATACAACTGGACTCATAGGCTATGTCTAGACTGCAGGCTTCTTTCGAAAGATGCTCTTTCGAAAGCATCTTTCGAAAGAGCATCTTTCAAAAGATCACGTCTAGACTGCAGGCGGATCTTTCGAAAGAAAAATCCGCTTTTTCGAAAGAGAGCACCCAGCGAGTCTGGATGCTCTCTTTCGAAGACAGCCTCTTTACATTGAAGAACGCCTTCCTTCGAAAGAGGAACTTTCGAAGGAAGGCGTTCTTCCTCGTGAAACGAGGTTTACCGCCATCGAAAGAAAAGCCGCGTTCTTTCGAAATAATTTCGAAAGAACGCGGCTTGAGTCTGGACGCAGGGGAAGTTTTTTCGGGAAAAGGCTACTTTTCCCGAAAAAACCCCTGAGTCTGGACACGGCCATAGTAAATAAGACATTAAGGCGGTTCCTTAAGGCATACTTCAAGACAATATCGACCTAGATGGAAACATACCAGCTTTATAACAACTGATAAACTTTTGCCAAGATTGAAATGCTGTAAAGTTTGTGATTCTGAGGGGAAAAGCCCCTATTAGTTGCCAAAATTCAGAGGTGAACCCCTATCCCACAAATGGGTTCTGGTTCACTGAAGAAGGAACTATCATCTAAGTGAGTCACTAAGAAAACTGCTGGGAGCAGAAGACCAATCATGGCAGAACAGTGGTTCCTAGAGAAAAAATTAATCAGAAATAATTGAATTTCCAAAGTTCATGATGCAAGCAGTGTGCTCGCCATGATTTATCTGAATATTTTAAATGGGCTATGAGGAAATTGATGGAACTTTCTATTGTTTCTCCTGAGAAAGTCAGTGACATACTTAGCCTTTTCAAACTAAGGCTTTTCACAGACCATCTAAATATGATGCAATCTAAACAACTCAGTTATTTATTGAAATACTACTGGCTACATACTTACATTGAGTTGTTCTTTAGACTACCACTGACACTAAATTGAGTTATTAAGATTTTTCAGGTGCAAGCACATAACTGCTTTCATTGACCACATCTCCTTTGTTCCTTTCTCACTGACTTTGCCCCCCGGAGCCATTATTCTGCTATCAATCGCTGATGCGGTACAGACATACCTTCTATTTTGAAAGTAACAGAATTTATGAAATATACAAGCTAAGCAACACTAAGTAAAAATTTAATGGCTCAGCAGTCTTTTGAATCAGGAGCTGGATACTGCTTTAATGATATAAATATTGATTTCAAAAGTTATGCTGAGATTAAATAATATGTATCACTTATGTAGCTCTTTTCATTGGTAGATTCAAAGTGCTTTACAAAGGAATTTAGTATCATCAATAATGGCTTTGTTGTAGTTTAACTAGCTAGATTAAGCTCGTGAAAAGTCTATTGTTCTCAAAAATCATTGGTAGATATTGGAATACTGTTGATGGAGGAAAGACCAAAAAAATAAGCATATTTGCAAATGTCTGCATGACAGTGAAAGAAAGGTAACTTAGCAGAAACAAAAAAGCAAGTGCACAGTATCTGACAGCAACAAATCCTAGTAATTAGAATCCTGGCCAAAAATGAGGGGAAAAACTAAGAATCAAACATTCATTAGAAAATATTTTATTAAGAAAGTATGACTAATGACAGACTGGACAAATAGAAAGAAATTTCCCAAAGAAACTGTATTTGATAAAGACTTGAACTAGGTGAAACATGGAAACTTTAAGATTGTGTCAGAGAGGGGCTAAAACAGTGAAAGTCTAATTAACATTCAAGAGAACCTGAAGCAAGGGAAGACAGAGCTGCCCAAAGGGAACATGGAAGGAAGAGAGGAAATGCTAAACACGTCTGAAAGAACCCAATATTTCAATCAGAGGAGGACAGTTACTGCATGCAAATAGTCCTTATTCAAAAAAAAATTTTTTTTTAAAGAGCTTGCCAAGAGATTTAAAGTTTCCTAAGGAGAGCTGGGTGTTACATAAGAAGAAATTAGAAAAATATGGCAACTTAGCCACCAATTATGTCCCTTGATAAAAGTGAACAAAATGGGCATTATGCCAGAGAACACAGACTGATGAACTTTCAATGGTTTGGATTTAATCAAATCTCATTGTCAATTTGCTAATATAAAATATTACTGTGCAGCTAAAATGGCAATGCAGGTGGTTTGGGATACTGAACACTATAAACCTGGTTTCAAATCATACAGGAAAGACACTAAATCAAACAGCTGTATCTACAGGCTATCACAGAATCTAGAAAGATAAATATTTTGAGTGAACAGAACCACACAATTGAATGTATATGGAAACAAAGCCAAGATGTGACTGTACATATATTAGTGGGATTTATACTACTGGCCTCTTAATCAAGGAAAGGAAATTACAGGCACAATGCTGAGAGGCAGCAAAATCTAACAAACTATAATAACGGGCCTTAAAAACAATGAATGGTCCTGTAGCATTATAGAATAACAAAAGAATATAGATACAGGTTGAACCTCCCTGGTTCGGCACCTTCAGGATCAGAGAGCATGTCTACACTACCCCGCTAGTTCGAACTAGCGGGGTAATGTAGGCATACCGCACTTGCAAATGAAGCCCGGGATTTGAATTTCCCGGGCTTCATTTGCATAAGCGGGGAGCTGCCATTTTTAAAACCCCGCTGGTTCGAACCCCGTGCAGCGCAGCTACACGGGGCACGAACCAGGTAGTTCGAACTAGGCTTCCTAGTTCGAACTACCGTTACTCCTCGTGAAATGAGGAGTAACGGTAGTTCGAACTGGGAAGCCTAGTTCTAACTACCTGGTTCGTGCCCGGTGTAGCCGCGCTGCATGGGGTTCGAACCAACGGGGTTTTAAAAATGGCGGCTCCCCGCTTATGCAAATGAAGCCCGGGAAATTCAAATCCCGGGCTTCATTTGCAAGTGTGGTGTGCCTACATTACCCTCCTAGTTCGAACTAGGAGGGTAGTGTAGACATACCCAGAGTGATTCTGAACAAGGGAATTTGCCAGATCAGGGGAGGTCAGGTATCCGGGCTCTCCCAGAGCTCCCCTCCTAGCTGCTGTCATGGGAAAACCTGGAGGCCTGACCTCCTACGGCTCTGCTTGGATCTGCTGCCCCCAGCCCACTCCAAAGGTTCTGGCTCTCTGCCCCCAACCCCACATGGGGTGGCAGCTGCTCCCAGGGTTCTCAGCCCTGTGCAGGGAGGCAGCTGCTCTCAGGGCTCCCTGCCCTTAGGTCACTGGCCCTGCAAGCTGCTGCTGACCAGACCAGCTCTACTCTCAGCTGCTGCTCTCAACCTCCCTGGCCAGCACTCTCTGGGTCTAGCAAAATCTGTGGTCCTGCTGGACCAGGGATGTTGCTGGACGAGAGAGTTTCAACTTGTACTATCATGAACATTCGTGGACACAACCCACTTTTTCAGATGAATGGAGCAAGGGACACAGGGGTACAAATATATAGCAGAAAAAGAGTTGCAAGGAAGAGGGAAAAAAATGTGTCAATTAAAGTGTCAGTGCTAAATGAGGCTAAGAGAGTGGGCTGTAAGTGTACGATTCTTAGCTTTTGATGTCATATGGGTATTGAATATAATGGCCCATCCAAGAAATGTCTTTGTTCAATCCCTGGGTAAAGGTGTCAAATTTGAATATTTGCATTTCCCTCCACTTCTTTCCTCTTTTTCTGCTATACATTTGTAGCTCTGTGCCCCTAGCTCCATTTATTTGAAGAAGTGGGTTGTGCCCACAAAAGCTCATGACACTATCTATACTTTTTGTTAGGCTAAGTCTAGGCTGCGACCCTCTTTCAAAAGAGGCTTTTCCAAAAGATTCTTTCTAAAGATTCTTTCGAAAAAGAGCGTCTAGACTACAACCAGTACCTTTGAGAAAGCAAGCTGCTTTTTCAAAAGAGCATCCAGGCAGTCTGGATGCTCTTTTGAAAAAGCACAGTTTGCATCACATAGCGCCATTTTACTAAAGAGCACTTTAGAAAAAAAAGGCATTATTCCTCGTAAAGTGAGGTTTTCCGCGGTCGAAAAGACTGCTGCATTCTTTTGATTTATTTTCGAAAGAAGGCGGCAGCAGTCTGGACTCAGGGGAATTTTTTTGAAAAAAGGCCACTTTTTTGAAAAAACCCTATAGTCTTCGCACACCCATAGGTGCTACAGGACCATTAATTGTTTTTTACATTATTTTAGTTACAGACTAATACGGCTACCCCTCTGAGATGTATAATAATGGGGGACCTTCAACTACTGAGGAAATGGCCAAAACCAGCCAAATGGCACAAGAGAAAAAAGTTTAGAGAAACAATCTCTTGACACTTTCAGTACTGCTTCTTGGAACAAATAGACCAAAAAGTGACAGAGACACTAAACTTTGGGAAAGAAGATTTCAATAAAATGAAACTCTTCATTCAAAAAGGTTCTAAAATTAAAAATAGAAGAAGTAAAACTTTTAGAAGTGGCATGAGTGCTACTTATAAAAAACAAAACAGTCTCAAAAGATAGTTTAACAGTGAAAAAAATGGAACCAGGAAAATGAAGAAGTACATCAGTATGTATAAATTGCTAGGTTTGAGATGTTATTTGAGCCAAACAGAAATTCTTCCAAAGTTTAAATCTGATCTTGATGAAGCCAATAAATAGGAATATAAAGTACGGCAGGCAGGAAATAAGCAATGAATAAGGTTTAAAATTGATTTTTATGAGCAAATAGCTTATGATGTTAAAAAATGGTTCTTTAACTGTATCAGAAATAAAGTTATTTTGGTCAGACATATCAGAGAAATTAAAAAGAACTTCAAAAAGAATTAAACAAGCCAGCTGAATGGGTAATACAATAACAAATGAAATTCAATGCTGATGAATGTAAATTAACAAACACTGGATGGAAAAATGTAATCTGCTTATATACATTATAGAATTCTAATTAATTGAATTCACTCAAGAAATGAATCTGAGTGTTACTCTAGATCAGTGATTACCTGCGAACCCCTGCCTGCTACGCTGTAGCACTCTGCCAGGACACACCCCTAGGTCCTAATGAGCCCCATCCGCTGAGGAGCTCCATTTTCTATAAGGTGTATACCTGCACATGCACTAAAAATTCTCCTCCCAGCCTCCCATAGTGCATGTGTCGCGGCTGAAGCTGGACCGCAGTAAGGCTGTCCCTGCTGAGACAGTCTCACCAGCCTTGGTTCCAGCTCTGGTGGCAGGCACATAGCCTGGCTGGCAGGGATCTGTGGTGGGCGGCTGCCCCATGTCCTCTCTGTTGTGGGCAGCATGTTCGAGACCAGGATGCAGAACCTTTGCAGTCATGAGCATCCCAGCCTTTATTGATATTACCAAGGAGGATCAGGTTAGGAGGCCATGGGAGCCACACTGGATGTCCACGATTTTTGCTCCTCCTCTGGCAGGGCCCGGCTTCCCCCACAAGGTCTTCCCTGACAGCTTCACCCTACACCATGTGTCTGGCTGCTTTCCAACATCCGGGGTACCACAGGCGGCAGCATCAGTCAGAATTGTGCGGGGGAAGCCGGGCTTCCTGACTCAAACCAGTGAGTGTCAGCTGGGATAGTACCACCTGGCTGTTGGATGGGTGCCACGAGCCCGAGACACACATGGGCTAAGTGGCCCTGCGCCTCTAGGGCTGAACTGTTAATGGCCTGGAGCTAGTGCTGAGGGGTTCTGGGGCTGGGGGTCTTGCACTGGAGGGCTCTGGGAGCAGGGCTGACACTGGGGGGCCCTGGGGATGGGGCTAATTTTGAGGACTGGGGGCTAGGATGGCGGAAATTCTGGGGGGGTTGGGTACAATGGGGCTGGCACTGAGGGTCTGGTGGTGCTGTGGCTCTAAGTGGTGGGGGACTGGCATTTGGGGCTCTGAGGGCAGGAAGTTGGCACTGGCAGGGGTTGGGTGCAGGGGATTCTTGGGTCAGTAGCTGATGCTGGGGGGTCGTGGAACGGTGGTGCGGCTCTAGGAGTTAGGGCTGGCACCAGGGGACTCAAGGCTAGGGTTTTTGGCAGATCTGTAACATTTTATTTGCATATTTGCAAATAATGAATATGCAAGTCTGCAAATAAAATGTTACTGGTCTGCCAAAAGTTTGTAAGTGGATTTGCCAGTCCCTGGTATCAAAAAGATTGGAACCACTGCTCTAGATGGGTCAAATAAAAGACCTCTACACAGTATGTAGCTGCAGTCAAAAAAGTTAACAAGATGTTAGGATACATAAAGAATGGGATTGTGACTAAAACTAATAAACAATAGCATTGTATCAATTAATAATGCGGTCTCAGTTATAACACTGTGTGAAGTGTGGGTCATCATATCTAAAATAATTATATTGCAGAAGTACGGGGGGATTCAAACAAGACCAAAGAAAACTGAAGAGCATGAAAGAAATTTCTCATAAACAAGAACTGAAAAAAATGGGACTGTTCACCTTAGGAAAGGGACAAATAAGAGGAACTGTGATAAAATACAGAAAATAATGAACAGTAGAGAGAAGGTAAATCATACTTAAACTTTGGAACTTAGAGCCCCGGAAAGTTGTTGAGGCCAAAAATTTAATAAGATTAAAAAGGTCTTTATATGACCATCAAGTGCATCTAGAGTTAATAATTAATAACAAAAGTTTTGGAGGGATTATTAAACCTCATGTTTCTGGATTAATCAAATCTCTATTAGAGATCAAGATTACACTGAAAGCAGAGGACAGATGATCCCATATGAAGAAGTTACTCACTCTGTGCAGTAACGATGGTTCTTCAAGATGCGTGTCCCATGGGTGCTTGTTCCGACACTGTAGGTGTCGGGCTTGTTCCGGCGCTGCAGATCAGGGAACTTTTCCAGCTGTAGTCTGCCAGACTGTGCATGCGCGAAGCACGGCTCATGCCTTTTCACGCCGTTTGTGTGTGCGCAGTCCAGCTCCCACCAGTTCCTCCTGATCCTGTTGGTCTGAAAGACATAAATGAGAATTCCGAAGAGGGGAGGAGGGCGGGTTGTGGAGCACCCATGGGACACACACCTCGAAGAACCATCGTTACTGCACAGAATGAGTAACTTCTTCTTCGAGCAGTGTCCCATGAGTGCTCCACTGTAGGTGAATTCACAGCAGTAGCTCCTGAGAGGAGGAGGGTTCGGAGCTATTGTGCTGTGGCCGTGGACAGCACCGCTGCTGCCACTGCCCCATCTGGTAGGTGAAGGTTGGGAATGGCATAATGTTTGGCAAAGGTGAAGTTTGAAGATCATGTAGCAGCCCTGCAAATGTCTTTTAGCGGAACGCCTTTCAAGAATGCAGTTGATGCGGCGACTGCACGCGTTGAACGGGCTCTCGGTTTTTGTGATAGTGGTCTATTATGTAGCGCATAGCATTCCTTTATGCAGTTCGCTATAATCGACTAAATGCGCTGTGCTGATAATGGGTGGCCCTTAGAACGCTTGGCTGCAGACACTAAAAGCGCATTTGTCTTTCTGATGGATCTAGTCCTTTCTATGTAAAAAGCCAAGGCACGTCTGACGTCAAGGGTGTGTAGACGTGCTTTCTCTGCAGAGGTATGGGGCTTAGGGTAGAAAGTGGGAAGTACTATCGGCTTATTAATATGGAACTGTGAGTTCACTTTCAGGAGGAAAATGGGTTGAGTGCGTAAGTGGGTTGACTCCCTGATCGGTAAACACTGTGTATGGAGGTATAGCCAATAAGGCAGCCAACTCACCAACCCTTCTTGCAGAGGTTATGGCAATCAGAAAGATAACTTTCTTTGTGAGGATGCGCAAATCACACGTGGCTAATGGCTCAAAGGGCTTGTGCGTTAGCGCGTTAAGAACTAACTCTAGGTCCCATGGCTGCGCTGGTTGTGTGTGATGTGGAAAAAGATTAGTCATGACCTTCATGAAATGCCGCATCACTGGGTGAGAGAAAACGGAATATCCTTCCACAAAGTGGTGGAAAGCGGTGATTGCGGCAATGTGCACTTTAATGGAAGCACAACTGAGAGAAGAGTCCTTGAGATGCATGAGGTAGTCCAGAATCCGGTGAATGGGAGCAGAGTAAGGATCCAAACATGCCATCAAGCACCATGCAGAAAACCGTGCCCATTTGTGAAGGTAAGTGGATCTTGTGGAAAATTTTCTGCTGTGTAGAAGGATGTGTTTGACCTCTTGTGAGCAAATCACCTCTGTTTGTTGAAACCAACTAGGAACCAGGCTGTCAATGCCAGAAGATCGATCTGAGGATGGAACAAACGCTGGTTGTTCTGGGAAAGAAGGTCGTGTCTCTTGGGCAAAGAATACGGACGACGCACCGACATTTGATAAAGGTAAGGAAGCCATGTTTGTCTTGACCAGAAAGGAGCTATCAAGATTACCGTGGCTCTGTCCATGAGTATCTTTTCTAGCACTTTGGGAATTAGAGGTGTGGGAGGGAATGCATATAGTAGATGATGGCTCCAATCGCATAGGAAAGCGTCCCTCTTGGAACCCTGTCCGATTATCGCTCTTGAACAGTATTGGGGACATTTGGCGTTCATGCGTGTCGCAAGCAAGTCCACTGCTGGAAAGCCCCAGGAACAGAATATGGTTGAGAGCACGTCCGGGTGAAGCTCCCATTCGTGCTTCATGGAAAAATGCCTGCTCAACGCATCGGTCATAGTGTTCTGTTGACCGGGTAAGTATTCTGCTATGAGGGAGATTTTGTGGTGGATGCACCAACTCCATAAAGTGATCGCCTCGGCACAAAGTGACCGGGCTCAGGCTCCGCCCTACCTGTTTATATAGTATACTGTAGTCGTGTTGTCGGTAAGAATTCAGATGGCTTGACCATGAATCTTTGGAAGAAAGTGTTGACAGACATTGCGTACCACCTGCAATTCCAGGAAATTGATATGCATCATCGACTCTGTGGGGGATCAAAGCCCCTGAACCTGACTGTGCTCCAGATGCGCACCCCACCCTAGCAACGATGCATCAGTGGTTAGCTGTATTGTCGGTTGCTGGCGATGAATGGGGACACCCGACATCAGGTTTTTGGAAACCGTCCACCAAGCTAGAGAGTTTCTGACGTGAGGGGGAATTGATACCCATCTGTGGACATCTCGAGCATTTGGAGTATAAACAGTAGCTATCCAATGCTAGAGACAATGCAAGTGTAGTCTCGCGTGTTTGACGACGTACATCGTGACCACCATGTGTCCCATAAGCTGAAGACATTGAAGTATAGATGGCTTGGGACTGGTGGTAATGGCTTGTATGAGGTCTTGCATCGCTTGAAATCTGGTCATTGGTAAGAAAGCACATGCGCTGGTTGAGTTGAGGTGTGCCCCTATGAACTGTATCGATTGGTGGGGCATCATGGCCGATTTCAGGACGTTGAGGATCAAGCCCAAGGCCTCGAAAACTGTTCTTGTGAGGTGCATCGCATGCAGCGCCTCTGCGGCTGAAGGAGCTCTGATTAGGCAGTTGTCCAGGTAAGGGAATATCATTATGCCAAGACGACGCAGGTAAGCTTTAACTACTGCCAGAGTCTTGGAGAAAACCCTGGGAACTGATGAGAGACAGAAGGGCAAGACCCTGTAATGGAAATGGTCTGTGCCTAATTGGAACCATAGAAATATGCTTTTTGGTAGTTAGACTGCCAGATGGTTTTGGTTGAGGTTTTCTTCTCTGCTGGTGCTGCCGGTTGCATTGCTGGTCCTGCTGTCTGTATTGGATGGCTGAAAGGTAAACAGTCTTTGTTTCTGATAGGGAGTATACCTCTTACGACGAAAAGGAGGTGTATACATCTCTAGGGTCTTCAGCATGGTTCTTGAATCTTTACCGGAATGAAGAACCTGATCAGTTTTGTCAGAGAAAAGATTCTGCCTATCGAAGGGTAGATCCTGGACTTTGGAAAGAAGGTCTTTGGGAACTGCTGACTGGTGTAGCAAGGATGCCCTGCGCATGACCACAGATGTGGCTGTGGTACGCGCTGCAGTGTCCGCTGTGTCCAAAGCTATGTGAAGAGCTGTTCTGGAAGCTGCATAGCCTTCTTGGACTACCGCTTTGAGGACCTCCCTCTTGCTCTCGGGTAGATGTTCCATCAGGGGCACTAGCTTTGAATAGTTGTCAAAGCTATGATTAGCTAATCATGCAGAATAGTTCGCCATACGGAGCGTAAGAGTAGCAGACGAGTAAACCTTTCGCCCAAAGAGGTCTAGCTGCTTCATGTCTTTGTCCGGCACGTTAGGTCTCTGTTGCAGGCCTTTCGTTCTTTGTTGGGCAGCATCGACAACCACAGAATTCAGTTGGGGATGGGAGAAGAGAAATTAGATCCCTTTTGCTGGGACAAAATATTTTTTGTCTGCTTTTTTGTTAGTGGCTGGTGCAGAAGCTGGCAGCTGCCATATATCATCCACAATCTCAAGGATGGCATCATCCAGTGGGAGAGCCACCTTGGCCTGATGTGAGGGGTATAAATTTCTGAGCAGATGGTGGGACTTCTGCTGGACTTCTGCAATCTGCACGTTTTATGAGTCCGCCACTCTCCTGAAAAGGACTTGGAATTGTCAGAGATCGTCCGACGGTGATGTGTCTCCCTGGAATACTGAACCATCAGGTGAGGAGGAGGATTGATCGGTGGGGGACCGATCCTGAGGCTCATCCTGAATGGAATGTTGTTGTTGTACGACCTGTGCTCAGGTGGTTGGGAAGGCAGGATACCTGATGGAGTTGGTGGTCTGGTTGCTGGTGGTTAAGGACTGATGTTCCCTGCTGGATGATATGTGAGACCGATGTGGAGAATCGGATATTGATGTATGCTGGGTAGAAGAATGAGAATAGTGCCTATAGTAACGGTGATGCTGAGGCGACCTGTGATAATAACGGGAGCGGTGCGGTGATCTGCTGTAATAATAGCATCTATGGGAACCATAGTATCCTGAGTGACCCGAGCCTGATGGAGACCTAGGAGATCAGGATCTTCTCCTGGACCTCATGGGTGGAGAAGGCGACCGGTGGTAACAGTGTTTTGGCGAGATGTGTGGAGAGCGGTAGACTCTTCATGAATGCCTCATGGATTGAGCCGAATGCACCGATGAAGGAGAAGGTGGCTCCGGCGAGAATTGGTATGATCCGGGGTAGGAGATGGTGTAATGATTCTCCGAGATTTTCGGCGTGTGGCTACAGTAGTCTGCTCTGGTGAAGATGTGATTAGGGTAGAGGGTCGTATAAACTTTTCTCCTTCTACCCTTGGAGCCAGGCGCGGTGTCGCGTCGCGAGGGACCGGTGACCGTTGTGGAGGAACATCCTCCAGAGCCAGGATGAATTCCTGTATCGAAGCTTCACTTGGTGCCGGCGAGTCACTCAGTGCTGGTGAATGGCACGGTGCCCGGGAATCTGTCGGTGCCGAGAGGCACACTGGTGCTGGCAGTTTGGTCGGTGCTGAGGTGGCAATCGGTGCAGTGAGGGCCATCTGTGCAGAGATTGCTTCTGGTGCTGCACTCGTAGACAGTACGGAGATTGTTCTCAGTGCCGTGTGCGGCATCGGTACCGGGGAAAGCTTCGGTGATGATGGTATCTTAGGTACTGAAAGAATTGAGGGATGCGGCGCCGAAGTGCTATGACTGCGCTTCGCATTAGGCGGGTGTGACGGACTGGGCCGTGTCTGGGCACAGCTGAGGGCGTCCGCTCAGGGCAAACTGCTCGAATCCGGGGCTACTTACAGCCCCCGACTGGTGACCTCTCCACACAGGCCACAAACCAGTCCCACAGAGCGCTCCAGCAACCTGCCTGAAGTCTCCCGAGCAAAACCCCTCCGACACCCCAGCAATATCCGTGCCCCAGATGGCCCCGGGCCTCATACACAGGTGGGGGGTCCTAGCACCCAATCCCACCTACCCCGAACAAGTTCTGTCCGGTTCCAAGAAACCAGCCACAGATCCCTGGTCAATTTACCCTCTGGACCTTACCCACAAATCACTCTGGGCCAATCCTTTAGAATCTATATCTAAAGGTTTATTATTACAGGAAAGAAAAGCATGAGAGTAAGGTTATTAAAGTACAGTACGTTACATGCACCGAATCTCCCAGTTCTCGATGCAGGCTCTAGCAGAGATGTTACAGCTGCTGGTTTAAAAGTTCTTATTGCACATCCTACGATCAGGATGGGTTCACAGGTCTTCTGGGCTCTTCAATCCCTGCAGTGCTGCCTCTGGGATGAAGTGCTGAGCTGAGAACAAAATGGCATCGACCGCATGGCCTCTTTATACCTCCTCCCTGGCCTCTTCTTGTATGCAGCAAGTCACCTGGTCAGAGGCCAATCTCTATGTTCCCTGCTGGCTGCCCTCAGGTGACCCATTCTTTGGGTGTGTCCATAGCCTATTGAAAGCCATTGTTCCACAGGGCTTCGCTACTCAGCCTGTCCATAGCAATGCTTAACCACATTCAGAGAAATATTCAGCTTCCACACAGATTACAGATTCCTACCTACACACACAGACATTATATACTCACATAAATAGCGTACATAAGATCAACAAACAATAAGCTCCCATTCAATACCCCACATGGCTCCCTTTATACCAATTTCTGGGGCCAACACCCCCACCTAGGGGTGCAGCAGCGATCTGGCTGCTTCCCTCCAACTCAGTAATGTGACAGCGGGCCACGCATAGGTGGCGAGCCGGAGGTGCCCGGTCAGGGGAAGAGAGCAAGAAGGCGATGGTCTTTTCTTCGCCTTCTTCGGAGATGGTTTGGCCGAAGGATCCACTGATGATACAGCAGCTGCCATATCTTGTGGCTGTAATGCCCTATCAAAGAGGAGCATTTTAAGCCTCATGTCCCTGTCCCTCCTTGCTCTCGCGGTGAGTTTGGAGCAGTGAGGACACTTCTGAGGTATGTGTCCTCACCAAGGCACATGATACAGAGAGCGTGGCCATCGGAGGCGAGCATTGCTTCCCGGCATGAGCTGCACTTTTTAAAACCAGGCGAACCCGGCATAGTTGCGTCTTTCTTCTTCCGACGACTGATAAGAAAACTATTTAGAGGTAACTTCTGAGAAATTTTTTTTTTTAAACTAGAACGACTACGACTAAATAACTAAATAAGGGTATGTCTACACTACCACCCTAGTTCGAACTCGTGGAACGAGGTGTACCGGTAGTTTGGAATAGGAAGCCTAATCCGAACTACCTAGCTCGTGCCGCGTGTAGTCCGAACTAGCGGACATTTAAAAATGGCGGCGCCCAGCAATATGCAAATGAAGCCTGGGAAATTCAAATCCCGGGCTTCATTTGCAACTCCGGTTGCCTACATTAACCACCCTAGTTCAAACTAGGGTGGTAGTGTAGACATACCCTAACTAACTGATGAGTAACTACTAAGAACTAAATAAGAACTAATCTATCTAAATTCTTTGAGTTCTTCCTTTCTCTTACTCTGACAGTCTGAGGAGAAAGTGTTAGTCCATCCACGGACGAGGATGGTCAGGAGGAACTGGCGGGAGCCGGACTGCATGCACACAAATGGCGCGAAAAGGCACGAGTCGTGCTTCGTGCATGCGCGGTTCGGCATACTACGGCTGGAAAAGTTCTCCAATCTGCGGCGCCGGGACAAGCCCGACACCTACAGTGGAGCATCCATGGGACACTGCTCGAAGAAGAACTGCTTCTTACAACTTCTGAATCAGTTGGTACTGGCCATTTTCAAAGATAAAAATACTGAACTAGACAGTGTGAGCCAGTACTGCAATTCTTATGCTCCTATGGGATTTTGTTCACACCCATCCACTAAAGCAACATCAGAGTATAACCAAAAGGTTCTCACCTCATCTCACAACTTGATGCAACATTTTTTTCTCTGGCTTTGACAAATACAATCTTGCTTCACATATATGCATTCAGAATGTGCTGCAAAGATCATTTTTCTACATTGTTTGTCCACATCATCCCTCTCTTTGAATTACTCCCTTGGTTTCTTTTTCTCTATTACATCAATCAAACTGTATATACTTTTAATGTCCTTCACAATCAATCCCTACTCTACTTAACATCTTTTATTTGATATTCAGTTATTAATGCTCGCTTCTGACTGGCATTCCGCTGTAATTAAACCATGGTTGCATGTCCACACTACGCACTTTGTGTTGGTGGAGTACATCCACAATAGCAGCTCTTGCATTGTCAGAGAGAGCAGTGCAACGTAGGGATGTTAAATTTAGTTTAATGAACTAATCAACTGGTCGATGGATATTCCGCTGAATAGTTGATAAGCAGGGGAGCTGCAGCAGGGAGCTAACCCTGCTACAGCTCGGCCTTTTAAATGTAGTAAGAGTCTGTTGGCTCTTAATACATTTAAAAGTCTAAAACAAAGCAGGAGGGTCCTACCAGGGGCTGTGAGTCAGCTGTCCCAGCTGGCACTGGGTCTCTCCTGCTGCACTTTAGCCTTTTAAATATATTAAGAGCTGATAGGTCTCAGCGCGATCCAGCAATCAGCTGATTCCAGCTTGCACCCGGTTCCTGTTACCCACCTGCCTCTCTTGCCCCCCATGGAGATGGTGCTGGGGGGAACCAGCTTTTAAGTCGGCTCCCCCCAACACTGGCTCCTGTCCCCCATCTTCCCCACTCCTCTTGCTGCCTCTGAGTTTGCAGGAGTACATTTTCTGCCAGGAGCTGTCATGCTCAGCTGGGCAGCAGCTCCATGCAGAAGAATTTCAAAGCTTCCCAGGAATATAAAAGGGAATGGACACATGCAAAGGTAGCTTGATGCAGGGCAGCAAATTTCAAAACAGTGATCACAATGATCACAAAGGGGATTGTGGAATATCTCCTGGAGGCCAATTATTTTAACGTAATAAATGCAGTAGCAATGCAAAATTCTGTTTAATTGGCTAAGCAGTTAAACACATTGTTTAACTGGTTAACTGATTTGGGGAGAGGGTTGCCGGGAGTGTGTGAGTGGGGACAGGGTGCTCCAACCCAGCTGGAATGATCCCTCCCCCCTTGCCACAGGCAGGGATTGCTCTAGCCCAGTCAGAGCAACCCCCGCCTGCTGTGGATAGAGGCTGCTCTAGCCCCAGTTGGTTAACCAGTAAGCCTCACCTGAACTATTAAGGGTGAGGCTTACCAGTTAACCAGCTACACCTTCACATCCCTGAAACACAGTATCTAGACCAGGGGTGGGCAAATACCAGCTCACAAGCTGGATCCATTCTGTCAGGGTTAGCCTCTGGCAGGCCCCCCGCCCTACCATATCTACCTGCCCCTTTGAACATACAGGGGATCACAGCTCCTATTGGCTGCTGATTGCCATTCACAGCCAATGGGAGCTGCGATCACCCATATCTGCAGAGGTGCAGGTAAATATAGCAGCGGTGGCATACCTGGGTGGTCGACAGATACCTTTGATGTCGGCAGGGGAGCGTCCAGACTATCGCGCTGAGCCGACAAACAGCTCATCAGCTGTTTGTCTGCTCAGCGCGGCAGCCATGTAAATTTAAATGAAGCGGCGATTATTTAAATCACCGCTTCATTTTACTATGTCCGGTAGCCTAATCTACATGCCTCTGTCGTCAGAGGCATATAGGTAAACAAGTATCAGTATAGATCAGGAGTGGGCAATAGAACCTGACTGTTCACTAGGGTTAGCCCAAGTGTGCCGCCACCGCTGCTATATTTACCTGCACCTCTGCAGATATGGGTGATCGCAGCTCCCATTGGGTGATTATTTAAATCACCGCTTCATTTTACTATGTCCGGTAGCCTAATCTACATGCTTCTGTCACCAGAGGCATGTAGTCTAGACGTACCCTTTGTCACAAAAAGCTCTACACCTATTGTAGAGGTGGTTCTTTTTGTTGACAAAGAGAGTTTTGTTGTCAGAAGGAGCGCTATAGTATGTATGCCTTCACTGATTTGTTGATAAAAACTGCCTTTTGCTGACAGATGTGAAGTGTAGACAAGCCCTCAGTCTCCCTGCTGAGAGTTGGAGAAATCCAAATCCCTCTGCGTTGTTAGTTACTAGGTGTCAATGTCTGGGTGACTGGATTTGCTATTGTCTTCTCAAATGCTCCATTCATATGGAGACCAAACCCAAGCAGCTAGGCAGCAGCTCTAACTCTGTCACTTAGCCTGCTCTGAAAGCAAACAGTCCTTTTCTACTCACTGGGTAACAATGCACCATAAAGAGGAAACTGATGCATTTACTATGCTCAAAAATATTACAAAACATTCCCACTTTGTCACAGCCCAACACACTTGAAAGATACTCCCCACGAACATCCACAAGGCTATCTCATTACCCATCTTCAGCAGACTGAATATTAGGCTGGATGGACCGTTTGTCTGACCTAATATGGCCATTTTTATGTTCTTATTAATATATATGTGTATATCATCAATATATACAAACATACTATATGTATCCAGCCTATGGAGTAAGTGTACTCATAGCAAGCTCTGAGAAGGAATTTGGGTACAGGGGTATTCATGTCTGGGGCAGAGGCCCTGCCTCTGCTCCACCCCTTCTCCAAGGCCTCACCTGCTTACTCCATACTCCTTTCTCCCCAATACTCATGCACTTTCAGCAGGCTGGGCTGAGGGGTTGAGGTACAGGCTCTGGTCTTGAGACAAGGAGTTTGGAGTGTGGGAGGGGCTCCGGGCTTAGCCCAGGGTGGAAGATTGGGGTCCAGGAGGCGTTTCAGGGTGCAAGCTCTGAGAAGGAATTTGGGTACAGGGGTATTCATGCCTGGGGCAGGAGGCTGGAAGATGGAAGGTAGATGGAATTTAGGGCTGGGACAGGGATTCAGGAAGCAGGCTCTGTCTGGGCACCGTTTAACTGAGATGGCTTCTGGGTGATGGAGCAGTGGGGTTAAGGCAGGCTTACTCCTGTCCTGGCCCTGCACCACTACTGAAAGCAGCTGGCATGTACAGCAAGGCTACGTCTACACTGGCCCCTTCTTTGGAATAGCCATGCTAATTTAGAACTTTGGAATAGGGAAATGCAAGTAGGAATAAGAGATCCTCCGGAATAGGGCTTTATTCCGGAGGATCGCGCCAGTCTGGACGTTCTTTTCCGGCTTTTCCCCAAGCCGGAAAAAAAGCAGTGGCCATGTTTATTTAAATCCCGCGGGGGATATTTAAATCCCCCGTGCATTTCCCTATTCCAAAGTTCTACATTAGCATGGCTATTCCGAAGAAGGGGCCAGTGTAGACACAGCCCAATGGTTCCATGGAGCCATGTGCTGCCCCTCATCCATAGGCACTGAGCCCACAGCTTCTACTGGACATGGTTCCATGGTTTATTGATCAATGGGAGCTGCAGGAGTAGTGTCTGCAGGTAAGGACAGCATGTGGAGACCCCCTGCTCTGCCTCTATCAGGGGCTGCAGGGACATGCCAGTCACGTTCAGGAGCACCAGTTACCACAGGGATAATTACTCCAGCCACGACAGGTTATTTGAGTAGTGAGTTCTCAAATCCTAATCAAATATAAGAGTAAGAGAAATGAAAATTATGAAACGCACAGACCCGTCAAAAGCCAAAAATAGCAGCAAGCAGTCAAAGTAACAACAACCCTCCATGTATGTGTTGGGTCAGAAGAGGAGAGTACAGGACAGAGTGAGAGTGAGAGAGAGAGAATGTGTGTGTGAAAGAGAAACACATACAGTGTGTGAGTGACAGATTTGCATTGCAAAGCTTCATCCATCCCCGTCTCTCTGTGTGGAGATCAGGCACAGGAGTCGGGGGGGAAGAGATACCCTGACATCAGTGTCTCCCCTCTTCTCCCTCCCACAACCTGCACAGCAAGCAGGAGGCTCCCGGGGGGGGGGCAGCTCCAAAGCAGAGGGCATGAACAGCATGACAGTGGATGGAGGAGCAACTGAAGTTCCAACACTTGATAGCTTCCTGGCCAAATCAGTCAGGATCACCTGTCAGAGGCTCCAAGATCTACCAGTAGATCCCGACCTACCAGTTGGTGACCACTAAGCTAGCCCATAGTTTGGGGTGAAACCCTTCTATAGGCCTGGTCCTCCCATGTCAGGGGAAGACTCTGTATTGATCTGGGAAGGGTTGGGGGAACCTAGGCCCGCCCACTATTCTGTTTTTCAGCTGAGGGACACTAGGGCTATGTCTACACTGGCGGCTTCTTGCACAAGAACATGTTGTGCAAGAAAACATCCACACTGGCCAGAAGTGCAGCACAAGAATGCTGAGCTCTTGCACAAGAAAGCATGTATACTGGCGGGATGCCTTTACGCAAGAACTTGGCCCAGGAACCACTTCGACCATGTCAAGAGGTCACCAGCGGCGTCTGTGGGCATGCCCTGGACCCCCACTGGATAACGGGCTTAAAGGGACTCCTGGACAGCCGTTTCCCTGCGGCTGCATGCTGAGGCACCTCACTGAGACATCCAGAGCCACAGCCATGCCTTCTACCTCAGCCCCTGGGGAAGTGCCCCTGGGCACCGTTGCTGCCTTGGTTACAGCCATGGAGCCACAGGAGGACTCTACCTAGAAATGTCCCCTCATGGCCATCATTGAGGCTGTGGAGGTCCTTCTGCAGGGACCTACACTGATCTAGCAGGAACTGAAGACCAGGCAGCATGTGCTGGACCAGATGAGTGCTACAGCTGCAGTCAGGCACCCCCACCCCACCACTGACAGGCGCCTGTGGAGCCACAACACCAGTGGGGACTGGTGAAAGTGCCTGGTTCTGGGACAATAGGGTGACCGGCACTTGGTGCAAATTTCAGGATGCGCAGGGGGATATTTCATGAGCTCTGCACCTGGCTCGCCCCTGCACTCCAGAGGCAGGACACCCGCCTGCGCCCCGCCATCCCCCTGGACAAGAGGGTCATGATCGCCCTCTGGAAACTGGCCACCCCGGACAGCTACCGCTCCATGGGGAACCAGTTAGGGGTGGGTAGGTCCACCGTCGGCGCGGTTGTCCAGCACGTAAGGCCCTCTGTGGACCGGGCGCTCGTCCTGGGGGAGGGAAGGGGCCAGACCGGGGGAGAGGGGAGGCTGTAGGGGCAGAGGGAAGCCCCACATCCGGGGGGTTATGCTGTCCCTACTGCACACAGCCCAGCTAGTGCGGGGGGAACCCCCAGGGCGCATAGGGCCCTGGCCTGCGTGGGGGGAAGGGCCATCAAAGGGAGGGCGAGCACACCCCAAGGGCCCATGTACCCACCGTGTCTCATTCTGTGCATTCCCTGTGCTCCCATGTGCCCCTCTGCAGTTCGTCCATGCCATCAATGACATGTGGCTCCAGAGGGTCATCCGCCCGGTGACCTGGATGCCACCCTCGCCAACTTCACCAGTCTGGGGTTCCCGAACTGCGGGGGAGCCATAGATGGGACCCACAATCCCCATCCGGGTGACGGAGCACTGAGTGGCCCGGTTCATCAACCAGAAGGGCTACTGCTCGGTGGTACTTCAGGCACTCGTGGACCACCGCGGCCGATTCCAGGACATTTATGTGGGGTGATCCGGATGGGCCCATGACGCCTGCATCTTCACGAACTCAGGCTTGTGCCACAGGCTGGAGGCGGGCACCTACTTCCCCCAGCGGGACTTCACCATAGGGGCCGTCAGGATGCTGGTCTGCATCTTGGGGCCTACCCCCTGATGGCCTGACTGATGCCACCATACACGGGCCGACTGGACCGCAGCCAGGCCACCTTTAACACCCACCTGGATCAGGCCCGCAACCCCGTGGAGTGTGCCTTTGGCCATCTGAAGGCACGCTTATGGTGCCTCCTGACCTGTCTGGACTTGGGGGTGCAGCACATACCAGAGGTCATTGCAGCGTGGTGTGCTGCATAACATTATTGAGGGGAAAGGGAAGGCCTTCCTCCCAGGATGGATGGCAGGTGAGGGCCAGGCCTACCAGCAGTCCCAGATGGCTGCCACCCGGCAAGCCAACCGTGACGGGGTGCAGATCCGGGAAGCCCTCCAGGTGATGCTGGGCCAGGTCCCACAGTAGGCTGTGCCAACACCTCGGACTGCAGGCTGCCCCCATGCCCCCACTTCCCACTCCCATCACCACCCCGTCCCGCCACCCTTCCCTCACCTCCCAATAAATAACATGCACTTAGTTAACATATAAATTAACTTTTATTTACAAGGGAAAGGGGATGGACTGTGGGGATGGGGAAGGAAGGGGTTCTGAACTGGGAAGGCCTCATGGGTGTGAGGGGAGGTCTCTCCCATCCCCACGGGTGCAGGAGCGCCTGTGCCCCTTGTGCTGGGTCAGGGCAGGCTGCACCATGAGGTGCCGAGGTTGGGGGGGGCCACAGGACGGGGCATGGGCACGGCAAGGGGGGCCGCAGGATGGGGCACAGAAGGGGGAAAAGCGGGGGGAGGGCTGGGCATG
This sequence comes from Pelodiscus sinensis, assembly GCF_049634645.1. Lineage (NCBI taxonomy): Eukaryota > Metazoa > Chordata > Testudines > Trionychidae > Pelodiscus > Pelodiscus sinensis. The sequence goes on along the minus strand of NC_134713.1, from coordinate 32,451,234 downwards.
GTGGGGGGAAGCGAAGGAGGGGCCTGGACACTCTGTGCTGCAGCGCAGGACCCATGCACTCTGCGATTGTGCCCAGGAGTGCATACAGGCGGTCACATTGCTCTGTATATTGGCTCTACAACCTCTCTCACCACGCCGCGTCTGCGTGTATCTTGGTGCTGAGGGAGCGTTCCATGCGCTCAATGGCGCAGACGTGGCGGCGGAGCAGGTGTTGGTGATCCCGGGAGCACTACGACGGGCCCTGGCTCCTTGGCGCTGGCAGGATGGGGCTAGAAGGTCCCTCGCTGGCAGGGGGTCCCACGGCAGAGGAAGTAGATGACAGCAAGATGGTCAGTGACCCTTGCTCCATGGTGTTCCAGGCTACCCGTGTTCTCCTTGTGCCACTATGCATGCCGCAACGCCTGGAGACAGGTAAAACCAGCGTGGGGGATTCCCCTAGGGGCAGCAGGGGGGCCTGAGGTGGTCCGGGGGTTCCTGGGAGGGGGCCACGTGTGGTGGTGGGGGGCCTGTTGTGCTTTCTCCTGGGGCAGCTAATGTGTCCCATAGTGACCATGGATGCATGCTGCATGCAACACCCATGGGGCTGCGTGAGGTCCGCCCTGCGACCTTGGGGCTGGGCTGCTCCCAGCTGGCCCCCCAACCCGTAGCCTGGGTATGCATGACCCCTGGTGTCCCAGGCGTGTGCTGGGGCTGGCTACCGTGTTTGTATGCCACTCAGTCTGGCTGCACGAGGATGGACATGCTGCGTGCCGCTGCGCAGCATCCAGCCAGGTTGTGCCATGTGCTGCGCCCTCTCCCCCACCTCATGGTTCTACTTCCCCCTGCACACTTGTGAGTGGCAGACGCAACACTCACCAGATGATCCCTCGCCAGCCTCCAAGGAGGCCCGGGACACGTCGTGGCTGCTGTCTACCGTCCTCTTCCTCCTCCTCCTCCTCATCAGTGGACCGGTTGCCCTCCTCCTCCTCCTCCGGGTCTGTTGGGTGGACCACTAGGGTGGCCACGGCTGAGTCCACTGTGGCCTGCAGGGCCTTGGCCCCCTTGTTGCCCAGGATACTGTGCAGGCGGTGGTAGTGGGGGCAAGCAGTGGGTCCACCACCCCCACTCTCGCTGGCCTGCACATAGATGAGCCTCAGGTCTTTGACCTTAGCCCAGACCTGTTCCAGGGTTCGGGCCGGGTGGCCCTGTGCGGCCAGTGCCTGAGCCATCCGGGCGAAGATGTTGGCATTCCACCACCTGAACCCGGAGTTCCGAAGGGCCTCCTTTGCCCCAGAGGTCCAGAAGGGCCTGGACCTCGGCGGTCCCCCAGCCTGGAGCCCACCGCTTGGTGCCCCTGTGGGCCTGCTGGGTGCTCTGGGGTGGCTCCTGGGTGGGGCCTGAGGGACCTGCCTGTGGCTGAGCTGCTGCCATTGCTCCCTCTGGCAGCTCCCAGGGCTGCACATGGCACGCGGCTCCGCTGGCTGCCTGTGCCTTTAAGGGGAGGCCAGCTGGGTGGAACCAGCGAGTGTTGATTGTGTGTACGGAGTGTCGGAGAGGCCACCTGTGTTGTTTTCCCGGAGGCCAGTTCTTGCACAAGAAGCTTTCGCCGCGCGTCCACACTACCCTCTTGTGCAAGAGAGCTTATACCTGTTAGAAAAGAGCATAGCTCTTGCGCAAGAAGCCCTCTCTTACCACGTTGTACTGTAAATTTCCTTGTGCAAGAGTGGGTGAGCAGTGTGGACACTCTAAAGATTCTTGTGCAAAAACAGCCATACTTTCGCAAGAAGCCGCGAGTGTAGACATAGCCTACGACAATGACAACTGGAAACATTCCCTCCACTCCCAGTCTTGCTGCCTTTCCTTGACCACTTCCCCAAAAGTTCCCTCTCAGTACCTTCTCCCTAGTATCTAAGAAATCTTTCCTGATCTTCCACAGTCTTCTTCCACACTCGCAGTCCCTAGCTTCCTCAGTGCACCTCTTCATTGCCAGTCCCTGGCCTTCTCCTCGGACCTTCCTGAGAGGAAGCCTTTTAAACTGGCTCCAGCAGGCCTTAAATGGCTGCAGGTGCCCTGATTAACCTGCTGCTTCAGGAAATCTCTTAATTGGCCACAGGTGCCTGCTTACCTTGATTACATGGCAGCAGTGCCTAGCCAGTTCACTCAGAGAACAGAAACTATTGACCCAGTTTCCTGTATATTTACCCTCCACCAAGCTACTGTAGCCAGCTGCCCTTGGTCTGTCTCACACCTTATAGACTAACAGATTTATTAGGGCATAAGGTTTCCTGGGTAAGACCCACTTCATCAGATGAATTAGAGTAGAGCAAATTTCCATATGTACCTTTTGAATAATAATACTGCAGTTGTAACCCTGATTTATTTCATCCTTTGATTGCTATTCCATATATCTTAATAAAGTTTTAAATAATTTTTCTCAGTCTGAGCATGCTCTCATATCCCTGAGGGTTCTTCACATACTGTGTGTAGCCTGATTTTGGGACAAGACCCTTGTTATCTTTTGATCATATTAAATGGAAGGCCTGTAACCCTCACTATTCAAGTTAATACTGTTAACCTCCTAAATCAGGCAACACTAAAAAAGCTTAACTTAACTTGACTGCTGGTGTGCAGAGATCACTCTTTAATACCGGCCTGTACTGTTTACTGGTATTTCCCGGTTGCTCACTCTGGCTACGTCTGGATTGCATCCCTCTGTTGTCAGAGGGATGCAAATGAAGCATGTCGAAATTGCTAATGAAGCGGTGATTTAAATATCCTGCACTTCATTAGCATAAACAAGGCTGCCACTTTTTTTTCCCCGAAATGGAGCTTTTTTGAAAAAAAATGGCAGTATAGACGAGGATCTGTCGAAAAATAAATCCTTTTTCCACAGATTCTGTATTCCTCAAAAAATGAGGTTTACAGGATCTGTCGAAAAAGGGTTTATTTTTCGATAGATCCGCATCTAGACTGCCTTTTTTTAAAAAAAAAAAAAAAAAAAGCTCCGTTTCGGAAAAAAGCGGCAGCCATGTTTATACTAATGAAGCGCGGGATATTTAAATCCCTGCTTCATTAGCAATTTTGACGTGCCTAATCTACATCTCTCTGTCGACACAGAGGTGTAGTCTAGTCACACCCTCTATATCTATATATGTTTATCCAGCGCCTAACACAATGAGATTCTGGTACATGAGTAGGGCTGCTATGTACCACAAATAATATAAAGAAATAACTTCAGCGCTGACACACAGAGACAGTGACTTGCTATCCTGCAATGCTAGTGGTCAGAATCTGTAAAAATCTCTCTCCTCAGCCCTCTTCCCCCTCTGTTTGGGCTCTAAGACATACATGAATAAATATTTAAATCAATAATTTCAGGATTTAACTCATCTTACCCAATCCTAAGAATAACCTTTTATTCCATTGATTTTTTATTTAATTTGATTTTCTTTAATTTGTCTAGTGATCTTTATTTTATTAAAATTAATTTGACTTTAGACTCACAGGGGTAAAAGTAACAGGGGTAATTCAAGCAGATCAAATAAATAAATAAATAAATAAATAATTGTTGTTAGGAGAGAAGAAACACAAAAATTATCTAAGTCTAGAACACTGAAATCCAAAGAGGGGCCAGAGTGCCTGTTTCAGCAAGCTGCAGCCAGAAAGGGAAGAGAAAGCCTGGTGACCATGAGGTGCAACAAGAAAAGGAGATTGAAGGTTCCATAAACACAGAATTATCACATTTAATTCATACTAACATTACGGTAGTCTCAAACAAGCTTCACTCCTATTTTAAGGTTGTTAGAAAAAATATTATGCTGATTTTAATGAAATTAGGTAAAAAATTCACTTTTGAAAGTTAGTAGCCATATATTTGAGAATCCTTAGAAAATGTTGATATACGTGATAATCAAACCAAAATACAACTAATCTGACACTTGCTATATAGCATGCTCAGCCACATCATAACTTACAAGTAACTTTTCTTACCACAGCATTGCTTGAGCTTTCTTGCAAATCCCACAATAGTAAGTGGTTATCAGCCAGTGAAATGAGCTTTTTACCATCTCCCATTGGCTCCCATATAACACTGTAAAACAAACATATAATATGAATAAAACACATGAAAAAAACAACAACAAAACAATCAAGTCATGCAATTGTCGGCCATTTTAATTCTGTGGCGCTAAATCTGTCCGCAAACACAATGATGAAACTCCCATAATTTTCAACATCAATTAGTCTATTTTATCTGAAGAGCAGAATTAGACCATCTTTGTCAGTATGTAGTTAATTACTTTAAAAAAAACCCTCAACAACATTAATGTATTTTTATAGTGCTAAAGAAAAGCACTCAAAAGTGAGGAAATGCCAGAGTTAAAGTAGCTCCTACAACCTTAATTTGCCTCTACTGCAGTTCATATACATAAGAGCCCTGCTTCAATATCACATATAAAGTCTGTGGCACAGGAAAGAAGAAGTGCTGTTCAGTTATCACTCACAGTCAACGAGTCAGACAGAGGTTTGCTCCATTCACTGTCTGAGCTCTAACTAGGGGTGTTAAATATCAGTTAATTGAGTAGTCAACTAATCTCATGAATTCTTATTGGTTGCTTGACTATTCTACAGGGGTGGGGGCGGCAGCCAGTGTACTCCGGCCTCACTCATGAGGAGTCCCCTGCCACTTCACACTTCTGCCTTTGTATCAGAGTGTGATGGATAGGAGGAGTGCTGGCCCACACCTACTAACTAAGGGGTTAAACTCAGGTAGCTATCAAGGGGGTTGGCAGAATGCCAGAAGAACCAACAGAAATAAAGTGCTCAAATTTGAATTGTATAAGGCTTTTTTTTGTAGGGGAAGAGTTAAACCAGGAGTTGAGAGACACAGAATGATTTAAACCCAAACAGGACTACCATGACTCCAAGGAATTTGGGACATGGGAGTGAACTGAACAAAGAGTGGATCGTGAGTAAATAAAGGGAAAAAGTGAATCTAGTTGTGATCAGGGAATTTCTTTATTTTGTGGTTTGGTTTGAACTGCTCTGTGTGAATCTATGCTGCCTCTCCTCATTTACTATCCAAGAACTGTTCCAGAGATTTTCTCTGTGTATTAATTTGTTTTCCTTAGTTGTTCTGTAACATCTAGCAACCAAGTATGCTTTATCAAGTATATCTTTTATTTTATAATAAAATCACTTTTTTATGGCAATGATTTGATTCTTGTGTCCTGGAAATTACAGGAAGTCTGTTTGTCTGTATGTGTGTCTGCATGCCTCAGACTAAGAGGTCAGCTACCAGAGACTGCAGCTTTAAGACAAGGAAAACCGTCATGCTCTGTTGTCTCCTTACTTCCCTGCTCTGCAGAGATGGGGTATGGGAGGAAGTGTGTGGGTCTGAGAGAGACCCCCTAACATCCCTAATCTCCAGAGAAACAAGACGGGAGAGGCAATATCTTTTATTGGATCAACTTCTGCTGATTAAAGAGCCATGCTTCTGAACTACTCAGAACTCTTCTCCAGGTTTCTCTAACATCCTGGGTCCAACATGGCTTCAACAACAACAAACTTGGCATCTACATTACATAATGGACATGTCATTCCATATAGTTCTGTTCCATAAGACATGTGTTAGTTCTTTGAAAAGATTAAAAGCACTTTATAAACAATAAAAGGATAAAATGTTAATGCACTATAACTGATATCTGATTAAATTCATTCCTGACTTTCTACAACCAAAATTAAACAAACAGACTACAGGTTGGACCTGACTGGTCCCACATCAGGGAATTTGCTGGACCAGGGAAGGTTCTCTGCCACAGTCCCTCTGTCCTGGACTCTCAGCACTGTCAGCTCCAGGAGCCCCTTATTACTCCCAGACCCGAGCAGCCCTGCTGCTGCTACCTTGGCTGGAGGCTGTCTGCAGGCTCCAGCAGCTCACACTGTCATGGGCTGCCACAGCCTCCAGCTCCACACTACACTGCTGTGGGTCCAATCCTGGCCCCAGTGCAGCAGGCTGCTAGGGACTGCTGCTGGCTCCCGCCCTGGTCACACTACCATGGGCTGGTGGGAACTGGCTCTGGTTCCCATCCCACTGCTGCTGGCTCCTGGGGGCTATCAAAGGCTCTGGCTTAGCAGCAGCCGGCAAACTCTGGCCCCATGCCACCACTGACTACTGGGTCTGCCGCCAGCTCCGACTCCTGTTCTGCTGCCATAGGTTGCTGAGGGCTTGACCTCCTGCGCTATGGCAGCCCGCAGACTCTGGCCCTGCTCCTACTGGCTGCCTGGGGCTCTGGCTCCAGCCCTGCACTACCACAGGCTGTTGACTGCCCGGTCCTGCACTGCCACAGGCTCCTGCCAGTTCCAGCCCCACTGCTGCATGTTGCTCAGGGTTGCCATCAGTTCCAACCCCTGTCCCATTCTGCTGCTTCATCCCAGCCCCGCTTTTGGATAGCCCTCCTACCACTAGGCTACTGGGCTCTCTGATTCAGGAACACCTGTGGTAGTGCCAGACCATGGATGTTGCTGAACCAGAGATTGCTGGTTTTGGGAGGTGCAACCAGTAATAACAATTCTGATATTTTGCAAATGATTAGATCATGGAACAGTGACAGTATTTCTCACACCAACTGATGAGGAGCCCATCAAATATCTCTGACTTTCTTAAATTCAATTTGTTTTAATTACTAAAGAGTATAGCAATTCATATTTTGGCATATTTGATTAAATTACATTTTTGATTCCTAGCAAAAGAAATTTGGTTTTGCCAATTACTTCTGTAGCGATTATTTGGCAACAGAGATAAAAAAAAAAGAAATTACTCACCTTCGTGCACTAACAATGGTTCTTCGAAATGTGTCCCCATAGGTGCTCCACTGTAGGTGTTGGGCTCGTCCCGGCACTGCAGGTCGGAGACTTTCAAGAGCCGTACTTAGCCGGGCCACACATGCATGATTGGTGTCTCGTGCCGTTTACGCCTTTTATTGTCACATGGTCCGGCCCCACCAGTTCCTCTCACCCGTTCGGTCATCTGCAAAGAGAAAGAGAACCCAAGATTCCAAAGCAGGGAGGTGGGCGGGACATGGAGCACCCACGGGGACACATCTCAAAGAACCATCGTTACTGCACGAAGGCGAGTAACTTCTTCTTCTTCAAGTAGTCCCCAGGGGTGCTCCACTCTAGGTGACTCCAGAGCCGTATCCAGCCTGTCCAATTGGTGGGACCCGGAATCATGGTCTGTTCTGGCCTGAGAGAACAGCAGTAGCTACAGAGGAGTCTGTTACCATGTGTTGCACAATTGCATAGTTCTTCATGAATGTAGTGGTGGAAGACCATGTGGCCGCTCGACAAATATCTCTGAGAGATACTCCTTGTAGGAAGGCTGTAGATGTGGCCATAGTTCTAGTGGAACGAGCCTTGGGTTGAGAAGGTAGAGTTTTGTTGAGTAGAATAACATGTGATGATACATGAAACTATAAGTCTAGCAATGCGTTGAGAAGATAGCGCTTGACCTCTAGATCGTTTTGCGAGGGAGATTAATAAATGGTCGGTTTTCTGTCAGTTGCATCTCCTTTCAATGTAGAATATTAATGTTCAACGTACATCGAGGGTGTGAAGAGACACCTCATGGTGTGAGCAATGTGGCTTAGGATAGAAGATTGGAAGTACAATTGGTTCGTTAATGTGGAAGTCCGTAGAGACTTTTGGGATAAATGTCAGGTGGGGGCGAAACGACACTGATTCTGCAGTGAACTTTGTGTACGGTGGTTCAGACATCAGCACTGCCAGCTTTCTGACCCTATGAGCCGAGGTTATGGCTAACAAAAATACCAACTTAAGCGTCAGCCTATCAAGTGGAATGTTAGCCAAAGGCTCGAAGGGGAGACGTGTCAAGGTGTCCAGTACCAAGTCCAAGTTCCAGCTTGGGGGTAGGAGCCTGTGAGGAGGATTGAGGTTTGAAAGCCCTTTTAGGAACTTTCTCATCATTGGATGGGCAAACACTGACACTCCATCTATCGACATGTGGAATGCCATAATCACCGCTAGATGCATCCGTAATGATGCAACTGACAGGCCTGACTGATTGAGGTGAACAGTGTAGTCGAGAATTCGACGTAGCCTCGATGTGAATGGATTGATATGATTGTCTGTTCACCAGGTTGAGAAGCTGTGCCATTTTGCCATGTAAGTAGTTCCGGTAGCGTTTTTCCTACTGTGAATCAACACCTGCTTCACTTGTTCTGAACACTGATTCTCACCCCTCGTTGAACCAGATAAAAGCCAAACTGTCAGGTATAGTGATTTGGGTTTCGGGTGGACAAGAGAGCCGTTGTTCTGAGTGAGCAGGCTTGGGTAGGAGAGGAAAAGTATATGGACGTTTGTAGAGACATTTGATGGAGGAATGGATACCATGGTTGAGGCGGCCAGGCAAGGGTTATGAGTATGACTCTGGCTCCGTCTGTTCTGATCTTCTCTAAGACCTTGGTTATTAGAACGACTGAGGGGAATGCATAAAGTAGAGAGTTCCCCCAATGAAAGAGAAAGGCATTCCCCCAAGGATGCTTGATAGGTGCCGGCTCTGGAGCAGTAAAGGTTGCATTTCGCATTCTTGTGTGTGGCAAAGATATCTATCAAGAGAAACCCCCAGCGATGGAAAACCGTGTACAGAACATCACTGTGCATCTCCCACTCATGGTCGTGGGGAAAATGTCTACTCAACGAGTCCACTATGGCATTGTTGGTGCCCGGTAAGTAAGAAGCTACCAGCATGATCTTGTGGGGAATGCACCAGTTCCATAGGTGGATGGCCTCTGTGCAAAGAGATCAGGACCAAGCACTGCCTTGGCGATTTACATAAAACATAGTTGTGATATTATCTGTAAGGATTCTGATGGTTTTGTTGAATATGTATTTCTGGAAGTAGATGCAAGCATTGCGAACCACTCTGAGTTTGAGGAGATTTACGTGCAGGGTCACCTCGGAATTAGACCAGCATCCTTGTATGGTCATCCGTCCATATGGACTCCCCAGCCAATCAGGGAAGCATCTGTAGTTATCTGTTTTGACAGTTGCAGTCGGTGGAAGGGCATGCCTTGAAGAAGGTTGTGTGGTTTGGTCCACCATAAAAGAGATGTGAGGACATGGGTCGGAAGGTTCACATGCTTGTGAACAGTGTGTCTTGTAGGGACATACACCATTGCCAGCCATTGTTGTAGGCAGCGAAATGCGTTGTGTGTGGCTGATCATGAAGGTGATAGCAGCCATATGACCCATTACCTGTAAGCAGGTGAGAACTGAGATAGTTGGGGCATGCACAAGGACATTCAATAGGTCCTGCTTGGTTTGGAATCACTCCATAGGCAGGTAGGCCCGTGCCAAAGGAGAATCTAGACAGGCTCCTATAAAGTTCAGAGTTTGAGATGGTTTGATGATAGACTTCTGTTCGTTTATGATTAGCCCAAGTGAGTCGAAGGTTTGCCTTGCTATTGTGACCATGTAGCTCATTTCATCATATGAATGCCCTTTTATAAGGCAGTCGTCCAAGTAGGCGAAGATTATAATTCCCTGCTGACGCAGGTGGGCTGCGACTACTGCTAGCATTTTTGAGAATACTCTGGAGGCAAATGCGAGTCCGAAAATTAGGACTCAGTATTGGAAATGCTCGTTGGCAACTATGAATTGCAAGAATCGTCTGTGTGCTGGGTGAATGGCAATGTGGAAGTAAGCATCTTGTAGGTTGAGGGCCGCAAACCAATCTTTGTTGTCTAAAGAACAGATTATAGTAGTTAGCGTCACCATCTTGAATCGTTGTTTCTGTAGATGGCGATTGAGTCTGAAAAGGTTGAGTATTGGTCTCCAGTCTCCTGTTTTTTTCTCTGTGAGGAAATAAAGTGAATAAAACCTTTTCTCCATGAACTCTCTTGGTACCTTCTCCACGGCACCGATATGGAAAATGGAATGGACCTCTTGTTTCAGTAAGTCCTCGTGAGAAGGGTCCCTGAAGAGGGATGAAGTGGGGAGGGAGGAGGAAGAGATTGGAAAGGGATGGTGAAGACTTTGGTCACAATCTCCAATACCCAACAGTCTGAAGTAATCTCAGCCCATTGGAAATGGCCTTAGGTGGTGATGGAAAATTCAAGACCCTTGATTTTATTGGTAGACAGAATATGATGTTTGTGTGCCCTTGACCGAGGAGTCAAATTTGCAGTTTGGGGGCTGCTTGAGTAGACGTATGGGTGGTCTGCGTGCATCTGTGTTGAGGACACTATTTCATGCGTGGCTAATCGAAGGTGCGATGTTGTTGCTGTTGACGGATGTACAGTTGATCGTATCTCCTTTGTTGGGTGTATCACCTGCGCCTATATGGGGGCGTGTACATCCCCATGTTTTAGGGTGGTCCTGGTATCCTTTCCATAGTGGAGAATGTCATCCGTCTTTTCTGCAAACAGTCTCTGCTTTTCAAAGGGGAAGTCCTCCACTTTGCCCTGTAGTTCTTTTGCTACCCCCGCGGATGCCAGCCGTGAAGATTTTCTCATCGCTACGGCTGTGGCCGTGGAACGGGCCACTGTATCCGCCACATCCGGGGCAATCTGTAGACCTGCTCTTGCCGATCAATATCCCTCCTGCATGATCGCCTTCAAAAGCGGCCTCTTGGCCTCAGGTAGGTGTGCCATCAATTCCATCAACTTTGTATAGTTGTCAAAAGTTGTGGTTTGACAATAGGGCAGCATAATTTGAAATTCTGAGAAACAAAGTGGCTGAGGAATATACTTTCCTGACAAAGATACCCAGTTTTTTTGCTCTCTTTATCCGATGGTGTGTTTCTATATTGTGGCACCTTAGCCCTCTGTTGCACTGCATCCGCAACTAGGGAATACGGCCATGGGTGGTTGAACAGGAATTCTAGGCCCTTAGACGTTACAAAATATTTTTTGTCTGCCCATTTACTGGTTGGTGATACAGAAGACGGAGTTTGCCAAATTTCTTCAGCAACCTCCATGATCGCCTTATCGATTTGTAGTGTTGTCTTTGCCCAATGTTGAGGGTGTAGGTTTTTAAGGAGGCAGTACTGCTTGCCTTAAATTTCCTGTATTTGGACCTCTTGACTTTCTGCCACCCACTTGAACAATTCTTGAAATTGTTTGCTATCGTCCGGTGGTGACACATCTCCTGGTACTATGGCATCGTCAGGAGAGGATGACAAGAGGTCAGTGGGAGAGGCATCAGATTGGGGATCTTCAACCTCTGACAGTTGACCCTCTTCAGGTTCTGACTGATGTGATTTTTGCATCAGGCTATGGGGGGGCTTAGTTGAAATTTGTTGCTCTTGTGTCCTTGTTAGGGAGGAACAATATCTGGGCGATCGGTAGCAACACGGGGCTCGCCTGTGTGAACAAGACCAGTGGTGATAAGAAGATGGTCTAGAATGGTGATAATGTTGCTCAGAAAGTGATGGTGAAGACTGTCTGGGGGACCTCACTCTCCTATATCGGCTGTATCGTAATGACCGCAGAAACAGCATAGGAGAATGCAGATAGCTTAGCAACCATGATGGCGAAAGGGAGTACCATCCCCGATATCCTGCTTCGTATCTACATATTGCCGAATGGTATGGAGGAGAATACCTCTGCCTGGGAGAGTATAAGCGTGCTGAAGCATGTTCACAGTACACACTCGGCACAGGTGAACTCCGTGGAGGAGATAAGGATGGTGCCGGAGAAAAAGTGGGTGAAGGAGAAACAGAAAAACGGTTGTCATCAGACTTTGCCGCTGTTTTTCTCGGTGCCGCTCCCAGCTTGGAATGGCTCAGTGTGGACAAGGTAGGTGCTGGTTCCAATGATGTCAGTGCTGGTGGTGTCGGTGCTGGTATGGGCATCCAATGTTTCCGACGCCGTCGGTGCCCGTTCTGGCAGCACCAGGGCTGGTGGCTTTCTTGTTGGCACCGTGGTCGGTGCCCTTGTTGTTGGCACCATCTTTGCTGTCGTCACCGTGATCGGCACTTTTGCTGTCAGCACTGTTTCACGTGTTGGCACCGGCGTTGGTGCCTTTTTCTGTTTTGTAGTCAGTGTTTTTGTGCTACTGGAGATGGTGCCAGATGTCTACAGTTTATTTCCCATGCTTACCCTGCTAGTAGGAACCGCAGACAGAGAGCAAGTTGGAGAAGCCCTTATTTTCTTTGTGGGGGCTGTGCCTGGCGAAGACGCACTCCGCTTGTGAGGTGCTTCTGGGTTTGAGGGTGGCATGGAGGAGTTTGAAGGCTGGAATGCCTTACTGAACATAATCATTCTCATACGCATTTGTTTATCTCTGCGGGCTCTGGCCGTGAGTTTTAAGCAATGGGTGCACTTTTGTGGAATGTGCGCCTTTCCAGGCAGTGAATACATGACGCATGTCCGTCCGAAGTTGGCATTAGTTCACAGCAGATTCCACATTTTTTGAAACCTGATGAACCAGGTATTCTTTTCTCTTCCTTGTCTTTGTATATATATTATTAGTTTAATTATTTTTTTAAACAGTCCAACAGGGAAAACGAAATCTAAGATTTTTTTTGTAAATAACAAATGAACTGAGTAATACATAAGTAGACTATGACTAAACTAACTATATATACAAGATAACTTTAACTAAACTAATTTTTGTTTGAATCTCTGACAGGATTGAAGAAAGAGGCAGAGCTCCGTCTGTGACCGAAGATGGTAGAGAGGAACTGGCAGGGCCAGACCGTGCAACGATCAAAGGCATAAACAGCACGAGACACCAATCGCACATGCGCAGTCCGGCTGACTATGGCTCTTGAAGTCTCCAACCTGTGGCGCCGGGATGAGCCCGACACCTACAGTGGAGCACCCATGGGGACTACTCAAAGAAGAACTCATTTTCTAAAAAACATTTGCTATGGGTGCTGATGTGTTTGCTCCTCACTTAAACTAATCATTGGGCATTTGCTTGTAAGGACTAGACTGGAAGCACTTTCTTTCATGTTTTCTAAGACAAGAAGAAATTTCACATATTTGAGTGTCACTCAGATACAAGGTAAGACATTTTATAGCTGGAAAATGTACTAATTAGACTCAATTATAACACAATTGACATATCCCAGAATGAAAAGGTCTAGGAAAACTCACTCTGTCCTTGTAAGATGCTCATTTTCCTTCTATTTAATTTATCCGATATGGAAGTTCACTGTTTTATGGACGTAGCTGTAGTGATCATTCAGATTTTATGATTAAAATGAAGGTTACCCATATCACTCTTTGTAAGAGGATTTCACTGTAAGTGGAGACCACTTTTCCATAGCCATAATTCAAGTGTTAGAGTAATGGGAAAATACCAGAGTTTGAAAAATTCACTCCCACCTCTTACCACTAAAGAGTAAAAAGCTTAGCTTTCAAAGAAAAAGGGCTTAAGATACCAATATCAGCAGGATTTCAAATTATTATTCATTATGTGTATGACTATAGTTGGGCGGCTGTCCCATTTCTGCAGGGAAGGGGTTAAAGCAGCCTGGAGGGAGCCTTGGCAGAGCCCTGGTCCATTAGGAAATGGCTTATAAGAAGCCAATCAGAGGGCAGCTTGCTAAAGAAGCAAGGTTATAAGCAGTTGCTCAGTCGAGCAACGGGCAATTGGATCCTGACCAGGAAGCGTGCAAGACTGGCTCCCAGTGAAGGACAAGCACCTTCAATAGAGCACTGCTAGGCAGGCTCAGGGGCGCTAGAGAAAAAGAACATAAAAACATAACAAAAGCCATACTGCATCAGACCAAAGGTCTATCTAGCCTAGAACCCTGTCTGCCAACAGTGGCCAATGCCAGATGCCCCAGAGGGAGTGAACAGAACATGGAATCATCAAGCAATCCTTCTCCCATCACTCATTTCCAGAACTTTGACAGAGCCTAGGGACACCATTCCTATCCATCCTGGCTAATAGACATTGATGGACCTAACCTCCATGAATTTATCTAGTTCTTTCTTGAACCCTGTTAAAGTCCTGGTCTTAACAACCTCCTTTAGCAAGGAATTCCACAGGCTGACCGTATGCTGTGTTAAGAAAAACTTTTTTGGGGTTTGTTTTAAACCTGCTGCCTATTAATTTCATTAGGTGACCTCTAGATCTTACGTTATCGGAACAAGTACATATTTTTCCTTATTCACTTTTTCCACACCAGTCATGATTTTATCGACCTCTACCATGTCAAACACCTAATCATTTTGTTGCTTCTCTGAATCTTTTCCAGTGCCAATATATCTTTTTTGAGATGTGGCGGCCATATCTACAGGCAGTCCCCGACTTACGTGGATCCGACTTACGTCGGATCCCTAGATACGAACGGGGTGAGGCAACTCCCGCACATGCGCAGCAGCATTCCCGGGGCTCGCTCACCTGGGTCCTAGGATCCTCCTCCTCCTCGGGCCGGCTCAGACTGGGGTCCCGCAGAGCTGCCGGGCAGAGGAAAAGTGCCTCCCCACGCCCGCTGCCCCCCCCCCGCCAGCAACAGGCTGCCCCCTCCCCTGAGCAACAGGCTGCCGAACAGACAAAAGCAGCCTCTCCGCCCCTCCTCCCCTCTATACATGCCAGGCTCCCGGAGCGCAGCAGCGTCCCCGGGGCTCGCTCACCTGGGTCCTAGAATCCACCTCCTCCTCCTCTTCGGCCGGCTCCAACTGGCCTCTGCCTGCAGCAGTTGGCCACAGGGACAAGGATCCCGCAGAGCTGCCGGGCAGAGGAAAAGTGCCTCCCCACGCCCGCTGCCCCCCCCCCCCCCGCGGCCTCGCATCCTGCACGCCTCGCCCCTCCCCCTCTGCCAGCAACAGGCTGCCCCATCCCCTGAGCAACAGGCTGCCGAACAGCAGACAAAAGCAGCCTCTCCGCCCCTCCTCCCCCTATACATGCTGGGCTCCCTAGGCAAACAAAGACTCCACCAAAACAAACAAAGTGCTGGCCTCATTGTGTTAGCAAAAAAAGGACCCTCCTCCTAGAACCCTGGGTGGTGTGTGGAAATAAAGCTATTAGCTCAAAGCATGGTGCAGAGCTGTTTGGTATTTGATGAGTTACTCCTTTAGTCCTGAGTTTGTCACAGGGACAGAAATAGATGTGAAATCTTCTGAACAGGGGAACAGACAGCAAAACAAACATTAGAAGGGAGTTAACCTTTCCCTATGCTATCCAAAACTAAAAAAAATGTTTGGCTAGAGTTTCCCCTACAATATGTACCAGTTCCGACTTACATACAAATTCAACTTAAGAACAAACCTACAGTCCCTATCTTGTACGTAACCCGGGGACTGCCTGTATATGCATTATTCAAGATGTGGGCGTACCATTGGTTTATAGACAGGCAATCAGATGTTCTCTATTTTATTCTCTGTTCCTTTTCTAATGATTCCTAACCTTCTGTTTGCTTTTTTGACTGCCACTGCACATTGAGTGGATGTTTTCAGAGAACTATCCATTATGACTCCAATTATCTCTCTCAGTTGTAGCTAAATTAGTCCCCATCATATTCTATGTATAGTTGGGATTATTTTTTCCAATGTGCATTATTTTACATTTATCAACATTACATTTCATTTGCCATTTTGTTGCCCAATCACTTAGTTTGGTGAGATCTTTTTAAAGTGCTTCACAGTCTACTTTGGTCTTAACTATCTTGAGCAGTTTGGTATCATCTGCAAATTTTGCCACCTCACTGTTTACTCCTTTCTCTAGATCGTTTATAAATAAGTTGAATAGAATAGGTCCCAGGACAGACCTTGGGGGACACCACTAGTTACCTCTCTCCATTCTGCAAACTTACCATTTACTCCTACCCTTTGTTTTATGTCTTTTAACCAGTTATCGATCCAAGAGAGGACCTTCCCTCTTATCCCATGACAACTTACTTTACTTTGGTAAGGGACCTTGGTGAGGGACTTTGTCAAATGCTTTCTGGAAATCGAAGTGCACTGTATCCACTGGATCCCCTTTGTCCACATGTTTGTTGATCCCCTCAAAGAACTCTAATAGATTAGTAAGGTATGATTTTCCTTTATAGAAACCATGTTGAGTTTTTCCCCAACAAATTATGTTCATCTATGTGTCTTGACAATTTTATTCTTTACTATAGTTTCAACTAATTTGACCACTATGGATGTTAGACTTACCAGTCTGTAGTCCCCAGGATCACCTATAGAGCTCTTTTTAAGTATTGGCGTCACATTAGCCATCTTCCAGTCATTAGGTACCGAAGCAGATTTAAAGGGTAGGTTACAAACCACAGTTAAGATTTCTGCAATTTCCCATTTCAGTTCTTTCAGAACATTTGGGTGAATGCCAGCTGATCCTGGTGACTTGTTACTGTTGAGTTTATCAATTTGTTCCAAAAGCTCCTCTAAGGACCTCAATCTGGAACAATTCCTCAGATTGTCACCTGAAAAGAATGGCTCTGGTTTGGGAATCTTCCCTTAGCCGTGAAGACTGAAACAAATAATTCATTTAGCATCTCTGCAATGACCGATCATCTTAGAGTGGTCATAGACTCATAGACTTTAAGGTCAGAAGGGACCATTATGATCATCTAGTCTGACCCCCCTGCACAGTGTAGGCCACAGAATCTCACCCACCCCTCCTAGAATAATCCTCTCACCTATATCTCAGATATTGAAGCCTTCAAATACTTTGAAGACCCCAAGATGCAGAGATCTTCCAGCTGTGATCTGTACTCCATGCTACAGAGGAAGGCGAAAAACCTCCAGGGTCTCTGCCAATCTACCCTGGAGGAAAATTCCTTCCCGGCCCCAAATATGGCGATCAGCTAAACCCTGAGCATGTGGGCAAGACTCACCAGCCAGACACCCAGAAAGTTATCTATAGTAACTCCTATCATCCCTCCATTGACCTATTTCCCACTGATAATGAATGGTCAATTAGTTACCAAGAATGGTCCTTTGGCTTCTCAGTCATTCAGGGGCCCCACTGGTTGTTTAGCAGGCTTCCTGCTTCTGATGCACTTAAAAATATTTTGCTATTTTTTATTTTTTGGCTAGCTGTTCTCCAAACTCCTTTTTGGCTTTTTTTATTATATTTTGACACTTAATTTGACAAAGCTTATGCTGCTTTCTATTTTCCACACTGGGATTTGACTTCCACTTCTTAAAATTATGTCTTTATCTGTCACTGCTTCTTTTACTTGGTTGTTAAGCCACAATGGCATTTTTTTAGTTCTCTTACTGTGTTTTTTAATTTGAGGGTATACATTCAAGTTGGGCCTCTATTATGGTGTCTTTGATATTTTCCATGCAGCTTTCAGGGATATTACTTTTTTCACAGTGTGTCTCAATTTTTGTTTAACTAACCTCCTCATTTTTGTCTTGTTCCCCTTTCTGAAATTAAATATCATAGTGTTGGGCTGCTGAGGTATTTTTCCCATTACAGGGATGTTAAATTTTATTACATTATGGCTGCTATTTCCAAGTGGTCCAATTATATTTACCTCTTGGACCAGATCCTGTGCTCTCCTTAGGACTAAATCAAGAATTGCCTCTCTCCTTGTGGGTTCCAGACCCAGACTACGTCTAGACTACAATGATGTATCGGAAAAAGGTATGCAAAACGCGCTCCATAATTTGCTTACCTTTTTCCAATTTTTTTTCAGGAAATGCTTTTCCAAAATTTGGCCCGTCTACACTGGGCCAAATTTCAGAAAATCTTCCTCTTTCAGAAGAGCCCTTCTTCCTTGTGGAAGGAGGAAAACTGCTCTTCCACAAAAAAATAGCGTTTCAAGGAAAAATCCCATAGTCTAGACGTAGCCCTAGCTCCTCCAAGAAGCAGTCATTTAAGGTATCAGGAAATTTTATCTCTGCATCCCGTTGTGAGGTGACGTGTACTCAGTCAATATGGGGAGAGTTTAAATCCCCCACTATTATTGAGTTTTTTTTATTTTAATAGCCTCTCTAATCTCCTTTAGCATTTCATAGTCACTAACAGTATCCTGGTCAAGTGGTCAATAATATATACCTATTGCTATATTCTTATTATGAGAGCATGGAATTACTATCCATAGAGTTTCTATGGAACATTTTGGTTCATTTACGATTTTTACTTCATTTGATTCTACATTTTCTTTCATGGATAATGCCACTCTCCTACCAGCACAACCTGCTCTGTCCTTCTGATACATTTTGTACTCTGGCCTACTACCTGCCAGGCTGTGGCCATGACACAAGGGCCAAGAAGGTGCAAGGGTCTCAGAGGAAGTGGCTCAGGGAACAGGAGGCACTAGAGGGGAGTTTAGGAGGGAAGGACAAGGCAGCCACCAGAGGGTCCCTGGTATAGGACCGAGAGTAGTAGGCAGGCCTTGGTCCCCCCACTTTCTCTTTGTACCACACCTTGCTATGAGGGAAAGTAGACTGTATTGTCCATGGCTTTCCCCTCAGGCAAGGAGCTAGATTTTGGGGCTGCAGTTGGCCACAGTGGCAGGTGAGCCTGAGGACTGCTGATACACCCAAAAGGGGGCAAGATACCAGAGTAGTGGGCACTGCCAGGGGACGCTGCGGTCATGAGAGTGACACGTGTCTAAGGATAGCCAGCAGAACAATGAGTGAGGCACCAGCCAGAAGAAAACACCCAGCTGTGACAGACTGCGACCAGAAGGAGGTGCCATGGCAGTGAGAAAACCCCACTACAATGATAATCTTCAAAAGCTGAACAGAATGGAAACCAATGCAGCATTGCCTTCTTGAGTCTGCATATAGCTGCAATCTCTCAGTTGAAACTTTAATGAAACTGACAAGATTCTAGTCAGGGCTGTAGTAAGATGAGGGCCTGAAACATAAGCCCATGTATCAAAGGTCAGGTATGAGGCTTGAGGGCTAGACAGCAATGGTCAAGATTTTGCTAATATAAAGTAAAGTTAAGCTGTGAGCAAGATGCAGGCCCTGCTCACAGAAAATGGCAAGAACAAGGCTGATATTACAGAAACATTCATACCTAAGAAGTACAAGGCACAGGCTGTAAGCACGTTCTAGAGGGGTCATAACAGAACACCAAATTCATAAATATCTTCATACGAACACCCCTTCTCCCCCCCACAAATAACATACTGGGTTCAGGACTGGGTATGAGTTGACAGTATGATGGGAAGTAATGGAAACCCCCTTTTCTGTAAGGTAAGGGATGGTAACTAGCTAAGGGTATGTCTACACTACCCCGCTAGTTCGAACTAGCGGGGTAATGTAGGCATACCGCACTTGCAAATGAAGCCCGGGATTTGAATTTCCCGGGCTTCATTTGCATAAGCGGGGAGCCGCCATTTTTAAAACCCCGCTGGTTCGAACCCCGTGCAGCGCGGCTACACGGGGCACGAACTAGGTAGTTCGAACTAGGCTTCCTAGTTCGAACTACCGTTACTCCTCGTGAAATGAGGAGTAACGGTAGTTCGAACTAGGAAGCCTAGTTCGAACTACCTAGTTCGTGCCCCGTGTAGCCGCGCTGCACGGGGTTCGAACCAGCGGGGTTTTAAAAATGGCGGCTCCCCGCTTATGCAAATGAAGCCCGGGAAATTCAAATCCCGGGCTTCATTTGCAAGTGCGGTATGCCTACATTACCCTCCTAGTTCAAACCAGGAGGGTAGTGTAGACATACCCCAACAGAGGGTGATAACCTGAGTGATGTGTAACTTGTTTGTACCTGTGTATAAAAGTGCACCCCAAAGGGTGGTCATCGACTGACCATGAGGAGATGCTACAATCCAGAGTGTTTAGCTGGGTGTTAATCCATTGTCACAGCGTACATATGTATAGTGGCGCAGCGGCGAGTCTGTTCACTGACCAGTCTTCTGAAGAAGTGGGTTGTGTCCATGAAAGATCACGATACCATCTACATGGTTTGTTAGTCTATAAAGTGCTACCAGACCATTTCTTGTTTTTTAAGTTTATCCCATACAGACTAACTCGGCTACTCCCTGAAGTTTCAGAATAGAAAAAGTGCACAGGAGGGAGAAGCAGCAAACAATACTTTCACTGAATTGCTACATAAAATGAAGGGAAAAATAGAACAGGCTGCAGAGCACACTAGGGGCAACTCCATGCATTAATATGGAGCTGCGACTTGATTGCAGGGAAGTGAATAAAAAAGATTTTCAAAGTGAAAAAGCGAGATTAAGCAGGTTAACAAGAATTGATGTATTAATTTATGGAGATGCCCCCAAAAAGTTAACTGCAGCATGTAAGGGCACTCCCACAATCCATCTGGCATGCAGACAACAGCAACAGACACTGGGGGAACAAAATCAGTTTTTATAAGCATGGGTAACTACCCCCACCCTAATCTTAGAGTCAGGATAAAAATCCGGAGTGCCAGTTCCCAACTGCTCTGACCCATGGAAAAACACTCTGCATTCAGCTGAAAATGTACCCTTCTTTCTGAAATATTCTTACATACCGGTATGTTTTCCTTTATATCCTTTCTCAGTTTGCTAAACTTGCTGCTGCTACCTGTACATTAAGACAACTTCGAGAGTCAAATCTCTCTCGGCTCAAGTCTCCTATCTTCTTAAACAGCTCTTCACCCTCTCCCCTTTCTGCCACCTCTCCTCCTTTTGACTCTCTCTTTCTGTTAAAAGTTAAATGTTAGTTTTTACAGACACCTTCAAAATATAAAGCAATTAAAGACAGAACAGAATAAAAAAAACAGAAAACAAGGTAAAAACTTTGCTTTAAATAAATGCAGTAAATTAATTATTTTAACCCTTCAGGAATGCAACAGCTGGAATTACTCCCAACTGTCCTGAAGATAAGGTTGCTAAGCAACAGACATGCAGACTCTAATTCTAATCTGAACCACTGACTCATATTTGAAACATGGGCTTTTCTTATTTCAATATACCTGTATAGCAGAGTTTTTAAATAATGTTTAATATAAAGTAATGGAAAATGCCATAGGTTACTAAGTTTATACAACACATTTGGCAAACATTAACATACATTTTTATAATTTTATTAAAAGTTTTAAATAAGGTAATAGCTTACTGATTTAAAAGTTTAATGCTTTTATTTATTTTTCCAATTTTTTTGTTTATCTTATTTTGTACAGTTATAAACGTAATTTTGGCACCATTTGTTTTTAATTGTAAGTTGTCCTGTAAGTCATGATTTTGTTGTATGTTGTGTGTGATATTTTTATTCTTATTACTTTTATCTTGTTGCAACAAACATCAATTTTATACTTTTTTTTTTTATGTGATACCACACTATTTTACTATTCATTATGTTTGGGGTATAATCATGTTATGAATACTATTTTTTTTGCAAAGTTCAAAAAGGTTTCACTTACAAATAGATGTACATATATTTCTGATTCAACAAATAATGCACATAATTGGGTGCTTTCGAGCCTTATCTGATTTGTGGTCTCTGGGGGCTCTGTTGGAGTCTGTCGTGTTGACTAATTGTGCATAGTTAACATGTTAGACGGGACCACAAGCATGCACGGAGCTAAAAGTTTATCATCATTGACGGAGCAAAGGACCTGTCAGGAACCCATAGGGACAACCCTGCCTGACTAATGACACGGATTTGTCTAAAACAAGGATTTTAAACCAGATCAAATCAAGTTAATCTGGTTTGAAAATTTTTGTGTACACACAGTACACGCCACACTAATTCTGCATTATTGAGAACTCCGGCATCTTCTTGCAATGTGGGCTACATTTGCTTTGAATTGTTCATGTGAACACAGTTGTTGCACACCACCTGTTTGCATACTTCCAAAGGCTACCCCCACAGAGTCATGTTGGTCATCAGTGGCCTGTCCACAATGCTGGATTTATACACAATCTAATTAAGCTACATTTTAGGGCCTCAGATTACAAGAGCCCTCTAAATACAAAAACTTATTTGCGTCCTCACATATGTACCAGTATATATGCAAATATAAAATGTTATTATTTCTATTTTCATAGTTCTTTCTATTAGAATACAGGAGGTCCCCGCTTTACAACTGCCCGATTTACGCACCCCCACACTTATGACCTTTTCCATAAGTGCGGAAGGGGCTGACATCCCTGATTTATGTCCTCAGCCCCACATTTACGACAGTGTACGACGCCTGTCCTAAATGTGGGTTTGAGTTGCGACACTATCCCCAGAGCCGATCGCGTTGTAAGTCGGGGACAGCCTGTAATACATATTTTTTGGTAATGCTACCAGGCCTCTTAAACTTGACATAATTTAGGGTCTCAATGTCTTAATCCGTCCCTGCCTGTCCATTTATCTGCATGCCCTCTCATGTTTGGTGTCAAATTTCCAAAACAAAACGTCTCTGTTTTAAAAGCTGGCATAGACACAGCTTTTTCCATTTGTTCATAGATCCTGGAATATCATTTTCACAATACAACTTTGGCAGCTCTCCAGAACCCCTATAATATGCCTCACACAGACCACTGGAGTTATGCTGAGACTTGGGATCTCAGCATCATCAGGGGAGAAGTGTAGATTGAGGAAATTCTTGTGGTTAGCCATGGGAACAAAGACTCTTTTGTGGACATTTCCCAACAGATGTTCTTGTGGCGTCATTGCCAGGATGTCAACCAGATAAAAAGCAAGCAGCTCAGGAGAGAAGTTAATTCAAAACAAGGGACAAAAGTAGATAATCCAGCCAAGATGTGTGACTAATCAATATTCTGGCAAAGTGTACAAGATTCAATATGTCTATAGTACAAATCAGTCCTGACACCACTTGGTGCCTTTTGCACCCTAACACTGAGGACAATCAGCACACTCATCAGAGAATGAGCAGGAAGATGCTGGACAAGACCTGTCCCCTAAGCACCAAGTTCTTTTTGGACCCAGAACACTGACATTGGCTGGATGAAAGGACAGGCCCAGTCCTGCCTTGTTGTACCATGCTACAATTCCTGCCCTGCATTGTCTGAGCCCAAATCCCAGACAGAGACCCAAGAAGGTGATCCCTTGGAGGGAACTTCAGCATTTATTTATTATTATTCGTTGTACAGGTTGTACCTCTCTTAACTGGGACTCTTTGGTCTGGCAACATCTGTGGTCCAGCAGCAGGACCATGGATGTTTCTATACCACAGAGCCCAGGTATAGGGAGGTTGGGCCATGGGGAAGGAGCGGTGGGGATGTGTGAGGAGACTCAGCCAGGAAATAGGTCACAGGGTGCAGAGGGGCAGGCAGCACAGCAGGGAGCTCTAGCCCCTGTGGCCAGCCAGGCAGTAGCGGGGGGCCAGCAGTGGCAGCCAAGGAGCTGTGGCCCCAGCTGTGGAACTCAGGACAGCAGTAGCAGGTGCAGAACTCTATCCTGAACTGTGGAGCTCCAGCCCCAGCAGCAACCAGAGAGCTTTATCCCCTGCTGTGGCACTCCGACCCCCACAGCAGCCACGGCCGGGCAGGCAGCAGGACAGCACGGGGTATGATGGGAGGGGCCTCCCCTGGTCTGGCAAATCCCCTCATTTGGGCCCAGTCGGGTCCTGAAAGTGCCGGATGAGGGAGGTCCAACCTGTACTGAGATTCTGGATCTCATTTCGGGTGCCCAATGGCCTCAGTCATTGTTGACAGATGTGAGCTAGGAGTATTTCCATGTATCAAGCCTCCACCTCCCTCGATCCATGCTGCATGTTCAGTACCCTTATATGCTTCCAAAACGGCAACTGCTCTGCAATGCAATCAACCTGTGTGACATGCTAAATCCATGATTAATAACTGTTTTTGAGGCCAAGGCATAGAGGGCCTTGCTCATCCTTTCCCCTTCCCTCATCTGTCCTAAAGGTGAAACTCATGCCTCCCATATTTCCTGACTTAAAATGGCAGCCACTAATGGCACCTCAAAACCTCTAACTATAACAGATTTGAATGACAAAAGCATGCATTTGTGCAAAAATCACCAATTTATAGAGACAGTGAGAACAGACAGGGGAAAAATGTTAGGTTAGAGTTCATTGTTTCCATGAAGCATAAATGGATACCGTATGGTCAATAAACTCACTAACAATTCTACTCCCGCTGGGGTACAAATGACAATATATATAGCCACAGCACCTGCAATGGCTAAACCATCAAGGACAGGGGTTCTGTGGAGACCTAAGAGGCTGACCAATCTGAGAAGGGGAGAAAAAAAGGAAGATTCAGGATGAGATGATTGCAGAATTTGTGGCAAACTCCCAGAGGAAAACCAGACTGACAGAGTCAGAGGATTAAATGAGGACCAAGAGAGAAACACACGCAGCTCTCCCAGAAGACTATGGCAATGGCCAGGGTCAGTAATGCCACAGTCAAAGATAAAACAGAAAGGGACAAGGAGATGCTGAGGCAACTCACGGAAGCTATCTTGAGCCAGAATGCTCTCCTCCAAATAATGCTTCTAGGTAGGCCAGCAGGCCCCTAACTTGGGATCCAGCCATGTCCTTCAGCCCCTGCACAATATAGACTTCTGGAACCAATAGCAACTCCTCCCAACTGTACTCAGAACAGCAGTTCTACCAGTAGCCATTGTTCTCTCAAATACACATCTGTGGCTTGAAGCTTTCCACCCAGCCTTGTTCTGTTTGGTTTATTACCTGTTTTGCTTGCACTGTTGATTTAATTAAAGGTTTGTTGATAAGCACACTGTTAGTAGATTGTTTAGTTAAATGTATCTTCAAAGATAAAAACAACTGATTTAATTAAACTTTCTTTTTGTTTTTTTCTTGTTCTTTCATAAAATAAATGCTTACAATCCATCCAATACAAGCCATTAACTTAGAAAAGCCTTAAAATAAAGCTGAGATAACTGATAGTGATTTACAAAAAAATACATAGGAAGCATTTCACTTCACTACCCATCTGAAATGTATTTATGTAAATATCTATTGCCTAATTCTTCCTAGGAGTGTCTATGTTTTAGCAATACAGTAAAACTCCGATGGTCTGGCAACTGACGGTCCGGCACTCCTGATGGTCCGGCACCATCAGGAACCCGGAAGTGCTCCGGGCAGCCGGACCATTGGAGCTGCTCTGCCCCCAGCTTCTCCGATTCAGCCGCTGCTAAAACTGCGCTGAATCCGGGAAGCAGGGGGCAGAACAGCTGGAGTACTGCCGGGTAGGTCCAGTAGCACTGCCCCTCGGGACTGCGGGACCAACCCAGCAGCACCCCAGCCGTCCCGGATTCAGCCGCTGCTGAAATTGACCAGGGCTGACTCCAGAAAGCCCGGGGCAGAGCAGCTTTGCCTCTGGCTTTCTGGAGTCAGCCGCTGATCAGTATCAGCAGCGGCTGACTTGGGGACACCTGGGGCAGAGCAGCTGGGGTGCTGCTGGGTTGGTCCAGTAGCGCCGAGGAGCGGCGCTGCGGGACCAATCCGTCAGCACCACAGCTGCTCTGCCCCAGGCGTCCCCAAGAGCAGCTGGGGTGCTGACGGGTTGGTCTCGCGGCACCAAGGGTCGGCGCTACCGGACCAACCCAGCAGCACCCCAGCTGCTCTGCTGCAGGCGTCCCCGATTCAGCCGCTGCTGAAACTGACCAGCAGCGGCTGAATCGGGGACTCCTCGGGCAGAGCCGGACTATCAGAAGGGAGGGCTATGAGGGGGTCTAGGGTAACATCCCCCCACCCCACCCCACCCCAGACCCCTCATAGCCCCCCTTCTGATAGTCTGGCATATCTGATAATCCGGCACCCCCTGGGTCCTAAAGGTGCCGGATTATCGGAAGTTTACTGTACTACCAGGAATTTTACCATGTTCATGTACCAGATGGATAAACTTGTAAGCATCTGTTTTAACACATAGTCTGACTTGGATTCATAGTTTGTGGTTCAGGCCTCAGGTCTTACAGCAGGCCCAGAGCTCCATGATCTGTCTGTCTATTATATATAGAACTCAAAAACTTCTTTCTTCACCATTCTCATTGCTGCTGGTCATCCCAGGCTGTAGAACGATCCTTTCCCCCTCATCTCACACTCATTTCCCAAGCTCATAAATGGTACTGAACACTGTGTAGATGATCAAATAATTGATTCTCTAGTTTCAACACCATAGCATAGTCCTATTTCTCTGACTTGCTCTTACTCTCACTGCTTCAGAGTGCTCTCCTAATGCCACCATAGAACATTACCATCTGTATTGTGATATGCAAAGTCCAATGCTGAATTCATCCAGCTTTGGCGGCAGCTTCCTGTTTATGGTTGTCATTGTAGGGGTGTGGAACACTGTTGGAGCCACACCGGCAACAGCATTTCAAAAATAGTACAATCCCTCCAGTGCTCCTTCTAAGATTTTCCATCCATGAGCGGAGTAAGTTTTGTCTTGTGTGCCAACAATAAGGTCAAGTGTGCTTGTTCGGATGTGGGCCACTGTGGCACCCACCAGTGGCACTGCTCCCCAAGAGACTCTCCTAGGTAGTATCTCCCCCATTTCTTGGGGAGAAGGTGAGATGTGCCCTCCCCCCGGAGCGCTGCTCCCTGGGCAGCCTGTGTACAGAGCAGGGACTGCCCAAGCCTGCTCCTCGTGGGGCTGGCTGAGAGTCCCCCCACCCAGGGCAGAGGGAAGCTGCTGCCAGCACCCAGGGTTTGCAGGGAATGAGGAACTGGGGGTGCAGCAGTGAAATGTGGAGAGCAGAGGGGGATCAGGAGACAGAGGGTTGAGGGGCAAAAGAGAGGTGCAGGAGGCAGGAAGAGAGGTGCAGGGGATCCCAGCCCCAGGAACAGCCACACCACAGTCCAACTCCAGCTTTGGGCAGCTGCCATGCGGCCAACACACACAACAGTTGAGAAGCTACTTTGTAGGCCTGAACACAGCTCCAGCCCTTGCGAAGGGCTGAAGCTGGCTCCAGCCACCAGAGCAGCTCCCCCATCATGTGGCCCTGGCTGCCAGAGCAGCTCCAGCCCCCCACCCATACAGCCCCTGCCACATGGCCCCGGCCCCCCAAGCAGGCTTCTAATTAGTCCTGCCTCCCCTGAGCGGGCCCTCCCATCCCCCAAGCTGGCCCCCCAAGCAGTCTGCCCTCCTGAACTGGCCTCAGCTCCCCAGCCACATGGCAGGTCCCTGCCCTGGCTACAAGAGCAGGCCCAAATCCCCCCACCACATGGCTTCAGGGGCCTCCCCATCAGCCCCCCTACAACGCTGCCTCAGCCAGCCCTAGCCCCGAGCAGCCACCTGCCATGTAACTCACCTTCCAGCAGAAAGGTGAGTGCTGCTGCGCAGCTCTGCAAAGAAGGTGGGTGGGCAGAGAATTTTTTGTGCATGACCACACAGGCACACACCTTAGCAGGAACTATGCACCTGTCCCAGAAAAGAAGCCTGGGTGAAGACAGCAGAAACAGTTTTTCATTTGAACCACTTGGCTTCTCACAATTCACAAGGAAATAATCCCAAAATGCATGCTGCTTGGCAAACTCTCTTCAAACCCACACAGAACGACAACCCCTGGACTTAACTAGCTACAGCCTCCCTTCTTATTCCTAGTACAAGTTCACAAACTCAGTACTCACGGTCCCATACAGCAAAAATGATACTGATTCCAGGTCCAGTTTGCCCTTCTCAGGTGATTCCTGTTTGACACAGTGCTTCTCCTAGCAACTGTGCTAGACATTCCAGATCAACCTCTATTATCCTGTCAGGCTTCGGACAGGTTCTCAGCTGATTCATTATGTGAGGACCTGCCTTCTGTAGCTCTTTTCGTTTGGCGTTCCAGACACACACTTAGGGCCCTACCAAATTCACAGCCATGCAAAATGCGTCACAAACCAAAAAAATCTGGTGTAATCCCATAAAACCTGGCCTTTTGTGTGCTTTTACCCTATACTATACAGATGCCACAGGGGAGACCAAAGTTTCTCGAACTGGGAGTCCTGACTCAAAAAGGTGTTGCAGGGGGATCACAAGGTTATTTTAGGAGAGTCACAATATTGCTACCCTTACTTCTACTCTGCCTTCAGAGCTGGGCAACTGGAGAGCAGTGGTTGTAACAGTGGCCGGGTGTGCAGCTCTGAAGGCAGCTTCCCACCAGCAGCAGTGCAGAAGTTAGTGTGACCATTCCATACCCATGTCACCCTTGCTTCCGTACTGCAGCTTTCAGTGCTGGGCACCAGAGAGTGGCAACTGCTGACTATCATCCCAGCTGTACAGGCAGCAGTGCAGAAATAAGGGCTGCAATATCACCTTTACTTCTACGTTGCTCCTGGTGGTAGAGCTTTGCCTTCAGAGCTGGACTCCCAGCTAGCAGCCTCTGCTCTCCAGCTGCCCATCTCTGAAGGCAGCAGCACCACCAACAGCAGTGGCGCAATCCCACCCTACAATAACCTTATGACCCTCAAACAACTCATTTTTTGTTCAGGACCCCTACAATTATATCATCTTGACATTTACCATTTTAAAAATCCTATGACTGTGAAATTGACCAAAACGAACCATGAATTTGGTAGGACCCTATTTACATCCTTTCACTCCCCCTCTTCCTACAGTCCTCAAACAACATTTCCTCTTCCTAGAACATTCATTACTTTCTTGTTCTCAGGAAAAAGTTGCAAAGAGGCCAAGCTCTCTAAGGTTACTCTACGTTTTGGATTAAATTTCCCCTATGTAGATAGACCCTACTTTTCACAGCTGCCATTCTGAAATCAAGTGTTTTTCAGCTGCTGTTTAAGAAAGTATAAGCAGGAACCCAGTGATTACAGCTATTGCCCTTTGCCTTAGGTTATGACCACCCAAATCCTGAACCTTGCATTAGCCCTCAGCTAGTAGGTCTCTGTTAAGAATTCAAAGCCTGAATAGAAAGTATTAGCAACAAAATAGCACTTGAAAGAGAATATCTAGGACACCTTAGTATGCAGATATTTTAAAAACTGAATGAAGAAAGTGATGTTTTGAAGAAACAGAAATGCTGGGGGTTTTGGAAAATAATATTGGAAAGTACAGTTATTTTGTCAGACACTAAAAAGCAAGCATGCAATCCAAGTCCAAACTATACCAACTAGAAAGCATTTTTCTCCCGAAGGGCAGAAAAAATAAAAACTAAAACCATTAACTCAAACTAAGAAAGTTTCATTATCTGGGGTTTATGAGGTATATTAGTTTGCTCAGATTTTACAAGCAAACAATGTAAAGATCTTCAGGTATAAACAGAAGAAAAATAAAGCAAACTGAAATAAAGCTACAATCAACAACACTGCATTGGATTAATTAAGCTGTCTTAATTAACCATCAAAAATCATACATGTCAAAAGAAATACACAGACTACAGTCAATTGCATAGGAAGGAGAGATTGACTGAAAAATTCAGCACACTACAGGTGGTTGGGAGGAATTACCAAAACAGATTTTGAAGAACACTGCAAAGGAAAGTTCTATTTGTCATAACATACTTAACTAAAATATTTCAAAATTTTCAGTAGACTACTTCACGTTATGTTTACTGGTAAAACATGGATCCAAAATATTATCTCTGTTAAATTAGCACCTATAATTCCTATCCACAGACCAGTATCCCACTGGTCTAGATACTGTACAAATAAAAAACATTCCCTGCCTCAAAGACATAAACTACACATTTACTTTAGGGAATTTGGAAGATCATTTTTCTGTACCACTCACACAATGATACTACTAAAAAAGTTCTCCTAAATGTTTTCTCAAAGAAAATGAAAAGACCCTCTACTTCTCAACACTATCCAGTGTGTTTAAACAACAACTTAATTCCATATAATAAGAAAGTTATATGAAAGCATGACAACCTCTATAACAAATATCAGTTTTCCTCCCTTATTCATACTATAACCATTAGGGTTGCTCAGGACTGGCGCATACCAAACCCTTACAGGTGAGAATAGCATGCCAAGTATACCAAGACCCAGAGGCAGACACTGTTAAGTGCTGCAGCAGATAGGGTTTGCAACCTGGGCTAGCCAAGGTATAGCTCTCTAATCACTCAGAATCAGAGCTAAATGAAAGGATATTTTAGCTGGACTGCAGGAAAGAGAAAGGTTGCAAATATCTACGTACAGAGACTTACATAGTTACAGTTTAGAGAGCAACAATGGTTCTTGTTTGAGTCATGGAGTAGTTAGGGTTGCCAGAAGGTTGAAACAAAAAATACTGAACACCTTTCCCTCCCCCCCCCCCCAAAAAAGCCACCGGGAAAAAATTCTGTTGAAGGGGAAAAAAAGGGGGAAGGGGGGAGACCAAAGGACTCCAAGATGTATTAAGCCAAAACAAATTAAAATAAAACAGCATTAAAACAGCATGTCCCCTTTAAGAGTGAGTGCAGAGATAGGAACAGGAGAGTGGTTGTGCACTAAGACCCAGGGGAAACATTGCTTTCACTTGGTCGGCAGCCATTTTGTACCTGCAGCCTTGTGGAAACAGGTAAGCATGGGATCTGGGGGCTGGGGATGTTGGGAGCCGGGGGAAGGAAGGGGGGGAGGGGGAAGGCCGGGATCTGAGTGTTTGTAGGGTTGCCAAGTGCCTGGCATTTTCGCCTCCTGGCCGGGGGAAAAAAAAAATCAGAAAATACTGGACATTTTAGTTGTCCGGTATTCTCTGAATTTTTTTACCGGACAGGAGGAGAAAAGACCGGACTGTCCAGGTGAATACCGGACACCTGGAAACCCCAGGAGTAGTTCATCTGTGAGTCAGGACTCTTCAGACCTACTGCCTAGAGTAGCCTTTACAATCTAGTTTTTTTCAAGCAAATAAGAACTTACTAAGCTCACTGGGCAGAATTGCTTAGTGGTGTGAGGACTCTGTCAGGTTGATATTTATTTTATCTATTTGAAATTTCAGCTACAACAGTTAGTCCATTTCTGAAAATGAGATTAAGGAAAACGCTGTTTTTCAATGTTAAAATAATTTTGGCTAACTTTTCTTTGAAACTTTAGTGCTAGTATCTTGAAATTGGCAAGAAGGTAGACTGTGTGTTAAGGATATGCCTTTTTCCATTCCTATGAACATCTGGTAAAGTCAAAGCCTTTTGGGGAAAAAATCACAGTTCATTTAGGGTCAGGAATTTGCTAGTGTTTACCAGGGAAAATTAGAAAATTCTGTAGTTTCTCACCATTCCTGGTGCTGACCAAACTTCTATTACTATCAATTACTGCAGTACCTAAAGTGGCAGAAGTCTGTGCAGTAACTTTAAAAAGGCTCTAAACCTGCTGATGAATCTGATTCCCTATGCTTCTTCTGCTTTCCAGTTGACTTAAAAACAAAGAAAAAGCAAAACTCCACCATAATACCTTAACAAACATTAAGGTTACAAATCAAGTACAGAAAAGTTGCGAAATACTGTAATTCAGGTTACCTGTGGCTGTGTACAGGGAGCACAAGAACCCTGCCTCATTCGGTGCACAGAATGAATGTTACTCATGTACTGAAGTCTTTCCATTTTAATTCACTGTTCAATGTGCAGCCTACTTGACTTCACATTACTGAACATTTGTTGTTCAATGTGCAGCACTTCTTTATTCAAACCCTACAATGAGGACATAATTATTGATTTCCTCACAGACTATGGTCTCATCACTTCAGTATTTGAGTGCTTCCCAAACATTAATGAATTTCTTTTTACAATACCAACTGGAAAGAACCTTGAGAAGACATCAAGTCCTGTCACCTGACTGATGGCAGGACCAAGCACAATCTAGACCACCCCTTTCAGGTATTTGTGTAATATAGTCTTACAAATTTCTAATGTTGGAAATTCCAATGGCAGAGATTCTTTTTTACTATCTTGTGGGTATAGGTGTCTGACTCTTACTCACTAGATTTTGATTATTGCTCCTGTGACAAGGTGAAAAGTGCCCCTACACATTCAAGATGCTGTTCAAAATTCAGAACATCATGACATTTCAATGACATTTTGCACTGAAATTTCAAAGTTTTATGGAAAAAAATTAAAACAAGTTTTCAGGAAATTGTTTTCCTCTTGTTTTTGAACCAACTCAATAAACAATGTGATAACAAATCTAAGCACCAGTGGCAAAGCGGTTTATAGAGGAAAAAACACTGCCACCTTGCATGCTGAAGAAAGGCATACACAATAAGAAAATACCACACAAATAATTCCTTTCCTATTCCACTTTCTATATTACATTTTACAAATTAAGATGCAGGAGGCAAGGAAATGCATAACTGTACAAAGATCCTAATTCAGCCTGGTACTTCAATACAAGCCTAACTTTAAGCATGTGAAATCAATGGACTACTCAGACATTTAAAAGTTTCAGAGGGGTAGTCATGTTGGTCTATAACTGGAAAAACTTAAAAAACAACAGTCTTGCAGCACCTTAGAGACTAACAAAAATGTAGAAGGTAACATGAGCTCTCATGGGCACAACCCACTTCTTCAGATGAATGGTGTTTAAGGGATGGTCCAGTGTTGAAATAAAACTGCTTCAGAGGGAAACTACAGAACTTAATTTCATTTACATGTTTGATTCCTACAACAGAAGTCTAAACAAAGACTTTGGCTAGATGGCCCACTAATATTCCACATTCTAATGACATAAAAAACCAAACAAGGGATATTTAAAGTGGATACTAAGTATTCTTATCAGCTTCATTTTGCATGGACATTCTAATTGAAAATTCCTTCCTCCTTTTTCCTCCTCTTCCCCCGCTCCAGTAAAATTCCTTCTCTATGCTATTTGTTATTTTTTTAGTTTTCACACATTTAAAGTTAGGCATATGCTCAAGAGCCTTCCTGAATCAATCCCCAGATGTGGAATAAATTCAGGTTTTTTAAAATACAGAAATATTTTGTATACTTGCTGAATCATCAGATTTTAAAATAATGGGCCATGGAATTCAAAGTCTGTACTCCTGCTTTTCACAAGGAGTAATGCTAATTCCAAAATAGTAATTTCAAATTAACGTTAGTGTGGACTCTCCAGTGTTGCTAATTTGAATTTATTGGCCTCTCTCAGCTCCACAAAGTGCTTCCTGGGGCACTAAGTCCAAGATAATGCATCAACATTAATGGAGCCTGCCTCAGACTAATTTCGATGCTTCCCCATTGTAAGAAAACAACTAGTTCGAATTTGTTAAATTGAGAGTTCTTAAGTCGAATTTAGTAAGTTAAAAATAGTTTCCTCCTGTAGACATCGCCTGATTGAGGAGAGAGCCCAGTATATCTTGATTAGGTGAAAACTGACCAATTAGTTAAATGACAAAAATAACGTTCTCCTTTACTAGCCAGGTAATATTTCATTGAGTTTTTCTCTTCTTGTGTCAAATTATTGTATTATATTTGGTGGTATAATGCTTTAAGTACAATTTTACACACACACACACACACACACACACACACAGACAGACAGACACAACCATCCACTTAAAAACGAAAGTCTGAGGACATTCATGAGAATCCTATCTGAAAATAAAAAGGAGACAAAACACAGGACTATGCAGCACTTTAAAGACTAACAAGATGGTTTATTAGGTGATGAGCTTTCGTGGGCCAGACCCACTTCCTCAGATCAAATTGTGGAAGAAAATTGGCATAACCATATATACCAAAGGGATACAATGAAAAAAAAGTGAACACATATAAACGTAATTTTCACTTTTTTTTAATGTGTTCATTTATATGGGTTCACTTTTTTTGATTGTATACCTTTGGTGTATATAGTCATGCCAATTTTCTTCCACAATTTGATCTGAGGAAGTGGGTCTGGCCCACGAAAGCTCATCACCTAATAAACCATCTTGTTAGTCTTTAAAGTGCTGCATAGTCCTGTCTTTTGTTTCAGCAAGACCAGACTAACACGGCTAAATCTCTATTACTATTCTAAAAGGAGACAAGTGACTTTTCACACCTTTTCCTGCCAGTTCCAGATATTTTTCCAAAGATGACCCCACAAAAAGAAAAATCACAGAAATGGAAAATAATATAGGCAGTGTTTCAAAAAACTAGATAAGTAGTACAGTATTATGACTTAATATAAATAAGTCATCATTAGAGTACAAATCCTGTTAAGAATTCAAAGTTATGAAATAGCATTCTTTAGTAAACCAAAATATAATACTAAGTGAGGAAGACTTATAAAGGATCAGAATACAAGGTCAGATGGGTATTAGAAATGAGCCATATTCCAATTAAAAATAAGTCTATTTCACTTGTTATGCCGTAAGTTTTCCCAAAAAATTCCTTTATATTTTACTACCTTTTTCTACACACAGAGACAGAACATGAAGAACATAATTTCAAGAAATCAAAGAGGTGTGAAACAATTATTTAAGTGCTGAAAGTTCCTTGAATCTGTCTACCATGAATCAGATTCATAAAAGTATGTATCTTGACAGATCTGAAGTCTTGTGCACAGTGTGAAGAAAATGGAGGGTGGGTCTAGGATATACATAATAGACAGGGCTTAAATTCTCACACAGTATATTTAGATAGTCTTCCAAGTGCCCTCTCCTTTCACAACATGCTATAGAAACTCAGTGTGGTGTGAGGGTATGAAAATATTTATTGGAGTTCAACTTCAGACACCTCTGAATGAATTTAAGCCCCAGTAATAAACAGTAGCATGTGACACTATATTCTTTGGTAATGTCTGTAAATGGAAAATGGTTCAAACTATAACTATGATCCAGATATTGAATATGTCCAGCTGAAATCACTGCACTTGCACAGAACCCCTTGAATATGTTTAAACAACCTACGGAATTGAGCATCTTAGCTCAGGTGGACAAACTTGGACTAGTGGCTCACATTCACACACTAAAAACAGCTGTGCAAACAATTTTGAAGTTGCATCTCTAGCTTTGAAGCCCACCCACTAGCTAGTCTTCAGACTCTGAGTTCCAGGCCAAGCCACAACATCGAGCTGTTCTCTACACAGATATTTTTAGCAAACTAGTGTGAACTCCAAGACTGTCAAACTGAGCAGGTAGGCTTACTCCTGCAGGCTGTGTAAACATACCTTATGAGGCTCCACAGGGTCTACCCAACCAAGGGGTTGTAAGCTCATACATTTTTAGTATTAGGTCCTATAATATATTAAAATAAGTCACGATTTTCATTTGTTCCCAAAGCAAAATCAATTATCAGTAGATTGTTCTAAGTACCAAATTTCTTCTCTATGTGAACATATAACCATTAAAATGCTATAAGCAAAATTCTGACTTTCCAAAAAATGTGCTTGATATTAATTTTTTTACTAAATCAATTTAAATCTTCAATTTTGATTCATTAAGCATGCATCCTTAATATTGCATTAATGAAATGAAATCTTAAAGACAAGTCCAGAGATATGATTATCATTTGGATTAATGTTACTATTAGACCCTTAACAATAATTCTTCCACAATATTACTGAGATAGAAGTCAAATTCAAATAGTTTAATAGGAGTAAATCAGGAGCCCCACCAAAGAATATTAAAGGAACTGGCACATGAAATTGTAAGTCCAACAGCAAGGATTTTTTAATGGATCTGTAAACGTAGAGGAGTCATACTCAATGACTGGAGAATTGCCAGTAGAGCTCCTATTTTAAGGGATGGGGGGGAGGACGTGATTCAGGAAACTATAGGCCTGTTAATTTGATCTCAATCATAGGCTAGATCTTATAACAAATTTTGAAAGAAAAGTAGTTAAGGATATAGAGGTGAATGGTAATTGGGACAAAATACAATGTGGTTTAACAAAAGATAGATCATGCCAAGCCCATAATCTCATTCTTTGAGAAGGTCACTGATTTTTTTAGACAAAGGACATGAAGTAGATCTAATCTACCTGGATTTCAGTAAGGCATTTGATTCTACTCCATGTGGGAAATGGTTAGTTAAACTGGAGAAGATGGAGAGTAAATATGAGAAAGAGGAGACTACAACTGAAAGGTGAAATGTCAGGCTGGATTTCCTCAGGATTCATTTTGAGATTGATTTTATTTAAACATTTTTGTTAAAATGAACATGGCACAAGAGCGTGCTAATCAAATTTGCAAATGACATAAAGTTGGGAGGTAATTGCCAATGCAGAGGAGGACAGAATATCAGACAAGAAGATCTGGATGACATTATAAACAGGAGTAACAGAAATTGGATGGAATATAATAGTGCAAAGTCATCTATTAGGGACTACCAACAATGGAGATGTATCAGTTGGAAGTGACAGAAGAGGAGGAAGAACACATGGGCATATTGGTTGAACACTGGATGTCTATGAGCCATTAATGTGCTGAGGCCATGAAAAAGGCTAATGCAGTTCTAGGACGCACCAGGAGAGGTCATCTGGAACAGTGTGTGCAGTTCTGGTCTCCCATATTTAAGACAGATAGATTCAAACTGGAACAGATGCAGAAAAAGGCTACAAGGATGGTAAGAGGAATGCAAAAATCTACCTTCTGAGAGGAGACTCAAAAAGCTTGGCTTGTTTAGCCTAAAAAAAGATAGCCAAGGGGAGATAGGACTGCTCTCTAAAAATACATCAGAGGGATAAATACCAGAGAAGGAAAGGAGTTATTCAAGTGCTAATGTTGACACAAGAACAAATGAATATAAATTGGCCACCAACAAGTTTAGGCTTAAAACTAGGTTTCCAACCATCAGAGGGGTGAGTTCTGGAACAGCTTTCCAAGGAGACCAATGGGGGCAAAACACCTAGTTGGCTTCATGACTGAGCTTGATAAGTTTATAAAGGGGATGATATAGTAAGACCACCTACAATGGCATATGGCCCCCCAGTAACTGACAGTAGTAAATATCTAACAGGATACTACAGATGCATCTAGACAGTGGCACTATTTTGGAATACTTCCTGAATCCCAAAATAGAATTTTCCACATCTTGACAGCACACCCGTTATTGCAAAATAGCTTTCGAAATAATGGGCGCTCTATTCTGACATCCCTGTAAACCTCTTATCACAAGGATTAAGGGAGGTTTCGGAATAGTGCTCTATTTCGAAATTTGGTGCTGTGCAGACAGCGCCAAATTTCAAAATAAGCTATTTCAAAATTAACTCAAAGTAAGCTATTTAAGTGTTGGTGTGTAGCTCAAATTGTGTAGTTTATTTTGAGCTAAGGGTGCAGCGTAGATGCACTCTAAAGGGGAAGGGCACTGAGTAACTGCAGAGTATTCTTTCCCACGTAGCTACCTGGTAGGTCTTGCCTACATGCTCATGGTCTAAAAGACTCTCATATTTGGCGTTAAGAAGGATTTTCCCATGGGTCAGATAGGCAAAAGACTGCTAGGGTCTTGGATATTCTTTGCAGCATGGTGCATGGATCACTTGCAGGTTTCAACTAGTGTATAATTTTGAAGTCTTTAAACCATGATCTGAGGATTTCAGTAACTCAGCCTATGGGTCTATTATAGGAATGGGTGGGGGAAGCTCCGTGGCCTCAAATGTTCAGAAGTTCAGACTAAATGGTCATGATAGCCCCTTTTGACCTTAAACTCTATGAGTCTGTTTAGCTATAAATGTATTTATAATTAGTGTTTGAAAATATTGCCTGTATGCAATACAAAGGATTAAAATTATGAAAAACATTTTTCCATTCCAAGTTTTTGTTTATTCCATTTTTGTGTGTGCATATGAAATTTAAAAAAATCAAAAGAAAACAAACTTACATTATGGGGTTAATAAATATAGGAAAGCACTTAAGTTTATCTCTATGTAGTATTGCACTTAAGCATATGCTCAATTGTCAGTATGTAATTCTGTCCCACTAACTTCAATAGGATTTAAGCACAGGCTTAAAGTGAAGCATATGATCAAGTGCTGTCATGAATGGATTTAATTTTCCTGAATTGGGGCCTTAATACATTTCATATAGTAATATTATGAAGCTGTTACACTTTAATTGTGAGTGGAAAAGATTACCATAGAGAGCTGAGAAAGAACGAGCTGAGATAGTCCTTGGATAAGAGACCTCAAAGGAAAATCCAATATGTATGGAAAAGGTTCTAGTAAATCAATAAAAAAGTGGTATAATTCACTTGCCCCATACACTAAACTTTGATAGATCATGAAAAAGATGGCCTTTAGTACAGCATTTTAATCTTAAACGTCACAGAGAAGTAAGAGGAAACTGCTTGATTTTAGATCTCTTAAAAGAATTATCAGGTTTTCAGATCTCCAAAATTTTCCTGATTGCTTCTTAAACCCCATTTTAGAATAAAAATGAAAGAAAGAGCTATATGCTACAGATAAACATAAAAGAAAACACAATGGCAAGAACAGAAGAGAGACAATGAAGACCTGAGAAAGGGCAAGAGGAAAAAGAGGAGAACTTGCTATAAAGTGAAATATCCAGTCAAAAGAAAGGGATCTAGTTTCTGAATCATCAACACATGAAGCACCTGCATACTCTTTAGATAGCTCTATAAGTTAAGGATAACACAGTTTAAGCTTCAGAGATCTGGCAAGATCATAACTTGTGAAAGTTGGGAGTACACTAAGCATGGATTTCAGTAAGTATATCATACTAGAAGATTTACTCGGCATTGCTCAGGTCCTTAACTCAAATAAGTTTTGTTTTTCTTCACTTAAATCATTGTTCTGGAGTGGGGCTGAGGATGAGGGTTCAGCATGCAGACTGCCACGGGAAAGAGAGGACTATCCAGCCCTCTCACTGTAGCAACTTAGGGCTAGGTGAGAAACACCTATCTAAGGCCACTGCAGCTGCAGTAGGCACAGCTAGGAGACAGGTGCATGCCCCTGGCTGAGGGACAGAGGAACAGAGAAACAGACACACAAAACAGACAATCTCTCTGAAATATATAGTAGACAGCTGTCCCTTTCTCTGGACCTACCTCCTGCTGGCCCAGTTTCCCTCTCTGGCCCTTTGCTGCCCCTTGTGGTCCATCTCCAGTAGAATGCCCTCCTACTAAATACCTCCCTTTCCATTTTATGAGAAAGGATCCAATTCCAGGCACATCAAATTGTCTTAACACAACAAAACCCTTACCTTGCTTTAAGTCATGATAAGAGGAAGCTGCATACCTAATCTGGTGGCCCTAGCTCTTATAGTTTAGGAGTTCTTGAACAGACTCACAGATGGATAGACAGACAGATACACATTTCTAAAATATATAGCAAGATGACCATCTCATTAAAGAACATCTATTTCCTGTGGAGCTAATATAAGCCTCTTTTATAATTAAAACCCACACTGTAAAGTTATGTGAGGATTAATAAGAAATCTTCTCTTTGAATAAAATACAGGTTTAATTTTCAGTCATTAGGAGCTACTGCCTTTATTAAGAAATAGTCAGACACCTGCATTTATACTGTCCCCAGTTCTAGTTATTAGCATAATTTGTTGCAATTGACTTCAATCCCATATTCCCATGAGCTTTACTGGTTGGTATATTCTGGGAAGGCATCAAATGCTTGTCTTTTTCAATCAACTTTCTGTGTATAAATTAAAGTTTTGGTGGCTCTGCTCCCTCCTAATTAGAAGGATATGGGGCAGTCACAGAGAGAAACAGAAGGTATTCATGCTGAAAAGAACTAATCTAACATTGTTTACTCATACATTGGGTTATTCCTGTATTAACCAACTGATAAACCCAAGGCTACCCCAAAGAAACTAATATTGGTGGGAAAATAAATATAGTAGATACTCCATTTCCAGTTAGTCTGTCGCTAATGGTTAGCTGAGTTGCCTACCAACTTCAAGTACAAACATAAGAAGCAACTCCTACAAACGTAGTAAGATCTTTATGATTATCTTCTCCCCACCATTTAAAAGGGATTTCACACATTAAATGCAATGTGAAGATAGGACTCTAAGCGAGAACCATTTTTAATTAAAAATACAGTAAATACATAGTTTTGATTAGGGAAGAAAACTTATATTTTCCATTCAATGAGCAAAATTAGACAATTCTTTCACTACAAAAACTTCTTTCAATCCATAAAGAAACTTTAATTCCTCCCCTTCCCCTCCCCCCCCCCCCCCCCCCCCACATATATGACAAAAGGCTTTTTTTGGTATTAGTACAGTGATTATAATGTATAGTACTAACTGTATTTTTACAGTTTACTTCAATTCTTTAGATTGCTAACCAAAAGCATGCTTAGGAGAAAATTACAATGGATTTAACAGGAAGTGATAAATATCCCATCTCCCTAATATGTGATCTTCTCACATAGCGGGTCTGCTCTCTGCATATACTTAAAGTGATCTCTTTCAGTTTTTTGAAAAAACAGTTTTTATTGCACTATATACCTGTTCACCCTGCAAAAGTAACACTATTCTATTCTACCACATGAATGCTTGGGAATTGTTATCCATGTTCTAATTCTGGAATATTTATTACATGTCAGAAAGAAACCATCTTGCTAACAGATCATAGACATAGTATGCAGCACTTACAAATGGAAAAGATTTGAAATCAAGAGAGCATCAGTCTACAAAATCCATGCCAAGTTACTCAAACCCAACATGAGTTTTTTTTGTTCTTTCCCTGTCATCTCTTCTTCATCCTCTTCTGTCCCCTCCCTGCAGAGTTTCATCTTTCTTCCATAATTTAAAACGAACATGACATTTTGCTCAGTTTCCTAAAACACTTGGAAAAGAGTAAGTTGTTGGATCCAAAATTTAATGCCTATTTCAAGAAAATGCGCTCATGCGCTTTGTTTTACGAAAAGGTTGGGCAGAATTTGAGGAAACAGGGTTGAGTCAAAGAGCTCTTTTCTTTGATGCAATTTCAATAGACTACCACAAGAAAGTCATATAGCAACATCTAACACTGAGTAAGTGTGTAATTTTGCACTGTCCTCCTCTCTATCCCCATTCCTCTCTTTTCTGGGTGCTATCTTCTAAGTTCCCTGATGTTGACAATGTAAAGGGTCTGTACGCTGTGAGATCATGTCACTTTGTTTAGTGCTGCATGCTCTGGCTGATCCGCACACACAATATTAGACAGTGCAGAGAGTTCTCCTATGTTTAGTAATCTGCTTGCTGGTATAGGAGTGGAAAATGTCCCTAAAGTCATAGTAGATACCAAACCTACAGCTTGGGTATCAACATTCTATTGCCTTGCACAGAAGCATTCTAGTATGGAAAAGAGAAGACTGAAAGGGGGCATAACAAAAGCTTTCAAATACCTAAAAGATTATTACAAGGAGGAAAGAGAAAAATTATTCTCTTTAACCTCTAAAGATAGGACATGAAGCAATGGGTTTAAACTGCAACTAGGAAGGTTTAGGTTGGACATTAGAAAATACTTCCTGTCAGGGTGGCTAAGCACTGAAGTAAAGTGCTTATGGAAGTTGAGTAATTGCTATCACTGGAGACTTTTAAGAGCAGGTAAGACAAACACCTGTCAGGGAAGGACTAGATGATGGTTGGTCCTGCCCTGAGTGATGACCTCTCGAGGTTCCTTCCAGTTCTGTGATTTTATGATTCTATGCTATGCAGATACCTGTACAGGTAGAAGCTCATGAATATACAGTGAGCAAATTTCACCCTCTCAATCAAATAACAAAAGAGAGAGAGAAAAAGACCCCTATATCACCACACTGAAATATTTCAACCCTCATTATAAATTTGTAGTTGACTGAAAAGAACAGGAACTATGTAACATCATTAAATCTTTCCCTCCCAATAACTAATCAATTACTTCTATTTATACCAAATAGAGCAAAATGCAGCCAAAAAAGATAAAAATGTGATATCAAAATTATTTTCTGTATAAAGACTGAAATGTTAAGTGACGTATCTGTGTGCAACAAAGGTTTTACGTGCAAGGGGAAAACGCACAACAAACAGGCTTTTACCATGTGTTTTTTTGCACAGGGACTACAATACATGTTTTTAATCTATGAAATATCGGGGACCAAAAAAAATAATTTGTACCATTTTTTAAGCTAGAATAGTTTTAAAGTTTATAATCCAGCTTCTACGATATAAATCTGCACAAAACTTACAGCAGAGCTTAAGGCTTTTTCTGGGAATATAAAATATGCAGAATCCTACCAGGCCATATTGCCATGGGCTGTGTTGTCAAGGTGACAGAGTAGCTCCAGGGTTTGAGTGTTGCTTGATGAATCATCAGGGGATTCATGACTGCCTGATTCCAATT
Source organism: Pelodiscus sinensis (assembly GCF_049634645.1). NCBI lineage: Eukaryota > Metazoa > Chordata > Testudines > Trionychidae > Pelodiscus > Pelodiscus sinensis. The sequence goes on along the minus strand of NC_134713.1, from coordinate 32,409,266 downwards.
CCTTCGGCATCCTCCAAACAGCAGCACATGTCATGACTTTACTGTCTAAAGCTAAGCAACAGAGGATAATGTCAACAGATCATTGTACAGAAGACATACTGTATACATGCATCAACATCTACACAAATCTTTAAGCAATGCACATCTGCTGTTTAAAAAATTTAAAATATTACATTAAGCTGAATTCAAAGAACATGCAACACAGATAAAGGCGCAAACCTCAAGTCAGCAATCAATTCACTGCAGAACTCATAATTAGCATACATTTAACCCACTTTTCCATGTTTTAAAGCCAAAATTCAGATTTGATGAAAGCAGATTTTCCAAGCTCATTCTCCATATGTTCGTTTCAATTAATATTAGAAATGAAAATGACCCCTTCTCAAATATATCGTTTGCACCTTAAGAGTAATAATTTAGCCCACTATTAAAATTTCTCCTTGAAGATTTGCTGGGTTATCCTCAGTATTGCATGTATGACATGAAGTCACATATTTTGCTGTGAAAGGCTGTTTAGCAAAAAGAGTTGCCTTCTAAATATATATGCATTCCAATTTCTCCCTTTAATTGCAGCTGTAAAAACAGTTTCCAAAAAAGACAACATAGGATTTTTATTATTTTTAAAAGAAGCAACATCACTTTAAACCCCTTTAAGTTTACATTTGCCTTTTAAAAAATGATGATGTTTCACAATATAGGTATATCTAGGAGAACAGCCTATTAGCACTATCAGGAAAAGAATAATGTGGGGCCCCGTTTTCATTACCCTGCATCTTGTGTAACATTTTACATTAGTGCAAAGTAGGCATACACATTACTAAATCAGAATGGCAATGATTTGCAACCACTTTACACTGGTGCAAATTGCTATGTAACAGAGAATCTGGTCCCAGGTCAACAAGGAAATAGCAGGTCAGCACAAGATACTGCTGCACACAAAAGTCTTACTTAGCATTTATAGCAACAGCAAGGATATCATTAATCTTGGTGTGGGTGGGGGTCTAGGGAAGGAGGTGGGTTGGGGAAGACTGATCTTTGTGAAAATCCAATGGGTAAGTAATAGTTAATTTAAAAAAAAGTTCCCTTTGAACAGTCACTTTGTATTAGGAATTGTGAGAAGAGGGACTTCCCCTTCTGAGTACATATGATTGGTTTTGGTCTGAAGTCACTGATTAAAGAGCTATGAACTGAAGCGAATTCTGCTCACTTTGAAAATCCACTGAAAGGAAACAGGAGCAACTGTGGAATAAAACATAGGCCTGTACACAGGAATTTCTGTGGGGCAGGTAATAGCTGTCTGAGAAGCTGGTGGCTGCCCTGTCCCTGACCTCACTCCTCAGGGGAAGAAGGAAGGATTTAGCCCCAGCCTTCCCCGGCCAGCTGGAGCATGGGGGAGGGAGGTTTTTGAAGTGCTCCACTTCTACCTTCCCCCGGCTGGCCAGAGCACAGGGAAGGGAGGCTGAGGAAATGTGCCATCCCTGCCTTTCCCCAACTGAGTCCCCAGAATCAGTCCGATGGCGGACCATGGGAGGTGAATTCGTGCACACAAACCCCCCTCATACAGGACTGAAACAGTCCCTTGGACTAAGATGTCAGCAAATGAATGCAAAATCCAAACAAACCTATGGTATAAAGCACCTCTATAACTGGGACTCTTTGGTCCAGTGGACCACGACTATTCCAGGACCATAGAGTCCCGTCACGCTGAAGGTGGAGGGGCCCAGGAGCCCAACGCAATGCAGGAGGGAAGCGGGATCCCAGTGTGCAGCCCAGCTTGACTGTGGCTCAGCTGGGTTGGGGGCGGGAGCCAGATGTGTGACTCAGCTAGGCTTGGGGTGGGGAGGTGAGAAGCCTCATACATGCAACCCAGCAGGGCTGTCTGGGGGAACCGCAGCTGGACTGAAGGGCTGGGGGAGACCGGGAAGGCCCGTGCACAGCCCAGCGGGGCTACCAGGAAGCCCAGTGGAGTGGCAGCGCAGGGGATGAGGCTAGTAGGAAGGGAGGCAAAAATTATCTTCCCTGGTTGCAAAATCCTTCATCCAGGACCAGTCAGTTCCCAAGGGTGCTGGACCAGGGAGGTCCAACCTGTATATGAATAAGGCAATTGAACTAGTTCCCTGGGGACAGAAAACAGGTAAGCATTTAATCCAAAATAATAATAAATAAAAATAAATCTTAGTTTTCAGTGAGATACAGGGAAAAGTAACAGCTAGTGAGATAAAATTGAACAAAATCAAGGAAAAACCAATGGAAGAAGACAATCACTTCAAAGAATGAAGGCTAAAGGAAAGGCTTAATTTTTTACTGTGTAAGTTCAGAACTTGTTATCTGGCAAACATGTACATTAAGGACGTAACAAGAATGTAGTCTGGAATTTGAACATGAATTCAAAGAGGAGATTTGGAATCACAAAGGTGTTGTGCAATACCATTTCAACTGTTGCCATGCAACTAGACCTGTACTTATTGTACTGTACACTGTGTTATTGATCAATATTTAAAACGCAGCCAATACTGTACAAAACACCACATTTGAATTCAAGGTAGGTACAAGTAAAAAAGCCAACACAACTCCTTAGCAAATGTAAAGCAGTGCACCTAACACACTAAGCACCTTCCGCTATACAAATAAGAACCACCACCACTAAAGTAAGCTAAACTTACAGTAAGTTTAGTGAAGACATTTCTTCAGAGAATACTACTTTTGTGTACACAGTGTCATCTATGAGAAAGTATATTGCTTAAAAAAAAGGTACAGAATCACAGGACTGGAAGAGTACGTCTACACTACAGCACTATTTTGAAATAACTAGCACTATTCCAAAATAACTTAGTCTGCCTCTACACAGCAGGCAGTTATTTCAAAATAGTGTCAAAATACTGTCTAGCTGGAGGACTTCTTACTCTGACTCCTGTAACCCTCATTGTATGAGGAATAAGGAAAGTCAGACAAAGAGGTCTCTATTTCGAAATAAGTGCTGTGTAGATGTTCCTTATTTCAAAATAAACTATTTCGAAATAAGATAAGCAATTGATGTAGCTCAATTTGCGTAGCTTATTTTGAGTTAAGCCCTACAGTGTAGACACAACTGAAGGGACCTAGAGCATCATTTAGTCCAGTTCCCTGCACTCGTGGCAGGACTTAGCACCATCTAGATCAGGGGTGGATGATAATTTTTGATGGGAGCTACTCTAAGATTTTGGTAAATTGTCAAGGGTCACATTTTTCTATCAAGAGGGTGTGGGGTCTGGGACAAAGGTTGGGTGCAGAAGGAAACTTAGGGTAGAGGAGTGGGGTGCAGAAGGCAGTGTTGGGTCTGAGAGGGTGTTTGGGTGAACAAGGGGATTGTGGCCTGGGGCAAGAGACTGGGATGCAGGGTCTAGGAGGGGATATGGGTGAAGGAGAGGATTTTAGCTTGGGGGATCAATGTAGAAGGGGGTGCAGGGTCTGGGAGGGAGTTGGGGTGCAGGAGGGGGTGCCAGAGGCAGGCTCTGGCTGGGAGGTGCTTACCTAAGCAGCTCCTGGCTAGCAACACTCTCAGGCAGGCTTTCCTGCCTCCAGCAGCCCCAGATTGCTCTATTCCATGTGGCTTTTTGCACTGCACAGGGAAGAAGGCTTTGCATGCTGCCCCCACCCAAATCAAAGTCTCTCAGCTCCAATTGGCCCTCTCCTCCCCCTCAGTGCAGAGAGCCACAGGGAGCAGCTAGCCACTCTGAGCAGCACTGCTCCATGCCACAGGCGTGGGACATGTGCTAAATTAAAAGACTTGGTAGGCTGGATCCGACCGACGGGCTGTAACTTGCCCACCCCGATTTAGTCCATCCATCACAGGTGCTTGTCCAGCCTGCTCTTAAAAAACTCCAACGATAGAGATTCCACACAATCTTCCTAGGTAATTTGTGTTTAATCACCTAACAGTTAGGAATTTTCTCCTAATGTCCAACCAAAATCTCCATTGCTGTAATTTAAGCCCATTGCTTCTTGATTTATCCGCAGAGATTAAGAACAACTTCTCTCTCTCTTTCTTGTACTTGAAAACTTATTACATCCCCTCTCAATCTTATATTTTCTAGACTAAACAAACCCAGTTTTTTCTATCTTCCCTCACTGATCATGTTTTCTAAACTTTTAATCAATGTTGCTGTTCTTCTCTGAACTTTTTTGAATTTGTCCACATCCTTCTTGAAATGTGGCCTCCCACCTGAAGTCCTACAACTGCCACTGAAAACTGCAGTGAGAACCATGAAAATAGTAAGCAACTCAGAAGAGGCCATGGCACGTAGTCTTTCCAGACTCTTAACTATGTTTAAGATCCATAGTGCCTCTGGGCAGAAAAGGGTAAGTGATTTTCAGCTAGATTCTTTTGGGAGGAACTTGGGCGACTGAAGAATTTGGCTGAGTCTTTGAGAGAAATTTCACTCTCGTAGTGTTGGTGGTAGTTGGGGTTTTTTTTCTGGCTGAATGACTTATGATTGAGTTTGTTTAGCATCATTTCTCAAATGCAGTTACTCTGGCCAAATGCGGCCACAAGGTGCTTTTCTTGCAGCAACAGCCACCTGGGCTCAGATGGAGGGTGCAAAAAATAGTGGTCCCATTGTTTCCCTATTGATCTTACATGTACCACCTTGGTGTTAACTGCTAGCGCTGCCAGAAAGGGTTGGGCCCTATCCCACTTTGGAGACACCTGGGGCACAACACTAGAGGAGCTGGCAGCCAGTGAATTCCCCACCTTCCCAGGGTAGTGGGGCTTGAGCTTTGAGCTTCATCTCTGGAGAGGCAAGGCAGCAGCCTCTGGCTGAAGACATTCAAGCTCCAACTGCAGTGGCAGGTCCCAGGCTCTGGGACTTCAGGTTCCAGCTACATATCTGGCCCTCCCACTGCTTCCCTTGCTCCCTCCAACCCCCGCATCCAGGGCTCAATTTGTGCCCAGGTATGGCAACATGGAGTTAGTCTGTGGTCATAACTGTATGTTTGTTAATACTGCATCTGACGAAGTTGGTCTTTGCCCATGAAAGCTTATGCTCCAACACTTCTGTTAGTCTATAAGGTGCCACAGGACTCCTCGACACTTTTGCAGATTCAGACTAACATGGCTACCCCTCTGATACTTTGTTAATATTGTGACTGACCGCCCCTCATGCTTTATGGGTTGGACTTACGGAAACAAATATGCATAACTTGAAGGTGATTTGGACAAAATATCTCATGTAACCTATTAATCTTCATGTCATAATTTGCTGGATCTGGATATCTTATTTTGGTGTATATATCATTCTTGTGGGTAAAGTTAGAAATAGGGAGTATGGAATGCTTTATGGTTTTAAATGTGCAAATGAAAGCCACCAAGCTCAGTGTCTAAATCAGGGGTTGCAACCACCAGCATGTGTGCCACACGAGCCGATTTCCCGTGGAACATTGGGTTGGAGCTGAGCCTCTCCCCCTACACAATCGGGAGCTCATGCTGCGGCTCTAGCCTCAGCCACACAGCTAAAGGCTAGAGCATTAGCTCAGGCTTCCTCCTGGGGGGCGGGACAGGGGAGGCACATGTGCAAGTCTCTGGGACTCTTCTGCCCAGCTTGGGCATGCAGCTAAGGGATTAACCCTCCCTTCACGGCTACAGGCTTCTTGCTTCAGGAGGAGGTGGGGCTGGGCAGCCGGTCACATATACGGCACCAGGGCCTGGGCTACTCCCTGCGGATTCTGTGTGTGGGAGGGGGGGGGAGCCCCTTCCCCAGTGCTCCTCTGCACCCAGCCAGGCTGGAGCCAGCCTTAGGCAACCCCGGGCTTTGCCTGCCCCAACCCCAGAGCTGCAGACAAAGGGCTGGTCGCGGCAGGGAAGACTCTGCTCCCGTCCCCTCCCCCACCACATCTAGAATGTAAGAACATAAGAACAGCCATACTGGGTCAGATCAAAGGTCCATCCAGCTCAGTATCCTGTCTGCTGACAGTGGCCAACACCAGATGCCCCAGAAGGAGGGATCACAACAGGCAATCCTCACACGATCCCTCCCCTGTCACCCAGCTCCAGAGAAACAGAGGCTAGGGATACCCTTCCTACCCATCCTGGCTAATAGCCATTGATGGAAGTAACCTCTATGAATCTATGTAGCTCTTTTTTGAACCCTGTTAAAGTTTTAGCATTCACCACCATCCTCTAGCAATGAGTTCCACAGGTTGACTGTGAGCCGACTGAAGAAAAACTTCCTTTTGTTTTAAACCTGCTCCCTATTAATTTCATTTGGTAACCCACTAGTTCTTGTATTATGAGAATAATTTTTAGCACTTTTTACACACCAGACATGATTTTATAGACCACCATCATATTTCCCCTCAGTTTCCTCTTTTCTAAGATGAAAAGTCCAAATCTTTTTAATCTCTATTCAGATGGGATCCGTTCCATACCCCTAATAATTTTTGTTTCCCTTTTCTGAACCTTTTCAAATGCCAATATATATTTTTTTGAGATGAGGCAATCACATCTGTACGACGTATTCAAGATGTGGGCGTACCATGGTTTTATAGAGAGGCAATAAGATATTCTCTATCTTATTCTCTATCCCTTTTTTAAAGGCTCCTAACATTCTATTTGCTCTTTTCACTGCCACAGCACACTGAGTGGAAGTTTTCAGAGAACTATCCACAATGACTCCAAGATCTCTTTCTTGAGTAGTTGTAGCTAAATTAGTCCCCATCATATTGTATGTATAGTTGGAATTATTTCTGCCAATGTGCATTACTTTACATTAATCAAGATTAAATTTCATTTGTCATTTTGTTGCCCAATCGCTTAGTTTAGTGAGATCTTTTTGAAGCTCTTCACAGTCTGCTTTGGTCTTAACTATCTTGAGCAGTTTGGTATCATCTGCAAATTTTGCCACCTAACTATTTACCCCTTTCTCTAGATGGTTTATAAATAAGTTGAATAGCATTGGTCCCAGGACAGACCCTTTGGGGACCCCGCTAGTTACCTCTCCCCACTCAGAAAACTTAACATTTATTCCTACCCTTTGTTTTGTGTCTTTTAGCCAGTTATCAATCCACAAAAGGACCTTCCCTCTTATCCCATGACAACTTAGGTAAAATAAGAGTCTTTGGTGAGGGACCTTGTCAAAGGCTTTCTGGAAATCTAAGTATACTATATCCACTGGATCCCCCTTGTCCACATGTTTGTTGGCCACATGTTCCTCGCCCCAGCGCTGCTACTGCCGGTAAGTGCACTGGGAGCATGGGGATGTGGAGGCAGGGTGGGGGGTAAGGAGAATGCAGGGGTTACAAGAGGCTCAGGCTGTGGGGGCAGGATGGGAGAGGGATGGGGTTGCACTGAGGGATATGAGGCGATGCCATGTTTCCAACTGCAGCCAACCCCCGATGCTTTAGATGATAAAAAAATCAAATCAAATCAAATCAAAATAAACAAAAAACCCAGAATACACAGGGTCAATTATGCACCAAAAGGAAATATTCCATCCAGTCTCCTGCAGATGACCAGTTTATGCCCTGAAATATGAGATTTTTATTTGATTTTATTTATTCATCTCAGCAAAGAAAGTATTTTAGCTCCACAAAAGGTATCTAGGATCTTGATTTTAACCTCAGAATATTTCTGCAATGTGGAGTGTAAGGAACATCAGCGTAACTTGACAGTTGAAGCCCCACTTAAACTATTCTCATCAGTTTTGGATTTCACCAAGACAATGCAAAACCCAACACATCACATAGACACGTGGAAGCATAAAGGAAAATAATTACTAAGAGCAAAAAAAAGTCATTTAAAAATTGTAGAGAAAATTTGAAGCAGGGTAGAGTTCCTAAAAGCCTCTAAGTAACGTAGGTGCTTTTCAAAAATTTACTTGAAGCCACCAACCTCATCTCCCTCCTCTTCTCCCCCCACACTTAAATTTCAAGTGTGTGCAATAACTGGGCAGAGATTCTATCTAACTTTAGTAACTAAGTGCTGTCAAGACCAAGCTGGAAATGTGCCTCATTATTGTATGCACAGGAGACTTCACTGCATTGGTGGAAGCATAAAGATATATCAGACTTCCACATCTTGCAGACCTGATTATGCCATTCCTTGGAGCCCAGTATACAGCGTCCCCTCTGAGAGGCTATTTATGTACTCCAATGATGTGATGTATATCAGATGCCATTTGTTATCCCAAAATGCAAGAGGCTTATCTTTTGAAATGTAATTTGACCATGATAGATTTACTGTAGTAAGTTTGTTATTTTATAGTACTTTCTGAAGTAGCAATTTTTAACTATTCAATTTTCATCTTAAACTGTTCTAAGTTTTCTACATTAGTGCATAGCTTTATAATACTATACAATATTAGAATGAAGACTACCAAAACCTTAAAATGGGTTCTTCTAGCTAAGAAGTCATCTGACCTTGTTCATTATGGGTACATCTACAGAACGTGTTGCAGTGACCATCCTAGCCCAGGCTGACAGACTTGGGCTAGTGAGGCTGCTGCTAGCACTCTAAACATAGCTATGGTGACAGTGCTTTCAAATTGTGGCTCAGACTAGATACTGGGCTCTAGAGACCCGAGCACAGCAAGTACAAGTCTGTGGATTAAGGCTAGGAAGCTCAATGCCCCTAGCTGTATAGATGTATCTCAAGGAAGCAGTTTAGTTATTTAGCAATCTCTAGTCCAAATTTACAGAAATTGAATTGAGAAACTTCTATCCTTTATTTAACAAGATTAAAAATGACACACTGTGATTACTGCCTCTTATCCTCTGGAAAAAAGCATCAACCTCACTGGAATGACAGCATTTCCTAATGTAGTATTTTCTAAAAATGCTCTCCCTGATTCTAACTTGAGGGATGCATCTGAATTTAAAGGATTGCAACTCTTCACCTTGGCCGTGTCCAGACTCAGGGGTTTTTTCGGGAAAAGTAGCCTTTTCCCGAAAAAACTTCCCCTGCGTCCAGACTCAAGCCGCGTTCTTTCGAAATTAATTCGAAAGAACGCGGCTTTTCTTTCGATGGCGGTAAACCTCAATTTACGAGGAAGAACGCCTTCTTTCGAAAGTTCCTCTTTCGAAAGAAGGCGTTCTTCAATGTAAATAGGCCGTCTTCAAAAGAGAGCATCCAGACTCGCTGGGTGCTCTCTTTCGAAAAAGCGGATTTCTCTTTCGAAAGATCCGCCTGCAGTCTAGACATAGCCCTTGTAAGGCAAATATTTGTGTGTGCATCTATCAGATGCTCCTCCCCCCCCCCCAAAAAAAAACCCAAACAGAAAGCTGGCTCATATTTCCATATGTAAAATGATATAACATTGCACACCAGCTTCACTTCACTTAGAGTTGCTAAGGGATGGAATCCAGTATGCATCAAAAAGGGACCGTCTTCCTAGGACTATACAACTAACATCAATAAAATCCCCAGAGTATTAAAAAACTTTATTCATTGCTGGATTTGGACATGTTCGTGGAAACTGATGGGCCAGTATGAAGCTCTAATACTATGGTCTATTCTCAGCAACTTTATTTTTCTTGCAAGTCTTACCAGTTCTATTTTCAAATTTTGAAAGTGTCGTACCTCGGTGTTCTCGTACCTCGGTACCTTCGGTGGTCTGGACTGTCAGTGTCAGCATCGTTTGGTCAGGGTTGTCCTGGCACGCTCCTGACAGGACCTCTACTCCGTTGTTAAACTCTCGGCTGCGTGCGTAACAATCGGTACTCCCTTTATCTAGAGTGTTGGACCCTGTGCACTTGGGTCAACACAAGAGATCTCCGAGAGGCCCCGGAAACGACAGATGCAGGCAAGGTTTGAAAACAATCGAGCAGGTTTATTGTCAAATGCGAAGCTCTACCAGTTGGTAACAGAGATCAGTACAATGTTACACCACTGGGCACTATGGCCCGCGTTGACAAGGTACCAACACCAGGCAGGCCTATTGCCATATAACAGATATTAACAGCAGTTAGTCAAAGTTAAGCTACTGTGCACTCTGTAAGTTTAGGCAATGACACCTGCCGTTCAGGCGCCTAGTGCGTCCCCCCCCCCCCCCAAGGTCGGCCGTAGAGCACCCTCTGCAGTATCCTTTTATAGACAGGTACAAACAACTTACATCATTTCTTTACATACCAGGTTACCACCCTCTGTTGCTTAGTTACCACCCCTCACCTTATGGAAAGGGGGCTTACTTACTATCCTTCATGCTGTCAATTTCATGCTGGTCCTGAACCTAGGTCGGTATGTGCATTAGTTTTTAGGGAGTTTTTGTACCAAGACATTTCTTATTAAGATGTTCCATTACTCCCCTTTGGCTTATAGTCTGTACCCAGTGCCTCCCTGCGTCCTTCCATGCTCGACCTAACTTACACAATCACACAGTTATCAATAGGGCTTTTTTCTTGGCTCCTGTGTTACTGAACCAAAGTCTTGCTCACTAGATAGACTGTTTCCATGTTGCAGGCCTTAGGCCTGCTGACTCCATATTACTGACCCTCAATTTACTACAGAAGATATGCTGAGATTAAGTGTTTGGCTGATTTCACTGGTGTAAAAGAATTTGATCCAGAGCACCTTTAATCTTCTCTGAAACTCGTTTTAATGTACAGATTGAATCTCTCTAGCCCAGCACCCTCAGGACCAGACTGATGCCAAACCAGAGAATTTGCTGAACCATGAGAGGTCAATATTGTCTGGCAGTATTACCAACAATTCTATTGCTTACAGGCCTTTGAGAAGACATTTAGGGGAAAATTAGATCTAAATAACAGCACAGAACACTGAGAGTCAGGACTGGTGGCTATAAACAAACTATATGGGACTGTGGGAAACTTGGCCATGCCCATGATAAGTGGACAGCTGGTTACCTAAAATCATGCCAGACCATGGATGTTGCTAGACAAGAGAGTGCTAGACTGCAAAGATTCAACCTATTCTTATATACAGCTCTAATACTTTATTCATCCCCAAAGGTGTGAAAGCAAAATGGACTGACCCCAAGGGTCAGTCCTGGGACCAATCCTTTTCAACTTATTCATAAATGATCTGGAGAAAGGGGTAAGCAGTGAGGTAGTAAAGTTTGCAGATGATACCAAACTGTTTAGGATAGTCAAGACAGAAGCAGACTGTGAGGGACTCCAAGAAGATCTCACCAAACTGAGTGATTGGGCAACAAAATGGCAAATGAAATTTAATGTGGATAAGTGTAAAGTAATGCACATTGGGAAAAATAACCCCAACTATACGTACAGTATGATGCGGGCTAATTTGGCTACGACAAATCAGGAAAGAGATCTTGGAGTTATCGTGGACAGTTCTCTGAAAACTTCCACACAGAGTGCAGCGGCAGTCAAAAAGGCAAATAGGATGCTAGGAATTATTAGGAAAGGGATAGAAAATAAGACCCAGAATATCTTACTGCCCCTGTATAAAACTATGGTATGCCCACATCTTGAATACTGTGTACAGATGTGGTGTCCTCACCTCAAAAAAGATATTTTGGCCTTGGAAAGGGTTCAGAAAAGGGCAACTAAAATGATTAGGGGTTTGGAACGGGTCCCATATGAGGAGAGGCTAAAGAGACTGGTACTTTTCAGTTTAGAAAAGAGGAGACTGAGGGGGGATATGATAGAGGTCTATAAAATCATGAGTGGTGTGGAGAGGGCTGATAAAGAAAAGTTATTTATTAGTTCCCATAATAGAACAACTAGAGGACACCAAATGAAATTAATGGGTAGCAGGTTTAAAACTAATAAAAGAAAGTTCTTCTTCACACAGCGTGTAGTCAACCTGTGGAACTCCTTGCCAGAGGAGGCTGTGAAAGCTAGGACTATAACAGAGTTTAAAGAGAAGCTGGATAAATTCATGGAGGTTAGGTCCATAAAAGGCTATTAGCCAGGGGATAAAATGGTGTCCTTGGCCTCTGTTTGTCAGAGGCTGGAGAGGGATGGCAGGAGACAAATCACTTGATCATTGTCTTCGGTCCACCCTCTCTGGGGCACCTGGTGCTGGCCACTGTTGGTAGACAGGATACTGGGCTAGATGGACCTTTGGTCTGACCCAGTACGGCTGTTCTTATGTTCTTATGTTATGTTCTTATGTTATCATGGCCTTAGTGAAGCTCAACAGCCTCCCGGGGGCCTTGGCAAGGTGGGCAAAGGGGAGGGCTAGAGGCAAACAGCCCACCATGGTGCCCAGCCCTCAGAGCTACATGGACCACATGAGATGGAGCTCCATCAGTAATTTATAGGGCCCAGAGCTCAGTCTGCTGCCATGGCCACAGTAATTGTGGCAGTGGCTAGGAGCGCCAAGACCCTTTGAATCGCCATGTCCTGAGACAACCACCCTCTCTCCTCTCCCTTGTCAGTGGCAGTGAATCCATAGAATCATACAATCCTAGAGCTGTAAGAGACCTCAGGAGGTCATTGAGTCCAGCCCTCTGCCCAAAGCAGGACCAGCCCCAACTAAATCATCCCAGCCAGGGCTTTGTCAAGCTAAGACTTAAAAACCTCTAGGGATGGAAATTCTACCACCTCCCTTGGTAACCCATTTCAGTCCTTCACCACCTTCCTAGTGAAATAGTTTTTCCCTGATATCCAACCTAGACCTCTCCCACTGTAACTTGAGACCATTGCTCCTTGTTCTGCCATCCATCACTACTGAGAACAGTCTTTCTCCTTCCTCTTTGCCACCTCCCTTCAGGAAGTTGAAGGCTGCTGTCAAATCCTCCCTCACGCTTCTCTTCTGCAAACTAAATAAGCCCAAATCCCTCAGCCTCTCCTCATAAGTCATGTGCTCCGGCCCCCTAATCATTTTGATTGCCCTCCACTGGATCTTCTCCAATGTGTCCACATCCTTTCAGTAGTGGGGGGCCCAGAACTGGACACAATACTCCAGATGTGGCCTCACCAGTGCCGAATAAAGGGAAATAATCACGTCTCGAGATCTGTTGGCAATGCTCCTCCTAATGCACCCTAATATGTCATTAGCCTTTTTGGCCATAAGGGCACACTGTTGACTCCTATCCAGTTTCTCATCCACTGTAATCCCCAGCTCCTTTTCTGCTGAACTGCTATCTACCCAGTCGGTCCCCAGCCTATAACAATGCTTGGGATTCTTCCATCCCAAGTGCAGGACTCTGCACTTGTCCTTGTTGAACCTCATCAGATTTCTTTTGGCCCAATCCTCTAATCTGTCTAGGTCACTCTGGACCCTATCCCTGCCCTCCAACATATCTACGTCTCCCCAAACTTGCTGCAATCCATCCCCTCATCCAGGTCATTAATAAAGATGTTGAATAAAACCATCCCTAGAACCAATCCTTGGTGTACTCCACTTGAAACCAACGGCCAACCTGATATCGAGCCATCGATCACTACCCATTGGGCCCGACAATGTAGGCAGCTTTCTATCCACCTTACAGCCCATTTATCCAATCCATACTTCCTTAACTTGCTAGAAAGAATATTGTGGGAGACTGTATCAAAAGTTTTGCTAAAGTCAAGGTATATCACATCTATTGACTTCCCCATGTCCATAGAGCCAGTTACCTCATCATTAAAGCTAATCAGACTTGCACTTGGTAAATCCATGTTGACTATTCCTGATCACTTTCCCCTCTTCCAAGTGCTTCAAAATGGATTCATTGAGGACCCCATTCATGATTTTTCCAGGGACTGAAGGAAGGCTGACTGGTCTGTAGTTCCCTGGATTGTCCTTCTTCTCTTTTTTAAAGATGGGCTCTACATTTGCCTTTTTCCAGTCATCCGGGACCTCTCCTGATCGCCACAAGTTTTCAAAGATAATGGCCGAAGGCTCTGCAATGACATTTGCCAACTCCCTCAGAACCCTCAGATGCATTAAATTTGAACCCATGGATTTACATATGTCTAGCTTTTGTAAATAGTTCTTAACCTATTCTTTCTCCAGTGCATGGTTTGCAATAGAAGTAATTTTAAGTATTCCTAGTTTAATCCCAGATTTAATTTCCATTTTTAAATAAATTGTTTGAAAGTGGTGATGGTAGATTGTGAGGAGATTGCCTGAGGAGATTGTGAAGGCTAGGACTATAACAGGGTTTAAAAGAGAACTAGATAAATTCATGGAGGTTAAGTCCATAAATGGCTATTAGCCAGTTTGGGTAAGGAATGGTATCCCTACTCTCTGTTTATCAGAGAGTGGAAATGGATGGCAGGAGAGAGATCGCTTGATCATTACCTGTTCGATTCACTCTCTCTGGGACACCTGGCATTGGCCACTGTTGGCAGACAGGGTACTGGGCTGGATGGACATTTGGTCTGACCCAGTATGGCCATTCTTATGCTCTTATGTTATGTAAATGTCAGGAAGGCCTGAAATAGATTGCAAAGTGTCAACCCATTGTTACAAATGGAATATTGTGCATCATCATTCCTCAAATCAAATAATGAGTAGCTACAGGAAACTCAATATAAACACATGAACAAGGTGCCCACAGCTACCTTTTCAATAGACATCCTACAAATGGGATCACTAACTGTACAGTGCTTGTGTTATTGGCTATACATCCATACGTTTCACACCAATACATTACTTTGAAAGTCTCTAATTACTTTAATAATTTTAAATTTTCCATTTTAACTACTATTAAAAAGTTTAAGGCTACATCTAAACTGTAAGCCTCTTCTGAAAGAGGCTTTTTCTAAAGTATCTTCTGAAAAAGCCTCTTTTGAAAAAGAGCGTCTAAACTACAACCAGTACGTACGAAAAAGCAAGCCGCTTTTCAAAAGAGAGCACTCAGGCAGTCTGGATTCTCTCTTTTGAAAAAGCACAGTTTGCATTACATAGCGCCTTTTTTCGAAAGAGCACTTTCGAAAAAAGGCATTATTCCTCGTAAAATGAGGTTTTCCGCAGTTGAAAAAACTGCTGCGTTCTTTCGATTTACTTTCATTTTTCTCCCACACCACTTTCCTTCTTCCAATGTATTCTCTCCTGTGCACCCTGCCCAAAAGTAGCACCAGATCTATGCAACAGTACAAGGGGTACTGCCAGTACATACCAGCAGTCTAGACGCAGGGGAATTTTTTTCAAAAAAAGGCCACTTAAAAAAGTACTATACCCTCTCAGTGCTTGCTTGCTGGCAACTTGGATAGGGGGTTAGGAGAGCAGGTCATGGAAAGGATATGGGAAACACATCTCATGAACAACTGTTACAGAAGGTTAGTAACTGTTTTTAATTTTTCAAGTGCTTGCTCATGTCCATTCAGTGACTCACAAGCAGTATCCCTAGGGGTGGGGTCGGAATGTTTGGATGTGCTGGTTGCAATACGACTTTATCAAAATTGGCATTGTTATAAGCCGGAGTGATGGCATTGTGTGATGTGACAGGATGAATCACAGTCCTGCAGATGTCCCAGACTGGTATCACAAGGAACACTGCAGATGAAGACTGAGCTCCTATAGAATGGTCTCTCAGGATGACCAGAGATAGGATCTTAACCTGCTTGTGGCAGGCATGGATGCAGAAGGTTGTCCAGGATGAGAGTCTCTGGGATGACAATGGCAGCCCTTTCACCATATCTGCCATCACTATGAAGAGCTGCATTGACTTGTGGAAGGGTCTAGTTCAGTGACAGGCAACCAAGATTAGTGAGTGGGCCACATGAATGAGCCTCCATCTTACTGGGCCACAAAACTGAAATCCAGTGGTGGGCAACCTGCAGTCCACACACCCCTTTCTGCCTCCTTCCCCAAACGTCTTGTGCACTGGGGTCCCGCACTTAGCTATTGCTTTCCCTTCCTCCCAGCACTTTTGGAACACCATCAATCAGCTGATCCACACTCTGTCCTCGCTCCTCTCTCTCCCTCTCAGAACTTGAATGGCTGCGAATCAGCGGATCCTTTAAGTCAAGGGCAGCATACCAATGTCCTGGATCTAGGGAGTGTATGATAGAGGCTGGAGAGACCATGAGGAACTTCAACTTCTGGAGATATTTGTTGAGGTGATAAAGGTGTCTGAAGCTTCCTTTGGCCTTCAGGATAAGGAAATGTCAGGAGTAAAACATCTTCCCCCTCAAATCTTGAGAAAATTCCTCCATGACTCCCACATGCAGGAGGGCTTACACCTCCTGGACAAGAAGCTGCTTTTGAAAAGAGTCCTGAGGAGGCATAGGATTTTGAGTTGGAAAGGAGGGGTACACAGAAACTGGAGGATGTATCCAGTTGAAATAATACTGAACATCCAAAAGTTCAATGTTATGTGGCACCACGCAGTCTGGAAAGAAGACAAGAAGTCCAAAACCAAAAAGTGACACAGAAAGACAAGAAGTCCAAAAACAAAAAGTGAGATGGATTCTGGTATGCAATCCTCAGATGCACTCAAAAGACCTGTTTAGACCCACGAGGATGTCTGCTTAAGCCCAACCCAGAGGCTGAGGCAGAAGGCAAGGACTGCCAGTGTTTATAACCCTTCCTTTTCTTTCTCTATGGTTTGTGCCTGGAAGGCCACAAGAATCAGTGAGGCAGCTGCAGCCACAAATGCTTCCTAGAAGCTATAGACATGCACTGACCCAAAGATCATAGCATGGGCATTGAATCTTTCAGGCTGGGCAGACTAGAATCATATAGAATCATAGAATCAGAGGCCTAGAAGAGACCTCATGAGGTCATCGAGTCCAACCCCCTACCCAAATCAGGACCAACCCTAACTAAATCATCCCAGCCAGGGCTTTGTCAAGTTGGGACTTAAAAACCTCTAGGGATGGAGATTCCACCACCTCCCTAGATAACCCAGTGCTTCACCACCCTCCTAGTAAAACAGTTTTTCCTAATACCCAAACTAGCCCTCTCCCACTGTAACTTGAGACCATTGCTCCTCATTCTGTCATCTGTCACCACTGAGAACAGCCTCTCTCCATCCTCTCTGGAACCTCCCTCCTGGAAGTTAAATGCTGCTATCAAATTCCCCCCTCACTCTTCTCTTCTGCAGACTAAACAAGCCCAAATCCCTCAGCCTCTCCTTGTAAGTCATGTGCTCCATCCCCTTAATTTTTTTCATTGCCCTCTACTGGCCCCTTTCCAATGAATCCGCATCCTTTCTGTAAGGGGGGGGGAAGCAGAATTGGACCCTATGTACCTCAGATATGGCCTCACCAGTCCTGAATAAAGGGGAATAATCACTTCTCTAGATCTGTTGGCAATGCTCCTTCTAATGCAACCTCATATGCCATTAGTCTTCCTGGCTAGAGGGGCACTCTGTTGACTCTCATCTAATTTCTCATCCACCATTATCCTCAGGACTTTTTCTGCTGAATTGCTACTTAACCTGTCGGTCCCAAGCCTGTATCAGGGCTTGAGATTCTTCCATTCCACGTACAGGACTCTCTCCTTATTGAACTTCACCACATTTCTTTTGACCCAATCCTCCAATTTGTTTAGGTCACTCTGGACCCCAACCCTGCCCTCCAACGTATCTACCTCTCGCCCTAGCTTAGTGTCATCTGCAAACTTGCTGAGGATGCAATCCAACCCCTCATCCAGGTCATTAATAAAAATGTTGAACGAAATCAGCCCTAGAATGGAGCCCTCAAAGGCTCTGGGCCAACTGCTGCACCTTGTGGGGAAGGCCAGATGATGACTATAGTCATGAACACCACTCCATTGTGATCGCAGTCACCACTGTTCTGGCTGCCAAGTCAGCTGCATCCAAGGCCACCTAGAGAGAGGCTCTGACCAAACTCTTGCCTTCCTTCAGGATGGCAGTGAACTCCTCCTTAGACTCTTGTGCCAGGGAATTTCTGAGAGTAGTCAGAGTCCTACAGATTAAAGTCATATTTCTTCAGCAAGGCTTGCTGGTTTAATATGTGAAGCTATCGGCTGCCTCCCAAAGAAATCCAGTCTTCTGTCCTCAATTTTTTGGTGTGGTGCTGGGTTGCCCCTGTCTGTCCTTGTTTACTACAAACACTAGCAGGGACCCAAGAAGGAGATGGGAGTATAAGTATTGAAATCCCACTGCAGGCACATAGTACTTTTTAGATGCTCAAGGCAGGGAAGAAGGGACCAGAGACTTAATTGGCACTAGTACTGCTTCATTGATCAGAAGGGTGACTTTAAAGGAGGCCAGAGCAGCCAAGATGTCAATTAGGTTATGGGTGGACCCTTTAAGTTCTTCCACTTCCAATCCAAGGTTCATGACAACCCACTGCAGGAGCTCTCAATTCCCTGGTCTACACCAGGGAGTTATATCAAACCCTCCCTTATTTCAAAATCTGTACTCCTGTTTTCCTTGGGGAATAAGCTTATTTTCAAATAGTCATTTCGGGAGCTATTATTTGAAATTTAGTTATTTTGAAATAACTTCCCAGTGTAGACATGCCCACAATGGGGCTAAAATCATTCAATGGGAGTAGATTAGAAAGGTCTACTATCACATTATCTGCTGTTACTGTGAAGCAGCTAGTACAACAGGAGATGCTGGTACCTCCTTCTTAGCCTGTCCCACCTCCTCCTGGACTCTCATAAGGACTCTTCATTTGGAGGCCAAGGAGGATCTGTACCCATTTCTGCCTCTGAGTGGTACTGGGAAGTTGGTGATTGGTATCGGGCTGGGGACTGTTGCAACTGAGGCATTCAAACCCTGGAAGATACTACTACTGCTGGTGCCAACAAGTTCTATGCAGGTCCATGGTCCACCTTGTGAGGAGCAGGTGCTTGCACAATAGCCAGTACCAGGAAGGACAGTAATTCCTTTGCAGCCTCCAAAGTCAAAGGTATCTGGAGGTGGGAGGGACTATGACTGCTCCCAGGAGTCGGAGGTGGGTCACAAATTGGACTTGTGGCTCTTGGGTTGCTGAAGCCATCCACAGCTCTGGGGATAACAAGTGGCCTGGCACAGATACCATCATTTCTCCCTCTTTTATCCAGGGAGCATCCTTTCTCTGCATGTTGTTTACTGTGCTTTTTTCTTGGCACTGGGAATGGCAACCAGTGTTGGGAGGAGCACAGTGTTAGCAGCACACTTTGTACTGAGGCTGAAGTACTCAACATCAATTTGGAGCAGGACAGCTCCTAAAGCCTAAAGAATGCTTCCATTAGCAGAGCCTTCAGACAAATGTGTCTGTCTTTTTGAAGCCCCTGAAAACCTAATACTTGTCTTTTACATAAGCTTCCTGCAGGCACTTCACACAGGCTGAATGTGGGTCACTCACTTGCACTGGTTTGCCGCAGGGGGAGCACGGCTTGAAACCTGCAGACAGGGACATACCCAATTCCTGGGACATCTATCTATAGTCTAACTCTTAAGTCACTACATATTTAGTCTGTGAAGATTAAACCAGTAGAGAAAGAAAATCTTGCAAAATCAGGAAGCCATTTCAGCAACCATTAGGGGGGGGGTCAGAAAGAACTGAGAGGGTGAGAGACTGTCAATGTCCTTGATATTGGTATATAGGTGCAGGGCTCAAGGGACACTAAAACCGGCCCCTACGGATACCACTAAGGAGGAAAAAAATCTCAGCAGACACCTAGTATGGAATCTACATGAGCAAGCACTTCATTGTTTGCATTCTGTGCATACACAAAAATATATTTGAAAATTGCTTTGGAGGCATTTCCATAATTCAGATATGGTAGACCCAAGGATGACTCAAGGGACTGGTAAAAGAATAGTTTTGGTTAAAAACTACCACGACAGGCGGCACTAATTAATACACTTTGTTTACAGTCCCAGAGAAGCCTGCACAAATGCAGAGACTCAGCAATTCTCTTAACTTTAAACAAGGTCCTTCCAAGTCAGAGCCCTGCGTGGGTACAAAATTGTTATCCACATCCACATCTACAAAAATGATCCATGGATAGCCCCACCTACAGATATGGACACTTGTGAATATAAAGCAGATATCCGCAAATTTGCAAGAATCTAGACACAAGATTTGGAATCGCATCAATATCCACAAAAATGAGCTGTGGATATCAGCAACCACAGATGTGGGTACCCACAGATACAAAGCGGATATCCATGGATTTGCAGGGCTCTACAGGTTAGGGTTGAAGCACACTGGAAAGTCTATGTAAAGAAAAAAGCACTGAATACAGAACAAAAATAAGAGATAAGCATTAAGACAAGTTGACTAAGCCAGGGGTTCTCAAACTTTGTGATACCATGACTCCCTCTAAGCTGCTCGCGACCCCACTCTAAATTGCTGCAATCCCCCTCTAAGTTACTCGTGACCCCCCCCAAGGGGTCAGGACCCACAGTTTGAGAAACGCGGGACTAAGCTGCTCCAACATTTTTTTTTAGAGGCAGATTCCAAACTTGGGTAAAATTCTAATGGCAATATTTATTAAAAAAAAAAACTCTTAAAAATCCTGTTTTCAAAAGTGAAAATGCTGACAAACCCTTGACCAAACTGATGTCAGTAGGTGCTGCCATAATATAAAGAGAAAACCTAAGACTAAATGAAACATACACACAAGAGAGTACTACAAAAAGAAAAAGATTTAAAAAAGACTCAACTGGATTTAGATCACAATTATGTAGGGACTTGTCAGCTAGCATTACAATTCACAGCTGTTCCAATCATCTACTTTTTATTCTTCTGGCGCCCCTTGCTGAACAAAATCCACATTGCCACGAGAAGTATGTGTTGACATATACATCAATTGCAATCTTGACTTCTGCCATGAACTTACAGCATTTATATGCAGACCAGTTATATCTGCTGAGACCTCCCTAATTGAACCATTTTATACAACTATAGATTAAAAACTATATCATTCTTGACAAAACACATACAATAAGATGTACATAATCCCTCCCCTTTTTCATGAGACTACTTTAAGTGAGCTATTTCTAGCCTTTTGTTGCAAGAAATTTA
Source organism: Pelodiscus sinensis (assembly GCF_049634645.1). Taxonomy (NCBI): domain Eukaryota; kingdom Metazoa; phylum Chordata; order Testudines; family Trionychidae; genus Pelodiscus; species Pelodiscus sinensis. The sequence continues at coordinate 32,388,449 of NC_134713.1, read as the reverse complement.
AAAAGGGAACATATATTTTTCTAGGTCTAGGTTAGCACACAAGATTTTTGTAACCCGTTTCTGTAATTAATAACTGTATGCAGTAGATATATGTAAGCGTTGCATTCTCCGTCTGATCTTTCCTGTCATTTCATTTCATTCCCCTGTGTTTAACCTTGAAACCCAATTGACAATACTTCCTCCATCACAGCCTGCAGATATTCACACTGGAGCTGAAGAAGCTGAAGTTTCACTGCCTGACAGGGTTTGCTCTTTGATCAGCTCAGGTGGTGCAGAGCCAGCTGGGCTGCAGTTATTCTGTTGCCCAGGGAACAACAACTGAAGTGTGTACTTCCTAAATCTGCACAGGAGGCACTTCTGCACCATTGCCACAGTGGCTCTTGCTGTGCAAAGCTGAAGTGGTGTAGCTGCTATAGCTAGAGCCCAGCTGGTGCCCATTAATGCTCTCGGTATGACAGGAACAAACAGCTAGTTTTCAGAAACCTCATTCTTTGCACTGACAAACAGATTTATGACTCTCCTTTATTAATGAATATAAACATCCTTTACCCCCTTGAATAAAATGGAGACATTCAAAAGAAATAATTATTCCAATTATGCTTTATTTTAAATAATACTTTGTAGTCTTTATAGTTTGGTCATAAAAAAATAAACCGCATTGCCTCTATAAAGTAATGTCTTCTTACAATTGCAAGGCATAAAATACTTCCTTATTCAGTCTTAATATTACATTAACAGTTTTAAAAAGGGGTTTTGCCTATTGAAAACTCAAGAATGCGTAGTGTGCCATTTCAGATTTTCATTCCTGTAAGTATAATTACTTCATGCATTTAAAAAAAAAAATCCAGAATCGGTTTAATGAAATGCAACCAGTGCAAATACTTCAGACGCTTACATCTTTTCAGATACTAATACACTTCCCCTCTACTCCTGTATTTATAGTACAATAGCTTATTGTAAATCCTGATGGAAGCGTGTATATAAAAGCACTTTTGACAGCAGACAGGGTTCAAAGATAAACACAGTTGCCAGATATAGTACTATCCAACCCAGACATGTCCATACACAGGTCATTCAACATGAAAAGCAGCTGGCTCATTGCTTCAGCATGTGGCAGGAACTATAGAAATTGCAGTGTTCTCTTTGTTTAATAGGCAGACTACAGGTAACCACTATTCACAATAAATTCACAATTATATCATACCAACACAGCAGCAGTTATGTTTTAGATTTCTGGACAATCACTTCCATATTTGTACATATGATAAATTAAAAATAAAAATAAAAACACATACTTTAGACAGTAAACCAGAGATCATGTTCAAAACCAAATGTGGCCAAAAGGACTTGGATTTAACCCAAGGGGAGAGACAGATGAAATAGTCACATTATACAGAATTGGATGACAGAACCAGCAAACAGCAGACAGCTGGCTGGTTGAATATCAGAGGGCAAACATTACATTTCCTACATATTGGTGAATTTTGCGCTCCAGAGCAACACTTTTTCCGTAACAAACCATGCGTACTGTCTGGTCTTATGCCCTGAACAGGCTCCTTTTCTTTGTGATGTTCCTTAATTTGCAAAGCTACAGGTACGTGTAGGGAGAACATTTTATGGTTAACATTTTTGGAACTCAGTATTACATTGGATTTACTTTCCTACTTTCAGAATCTTCATTTTAAAGTTGGATTGAAACTGGACAACAGATGCAAAGATGTTCATGGATGGAAAATAAATCAAATAAAAAAGTTTTGCTATTGGGGAATATGATGGCATTTGAAGGTAGCTGTCATACAGATATTTATTAGGAAAAGCAAACACCACCTTTCAGAAGAATAAGGCCAGATTATACCATGTAACTGTATTGAGCACACTACCATATACGGCAGAGACTAAGCTGATGGTGGCCAGCAAAAAAATAAGATCAGAAGCTTCCTATCACAGATGGCTGAGAAAGATACTATACATTTCATGGAAAGACAAAACACCACATGCAAAAGTAAGGGAACTGACAGAGCAGGACATGGGAGGAAATATCAAAGAAAAACAGCTCAGATGGCTGGGACATGTACACCATATGGAAAATCAGAACATGCTAATCAAGCATTGGATTGGATACCCAAGGGACAAAAGAGAAAGCAAGAAAGGCCAAGGATGAGCTGGCAGAAGATAGTGACAGAGGATACTGAATGCTCTCTAGCATCACCTGGGAAGGAGTTCCACAACTAGTGAGAAACTCATCAGTGGAGGTCCTGGACTGCCCAATGTGTCAGAAGCACAGGAGGAACCAAGGTCTCAGGTAAAGAAAATATACAAGTGGCCTTCCACTGTGTTTTTAAATCACTGTTCTGTAATGGCGATTTTAGGGCAGAATTTGGGTGTACCACAATAAAGGCTGGGCAGAAGCACATATAGAGAAACTTTCTTTCTGATTGCTAGGTCTATTGACTAAATCAAATGTTACTAGAATGCCCAGAATCCCTCTGGGTTGTTGCATAGAATTCTATAATTCTAAGACTGGAAGTAACCTCAAGAGATCATCTACTCCAAGAATATGTCAAGAATAAGTACTGTATTATTTAGACCAGTGGTCCCCAACCTTTAGAGCCTCCCGGGAGCCCAGGGGCGGGGCCACTCACACGCCGGGCGCCCAGGGGGCGGGGCTGCGCGTCCTGGGGCACGCCAGGGGCGGGGATGCCCTTGCACCCGGCGCCGGCATGTGCCCCAGGGCCAGGGCCGGGGCTGGGGCTGCCCGAGTGCCTTGTGCCGTGGGCCCGGCAGCGCCGCCGCCTGAGCTGCGTGCCTGGGGCTGGCATCAACGGCGCGCGCCTGCATGTCCTCCAGGGCTGGGGCCACCCGAGTGCTGCGCACCAGGCACCGGTGCGTGTCGCGTGCCTGGGGCCGGCGCCTCCAGTGCGCCACGCGCCGGGGGCGGGGCCGGCCCAGGTTGTCGGCCGACGCCCACAAATGCCCCGGCGGGTGCCATGGCACCCGCGGGCACCGCGGCACCCGCGGGCACCGCATTGGGGACCACTGATTTAGACTATCCCTGACAAGTGTTTGTCTAATCTTCTCTTCAAAATCTGTAATGATGGAGACTGGAGTAAATTGTCTAGGGAGGTTGTGCAGAATTTAACCACATTGATGGTTTGGAAGTTTTTCCAGATGTCCAACCTAAACTGCAATGAAAAGGTGGGCAACATCTCTAAGTATTTTAGCATAATGGGACAGAACAGAGACTGCCTCTGTCTAAATTGTTCTTTGAAATTTTTCCTAACATTGTTACACCAATGCAGCTCCAATAGTGGTTGGAGCAATGGAAGCCATACAATATGCTCCACTAATTGTCATATTTATTTAGAGTGAATAATTTGTGAGGCCAAACATTGCTGCACCTTAACTCAAAAGATGGGTACAACAATTTCACTTGTCTACAGAAATCTACCTCAAACAGACAAATCTTGTTATACTCCAATAAGAGCATTTTTTATGTGGATGTTGCAAAGGACCACCAAAATTATCATATAGATTATATATTTCCTAATATAAATTAGTTCAAATTCACATTTATAACTAATTACTTTTTAACTAACCAGACTTTTCCTAAGCCTGTTAACCCAGTATTAGAAAGTTTTGCAATCCTACTTTGTGCACCTACGCCTTTCTGCTGGCAGAAATTGTGTTATTACCTCTGTAAACATACTACACTTTCTTTCATCAGTGAGATGTGCTGTTGGCTTGGGACCTGAGATCCCAAAGCCATTAATTTGCTCAGTGCTCTGCTATTTGTTACTGCGACAAGAAATTATAAACAATTACTAAAAAACAATGGTTTTCAGTTGAGTCATATAAATGATGTGTCATAACATCAATAGTCAATGGTCAAAGAGCCAACACTTCCTGCTCCAGCAAAACTGACACAACAAGTAGCTATATCAGCAGCACCCAGAGGGGCCTGCAGGGATGTGCTGGCAAGGTACTGAGCCTTTCTGACAGCAGCCCAGAATTGTTCTCTCTGTTCTGGTGGAAGGTTCCCAATAAAGAAATTAAACTTGGAATAATTGATATAGTTATATTCACCATGAGGACTGCTAATCAGCAATTCTAAACTGTAGAGAAGCCAATAAATATGACTTATGACCCATTAAAGTAATTTTGGGTCTTTATCATATAGCATTCAATTAGTGTGGTGCTGACTTCCATGTTCGATAACAGCATCAACAACTAGGAAGTTGGGACAGAGATGAGAAAATAAACATTCTAAATCTTTAAAAAGGATATAATACTTTTTATCATCCCTTTTACAAATGGAAGGTATTGTAACTGGAATATGTCAAATTTATTTTGTGGTGCCTTGAAGAGACAATGTGGGCAGAAGACTATGTGTGCAAGATATCAAACAATATATGCTGTGACTTGCTAATCTCCTTAAGTGGTATCTGTACAGAGTCTGCTACCCTTTTAATGAGGTCCTAGAACTGCTTGAAGTGATCAACCAGGGATGGTAGAGGCAATCTAATAGCTTCATCTGGGGATGAGGAAGAGATGTTGGTTGCTGGGGTGACCTCCTTGTCCACCCTCACTTGCTACTCTTCAAAAGACTCTTCCTGTGGAATAGGCATTCTAGAGTGTGAAGATGGTGAGGGACTGCCCTTATTGTGTCAAGCAAAAATAGGTGCATTGGAGAACTGCTGTTGATAAGCTGCTCCGGGAACCTATTACGGTCAATATAGGGACCAAAATAGCCTGGGTGCAATCATCCAGGAGTGTCTCTCTTGGGAATATTCTGACTCTCTGGAAGTGTCTGGAGAAAGGGAAAAATCTGTATTGATATTTGAGAGACTGAAGTCCCCATCATCAATACTTGGAAGAGGCAAAGCACTCATAGAAAGAGGCAGTGCACCAGACAAACACCTGGAGACCAAAGACCTTGGTACCAAGAATGAATCAATGCCAAACAAAAGGGGATTTGTTTTTACCAAGTCCCAAGGGATTCTAAACACTTTTAATAGCAATACAGCCACCTGGTCGAAAGTAACTGTGGCAGAAGGAGCTGACAGTACTACCTGTCTTACATATTCTGAAGCTTGATAACTAGTCTCAGTCTGAATTTCTGTGGTACTGAAGTGCTAGATATCGAAGACCTGGCAGATTCTATCAGTACTGATTTAGAAAAAAATAGTCTTTTTCTCCTTCCCGCTCCAATCTCCTGACAGTACCAGATATCTTCCAGAGCCTGAACTCATAGAGTCTAAGTTTGCTAGTGCTCACAGTACCTGAGGAACCTGCAGCATGGTGCATATCGAGGCAGAAACTGGTGTGTGCCAAAGCAGTTGTCTCAACTGGGGACTAATTTCTTTAAGAGAGGTTCCCTATCAGAGGAGCTTGAAGACTGTTTTACAGAGTCCTTTTTAGAAAATCCTTATGTAGTCTACCTTAGTGCAGCACTTTCCAGCCTCCATGAGGTAGAGACAGTTGATTTCCTAGGGCACCGATGTATGAGGAGCATAGGGATGTGAGGAAGTGCTACAGCACTCACATATTTTTGTGGGTCCCAGATGCTCCTTACCACATCCATGTCCCTCTCTCCTAGAGACACAGACCTGCTCCCAGTCCCAGCTCAAGGAGGTGGACAAAGGAAATGGGGCTAGCTTTCAGCATCCCTACTATTAAAATGTTCGGAAGGGAAGACCTGGCAGGCTTACAAGCAGTTGGCATAAAAACTCTAAAATTAGACGTACTTTAATCTCCCAGTTCTTTCTGACTCTGAAAATTAGGGCCAGACAGAAATTATACTTTTGAGGAGCATGGGATTCCCTAAGGTAAAAGTCACATCATACGTGTCCAGTTCTCACTGGGATCACCTCCCAACATGAAAGGTAATATTTAAACTGGCAGATTGTGGCATGCCTATGCATATGCAGGATCTAAGTTAGACAGAGAGAGAGCAACAGCAATATAGGGGTTAGGAATTTTCAAACCACTAACACTAATTACTAGATGGGGCAAGAGTGTAGCTGAAGTGCAACATGGACACTGCTGAGGCAGACGAAAAGGAATCAAAAGCAGTTTGTCCACACAGCGCAATACAGCCTCAGAGCAGAGCACAACACTGGGTAAGGCACATACATGGGCTGAACAGTCACTGCTACCTAAGGGTATGTCTACACTACCACCCTAGTTCGAACCAGGGTGGTTAATGTAGTCATACGGAGTTGCAAATGAAGCCTGGGATTTGAATTTCCCGGGCTTCATTTGCATAAAGCCGGGCGCCGCCATTTTAAAATTTCCACTAGTGCGGACTCTGTGCCGCGCGGCTACAGCTGATCAGCTGTTTGTCGGCTCAGCACGACAGCCATGTAAATTTGAATGAAGTAGCGATTATTTAAATCGCCGCTTCATTTTACTATGTCTGGTAGCCTAATCTACATGCCTCTGGCGACAGAGGCATGTAGTCTAGACGTACCCAAACTGGCAACTGAAATGCAACATGGTTTTCAAAAAATCAGAAAGACATAGATGGGGCTACTATAAGGTGGGTGCGTAACTGGTTGGATAACCACTCTCAGAGAGTAGTTATCAAGGGTTCACAGTCATGCTGTAAGGAAATAACAAGTAGGGTTCTGCAGAAATCAGTTTCAGGACTGGTTCTGTTCAATATCTTCATCAACTATTTTGATAACGGCATAGAGAGTACACTGATGAAGTTTGCTGATGATACCAACATAAAAAGGGCCATACTGGGTCAGACTAAAGGTCCATTGAGCTCAGTATTCTGTCTTCCTGTCTTCCCCAAAGCTGCAACAACTTTCTACTTCTATTATCCTCTATTAGCTCAAGTGGCAGAGATCCGTACAATAGATCTAAAAGTTCTAGCCCTGGTGATGAATCTTGCGGCCGTCAACATAATTCCATATGATGGAATTTCTTTCAGTTTGCTTTTTTAAAAAGAACAAATTACACACACACAAATACCTAAGTGAAAGAAACACTGAAGTTGCAAAATCAGGTAATCAAAAATTAGGAAATGCTAGAACTTATGTTATCTGTGAAACCCTTCTGTTCTTTCAATATGATAGGTATAGAGTAGTACTACTGAAATACAAACTGTCATTTTCTAGTTTACCAAGATTCCTACCCAGCTTAACACATCTGAGACAATCAAAAACAATTAGTAAGTCGCACATATAAAATCACTAAATATGTACAAAGTGCAAGAATGCTTCTTACAGGATTGTGTGATTCAACTATGTTTTTACCCACTCACAGTACTTTGAAAGGAACTATTATGAACAAGCAGACTTACCTGGTGTTGCCTGGGTCCTTCAGGGCAGGGCCTTGGGTGTGTGTGTGGGGGTGGGGGAGAGGCGATATAAAGGGCTAGGAATGTGTTCTCTATTCCACCACTAGGCAACCCCCCTCAGGATGCCCAGAACCTGTTCTTCCCCCACCCCTAGGCTACCATCCCCAGTCTGCTGGGGACTTGTTCTTCCATCCCTCTCCCTCCCTGCCCCCGGGCCTGTTCTCTCCCCTCCAGGCAATGCCTCCAATCACCAGGAGTCTGTTCTCTCCCCCCACTCTGGTGCTGTGGCCAAGGGCTGCAGCGGGGGCAGGGTTTGAGGCAGGAGGGCTACTTACAGGAGTGCTGGCAAGCAAGATAGCAGTACCCAGCCCTTCTGGCCACTCCCTTGGTGGTACAGCTGCCCACAGTAGACACTCTGCAGAGCAGCTCTTCCTTGTGCTTGGTGCCCCCAGTGTCCACTCTCATACCGCATCCCCCTGAAAGCAGCACCTCCCTTTGCATGTTATGAAACACTGTTCTTTTCCTGGAGCTTCCAGTTCTCCTGATACAATCAAGCCCTGATTTGCTGGAGCAGCCCCCCGCCCCCATCCCCGTTTAACTGGTTAACTAACTAAATGGGATTTTACATCCATAGCGTGTACTTACTGAATTGAGTTATTTTGGAAAATTACTACTATGAAATTAACAAATATACATTGACTGTAAATAAGACATTTATGGTAGCTATTAGTTCTTTTGTGAATGCACAAAACAAGTTTTCGGCTTATTTAAATTTCTAACTCTAGCTTGGTCTGAATCTTTAAATACAGGAATTCTGGTTATACAACCAAAGATTGACATTGAAATCATACTATCTGCCTGTTATTGCTAAAACAAAATTAAATGAACTTGTATCTTAGCACAATTCATCATTTTCAGATTGAACCAGATCTCTACATAGTTTAAATCAATAGCTTCAACAACTGACAACATTTCATCTTGTCTTACTGAACTCGTATTTATCCAAATGAAAACTTACAGTTGCTGCCGTAATTTCTCTTAAATAGAAGCACTTGCACTGTATGTTAATGGTCCGCAAATAAAGCTAGTTTATACTTAAGGATTTTATTTTAGTCATTTAGCCACACTTTTCAGCCCTGGGCAGGATTTGTGGGATGATGTGCTCATTAAAACACACAGAGCTTAAACAAAATAGGCAAATTGCTGACCAGTGGCATAGGCTGAGACACCATCACAAAAGTGAATTTCCAAATCATACTCTGCTCACCAAGGATTTAGCTCAGGGAAGCTAAAGAGGGCATATCTCGGTAGTTGTTGGAAGGCCTCAGAGGCTGATGTGGAATACGTAAAAAAAGCAAAATCATTAGGTGGTTGCTTGAGAGAAAAGACTGTAGCTTCAGTTTCATTGGTATAAACTACGAAAAATCCCACTGAAGCCAGTGGAATTTATCATGCCAGTATGAAATCAGTAGAAGTGAGCACAGAATCAGACCTCTTCAACATCTTCAGTTTGTGTGGATAATGGGGTTTGAGAGTTCCCTGTGTCACCACACTTCACCAAATCTACCCAATGCCCAATATCAATTTAGCAAATAATGTGACAGCACAAAGCATTAAAGCGCACAGTAGAACAAAAGTTGGGAGGTTTCTTTAATCTTTTCTCTGGGGGGAGGGTGTGCAAATGCTTCTAAGAGCAACAACTTTGTAATGTATTGTATGGGAATTGTATATAACAAACAAAGATGAGTGGTGTGCAAGACTACCTAGGCTTTGATACCTGTAACTCAGCACAAACGTCAATTACACTGTTCAGTTCTAATGATCTACACTGCTTATCTGTAAAGAGTCAAAGCAATCTAACTTTCAAGAATGTGATTTATATAAATAATGCCAAAGAAAATCCACTGGCCCACCTAGCAAATTTATTGTGGCCTTTCCTACACAAATTTAAAATGAAATAAGAGAATTGGTATAATAGAGTTGAGTGATTCTTTCAGGTGAGAGTGGGGAGAGGGGAAAGGCTTCCAAAACACCAAGATGTGAACAGATTTTTAAACTGGAGACAAAGAATAACCTTTAATGCTTGATGAGTTCAGAATAGCTTCCCTTGTATAGTGCAACTATTGAAAATTGTAATGCTTCACTATACCTGACACTAAGGTAATTCATCAAAATCATTTTTTAAACTGAAAAGAAAAACACTTCTTTAATTCCATTGAAATCCTACATACTTAGTTCTGTGATCCACAGTAGCAATAGGAGAAGAAAAATGTTAATTTCCTTCTACCTGTGAATCCCTCCGGTATCTTGTTTAAATTTTTCTTAATATAGAGATTTCAGATGTTCTTGATTAGCAAAGTCCAAATTGTATTTCTTAGTTCTGCTGTGAATATTCCTGTGACATACAAGGGATGCAGCAGTGCTGTAATTAAGGGATATACTACTAGTCTGCAACAGATGCAGGCAGCTGCACGATCACCAAAATGGGTTCCACTGTGAGTGATGATAAAAAATTTTTATAAGGGCTCCCAAGTCGCAAGTGAGGATTTGATCCCAAGGATGAAAAAAGCACTCAGAAGTCTCACTAATGTAGACATTAATTGCTGTTCAATTTTTTATTAGGTTCAATGTAGTTCTGGAATGTCAGAACTTTTTGACTAACAGAAGAACCCAAACGTCTCTCAGTTCATCTGTCTGTCAACTATTTTTATAAATTTTTGAATGAAGATTTTTTTTTTCAAATCAACATTTAAGACATTTTGTTGAATCTAGCAGTAGGATAGAAAATCATGATCCCACAGAAAATTTGTGAAGTCAGGAAAAAGAAAGACACCCCAGGAAAGATAAGACAGGCAGATTCAGGATTTGATTTCATTTTTGGGTACGGAGAGAAGTAAAAAAGGAAGATTCATTCAATTTGTGTCTATTAACTATGACACCATTTGCCTAGGAAACTCCATCCCCCCATTCTGGCTGGAGATAATTTGGCCTCTCTTACACACCTATGTCGCCTCTTGTTTGGACTACAGCAATACAGTACATGTAGCCATGAAGCCCTCATGAAACTGTAACTTATACCGAATGCTTATTCAGCAACACAGGCTACTTTGAGCAGATCAGATTTGTCCCCCTCACTTTACAGTGGCTTCCACAGACTACCAAGTCAAGTTCAAGGTCTCAGTCCTTATCTTCAACACGCTCAATAGCGTGGATCCACTTTATCTAAAAGATAGTCTAAGGAACTAAGATTGTGGAAGACTATTTTGTTCCTTTTAGTAGCATAGAACTTTCTGCCATGATGGTAAGGCCCATGTATGCTTGACACAGAGTTTCTCAGTGGTCAGTTCAATATGGTGGCTCAAACTCCCACTGAAATTATGGACCCTCACAAACTTCACCATCTTGCACACTCAGTGAATGTCTTTGATTTTTGCCTCATTTAATACAAACAGAGCAGCATGTATATTAACAGAACAAAAACAGCACTGCAGATTCTCATCCTCTCCTCAGGCAGAGAATTGCAAGAGAGCAAGAGAGAGACACCAAACCACAGATAACAGATGTTAGTCCATGCTTTACTGCACTCTGGGAATGTGCTCGGATATTATAATGGTAGGAGTAGTACAAGAACCCATATACAACATAATCTAATAAAATAATGAATAGCTATAATTATCATAGCATAGGAAAGAACAGTAAAATAAAAAACAATCCCATCTTGGTCAGTCTAAACTGCTCTTCTTGAGCCATGGGAGTCTTCTTGCAGCTACCTTTCAGTGATGCTGAGAAAGGGATCAGGAGAAGAGAGAGAAAGAGAAATACTATCCCTTTTTCCCTTCTTTCCCTGACTGGCCCTACCACTAGTATGACTGCACCTGTGATTCTGCAGCATGGAATTTTTTTTACTGTGGTAAAGGACAGCAAAAATTATTAGATCAATTTTCACCCTGTTGTCTGCATCACCTTGGAAATACTGGATGTGTATTAACAGCAGCATTATTTCAATCTTTCCTGCATGCAGGAGTCACACTGTAAGAGATGTTTAAAATGCAAACATGTTAGTGGAGGGAAAGGATGGAACACACCAGACACCCATGATCTCACATCAAATTCAAACCCTTGAAATGGAGGGATGGGTTTTCTAAAATAAAGAGACTGCTAATTAATTTTGATTGAAGTGTGACATGTTGTGGACTTTAAAACAAGCGATTAATCATATAAATACCTGCACAGTGGCAAATATCTAGTTAGCTGAAGCAAACAAACAAAAAACCCAGAAGATTGAGATCAGCCTTTTTAAACAAATATGTTTTTGCCCTCTTGTGGCTTCAGATGTGGATTACATTATCATAATACTGTAATTTTTCAAGGTTTAAAAGTCACACATATGTAGAATAGGGCTGTCAATTGCAGTTAACTGAAATCAAATTAAACTGATAAAAATCACAATTAATCACAGTTTTAATTGCACTGTTAAACAGTAATAGAATACCAATTTAAATTATAAATATGTTGGATATTTTTTCTACAGTCTCAAATATATTGATTTCAATTACAGCACAGATTACAAAGTGTATTATTATTAAAATATTTGCATTGTGAAAAAAACAAATAGTATTTTTCAATTTACCTCATACAAGTACGGTAGCATAATTTTTTTTACTGTGAAAGGGCAACTTACAAATATATATATATATATATATATATATAAACCACTCTCAAAAACAAAACAGTGTAAAACTTTGGAGCCTACCAATCCAATCAGTCCTGTTTCTTGTTGAGCCAATCACAAAGACAAACAAGTTTGTTGACATTTATGGGAGATAATGTGGCTATCTTCTTATTTACAATGTCACCAGATAAGCTTAACATTTGTATGCTTCTTCATGCTCAATCCACCATTACAGAGGCCATGTTTCCATGATCATAGAATCATAGAATAATAGGACTGGAAGGGACCTCGAGAGGTTATCGAGTCCAGCCCCCCGCCCTCAAGGCAGGACCAAGCTCTGTCTACACCATCCCTGACAGATGTCTATCTAACCTGTTCTTAAATATCTCCAGAGAGGGAGATTCCACCACCTCCCTTGGCAATGTATTCCAATATTTGACCACCCTGACATTTAGGAATTTTTTCCTAATGTCCAATCTAAACCTCCCCTGCTGCACTTTAAGCCCATTACTCCTTGTCCTGTCCTCAGTAACCAAGAGGAACAAATTTTCTCCTTCCTCTTTGTGACACCCTTTTAGATATTTGAAAACCGCTATCATGTCCCCCCTTAATCTTCTTTTTTCCAAACTAAACAAGCCCAGTTCATGAAGCCTGGCTTCATAGGTCATGTTCTCTAAACCTTTAATCATTCTTGTCGCTCTTCTCTGTACCCTTTCCAATTTCTCCACATCTTTCTTGAAATGTGGCGCCCAGAACTGGACACAGTACTCCAGCTGAGGCCTAACTAGTGCAGAGTAGAGCGGCAGAATGACTTCACGAGTTTTGCTTACAACACACCTGTTGATACAACCTAGAATCATATTTGCTTTTTTTGCAACAGCATCACACTGTTGACTCATATTCAACTTGTGGTCCACTATGACCCCTAGATCCCTTTCCGCCATGCTCCTTCCTAGACAGTTGCTTCCCATCTTGTATGTATGGAACTGATTGTTCCTTCCTAAGTGAAGCACTTTGCATTTCTCTTTATTAAACCTCATCCTGTTTACCTCTGACCAATTCTCTAACTTGCTAAGGTCATTTTGAATTATGTCCCTATCCTCCAAAGAAGTTGCAACCCCACCCAGTTTGGTATCATCTGCAAACTTAATAAGCATACTCTCTATCCCAATATCTACATCATTGATGAAGATATTTAACAGTACGGGTCCCAAAACAGACCCTTGAGGAACTCCACTTGTTATCCCTTTCCAGCAAGATTTAGAACCGTTAACAACAACTCTCTGACTACGGTTATCCAGCCAATTATGCACCCACCTTATCATGGCCCTATGTAAATTATATTTGCCTAGTTTATCAATAAGAATATCATGCGAGACCGTATCAAATGCCTTACTAAAGTCTAGGTATATAACATCCACCGCTTCTCCCTTATCCACAAGGCTCGTTATCCTAACAAAGAAAGCTATCAGATTAGTTTGGCATGACTTGTTCTTCACAAACCCATGCTGGCTATTCCCTATCACTTTATTACCTTCCAAGTGTTTGCATATGATTTCCTTAATTACCTGCTCCATTATCTTCCCTGGGACAGACGTTAAACTGACCGGTCTGTAGTTTCCTGGGTTGTTCTTATTCCCCTTTTTATAGATGGGCACAATATTTGCCCCTTTCCAGTCTTCTGGAATCTCTCGTCTGCCATGATTTTTCAAAAATCATAGCTAAAGGCTCAGATACCTCCTCTATCAGCTCCTTGAGTATCCTGGGATGCATTTCATCAGGACCTGGTGACTTGCTGACATCTAACTTTCCTAAGTAATTTTTAACTTGTTCTTTGTGTATCCTATCTTCTAAACTTACCCTCTCTCTGCTTGTATTCACTACATTAGGCACACCTCCAGACTTCTCGGTGAAGACCGAAACAAAGAAGTCATTGAGCATCTCTGCCATTTCCAAGTTTCCTGTTACTGCTTCTCCCTCCTCACTAAGCTGTTGATGCTTGATGCTCATTTTAAAAAAACGTATTAAATTTGTGATTAAACTCATTGGGGAAGAATTTTATGTCTCCTGCTCCATGGTTTTACCAACGTACTGCCATGTATGTTTTGTTGTAGAAATCTGAGATGATGACCCAATATATGTTATTCAATTTAATAATACTTTCATTTCAGATTTGACAAAACACAAATAAGGTACCAATATGAGATTTCTAAAGATAGCTACAGCACTGGACCGAAGGCTGAACAATATGAAGTTTACTACCATTTCCCCACCCTTTTTTATGAAGCCACACTCTGTAAGTAACAAGCATTAGTTTACTACCAAGCCTACAGCTTTCCTTACCCTAACAAACACTGTTCTAATCCATATTTTGGTTCACTACAACACTCTTCTGCTCCCTCTGTGTTATATTTGCACACAGCAAAGAAGGAGATAGACACAAGGGGAGCGGATTTAAACCGAAACCTCTGCTGTGACATCTCCATTAGTTTTTGTTTTGCCAGAATAGTCACTCACTGAGAAGAGAGAGTACAAAGTGATCAAACATTTAAAGGGATAAGACATCACACAAATGGCCTCTCTGCCTTGTCCCAAATACAGGTCACTCCTGCTTCCATGACAAATTTATATGAAAAAGTATATTACAGAATTAGAACTTGCTTGTGCTAACTCAAATTAACTATGCTTTCAAGACTCCTTGGCCCTACACCAGAATATTTCTTTACTGATCCACACACAAAGCACCTACTTACAGGCCCCAAACATTTTGGAATGGAGTCATAAAGCTTCCACCCTCTGTGTAAGCCACAAGGATGAAAGGTAACTTTTCTGGAAGGAACATATGAATAAAAGGGCAAGCAAGTATTTATACACTCTTTTCTATTTAAAATATAATCCAATGCCATATCCGAAGAGTATAATATATTGTGGGCTATCATATAAGTCATATATGTTCAAGCCTAAAGCTTGAACTTTGGGGTGTAAAGGGAATTAGAATTTTGTTACACGAATCACTGGTAAATTTCATGATCCAATTGCTTACTACAGCCCATTTTGATGGGCAACTTGATTAAAGATTAACCTGCCAAAAAGCCAAACAGAAAATAAAATATATTTAGACCATGTCACTCTGCCCACTGAGTAAATGTGTTCATAGCAACCATGAAGTTCAATTAATTAAAAAAAGAGGGACTGGACATAAAATGTTTTAATTTTATGAAGGATTCATGAGGGAATTTTAATGAGTCAATCCGTGGATATAAACCTTTTATCCCCCAGCATAGACACCAAAAGTCAGATGTACTCTATATTCTCTCCATTGTACCTGTTTCTTAGGAAAATTCTCTTAAGTAGCTTCTGCCATGCCTACTACCATTTTTAAAACTCCTATTTTATTAAAAGCTCATTTGAACCTACAGTATTTAACTTGAGGGCACTAGACCAATTGAACCTGTAAGTGGCAAATCACTGGAGAATTTTAATTTCAGCTGAGGCCTGGCTCTACACTACAAACTTGGGCTGACATAAGTCACCTTCCACCAACCCATTTGTGCAAGTCTCTATACTCAGCACACCACTAAGGAAACATAGTAAACCCATCTCCGTGAGCAACGATGAGCCACTGAGATTGATGCAGTGCAAGAGCAGATAACTGCTTGCCTCATGTTGACCCTAGTCGTCCTCCAGCTGCTGTCTCATAATTCCCTATTTCTTGCAAAAGTGACTGTTCTGGCAGCAGTTCTGAATTGCACTGTCTCAGGGTCACAGAGATGAACATGAAGAAGGAAAATGAAACTTGCCTAAGTGTGTGCATGCATTTTCACTTACAAAGTCTTCACTTTGGTGGGTCGATAGAGACACTCTCCTGTTGACTTTCCTGTCATCACTTCTTCACCTGATGGAGTACCAGAATGGACCCAAGAGTGATTAACTCAAACTGACCCCCACTGCATTGATCGCTGCCCTGTAGATCCAGCGGGTAGTGAAAACAAGCCTCTCTGTCCATAAAATACACTGACATAAGCACAGGTGTGGACAGTGCCATATCGGTGGGAGCGCTTCTCCTGCATACATAGCTATTGCCGCTTAAAGTTCTTTCCCATCAGCACAGAGTGTCTTCACCAGACATGCTGCTGCAGCACAGCTAGTATAGTACTGTGTGTGTAGACATGCCCATAAATACGGACTTTTCATTGTTTCACTCATATAAGAAGTAGAGGTACAACAGAGGTAGATTTGGAATCTAATGGGATTAGGAAGGGGGAGCAGTCTATTAATGTGCACAGGGATGTCTCTTACATCCTCCAAAGTGACCTCAATGAAACTTTCATGGAGATACTTTGCAGTCCTCTTCCTGAAGGTGTGTAGGGATGCCAGCTTTATTTCTTCCTCCACTTTCCCATGCCACTCTGCCATGAGTTCAGCTGGCAGCATTACAGTAAACAGATTAGTGGCATATGGACCTAGGCTGTTCTGAGATGTCAGTAGCAGCTGTGCTCTCTGAGCCTATATTACCTTTAGGATTTAAATATCAACTAAAATCAACACCACTTGTAGAAAATAATGCCAATATTCACTATGCTCTGTGCTCATAACCAGGGAATAGAGACCAAAATGTTATCGTTTCATATAACCAAAAATCTTTAATACACCCCTCTCCTTTCCCTCTCATCCTTGGAAGGTCATACACAACATGGTGAGGGCTCGAGATGGGTGCTGTGCAGAAACACTCCAATGCTGAAATGTCAATACATGTCTTCCTAGAAGATCATATGGAAATAAGAGTCATAAAACTTACCTTTCCCTTCCTATTGTGATTGTAAATCCAGTAATACTTTTCCTCATTTTTATAAGAAGCTATTGTTGTTGCAGCCTTAATGGAAGATGGGAGCCCTCTCTGCACCTGTGGAACAGCTGATCTTGGTCATAAAAAGGAGAGGACTAGGGAGCACAAGATCCTCCAAGTCAGTTCTTCAACTAGACCACCATCAAAGGGCCTACATCAAGAGGGCAAACATGGCAGGTGGAGCATGGAGAAGGAACAAGTAGACACTAAAAAGTCCAGTAATCCCAGAAGGAGAAAGAGGGTGATGAATTGGGACATCATAAGACTTCTCAGGCAGGAAACCGAAATTCTATAGACTCTGGTTGATCTACAGGTCTGAAAATCCCAGACTCTCCAACCTTTGCATTCTCCACGCTCCCAACATATTACACAGCATCACCAGCTGTATCTTTACACTTAGCTCCTCCTTGCTAAGGAAGGAAAACCACAGCTTCACATATACCAATTGTGGTTCTCACTGGTGAGTGTATGTGTAGCCACAAGACTACACTGTTTTCTGCTTTGATAATTTAAAATTCTATTCTGAATTTATGTTGAGTCTGTATTTCTTTGACTGTTTTCTGCACATTCCATACATTCGTGCCTTGTTTTTACCATTCAATACATTTCTATTATTTGCAAACAAAATGTTCTTTATAAATTACAACACAGATTGCAGAATGCATGACGATACTTGAGCATCCAGTAAGTGTAACTGTATCGCACCAGAGCGGTCAGAGGTAAAACGCATTCAGAGTTTGATAAGCAAGCACCTAATAATTAAAAGCTGCAATAAAACCCACAGTTGTAGTTACAAGCAATACACAATTCCTAACCGCTCCCATAGCTTCAGGCCCAAAGAACAGTATGGCACTAAACATTAATGTTTCTGACTCTTTAGGTGCACATTCAAACCTCCCTCACATGCATAGTTCCATGCTGAGTTCTTGGAATCACCCAACATCTGGGTGGTCAAACTCAGCAGCTAGTTGTTCCATCTCCAGCCTGGCTTTTCCATCTTTGCTTCACAGATATTGCACAGGACACGAACAAAAGGCACTTACTTTTCCTCATTCAGGTCCAACCCAGTGAGTAAATACAGGTTGAAATTCCCTGAAAGGTATTCCCTGACAGGTCCCAAACCAGGGAATTTGCCAGACCACAGGAGACCAATGCGCCAGAGGCTCCACTTTTCCTCCTGATTGCCCCGCTGCCGCCAGGGGCTCTGCTCTCCCCACAGCGGACAGAGGGCTCTGCTTCCCAACGCCCACAGCTCTCCAAGCTACTCACAGGCAGGGAGGGGGGCTCTGCTTTTCCTCCCACAGTTTCACTTTTCTGCTGGGCGGGGGGGCGGAGGGCAGGGCATGTTGCCGCCCAGAAGCTGGAGCTCTCCCCAGCAGCTCTGCTGCTGCCTGGGGGAGCCCTGCTACAGCCTGGGCTTCCATGCTCTGCCCAGCTGCTCTGATGGCTACCAACCTACTCCCAGTGACCAGAGGCACCACACTGTGCCTGGCACCTCTGCTGCCGCCTGGGGCTTTGTTTTCTCAACCCCCTAGTCTGATGGTGGCCCCAGCCACCATCTTATCCCTGATAATGCCATAGCAAAGGTGTTGCCAGACTAGGGAACTCTGGATTATGGAGTGTCAACCTGTACTGCTGGCATCCGTTCACTGTACCAAAAGCAACTGTCATTCTGCACCTGCTGAGCCAGTAGCTGAGTTTTTTCTTGGTGCTATTGAGTTGGAGAGGGAACCTTCATGAGGTGTTAAGATGGCTTAATGAGCAAGGGGTAGGCCAGAATCTCTATTGGCATTTCAAAATTACTAATGGCAATCTGTTAGTTGGGAAAGAATGTACCTCTCTGAAACTTTCTGAACAAACCTGTGATCTTAAAAATGTGAGCATCATGCACCCACTCTGACCAACACCCACTGATAAAAGTGCAGTATCCTTGATGATCCCCCAACACTTGCCTAAGCAAAGCAAGTTAACCATTTCTGTTGCTCTGTGGCAAGATGGGCCTAATCCAAACAAAGATGTGCGTGCCATCCAATACCACACGACAGTTCAGGAACCCTACTGCTGCAAATCCATCTTCTGTTTCCTACACACTGCTAAGAGTCACAGCCTTGCACAGCAGAAGATTATTAATGGTACTACACACTTTCATGACAATGGCCCCCACCGCAGATTTTAACACTGACCAGTAGCAACCCAGAACTTCAGGCTTCGAGAATGAAATTGCCACTTGCTTCTTAATGGCCAGTGCAGCTCTGATTCTGATGTCTCTGGAGGGTTGGAGCAAGCTCAGCACGCAGATACAGGAATGTGGCTTTTCATATTTGAAAGTTCTGCAGCCACTACTCATCATGCCAAACCTGCATTATGATGTTATCGCACCATCAGTGCACTTTACTCAGGGTCAAAAGCAATGCTCCACCTTAACTGCTCTCTGACCACCAACAACCTTGAATTATTTTTTGCCATGTCCCTTAGCAAACTGTCCTTGAAGAACTCATCATATTCTCAGTTATTGCAGCACTTCCTGTGCATCTGCAAATACTGGAGGATGGTGCATCCTGTATTTGCAATGTTCATGAGAACATAGCAAGTGCCCAGTTTCTGTTGGAGATGGCAGACACCAAAAAACACTGCATAGATTTGTGGGATTTTTTTAAAAGGCACAAAAATATGGAATATGGCATTATGGGATGGAGAAAGTTTCATGCTGAAAACTTGACCCCAGACTCTAGGTGAGACACTTCTATCCCAAAACACAATGCAAAAGGTTCCCAAAAGGCATTACACAAATTGGTGGCACATGGCAGACTAGGATACATGCCTGCCATGCATTGCACTTTGCACCAACATAACCAGTCCCGGAAAGTAAAGACAGCGACAACACAAGCAGCCAAATATGCATATGCACATTAGTGATATACATTCTTTGATGGCCGTACACCAAGGTAATTTGCATGAACTAAAAATTGCAGTATTGACGTGGCCTTACAGACTGACACATGGAATACATTTGGCCCATGATGTAAAACTACAGAAAATATTGAGCCCAGATCCTCTACAATTAAGTATGGTTTATCTCTTTTGTATGTATGTATCAAAACATTAATCATCATGCTTTTTCTTAGCTCTACATGTTACCTTTCATCCACTTAGGAAAAAATATCTTGAGCATTTATTTCAGAATCTGCCTTGCTTGCTGGTTCTCATTTTTACACCAGATTCGTCCACTTCTGGAACTGAAGTCTCTGTTAGGTAATTTCTGCTAAATAAACAAACTTTTCACCTCTGAAGAGTTTCTCATACATCTATCTGAAAGCATTTAAAGATACATATAGGCCAAGTCATTTATCGAAAGCATCAGAGAGTCAGTGGCAGAAATGGAAATATTTTTTGACTCTGATTCTGTATCCATAAGACTTAGCTAATCTAAGTGAGTTAACCTATGAACTCTAAAGGCATATAACTATTCACTCCTTTACGTTCCTTCTGCCACTATAGTTCATAGCTCAGCTCAGACTGGCTATGTAGTGATGCTTACTCTGTAATCAGCAACCCAGCCTTGCCGGAGCAGCCCACAGTGTGATGGGCCCAGTTGGGCTGGAACAGCCCCACCACCTGCATCGCACCATGGGCAGGGGGCTGCTCTGCCCTGTGCAGACCTGCCACATCATGCCGCTGGCAAGGAACTAACTGCTCCATCCCACCAAAGACTGCCGCTTGTGACATAAGCGGGGGCTGCTCTACAGTTGACCACTCAAGCACACCATTTAACCACTTAACTTCAGTTTACATCCCTAAATGGCAGCTCATCTGCTCTCTCCCCACAGCATGAATTCGTTTTTCCTAAAATTAGTGCCTGTTTTTTGCACATAACCCATTTTTAACCCATTTTTCTCCTTTGTACTCTCACAAACATACCACTTACTAAATTTATAGATCATCACTCTGTACGGTGCAATATGTAAAACTGGGAACCGGCTAATGGGAGCTGTCTGGGCTATGCTTGCAGCACTGGCAGTGCACGGATTGCCCCTCCCCCCACAGGAAACACACTTGGCCCCCCACAGCCAGTCGCTTTGAGTGACGTGCTGCACAGCAACAGGGAGCTTGCCTGAGGGTCTCACTGGACTGCTGACCAAGAGATACCAAAAGTAAGGGCCTTCCAGCTAGAGCATGCATCTGGCACCCCACCTCCAGCATACCCTACCAGCCCTCTCCTCCCCTTCTGCACCCAAACACACTCTCAAATCCTGCACCTCAATACCTAGGTCATAACCCAAACCCCTGCATCTCCTCCTGCACCCTGCCCCAAGTCACTTCACCCTCACAGACCATGCACTCCCTCCTACATCCTTCCTCTTGGCCCAAATCCTCTCCTGTACCCACACCCCCTCCCAGATCCTGCACCTGCTCCTGCACAACAATCCCCTGCACTAGGTCACAACCCCTTCCTTCACCCAAACCCCACACCCCCTACCCCCAAGTTTCCTTCTGCACCCAACCTCCATCTCAGACCCCACACCTCCTCCATTAATATCATGAAAAGTGTGGCCCTTGACTACTTACCAAATTCCTGGAGTGGTCCCCATCAAAAACTATTGCCCACCCCTGGCTCAAATCTGAAACTTTTGTTTCCCTTCCAATACTTCTTGTTATTATCTGTAAGACTGTAGTGCCTAGAAAAAGGAGATTACTCACTTTGGCTGTAACTGATGTTCTTCGAGATGAGCATCCCAGAGGGTATGTCTAGACTACATCGTTTTTTCAAAAAAACTGGCCTTTAAAAAAAAAAAAAAAACCTGCACCTGCATCCACACTACAACTACATTCTTTCAAAATTAAATCAAAAGAACGCATGGGGGGTTTCGACATTGGTAAACCTCAAATTATGAGGAAGAAAGCCTTTTTCCAAAGAGCTCTTTTTTTTTTAAAGGCATGTCTGGATGCAGAACAGGGACATTTTTTGAAAGAAGAGACAGTCGAAAAAAGCACAGGTGCCCTGGTGGCCATTCCATGAACAGCAATTAGGGCTTTGTTTCGAGAGAGCGTCCATGCAGTCTGGAGTCCATAGGCCCTGGGTTGTGAGGTCTCTCATGTGAGCTGCCCAGCTGCTGAAAGAGGCATCCGTGGTGATGACCACTTCGGGCTTTGGAGTTTGAAAGGGAATGCCCCTGCATAAATGTCTATGAGCAGGTTTTGTCCACCACAGTAGTGATCTTTTTACTATGTCGGGGACTAACAGTGTTTTGGTCATTGACTGTAGGTTGGGCTTGTAGGCAGATCTGAGCCATTCCTGACTACACCTCATGAATAGATGGGCATTGGAGACCACAGGGTTACAAGACGCCACGTGACCCGAGAGCTGTAGACAATCGTGGGCTGTGACACATAGCATTACACAGAGCAAATGAGCTAACTGGCTGATCCTGAGGAATCTATCGGGAGATAGGGAGGTGATGGCTGAGGTGGAGTCAAGGTGGGCCCCGATGAACTGTATGGACTGAGTGGGCGTAAGGACTAATTTGCTCTCATTATCAAAAGTCCTAGTGATTGGAAGCTCTATTGTACTAGATGGGTACAGCAGTAAGAATCGTTCCAGGTTCTAGCCCTGATGAGGCAATATGGGTAAATGTCGAGATATGTGATGCCACGTTTCCTGAGGTGGGCTGTGGAGAAAACCCTTGGCACCGTGGAAAGTCCGAAGGGTAGGACTGTATGTTGGTAAGGCTGCAAACCTAGGGTAAAACAAAGAAAATATCTATGAGCAGGTCGTATGAACACATTGAAGTATGCATCTTGTAGATCGAGACAAAAACTAGTCACTGAGCTCCAGAGTGACTGAATAATGGTGGATAGTGGATAATGGTGGATAGTCTAAACATTTTGAACTTTTACCTCTTGAAAAATTTGTTCAGGGCCCTCAAATCAAAAATTAGGCACGAGCGGCCCATTTTCTTCTGGGTGAGTAAGTAATGGGAGTAAAATCCGGTCCTCTGAAACTCTGGGGTAATGGGTTCTTAGCTCCCAATTGTAGAAAACGATCTACCTCTTGTTGTAGTATTGTCTCTTGAGAGGGGTCCCTATAGAGGGATGAGGTGGGGAGGTAGAGAGGAATGGGACGGTGTATCTGAAAGAATGTAATGTTACACCATCTGTTGAAAAATGGTGGGTTTCAGTCTCTCGACTGATGCTCAAATTTGCTTATTAGGCTGGGGCAGGTGTTTGGAGGTATTAGTCTGGGACCGCTGATGCTGCTGTCTACTGCGGCCACATTGTTGGCATGGTGGGTGGTCTTGCCTTTGGTAATGATATATGGGTTGTGGGTATCTCGGCCTCTGGTATGGTCGGTATCTGTATTGCCTTCTCCTTATCACAGGTGTCTGAATGCCAAGAGAGCATAGAGTTGCCCAGGAATCCTTCATTGAGTGGAAGACCTTATTGGTTTTCGATGAGAAGAGCTTTTCTCCCTCGAACGACATAGATGGTTGGATTTTGCGAGGGAATGCAGAGGAATTAAGCCATGAGGCACATTTTATGACAACTGTTTTGGCTATTGTTCTTGTATCCATGTCTGCTATGTCTAGGGAAGCCTGAGGGGCTGATGATCACTCTAAACAGCGTCTTTTTTGTGTCTGGTATATCATCAATAAAGGTGTTAAGCTTTGCATAATTACTGAAGTCGTATTTCCTGAGGAGTACCGCATCGTTGGCCACTCACATTTGCAACGTGGCTGATGTGTACACTTTTTTGCCAAGTGTGTCAAGTCTTTTATTATCCTTGTGAGTCTGTGGTGAGCTTGATCAGCACCAAAGTTGCTCGGCTTATCATATGTACTGAAGCATGACTTATCAGCTTTAGCGGTCTGCTTCTCCATGGAGCACTGTTTAGGAAATGAGGTGGCCTGTTTCTTTGGGGATTTGAGTGGTTTGTCCCCTTTGTCCTTGGCAATCTGCTGGCAGCATGGGTCTGAAGAAAGATGTTTGCCCTCCTCTATCAGGATCATTTTTAAATGGAGGTCTTTGTCTCCCTGGGTCTGCACCTTCAGTTTAGCGTAGTGTGGACAATGCCATTGAGCATAGGCATCTCTGAGGCATTTTACACCTCAGAGGCCATCTGAGGCTGGCATATCGTTGTTGCAGTCTGTGCAGCGCTTAAAAATGGGTGAATTCATCTATCCCAGTGATATTAAAACAACAGAAGCCAATTTAGGCGAGCAGGATTTTTTTTCCTCCTAAGAACAACTAGGGAGAAGAACTTGGAGTTAACTAATCTATCTATCTATTTCTAGAACTAATGAGGATCGAGGAGCACTGTGGAGGTCCATCTGGAGCCGAAGACAGTATAAAGCAGGGGTGGGCAATAATTTTTGCTGGGGAACCACTTCAAGATTTTGGAAAGTGGTCGAGGGTCACACTCTTCCATAATATTAATGGAGGAAATGTGGGGTCTGGGATGGAGGTTGGGTGCAGAAGGGAGCTTGGGGTAAGGGACTGAGGTGCAGGAGGGAGACTGGAGTCTGGGAGGGAGTTGGGATAAAGCAGGCGGTCGTGACCTAGGGCAGCGGACTAGAGTGCATTGGTTTGGGATGTAACTTAGAGTAGGAGGGGTTTGTGATCTGGGGTAGGAGATTGGGGTGACAGATCTGGGAGGGGAATGGGTGAAAGATGGGACAGAGGGTTTGGGTAGATTGAGTGGGGGGGCAGAAAAGGGTTGCGGTGCCAGAAGCGGGCTGTGGCCAAGAGACTTACTTGTCAGCTGCCAAACTAGCCTGACTGCCTACAGAGCTTAAAATGATTTCCAACCTGCCTGCCTGGCCATGTGCTTCATGAATAACTGAACCAAAGAGCGAGGAGAGGGGGGGGCGTGATTTTTCCTAGCTGCCTGTTATTCCAACAAGTAGCTGCCATTGGCTGGTTTCTGCATGGCACATGGGGCTGTGGGGCACGCTGGGGATCCTGCCTGGGGCTCCCCACTGCCCCCACGGGCTGGATATGGTGGCTTAGCAGGTTGTATCTGGCCCGCGGGCCGTATTTTGCCCAGGCTTGGTATAAAGGAACTGAGGGGAGGGTAGTTGCGCATACGTGATGGTGACGGGGAGGGGGAGACCCACATGCCACGCATGCATGGTCCCAATGCACTGCCATCAAGAATCCACTCTGCGGTGATGAGATACTCCTGCACCTACTGTGGAGCACTCCCAGGGACATCTCTCAAAGAAGAACCCTGAGACTAGGTGCTCTATGAACTTATAACAAAGATTGTCCCTGCCCCACAGACTCTATCTTTGGATATTTTTATTATTCACCAGTATACAATCCCTATCTGAAACTTGCCTCATTTACATCCTGTAGCAATGAGTACATCAGTCTTATTCTATATTATGTGGTAATGTATTGTTATTTTGAATTAATCACCTTTCAATTTCATTGAATGTCCCTTTGTTCTTATGTTATGAGAGAAAACACAAGTTTGAGATTTATCTTCTCTCAGCCATTCATTATTTTGTATACCTCTTCATGTCCCCTTTTTTGTCTATCTTTAAGGTATTTCCATGGATCGCATGAGTGAATGCTTCACAATTTTACTCTCACAAGGACTCATAAGGAAGTGTCCTCATTTTACAGATTGGGAATTAATGCACAGGACAGATTAAGGAAATTGCCCAAGGTCAAACAAGAAGTCTTGTGGCAGAGCCATGAATTAACTCCAAAGGGCTTTGATTCCCATCCTAGTATTGTATCCACTAGACCTTTCTTCCTATGCTACAGATGGCAAGTTCATGCAGATTTCTCTAAAATTCATCACCATTTAACATTAATTCCATACAAGTAATACTTATATAGATCAGTAACAAAAGCAAGAACATTTGATTAAGTGATTTAGAAAACAAATTAAATACTCAATAGTTTATTTGTAAGCTCACTATATCTTAGCCTCCATAGCCTAGCAGGAAAGAAAGGGTTTTAATTATTATAAAAATTAGTTTTAGTAATCTAATTCTAATTTTCTCAGCCTGCTTTCCCTTCACTTTTTCCTACATAACTGAGAAAAATAATCTAACCAATTTCAAACACCAATCCTGAACACTGTCTTTGTGTTCAATACACCACATTCAGATTCTGAACCTTTTATTTTAAAAAAGTTTATTCAGTTTATCTTGCAAGCATAGACCAAACCGTACAAGTCCAAAGCAGTAAGATCTTCCCGAGCCCAAAAACACACTGAAGCAACTGTTTAAGTCTGTGAACTGTCCAGTCTCCTATTCATTTAACTGTGGTGTTGATTCTAACACCTAATGACAACAACATAATTGTCAAGAAATTATTCTATTACTGATCAATTTCAGGACTCACCGAAGTGCGGCGAGCCCCACTCGCCAGCCATGCTGTCCAGCAATTTGCACATGCGCGGCTCTTCCGAGTTGCAGTCTACTCTCCACGGGCGAGTAGACTGCATTATTTGTTGAGCCCTGATCATTTTATAAGATGGTATGGAGAGTTAATTGCAAGTGAAATGCAGAGGAGTTGGGAACTGCTCTGAGGAGGAAAATACTGAGAGAAGAAAGGAAGAACACAAAGGCGGCAAAGAAAACAGTAAAAGAGAACAAAGGATATCAAAAAAAGGGCAGATGAACCAGTGGTCAGGAAATAGGTTTCTTTGCTAAGTGATGTTAAGAAGGAAAACAAAGCACCTTACAAATTATAACTATTTACAGGAATATTCTACCATGCTTCCTAAATTCCTAATTCCTAATATCCTACCATGCTCTGCAAGTATTCCCACTGTTTTCCATAGACCTACTGTTTATAAGGTACTGTGTAACATCAACAAAGAAGGCACAATCCACCCCTAAATTTTAATTTCTCATATATCTGAAAGAGCTGTCTCCCTGTCTCCCTGTTCAAGAACTTATCCTAATTGGAAAGAGCCAAGACTACCAAATTCGGTATATAGCAAGGGTGGGGAACCTGCAGCCCAGTGAATGGATGTGGCCTCTGAGTTGCCTAGATCTGTCCTCCAAGACTTAGGGCCTATGTTCCCTCTAAAATGCGTGGCAGCACAGCTTCACAGGTGATTAATCAGTCCCACCCAGTCAGTCAGCATTGGGGAGCCCACACTAGTGCTCCAGAATCCGCCCCCATTGCCACCTCATCAGGGGGCTGAAGCACACAAAATCTACTAGCATAGGCCCTCCTAGGCTCTGGTATGTGAAGGGAATGTAGGGAGTGTTTTTCTCCTTCTTAGTCAGGGGGCCATGTCAGTGAGTGTTTTTATGGGTTGGTTTGTTTGTTTCTCACTTGTGTGCGGCCCCCAAGTGATTTTTCTGTGGGTCAGCAGCCCCCAACCCAAAAAAAGGTTCCCCACCCCTGCTATACAGCTTCCTCTAATCATAAGTTAAATCAACACAGGGTTTGGTTGTTCCATGAAAATGGGATGTGCCTAGAATTGGATTGTTTCTCATAAAACCATACAGAAACGATAAAAATCAGCAGGAAGGAGAGGGATGGGAGAGGGAAGCCCAGCAAGCCCCTCCACCCATCTGGGACTACCCTAGCATCAAGCCTCCCACTACCACAGGTGCTTTTCAGGGAGGGTGGGTGGGGGACTGAAGTGTCCCTCCCCACACACAAGGATTGGTACTGGGACACTGCTGACTGTTTCCCTTTGTCAGGGAGTGAGGGGAAAGTGCTCAGTTTGCTGCATTCCTCACTCTGGATAGGGAGTGCAGGGGGCAAATGACTGTGCACTTTTCTCTCACTTCAAAAGAACGCTGTATACCTCATTTTTTAAGGAAGAAGGGTTCTTTCGAAAAAACCCCCATCTAAACTGCTTTCACTTCAGAAAGAAACACTTTTAAAAAAGTGATTGGAAGAAGATATGCAAATTAGTGCCAAATTTGCACATCTCCTTTCAAAAGAATGTAATCTAGATGTACCCTAGAAAACATGAGCTATGAAGGAAGACTTAAAAAATTAGGTTTGTTTAGTTTGGAAAAGAGAAGATTGAGAGGAGCTCACAAGTCAATCCCTGCAACCTTCCAGTACCGCAATTCCTAGGTGACAATCCAATTGTCTGCATCCAGTCTAGTGTCCCAGGTCACAACTGCCTCCTTACCCCAAGCTCCCTTCTGCACCCAACCTCCATCCCAGATCCTGCACCTCCACCACTAAAATTTTGTAAGAGTGCAACCCTCAGGGCCAGACGGAGGCAAGGGTGAGCCAGGCAGCTGCCCAGGGCGCCAACCAATGAGGGACACCTGATGGCAGCTGTAACGGGCGCGCAGCGTCCCTTACAGCTGCCATCAGGAGCCGCGCGCCCGGCTCCTGCAGTACCAACCCCACGGCGTCGGCCAGCACGCCCTTCCCCCCATGGCTGAGGGGCCCTGCACAGACTGACGCGCGCGCCAGCAGCACAGGCCATGCCGGGCCAGGCCGGGCCGGGCAGCGCATGCGCAGTGCGCCCCAAGGGCAGGCCCCGGGCTGCATGCCAGTGGCCATGGCCGGCACGCGCATGCACCGTGCGCCCTGGGGGGCATGCACCGTGTGCCCTGGCGGGCAGGCACGCACACCCTGGGGGGGGCAGTCCTATGCCCCACAGGCGAGCCCGCGCATGTGCCCTGAGCCTGGGGGTGGCCCCGCGCGTTCCCTGGCCCAGGGCACCAAAAGGGCTCGGGCCGGCCCTGGCAACTCTCAACCACTTTCCAAATTCTTGCTGTGTCTCCCTCCCCCCATCAAAAATTATTGCCCACCCGATCTAGATGGTGCTTGGTCCTGCCATGAGGGCAGAGGACGGGACTTGATGACCTATTGAGGTCTGTTCCAGTTCTAGTGTTCTATAATTCTGTGACCTCCCTAATGTCTTTTTCCCTTCACACTCACACTTGTCCCCTTCCCACTAACCTTTTCTCCTACCATTCTCTCCTTTTACTCCCTTGTCACCCAGATAAGTTTCTTGATAGTTCCTTCTCCTCCAATGTCTACCAGTCCAAGTGACCACATCCCATCTCTTTAGCTACTGTCTTTACCCTTACTTCTCTCCTCAGTCTCTCACTTTGCAGTAGTTCCTTCTCCTCACAATACAAGCATGCTCTAATAACTTCCACCCATGAATCCATATGCCTTTCCAGTGAGAGCCCCATCTCTCCAAATATAATTTATACAGAGTAATATCACTGCCTTGAGTTCCTCTACTTTAAACCCTCCAGTCTGATTTCTGCCCTGTCCACTGAAACTGCTTTTCAAGTCCCAAATGACCACTGCCTAGCCAAATACAGCATTTCTACATCATTTTCAACCCTCTCTGAACTCCCAACAGTATGAGACCACTGAGCACTCTGTATTTCATTAAACTCTGTCCTCCCTCCACCCCCCACACATACCTTACAATCCTTCCAAAACCTTCAGATTTTAAAGCATAATCTGCATCTACTGAAATTTACCATTCTGTTTAGTGTCTAATTTAATTGCAAGCCCAATAAACTGTTACGTGATTTCACAAAATCTTAACTGCTTTTGGGTTTTCAATCATAGCCTACATTCTGCTTAAAATGAAGTCAAATATGGCTTCTTTTGTGATTAATTCACATACCTATATGAAGTGTGTGAGGGGGGAGCTTAATGCATCAGTATCTTTTGTGAGTACATTTCAAGATTGTTTACTAGTACAGAAACTCGTCCTGGTTAGTTTAACTCTTTTCTTTACCACTACTGCAATCTTACTTCCCTCCTTATACATTCAATCAGCTTTTAATCCATTTCTTTGTGTACTGGGCTTCCTCCACAGTTTCCGGTATCCCTGTCCCATGAATTAAAGGGTCATCATTTGTTAAGTGCAACTCATCTCAGCTGTATGGTTCTTTTATGTCATATACACACATAAAATCCTCTTGTTTACACTAGTTTATGATCTCATCAGGAACTCACTAAAGTCAATTAAAAGACTCCCTTCAACATATTTTGGATGAGACCACATGCTACCATGCTTTCAAACTTTTAATTTCTCTTGTATTACATAAACTTGAAGAATTATTATTATCCAAAAAGAGACAGCTAGTTACTGAAGAGATCCTCTTGCCAACAGATCCTAGATCCTTGAATTTGGTTTTCAGATTCTAAATAATCCTATGGCTATCCTTGTACATAACGTTAATCACAACCATGAGACAGATAATGTTCTATATTTACTGCAGTATTATAGGCAATGCAAATATTACCCAGGGTTTTTAGAACTCCCACCAGGGGCAACTTAACTATTTCACTTCAAACAATACTAGGAATAAATCAATAAGAACTCAGCAATTCTGTCTAATCAAGGATTAGATGCAAGTCATTGTGCTCTTGTCTAACACTACACTTTATTAGATTTGAGTACACAGACAAAAGCATTAGGTTTAGAATGGCCCAGGTATTTACTTATATTCTGAGAAGGTACTCAGTAATTAATGATGTGCACTGACCAAATGCCTGCCTTCCAGGGAGTAAAGCTGTCAAGAAAAATATCACTTCCAGGATAACTCCCAAGACTGCTCCCAAGTACATTTTATTATTTAAACTTTTTATAACCAACTATACAAAGTATAAATTAAAAAAACAACAAATGGTCTGGTAGCATTTATAGACTAACAAAACATATAGATGGTATCATGAGCTTCCGTGGGCACAGCCCACGTCTATATGTTTTGCTAGTCTATAAAGTGCTACTAGACCATTTGTTGTTGTTTTTAATTTATCCTGTACTGACTAACTCGGCTGCCCACTGAAGCGTCTATACAAAATATATAGGACATAATGACCCCTACTGAATCAGTTTCTCTAACTTTTATTAAAATATTTAATATTAGAGGCATTTAAACACAATGCTGTTCATTTACTTATTTTTATTTTTAGTTATTTATTTTTCTCCACTTCCTTTTCTAATTAGAAAACCTTCTTCATGACATTGCTTTTGAAAGGCTGTCTCCAAACTAATCCTTAACTACGTGGTGTTCTATTTTATTAATTCATAGAGGCTGGGTGCATATAAAATTATTGCAATTAGCCACAAAGGTAACAAAAAAAAGGTATACACCTTCTCCTAACTGTTGTTCTTTGAGATGTGTTGTTCATGTCCATTCCAATCATACATGCATGCATACATGCACAGAATCTGGAAGATTTTTCCCCCAGAAACATCCATCACGTCAGCTTGGGCATCCTCTGAAATGGCACCCTCAGGGAGCCTAATATATAACCCTGCCAACTGTCAACCTGCCCTGCCCCTTAGGGGTTGGAAGGTGTGTATTGGAATGGACATGAGTAACACACCTGAAGAACAAAAGTTATGAGAAGGTGATTAACTTTTTTCTTCGAGTGCTTGTTCATTTCCCCCACAACGAAGATGAACAAGAAGCATTATTTCGTGTCCTCTAAAAGGTATGAGCACTTATACACCTATCCTTCCCCTGATACCCTAGTTGCAGATGCTGGAAATCAAACAGGATGCCAAGCTTTCCAGGGCCCCTCTCCTAAAAACTGAGAGGCTAAAAAGATGGACTTATTTGGGAGGAAAGTGTACTCCCCTAGTGGTTCACAGCTCTACACTGTGACTCAGCAGGCCATTTTTGAGTGTTCTGAAAAAGACACAAGAAATAATTCTTCTCCTCTAGTATACTCAGATGAAGTATTGTGTCCAGTTCTGGACATCATATTTCAATATAGATGTGGAGAATTTGGAGAGGGTCCAGAGAAAAGTAACAAAAACTATTAAAGATTTGGAAAAATGACCTATGTGAGAAGATGGAAAGAATTCGGTTTGTTTAGCTTGGAAAAGAGAAGACAGAGAGGACAAGATAGTACTTTTCAAATACCTAAAAGGGTGTTACAAGGAGGAAAGAGAAAACTTGTTCTCCTTGACCTCTGATGATAGGACAAGACACAATGGGCTTAAATTGCAGCAAGGGAGGTTTAGGTTGGACATTAGGAAAAACTTCCCAACTGTCAGGGTGGCTAAACAATGGAATAAATTGCCTGGGGAGGTTTAAAAGCAGGTTAGATAAGCATCTATCAGGGATGATCTAGATGGCTCTTGGTCCTGCTATGAGGGCAGGGGACTGGATTTGCTGATCTCTTGAGCTCCCTTCCAGTTTTAATAGTGGAATGAGGAGTAACAGTTAATCCAAACTAAGGACTTAGTTCGGATTAACTTTAAATTGCCATGTGTAGCCGCGGGCAGTTCGTTCGGACTAAGGGGGATTTAAAAATGGCGGCTGGATGGGAACATGCAAATAAAGCCCGGGATATTTAAATCCCGGGCTTCATTTGCAACCCCAGTTCCCTGATTTGCCTACATAGCTCGAATTAATGAGCTAGTGTAGACATACCCCTGGAGTTCTTTGAGTGGGTTAATAAACATGTGCACAAGGGGGATCCAGTAGATATAGTGTACTTAGAATTCCAGAAAGACAAGGTCCCTACTAAAGGCTCTTAAGTAAAGTAAGTTGTCATGGGATAAGAGGGAAGGTCCTCTCATGGACTGATAACTGGTTAAAAGACAAGAAACAAAGGGTAGGAATAAATGGTAAGTTTTCTGAGTGTGGAGAGGTAACTAGTAGGGTCCCACTACTCAACCAATCCTATTCAACCTATTCATAAATGATCTGGAGAAAGGGGTAAACAGTAAGGTGGCAAAGTTTGCAGATGATACTAAACTGCTCAAGATAGTTAAGATCAAAGCAGACTGAAGAGCTTCAAAAAGATCTCACCAAACTAAGTGATTGGGCAACAAAATGATAAATGAAATGTTGCTAAATGTAAAGTAATACACATTAGAAAAATAATCCTAACTACACATACAAAATGATGGGCACTAGTTTAGCAGTAACAACTCAAGAGAGATCTAGGAGTCATTGTGGATAGTTTTCTGAAAACATCCACTCAATATGCAGCAGCAGTCAAAAAAGCAAAAAGAATGTTAGGAATAATTAAAAAAGGGATAGAGAGTAAGACAGAAAATATCTTATTGCCTCTTTCTAAAACCCTGGTATGCCCACATCTTGAATACTGTATACAGATGTGGTTGCATCATCTCAAAAAAGATATCTTGTCATTGGAAAAGGTTCAGAAAAGGGCAACAAAAATGAATAGAGGTTTGGAACGGAAGAGAGATTAAAAAGACTTGGACTTTTCAGCTTAGAAAAGAGGAGACTAAGGGGGCGGGTATGACAGAGGTCTATAAAATCATGACTGGAGTGGAAAAAGTGAATAAGGAAAAGTTATTTACTCATTCCCATAACATAAAAACTAGGAGTCACCAAATGAAATAAATAGGTAGCAGGTTTAAAACAAATGAAAGAAAGTTTTTCTTCACACAGCTCACAGTCATTCTGTAGAACTCCTTGCCAGAGGAGGTTGTGAGGATCAGGACTTTAACAGGGTTCAAGAAAGAATTAGATAAATTCATGGAGAGTAGGTCCACCAATGGCTATTAGCCAGAAGGGTAAGATTGGTGTCCCTAGCCTCTGTTAGAGGCTAGGAATGAATGACAGGAAAGGGATTACCTGAAGATTCACTGTTCTCTTCACTCCCTCTGCTTTTGCAGATTCAGACTAACATGGCTACCCCTCTGACACTTGACACATTGAACAATTAAGGATAAAATAAAATATTTAATAGTTCCTCATTCAGTGTATGCTGCATATTTTGTGGATTGAATGAGGCAATGGTCCAATGGAAAATACAGGTGTTCATTTCATTAAAGACTTATAATGCATCTGCACAAAGGAGCAGGATTAGGTTGCACAAGCATCCTGAATTCTGGCATTTTTTAACATTTAAGTTCTTGACTTTGCTACCTTAATTATCACCTTAATTCTACTTTTCTGAAGATACGATCATACAAAAGTCTCACTCCTAACCGAGACAGGTTGAATCCCATGTTCTAAAGTTTTATTATTAATTATTATTATTTCTAAGCACAGCAGAAGCTAAAAAGGACTATGAAAATGTGAACTGTCTCTGGAACTAGTACTCACTTGCCAGCACCATCATCCAAACAAAACAAAGCCAATTCCAAAAATAGCATAGGAAGGACGAAAATCAGTGACTTAAAATGGTAATAAAAAGATAAACACTAGCTCAAAAAGGATCCCCTCCAGATTCTGAGGGAGGTAGATGAGTGAATGACACTCCTGTAAGATGATCAATATCTTCAAAAAGAAGAAGTAGATGTAAATGTTTCCCTTTCTGAAGACACCATCTGTGCAAGATTTCCATGCTTGGGTCATGTCCAGAGTAGGAAATCAGATTGTATTTAAAACTGTGTTAGCCAGCATATTTTAAAGCACATAGAATAGACATGGCATATTGTGTTTAAAAACATTAGCTTGTTGTAGTTAATCTTGGGTCTCCCTTAAAATAATCACACTTAGCTAACACAATTTAAAGCAATCTATGTTCCAAGTGTAGAGGAGGTCTTGGAGAGCAGCAAGGCCCAAAGCATCATCTGCCAATGCTTACATCCATTCTGCACATGGAACCCAGGAACATTAGATATTGCTGGAAACCAGTGCCCTGCTGGCACTTCCGAGCCAGCAGCAGCCTGAAAGATGAAAGCAACACAAAAAGAAACAAAATAGTAACAGAACCTAATGCAGGGATGAACAGAGGGAGAGAGAATGTCATTTCTCCTCCACTCTGCTTTGAATAGAGGACCAGAATGGAAGATAAGTATGTAGGCCACCAATGGTAAAGAAAGATATGACCTAAAAAATGTCAAGAGCCGTGGTTAATATCAAGGGTGGCAAATGGCAAGGTGGATAGCTCACATGCCAACCCTTTTGCCATCTTTCGGAACAGAAACACATTTTATTCTGTTTCTGGGGTAGAAGTGGGTGTGGTCCCTGCCTCTCTCACTTTAGGAAGCTTATAACCAAGAGTGAGAAATATGCACAGATAATATTTTTTAGAGAAGACAAAAACTAGTTTTTTGTAGATCAATGAGATTGGGAAATGATGCTGTAAAAAAGAATACATGCTGTAGAAGTGTAATCTCTATAGAAATTTGCTGTATATCATTACTCAAAGCATTAAAATACACACAAGGCTTTGGGTTATGACTAATTCTTTGATGAGACTCACTTGTCTTTGGATGCAGTGATTTATGGCTCTAAAAGGTAAAACTCTCTCCTATGTCAAAGTAACATTTTCGTGCCACTGATCCTGAAATGACCTCCAGATACTGAGATGGAATATTATTTCCAAGTTTACAAGAAAAATAGTGGCCCTGAACAATTTCCATTACAATCAGTCTTGAAATAAGAGAAAGAAAAGGAAAAAGGTAAGCAGTAATGAAAACCTTATAAATCTAGATACTACTAAAAACCAAGCAAGATAAATACAAGGAAAAATAAATTTATACAAAATCAGTAGGTCCAGGTGCACACCTTCCAGGATGTTTAGAATTAGCTACCTGAGCCATTCACAAAAATTTTTGGAGACAGAGACAATACAATCTTGAGAGATACCAGCAGTATGGAATAAATAATAGTATACAAATATGGCATACACTTGTAAAGAAAAAAAAATACATTCCTGACCAGAGGTGTCCCAAAATAGCTACCCCGCGTCTACACCATTTCGCCTATCCTGGTAAACCTCGTTGCATGAGGGATAAAGAATGGCTCGAAATAGCATGTTATTTTGAAATTTGGTGCTATGTAGATGTGCAGTATGGAAGGAATACTTCCTTTAAAAGATAACAAAACAAAAGAACAGAACAGAGGCTTATAAAAAACATCGTATAAACTTTAATTTTTAAAATCAAGCTGCATAAGTGGTAGAGGGAGAAGGGAACACAATGAACATACATATTTAGATTTTACTTATATAAGTAGTATTTAATATTGTGCTTTGCAAAAGCTTAATGGAAGGGTTTATAAAAACTAATCTGGAAAAGAGCACTGTCACACTGACTGAAACCACTTGAAGAACCAAAAAAAAAAAAAGGCAATGATAAATGACCATGTACTGAGTTTGGGGAAGGTATCCACTACCACATGGATTGCTATTAAACCTAGGTTTAATGTCTTTATTAATTTATAAATTAAATGAGGTAAAAAAACAACATATTAGTTACATCTGCAGACAATTTAATTTAGGAACAGGAAATGACTAAGAAAAATAACCAAGGAGACATACATATGGTGAGAAACAAAACTGTATTCAATATAATTCAATGTATCTTGGGAAATAATGTAAAACACAGCTTCAACAGGAGTGAAGTATTTAAAAAAGCACAAACTGAAGACAAAAAGCTAAATCTGACCTAGATGTGACAAAAGACATTAAGTCACATAGATATGCAACATAGCACCCAAAGAAGTCCAATATGAAGTAGAACAACAAACACAAGGCATTGTTACTTTAAGGAAAAAAGTCTCAGGGATAGCTGTGTTAGTCTGTATCTGCAAAAACAACAAGGAGTCCTGTGGCACCTTAGAGACTGAATAATAGATATATTAGGGCATAAGCTTGCATGGGCAGAAGATAGGTAGCACCAGTGGTTCGTTGCGATGCCAGGAGGTAAGGACTTTAGGTAAGAACTTTGGATGTGGTCAAAGGACCACCCTGACCTTATGAAAAACGGTGAAGGGTGGATCGGCCATCAGCGTCCCAATTTCACTTTCTCTTCTAGCTGAGGCGAGTGCAACTAACATAGCAACCTTCATTGAAAGGTCCATCATTGAACACATGGCCATGGGTTCAAATCGTGTACAGGTTAGAGCTCATAGTACAAGGGTTAGGTCCCAGGCTGGGACTGGTGCTCTAAGAGGTGGAAACGTGTTCTGGATGCCCTTTAGGAATAGTTTAGTTGTAGGATGGGCAAAGACCGACTTGATGTAAGAGGTACTCTAGTATGTCAGCCAGAGGTATCATGAGTGGATCTGCTGATCTGAGGTTCTCCCAGGAAGAGAATCTACACCACTTGTACACGTAAGATTTTCTCATTGAGACTCTGAAACTACTTATTAGGATCTCTCTGACCTGATCCGTGAATGTTGCTTTTATTGAGGAGAGCCAGTGAGGAGACAAGCTCAGAGACAAAGAATGTGGGGAGATGGGTGACAGACGAGCCCCTGTTGCTGAGTCAGGAGATGAGGGACTATCAGAAGCTGCAATGGAGGCTTTAGAGACATGTGAAATAGGTAAGTATACCATGTCTGGTGAGGCCAAGCTGGAGGGATAAGGATTACTGATGCTGACCCTGATCTTATTTTGTTGACCACTTGGTGGAGGATTGGGGTTGGAAGGAAGGCATAGAAGAGGGGTGCGTTCCAAGATATTGTAAAGGCATCCCACAGCGAGTGTAGTCCAATGCCCACACGAGAACAGTACTGTGGACACCTTTTGTTCGCAAATGTTGCAAACAAGTCGATCTGTGGGAATCCCCATGAGAAAATCATGTGAAATATGCCGTCGTCCAATTCCCATTCATGGTTGGAAGTGAACTTCCTGCTGAGGGTGTCTGCCATAATATTGTCCTCGCCTGGTAGAGAAGAGGCTTGTATGCGGACATTGTGGTCTATACACCATGACCATAGGTGTGTCACCTCTTTGCATAGGCAGAAGGATCTGGCTCCTCCTTGCCTGTTTATGTAGTACATTATGGCTTGATTGTCCATAAAAATCTGTATTGTGTTGCCCTGTATCTGTTGCAGGAAGTTCTGACATGCATACTCTACCGCTTTGAGGTCCAACACATTGATGTGGAGGGAGCGCTTGTGGGCCTGCCATTGTCCATGGACTGTGAGGGGACCCGAGTGTGCTCCCCACCCTAAGAGGCAGGTGTCCGTCATGATCACGATCGTCGAGGTAGCTCCACGGAAGGGTTCTCCAATGCACAATTTTTTTGATCTGTCCACCAATCTAGTGGGTGCTTGATCCTGTTTGGGAGTGAAATCAGCTTGTTGATACTGGTGTAATGGGGCCTGTACACCATTCTGAGCCAGTGCTGCACTGGCCTCATATGTAACCTGGCATGTGACACCATTGATGTGGCCACTGCAATGTGGCCTAGAAGCTGGTCTGCAGCACATCGACAAGCTGCTTGATTGTTTGGAATTGGAGGAGCAGAAGAGAGGCTGTTGCCTGGATGCAGTCGAGAAAGGCCTCTAAAAACCTCTATGGTCTGAATCAGTTGAAGCTTGCATTTGGTTAGGTTGATTTGAAGTCCTAGAATCTGGAATAAGGACGTGGCCTTCAAAAAGACTGCTTCAAAAGCTTTCTGGCGGGTGGGCACTCTGATCAGGCAGTCGTTGAGGTAGGGGAATATAGCTGCACCCCATTTGAGAGGTGAGCTGCCACTACTGCGATGAGTTTTGAGCCTTGGGCCCATGGAAAGTTCGAAGGGCAGCACTGTGTATTAGAAATGTACTGTGCCCAGTGTGAACCTGAGGTATTTGCAATGTGCAGGATGCATGGGTATGTGAAGATAAGTGTCCTGGAGGTCTAGAGTCGATAGCTGGTCCCCTTCATTTAGGGTTGGTATTATGGTTAAATCACCATCTTGAAGCGCTCCCTTCGAATGTGGAGGTTGAGTTTCCTGTAATCGAGAATTGGTCTCCAACCTCCTGATTTTTTTGTTGTGAGGAATAATGGGAGTAGCAGCCGCTGTTTGTGACTCTGAGGTACCGATTCAATGGCACCTAGGTGGAGCAGATGATTGATCTCGTGGAGTAGAACACTCTCGTGAGAGGGGTCCCTGAGAGGGACAGGGAAGGAGGATGGGTAGAAGGGAAGTTGGTAAAAGGGATGGAGAATCCAGCTCTTACAACTTCTAGCACCCACTTGTCAGTCGTAAACGCTGACCATTGGTTGAAGAAGGGTAGGAGACGGTGGCAGAAAAGTAGATAGGAATGCAGTTGTTCTGTATGAAGGGGTGGTATCAGACTCTCGACCTGACCTTCAAAATGTTTGCCAGAAGGTAGATGGCTGAGATGTGGCTGGCTGGTCAGCGATCTGTCTGAGTTTGGTTTGACATTGTCTCCTCCTGCTGTCAAAGTGTCTCTGTGTGATTGAAAGGAGAAGATTTGTATCTCCGGTTAAAGTATTTTTTTTTTTTTTGTTCTTTGCTGCAGGCACATGGATCCCAAGGGTTTTCAATACTGTTCTGGAATCCTTGAGTGAACGGAAGGATGCATTGGTTGTGTATGCGAACAACTTGGATCCCTGGAAGGGGAGATCATCTACTGTGCAACTCATAAGGAAAGCCTGACAGGTGGAGCCAGCAGACCCTTCTCACGACAATAACTGTGAGGCTGTGTAGGATGCATTGAGGGCGGCTTGCAGTACCATGCGGGAGATCAGCATTCCCTCATTTACATTGGCAGAAAACTGTTGTTTCTTATCGTCTGACAAGTTATCAATAAAAAGTGATAGTAGTTTGAAGATGTGGTGGGTGTATTTAGCCAACATGGCTGTATAATTCGATATATGTAGCTGAAGCGAGGCTCAGGAATAAACCTTCCTTCCCATAATATCTAACCTCTTCCACTCTGTGTCATACAGGGTAGTACATGTTGCGCTCTGTTTACCCCTTTGGTTGACAGCATCCTTCACTATAGAGATGGGGGAAGGATCAGAAAAAAGGAAGTCTGCACCCTGAGGTGCCACATAATATTTTCAGTCAGAACTCCTGCAGACCAATGGAATTGTGGCTGGCATCTGCCATATAATCTTGGCAGGGTCCACAAGTGCCAGGTCTCTGGTCAAGGCCAGTTTGGAGGTTAGTGTGGCGTGGTGTATGCAGGTCAGTTTGAGTTGGGTCTTGGGAAAGTTGACTAGGGAGATCTCAAGGACATCAGCTACTCATTTAAAGAGCTCTTGAAAATCGTGAAAGTCATCACCTACCGTATGGAGTAGGGGAATAAGGGTGTCGTCAGTAGAGAGAAAAGATATGTGGGCTGCAGGGTGAGAGGAGAATGATGATTCCTTGACAAAAGAAGCAATGTCCTCCTCCTCTTGGTAGAGCGACCTGTCAATGGATGGCAGGGATGATGCTCTGAAAACAGGGGCAGTCGGCATGAGTTGTTGACCTTGTACCTGATGTTGAACCCAATACGGTGCTCACAGGTCCCAGTAAGGCCAGTTGGAGGGTAGAGGCATGGAGGGGGCAACCACTGTAGAGGTTGTTGCTGAGCCCCTGGCAGTGTCGGTGGTTGAGGGTGTTTCAGAGAAGAATACCTTGGGTACCAACCACCGAGTCATCTTCATCGTCACTCAACAAAGGCAGTGCCGAACATTCAGTAAGCGAGCATAGGAAGCTGCTGGACGTGGAGGTGCCGGTGCCAAATTGAGGTGTTTTCGGCACCCAGGATACCCTGAACTCTTCCTCCATGGTGAATGGTGCTGGCCCTGGTGTATGCGGTGCTGGAGTAAGATAGAATGGAGCTATGGCCACAGTCTGCGGTGCTGACAGTGCCGAGTGAGAGGATGTTGGTACCATGTTTGTAGCTCCTTGGTGCTGGAGGCAGCATAGGTGCCAACGGTACCGTGTATGGCTTCATGGTGCCGGTGGCGGCCAGCTTGATTTTTTTTCTCGGTGTCGACGTATGCACCGTCAGTGCTGATGGTGCCAATTTTGCCTTGGTCTTGCCTGAAGGCTTATGTAGGTCCTTGGACTTTTAGGAACTGTTGATACCTGACAGTCCCAGAGCCTCCCTGTCCAGAACCTTGGTAAGTGTTGGAGCAGGGGGCAGTTTAAGCGCTTGTTCCTGTTTTTTTGAGGGAGAGTTACCTTTGCTGTAGGAATGGAACCTCTTCCTATTCTGGTCAGAGGAAGAGTCCCTCATGGAGATGCTGGCCAATGTTGACTTTTCAGACATGGCCAGGGTTGACAGTTGGCGCAGTGGAGATGAGTGCTCTGGGTCTGACGCTGGTCTCACCATGTTCTCTAGCAAGAGAAGTTTCAATTGGAGCGCCCATGCCTTTTTTGTGTGAGCTGTAAGTTGTTTGCAGCGCTCACACTGTGCGGTAATGTGTGCGTAGCTGAAGCAGCACACACACTTGGCGTGACAGTCAAAGATGGGAATAGACAGCCTGTAGGAGAGGCAGCATTTGAAACCTGGGGAGCCAGGCATCCCAAGGATAATAGAACTGTTAGACAAAACACAATTCACATTCTAACAGAATTTTTTTTTCCTGAAAACCTTTTATAGAAAAAAGGAAAGAAATCTTAACTCTAACTGACTTACTACTAACAGAACTAACAAACTGTAACAGGAACACTATTAAACTTGTAAGCGAAAAGGAGAGTAACTTCAGTTCCAACCGACACCGATGACTGTAGAGAAGGAACTGAAAGGACGGTTGCCGTGCATGCATGGTAGCGGCACCACTCGTGCCGTCTGCCGCACATGCACAGCACACGAGAGGGCACTGCTACTGAAAATCAGTCTAGACACACAACAGTGCT
Source organism: Pelodiscus sinensis (assembly GCF_049634645.1). Taxonomy (NCBI): domain Eukaryota; kingdom Metazoa; phylum Chordata; order Testudines; family Trionychidae; genus Pelodiscus; species Pelodiscus sinensis. The sequence continues at coordinate 32,347,177 of NC_134713.1, read as the reverse complement.
GCAAGCCCTAAGGTGGAGCACCCACAGGGACACTCCTTGAAGAAGAACTTAGGTGCTTCTAAAAATGCTTCTAAGTGATAGGCAGTTTTTGAAAATTTTACCCATCATATAATAATGTAGTCAGAGGTAGATCTGATTATGAACTGCAGTATGTGTAGATGACAGTTGCAATTCAGCTGGAATGAGATACATGTTGCACTGAAAAAAGTACTCACATGGTTTGATCTTAATAAACTTTCAACCCTTAAGCAAACTTAAAAATATATGTAAATTTCATAGCTAGGTGCTATCAAAATGTATTTTAGACTCAATACTTTTCATTATATTGATTATATTATTCTAAAATATTTTCAGGTAATAGATTTTACTTCTGTCCCTCTGGATTTTAGGATCCTCAAGAAAAACTGATATGTACATCATAAAGGGTACATCTAGACCAGTGGTCTCCAACCTTTTGGGGCTGTCGGGCACCCGGGGGCGGGGCCACTCATGCACCGGGCACCCAGGGGCAGGGCTTTGCATGCACCCGGGGGCTGGGCCACCCATACGCTGCGTGCCCAGTGCCGATACCACCCATGCGCTGCACTCCCGGGGCCAGCGTCGCTCCTGTGCCGCACGCCCAGGAGCTGTCATCACCCATGCGCTGTGTGAGGGGGAAATCTCGCTCCCCTGGGGTACAGAGCCCCCAGAAGGGTCCGAGGCCAGAGGTCAAATCAGTGAGGCAGGAGAGAAACCTAGAAGGAAAAACTTTATGATGCATGCATGCAGGCTGTCACTTCCAAGAGTGAAAGCAGCAGCAATGAGAGACAGATTCAGGTATCCTATATACAGAATGCTTAGACAGTTCAGTTGTTGATTGTTCTTCTTTAACATATCAAAGTCTCAGCAGAAGTACTCTGAGACTTCTGTTCACCCCAGGAGTGCTAGAAGTAAGTTTTTACAGTACACAAAGCCACATGAGATCTTGAGTGGAGGAGTCTACAAGGCAAACTGTGACAAAGATAAGGGTTTACATGACAAATTGTGACAGACTAGGAGTATCCATGAACTTGAGATAGGAGGCATTGTAAGGGTCTTGATTAGAGTTAATTTGATTTCTCTCTGTTACAGGGAGAGAGGTCTGGAAAACTTTTAACCCTTACAGCAGTTTTCTTTCAGAGAGTTTTGATTTCTGCACAGTTCCCCCTTTGACACAATTGGAGTTATTTGATTTTTTTCTCCCACATGTGCTCCTGGGGCTGGCGCTGGCGCTGCTCTTGCGCTGTGTGCCATGGGGCAGGGACGCCCATACGCCGTGCGCCCGGGGCCGGCACAGCCCATGCACGGTGCGCCCAGGGGCGGGGCTGGCCCCGATCACTTGGCGGGCGCACAGAAATGGCCCGGCGGGCGCCATGGCGCCTGCGGGCACTACATTGGGGACCACTCATCTAAACTACAGGCTTTTGTCAACAGATACTGTCAACAAAGCTTCTCTCGACAAAGAGCGTCTAGACTACACCCAGTTCTGTCAACAAGGCAAGCCACTTTGTTGACATTAGAGCGTAGACGCAAAGGACAGTGTAGATGCAATAACGCCTTCTGTTGACAGAACTCTGTCAACAAAAGGTGTTATTCCTCATAAAATGAGGTTTACTGCCATCGACAAAACTGCCGAGTTCTGTGGACGTTATGTCAACAGAACTTGGCAGTAGTGTAGATGCAGGTATAGTTTTGTTGACAAAAGTCTTTTGTCGACAAAACTCTGTAGTCTAGACACACCCAAAGACATAATAAAAATTTTAGATACGTCCTGTAATAACAACAGACTGTTGGAAATGAGGTTAGAAAAAAAGCCTGTGTGATGTTCCACCCTTGTCTTTCATAAAAAAATAGCCATCACATTACAATGAAGAGAAGTTACTGGAACTAAGATGGTGCTTTTGTTGTTATATTAAGGTTGGTTTTTTTTCACGTTTCTAAACTATTCTTGGTGGGTCTAGGTCCGCAGTACACTAAATAGCATGTTTTCCATTACCGTGTCCCCAAAATAATTCCCTCTATACTTGTGTATCATTTGGTCATGTTCAATTTGTTCTGCAAGCTGTTTTAATACAGGTTTTTACTTTCCTAAAAATATTAGCAATGATTGGGTGATCAGAGAGAGTGTGGGGCCCTTACTGGATGAGGGCGGTAACCTAGTGACAGATGATGTGGGAAAAGCTGAAGTGCTCAATGCTTTCTTTGCCTCTGTCTTCACGGACAAGGTCAGCTCCCAGACAAATGCACTAGGCAACGCAGTACGGGAAGAAGGTGGACAGCCTTTGGTGAGGAAAGAACAAGTTAGGAATTATTTAGAAAAGCTAAACATACACAAATCCATGGGCCAGGATTTACTGCATCCAAGGGTACTGAGGGAGCTGGCAAATGTCATTGAGGCACATTATCTTTGAAAACTCGTGGAGATCAGGAGAGATCCCAGATGATTGGTAAAAAGGCAAATGTAGTGCCCATCTTTAAAAAAGGGAAGAAGGACAATCGAGGGAACTACAGACAGTCATCCTTACCTCAGTCCCTGGAAAAAATAATGGAGGGGATCCTCAAGTAATCCATTCTGAAGCACTTAGAAGAGGGGAAAGTGATCAGGAATAGTCAACATGGATTCACGAAGGGCAAGTCGTGCCTGACCAATCTGATTACCTCTATGATGAGGTAACTGGCTTTGTGGATATGGGAAAGTCAGTGGATGTGATATACCTTGACTTTAGCAAAGCTTTTGATATGGTCTCCCACAATATTCTTGCCAGCAACTTAAGGGAATATGGATTGGATAAATGGACTGTAAGATGGATAGAAAGCTGGCTAGATTGTCGGGCCCAACGGATAGTGATCAACGGCTCGATGTCAGGTTGGTGGTCAGTTTCTAGCGGAGTACCCCAAGGATCTGTTCTAGGACCGGTTTTGTTCAACATCTTTATTAATGACCTAGAAGAGGGGATGCATTGCACCCTCAGCAAGTTTGCAGATGACACTAAGCTAGGGGGAAGAGGTAGATACGCTGGAGGGCAGGGATATGATCCAGAATGCCCTGGACAGATAAGAGGATTGGGCCAAAAGAAATTTGATGAGGTACAAGAAGGACAAGTGTAGAGTCCTGCACTTGGGACGGAAGAATCCCAAGCACTGTTACAGGCTGGGGACCGAATGGCTAAGTAGCATTTCTGCAGAAAAGGACATGAGGATTACAGTAGATGAGAAGCTGGATATGAGTCAACAGTGTGTCCTTGTAGCCAAGAAGGTGAATGGCATATTAGGGTGCATTAGGAGGAGCATTGCCAGCAGATCCAGGGAAGTGATTATTCCCCTTTATTCAGCTCTGGTGAGGCCACATCTGGAGTATTGTGTCCAGTTCTGGGGCCCCCATTACAGAAAGGATGTGGACGCACTGGAAAGGGTCCAGCAGAGGATGGCCAAAATGATTAGGGGGCTGGAGTGCATGACCTATGAGGAGAGACTGAGGGATTTGTGTTTGTTTAGTCTGCAGAAGAGAAGAGCGAGGGGGGATTTGATAGCAGTCTTCAACTTCCTGAAGGGATGGTCCAAAAAGGATCGAGAAAGGCTGTTCACAGAAGTGACGGTTGACAGAACAAGGAGCAATGGTCTCAATATCCAACCTACATCTCTCCCACTGTAACTTAAGAAAAACCAATTCACTAGGAGTGTGGTGAAGCACTGGTATGGGTTACCCAGGGAGGTGGTGGAATCTCCATTTCTAGCAGTTTTTAAGTCTCGGCTTGACAAAGTCCTGGGTGGGCTGATTTAGTTGGGATTGTTCCTGCCTTGAGAAGGGGGCTGGACTTGATGACCTCCTGAGGTCTCTTCCAGCTCTATGATTCTATGATTCAAAACTAGAAAATAAAATTCATCTAGAGAGACAATATGGTTGTGAGTGTAGTGAAAAGTTCAGTATAATTCACTAAACAGAATAAATCATCTTAAGAATCAAATAATGCTGCTGCACTATGTAAATACTACTGAATGCTAGCCCAATCAGCCAGGCACTGTTTACCATGAAGTGAACATGACTTATGCCAGCACAATGGTGGTATTTGTGCCTTATAAAAAAAAAACAACCTTGCAATGTGCCAGAAAGTTAAACAAATAAGAGGGAAAATTAAAATGTAAAAAAGTTGGTATCATAAAAATCCTTACTATCACCTTTCAGTCCAGTTTTGATTGGGAAGCAATTGAAAATATAAAAAAAAAATCTTTTGACTTTTTAATTAAGGGTTCGCAGATTTTAATAACTCAGTAGCAGATGACAAGCCTGGACATGTGCTGAATTGTTTAAGAAACATCATCCTCCCCTTCTTTCATGAAAACAAATTCTCTCACACAGAGACATACAGGCCCTTCGCAAAGGTGCTAATCTCAGTCAAAAACTGCAAACAAGATCACCATGAAGCTATTCTAAAGGGACGAACATGTACTGTTAACATTTGAGAACACTGCACTTAGCAGAAGAGACAGTCATGTTTTGTGGGATCCCTCAAGTCTGGTGAGTACTCCAAAATAGAGGAAGAGTTTCTCAAAAGCACACTCTGTGAGCATCCTAAAAAGGAAGACCAGAGCTTGCCAACAAAGCCTGCTATGTCTCCAAGACAGGACAGTAGTTTCCCATTATCAGCGTAACACAGAGATCCAAGCAGATGCGTATGGGCATCCCCCGTCCATGGGCAGGCAAAGTGCCATCAACACAACAAACCTGAACCTCATTTGGCAAAGATCGAGGATACTGGTGAGGATAAGTACATTTAAAGGTGGGTTTTTGTTGCCAGCTTTACAGTTATCTTGTTCAAAAACAGGAGGCTAGATACCATATGGTTCTTTATAAGGTTTAGTTAGACCAAAGATTATATATTTTTAAAAGAGCCAACCTACAGCTTTAACATGATAAAAGCAGCACTGACACCTTCCATTAGTAGGGGTCCTGACTGCTGCTTTCACCAACAATATGTCCCTGTTGCAATCACATGTATTGAAAAGTATCTTTCAATGCTTTTACAGTGTCTTGCTTCATAAATGTGCTAGATGCCACATAGCAGTAAAAAAGCAGTGTGTTTTTCATCTTATAATTAATATATACTTTCTGCTTCCAAACATGGCTTCAATGGCACTTATGGAGGTGGTTTCCCTGAGGATTCAGAAGAGAAATTATTATTACTGCAGCTGTAGCCCTGGAAGGAAACGGCAGGAATAGTTGCTAGAAAGAGGCTCTAACTTTTTAAAAGCCTGCCAGAGTGGCTGATGAGAATCATTATCTTCTTACTCTTGTGGAAATATACAAGACTCTCTATAGAAAGGCACTGTTCTTGACCATTATATTAGTTCATGGCCTCCATAACCCAGGAGGTAGGACCAAAAATATCACAACACTATACAATACTGGAAGTCTGCATTTTCTTCTGTTGATATTATCACATTATGAATTGACCCACTTCTTCCATTTTAGATCTTGATCTCAGAATGGTATAACTTTCTGTACTGAGTGTGGGTTTTTCTCAGACAGTTCTTACCATACTTTGAACCAAAATTAAGCAGACATCCTGTGTGTTACAAACCATCTTGCAGTACCATAGCTATCCATGCTGTGTCAAAATATACAAGAAAAAGAAAGCATTGCCGAGCAATGAAGTCCATTAAATAGACTAGAGATCTCTGATTTGATGTCATTATGGTATAACTATGTAACATTTAAAATAATTTATTAAATGCAAAAGATGAATGAATTGTACTGAAAATTGAAGAGAAAGGTATCAAACAACCTTCAAAAATATTTTCATGTTAAGCCAGGAAAACAAGAAGAAAAACAGAGACAGCTAAGCTCATAAAAATATTTTAGGAAACCAGAGTATTCAAGGTAATCTTGTAGCAACACAGGACAGACAAACTGAAGTTTGAGAATTTAGGATGAAAAGTAGTCACTCAAAATGATTCATCAAATTGGGTGAAAAACACAAACAGGCACGATTAGTACTCATCTCAAGAAAGCTAAAGAAAAATGGTATTAAAAAACTAGAGATTTTTTTAAAAAGCAATATACATAAACATTACCAGGTCATTTTAGGTACTAGAAACTAGCTTCAAACTGTTTAAATAGTTATAGAAATTTAGGGCAGATTCCAGCTCTTTCAACCTTCTTCATGGATCACTGTCAGGGTGAGTAAATTATGCCCAATTATCCACACCTGTAAATTCTGTCTGCATCTTTCAATCCCATTCCCTCTTTAGAAAAGTCAAGATGTTTCTGCTATTGCACCTATCCTGCATAAAACAGTTTTGTTAGACCAAAAAAAAGATTATTTTTGACTATTTTTACTACAGGGTTACAATACCAACTGTAAATGAGCAAAGTTTTCTTGATTTCACAGATATAGGTACAAGTTTGAAGAATGAGAAGCAGCTAAAGTTCTGGAACTGTCTCGAGATTCAGGAAAATAAATGTTAAGTTATATTCAGTTCACACAGAGAAGGTTATCTTTAAGATAGTATGGGCTAGCATTTATTTTAACGAAGCTGAATATTTACTCAAACTAATACTGCAGGTCCCTTCGCTTGCCAGAGACAAACTTTCCACTAACCAATGGGAAAAGAATGATTTTTCAAGTCTCATAATATGTAGTCTTGATAATTATGTGGCCCAGCAGGTACACAGAGCATCTTCAGACAATAGCTGTGCATGCATGTTTAGGCTGGCCAAAGAATCTGAAGCTATTATCTGTGAGATATTTTAGGTAAAATATCTGTGTATGAGTATTATATATGTAATTTGTAACTACTATATACTATACTATGTTTCTGCAGTTTCTAGAAGAGATTAGTAATGCCAATAAACTGTTTTGAAATCTTTTACATTGCCTGTTTGAAAAACCAATAAACATGAACTTCAGAAGTACCAAAGCCTATAAAAATATAGATATAAATTTAGTGAAGTAGAGTTGCCTTAATTAGGCAAACTTACATTTATTTTTTAATCTTGCTGCAATAATGTTTATTTAAGAAAGCCTTTTGAAAAGTGCATATAATAGAAGAGATCCCATTTTAAGCTATTCATGTATTGGCAGATGTGCAGCTCTTGTACATCCCAGAAATATTAAAACATAAGTTCAAAAGACACTTACTTTTATTGTAGCAGGTTGCGAGCACACCTTTATCTGCAGGACTGGCACTAATGTGCCAAATTTCACCCACTTGATGGATAAGAACATTTTTGTTTATAATGTTATTTTCATCATCAAAATCTATTATGTGAATCTACAAATACAATAAAAAGACAACATTAGGGCTCCATTCTTTTCCTATGCATCTTAATTATGTATGGTGACAGCAAAGAACCATCTAATGTGAATTTTATAACTGATACCTACTGTTGTTATACTAAGAACATAATTCTTTAATTTTATGCAGGATATTTTCTCTAAAAAAGTTATGTCCCTATCATGAAGAATCCCTTTTAATTTCCCTGGTGTTGCAACTACAAAATACAGCCTTTTCCATTGATCGTGAACAGAAAATGAGCTATTAAGAGTTCTAAACTTGCAGTTTATCACTTTGCTAGCAATGAACAAAAATTAAACCCTTCAAATCCTCCATCTAAATATCTAAGATAATTTTGTATCCAGCTCAACAGAAATGAATCTCCTTTAAGTGGATAGAAAGGATTTTTAGTAAATGTAACAGGAAAACTGATACCCCACTAGAAGTTTTTCAGCACTATATCTTTAGCTACTGTATATACAAATGATACATGTGGAAATGTTACAATTTTTTTTTTTAATTGACAGGTAAAAAAATGTCAGCCTTTCAACTTATAACAACAGACAATTTAGCATCTTGACAATTGTTTATAAGATTTAACAAGTGGTTTCAGGTATTATTCAGAATCCTCCTGCTTGTCAATTTTTTTCTTTTGTATTTATAAAACATTTTTGCCAATATTAGCTCTATTTCCTTAGCTACCATGTGGAAGATTCAGACAAAAAGCAAGGAAAACTGACAAAGATTGACCCTGAAAAACACTTAACATGCATGAGTAACTTCACCCATGTAAATTAGCCCTATCAGAGGTTCAACAATAGAACACCTGTATCAAGATTCCCTCGAAGCTGTATGGTAGCATTGCCCCGCAGCTGCTTAATGTGCCCTGGACAACCAGAGGCTCATAGCTGCCATGCACAGAGCTTACTGGCTGGGGGAAAGACATTTCTCCCTCAGCTGCGCAGAAGCTCTCTACTGAGGCTAGAGCAGGGAGTCTCTCCCAGCCTGTAGGGACATGTCCCTTCCCTACCAGCTGGGAGAGACTTGCTGCTCTGTCCTTAGCAGGGAGCTGCTGCTGTAGCTCAGGGAGAAGTGCTGCTCCCCCAGCCAGGCAGCTCTGTGCGTAGAGCCCTGAGCACCAGAGCAGGGCTCATTAAGCAGCTGTGGAGCCATGCTACCACGCAGCGTAGAGCGAACCTTGACCTGCATGACAAAAAAAATATTAAAACTAAAGACATCCTATTCCCTATTATTAAATATTAGGTCATTCTAAAAGCTTTTCCACACACAGTAATGTAGGCAATTGCTCTAAAGTGTTTAGTGTGTTTGATAAAACCAATCAGTCCCTTTTAGGATTTGTTTGTTTCATTTTGAAATACTGAGTGTTCCTTCCCTACTAGGAATCCAGCAAGGGCTATATAAATGGTTTCAAACTCCCAGCCTGCAGGCCATCTACAGCCAGAGCATATTTGCAATCTGACCTAGCAGTCTCTGCGGCCCAAAGGGGGGCATGTCAATACTCACTCCCAAGCCCCTCCCCTTCTTACTGCTGTCCCACCCTCTCTCCCACACTGCATCCCACTCCTGGGAAGGACTTGGTGCAGGATCACTGTAGCACTCAGGCACTCCTGCAGCAGCCATGGGGAAGAGCATTTGGTGAGCACACACTCCTCTGCACTGTGGCTCCTGTCACAGCAGGGAGTGCAGGAATCACTGTTGCCACCCCACACCAGGAACTCCTGGTGATCCCCCAGGCCACGTCCCATGGGCAAGGGGGTGCCATGGGAGATGGCAGGAAGAGGTGGAGCTTGGTGGATGGGAATGGACACATACCCCTGGGCTGCTGGAACTTCCAGACCAGACTAGGAATATACTCTAGCTGTGGATACTCTGCAGGCCATGAGTTGGAGACCCCCAAGATACATCCTCTAGTTTCATTCATCTCTAACTAGCATTCACCTTTTCTTTGCTCTTTTCTGTACTGTCATGAGCAATTACTTTCCTAAATTGGATTTTGATTCCCTATACCAGTGCCATTCTCCTAATCTCTTACCAGACTCTAAGATAGGGTGGGAAATAATTGTTGATGGGGGGGGGAGTACTCCAAGAATCTGGTAAGTGGTCAAGGGTCGCACTCTTCTATGCTATTAATGGAGGCAGTGTGGAGTCTGGGAGGGAGGTTGGGTACATAAGGGAGCTCAGGGTAGGGGCTTGGAATGCAGTAGGGGCTGCAGAGGCTGCGAGGGTGTTGTGTCCTGGAGCAGGGATGCAGGAGGAGTTGCTAGTGTTTAGGTTATGACCTAGGGCAGGAGGACACTGATCTGTGGCAGAGGATTGGGATGCAGGAGGGGATGCAAGGTCTGGGAGGGATAATGGGAGGAGAAGTGGGTGTACAGAGTATTTGGATTGTGACATGGGGCAGGGATGTAGGAGTAAGTGCAGAGGTTCAGGTTGTGACCCGAGGCAGGAAGTTGGAGAGCAGGAGGGGTACCAGGTGCAAACTCTGGCCCAGAGGCACTTACATTAGGTGGCTCCCTGCCAGTAGTACATCCGGACCCTCAAGCAGGCTATCTGTGGGGGCCATGTCCATCTCTGAGCAACAAACATCCCTTGAGGGGGGGGCTCCACGTGCTGCCTGTGCTACAAGCAGGGCCCAGGTGTCTTGCATTGGCTGGTTTCCGGCCAATGGGAGCTGCAAGGTTGTGCTGAAGGAAGGAGCAGTGCACAAAGCCTCCACCTAGGGCACACAGCATGTAGACACACACATAGCCCCAGAAGCCATCCCCTTTGAGGACATGCACAGCTGCGGGATGCACAGAGCCTGCTGAGGGATGGTGGCCGGACGGATCTGGCAGTTTGGTGGGCTAGATGAAGTCCACTCCTGCTCTAAGACATCTAAAATGCCCATCAGTTGCTCAAGGAGTTCTCTCTATTTGGTCATCATTTATTGACCCAAATCCTGAATCCAACTATAAAGTGAGACATTATTCATCCTCTAAGCCAACACACATCCATTTTCCTGTCCAATTTAAATAACACTCCAACCTTTCAAAAAAAACAAACAAACAAACAAACAAAAACCACACACTAAACCTGTCCCTTGTTTCACATTACCTTATCTCCTGCTTGAGCATGATCTACTGTGCCAGACACTACCTTGGCCTCTTCTACATCCTGTTACCACAATTGCACATTATAACTTGAGCTGCCTCATCTATAAAGATATCTCTCTCACTTCATCTTTATATCTGACCTTCAGGACTTCTCTTTTTAGCTCGATAGACACTTGCTGTAAAATATTTTCTAAGATAAAATGCATACTTGTACTGGCTAAACTTACAATTCGAGCCATTTGCAGACAAACTGGAAGCAAAATACCATATTTGTGAATTTGGGATGTCAAGATAAAATGAAGGCAACAGCAATGTACACTGGAATTACAGTCTCTGGAAGAATTTCTTCCTTTTGTAAGTCTTTGGCCTAAAGTAATTCCATAGTTAGGACTCAAAGGCAAATCCTATTATTCCTGTGAAGTGCATCTTTTACAATTGCTTCTCAGTCTTGCATCCCTGAGACAGGATCCCTCGAGTTCATCATTTCAAGTCAGAGAAAGGTATATAGGCAGGATGTTTGGAATGTGAGAATCACTATACTACCCTGACTATGGAAAGATTCACACTAAAACTTTATGCCATTGCTGCAACATACAATACATCCATCCTGCCTGTTTGCATCTTTTCTTTACACTCAGCTTTTTCAAAAAAATGTGAAACCTTCTACTGAAATTATTAAGTAGACTCCTTGGCAGTGCAATTGGTTCCCTAAAGGTGAACTACAAATCAAAAATCCATTTACTTCAACAATGTGTATTATATGTCCCCCACTAACCAGGTTAAGTGGGTCATTCAGCACATAAACCAAGAGTACCTTTTACACTCATAAGAGGGCTCTCAAAGTCATATGGACAATTTCTACTATGCTGTGAAAATTCTGCTTCAGCTGATCTCACAGTTACCAGGTAACTCTGCAGGAGCAAAGGGTCAACTCATGTAAGTCAGGGATAAATCCTGGATTAAAACAAAATTTCACATTTGACAAAAGGTCTTTAGGTATAGGAAAAATAAGAAAAATCCTTCTTTGGTAGCTGTGACATGCATCCTGGAACAAGAGGAAATGCTACAGCAGAGTGCCAACTTGTTAGCCTGCTGTGAGAAAGGAGGAAGGAGCTTTAAAAATTGAAAAAAAAAATTTTTCCTCCATGGTTCCTCTGCTAATGTTCTTCTTAGCTTGGCCATTGTGAGCATTCAACATATATTTCTAAAGTTGATGAAATCTTGTTAAATCTTCTGTCATTCATATTTAGTGTTTTCTCTGAATACATTTGGACCTAATTTATTTAACACAATCCGATGCCACAATGACAAAATCTGACAAATAAGACATACCAACTCATGTCACCTTCTTAGATGGGCTTCAATTCCAAAATGCACTAACCAATATTGTCAAGGACAGACATCAAAAGTTATTGAGTGCAAAGATGAGTTAACAGATTAAATATAATCATATGTTATGTCATTTAGATATAGTGGTAGCAAGCACCTTAGGAAAGGGATAGCATGAGCAAGTGGTAAGTAATGGCTTTTGTGCATGGAGAAATTTCCCAGTACAGTACAGCGATCATTGAATACTACCCCTGTGTGCATGCTCCACTCAAGAATTACATTGCTTTGCCAATAAAGGCTGTCCACACAGGGAAGTTATACCAGCACAGTGATAGCTGAATAATTATTCCGCTGTAGCTGTTGTGGGAAAATTTATCATATACACAAGCGATAAGTAGCTTAGAAAGAGTAGAAACTGAAAGTAAGAACAATATATCTAGTTTTCTTCCAAAATACTAAAAGTTTACTAAACAATGATCATTCAACACTTCTGTCTGATTTTCTCCAGAACAAAATTTTGCACAAATTGTAAAAGTTTTGTGACTCCTACAACTGAATATTTTTCAGGCCACATACACTTGTGCTTGTAATGACTCAAGTGAGGAGACTCCAATTCAAACATGGTTGACCAAACCCATTTTATAAGGAGGCCCTCTCCTTCTCTCAGCTAACTCCTACCCTGATTCCTCTTTCTAAATCAAAGTTTAAGGAAGTCATTTTCAGGCCTTGCCCAGAGTAAAATCCAACCCTGGTTTTCCCTGACAATAGCAAAAGCCCAGTACAGCCTGGAGCCATAGGGTGAGTCTAGACTACACGGTTGTGGGTTCCCCCCTCCCCAAAAGTGGCCTTTTTTCGAAAAAACTTCCCCTGCATCTACACTGCCACCACGTTCTTTCGAAATTAAATCGAAAGAATGCGGCATTTTTTCCAACTGTGGTAAACCTCATTTTACGAAAAAAATGCCTTTTTTCAAAAGGGCTCTTTTGAAAAAAGGCGTTCTTAAATGCAAACAGGGCTTTTTCGAAAGAGAGCATCCAGACTGCCTAGGCTTCTAGTCTAGACATACCCATTGATGTGTCCAGACTGTCATAGAAGTGTGAAACAGCACTGAAAGGAGAGCTACCTAGAAGCAGGTATGTTAAGCAAAGAAGGAAGAAAACAGTAGTTAAAGGGAAAAAGCCAAAGACCTTGCATCACCAGTATGGATGGTAATTAGACAAGAGTAACAAACAGAATGCATCAGTGAAGAGGACAGTGAGAAAATAAATTGGGATTTGTACTTATAATTGCCCCTTTCTGAAAGACTGTATGAGGAAGAAAGCAAGCAGAGGACTTCCACTCCTCCTTCCTCTTTCCTGCTGCCCCATAAAAAGTTAAAGCACTGATTACTAGTTTTTAAAGGCATTGGTCCCTAGCCTCTGTACTGTATGTAGAGTTCAGTCTGGATTGCACACAAAGCTCCAATGTCTTAATGAGAATAATGATAAACCAAAACAATTATGAGTGGAAATTTAAATCAGTAGATTTAAATCAGTGACTTATATCAATTTACCTTGTACTTGTAACAAAAATGTGTGAGCTCAACTGATATAAGCCAAGTTTAACCTCATGTAGAAATATCCACACATCTTTTTATCATCACACCTTAAATTAAATCAGTAAACTTAAATTTTTTCTCTGTAGACAGGCCCTTTATGATCTAGTACTGAATGCCAGAGGCAGCATACTTTCTTTCCATCACAGAACTTCTAAGCCAGCATTTCTCATATGCAGCCACCATGGCCACATGCAGCCATCAAGGGTTTTTCTTGAAACTGCGGCCTCCTGGGCAGTGCGGATGTGGAGGAGAGGGGAGAGTGGAAGCAAAGTAGTAGTGCCTTCCCCAGCTTGGTGCTCCTCAATGCACTGCCTTGATGTTGGTTGCTGGGGTCTCCAAAAGGGGTTTGGCCCTGCCCCCAATCTGGAAGTACCTGGGGCACAATGCTGGAAAAGTAGGCAGTCTGTGAGGGCCCCGCCTTCCTGGGGTGGGAGAACTCGAGCTTTGGGCTTCAAGCTCTATCCCTGGGTCCTGCTCACATGGCTTTGGGCCCTGGCTGAAGAGGTTTGGGCTCTGACACTAGGCCCCATCCCCTGGCCATGGGGCTTGGGGCTGTCTCTCTTGACTCCCCCCCCCCCCCCCATTCCCTCTCTCCACACACACCCCTACCTCTCTCCGCTGGTCCCTGTTGCCTCCCCCAAACCTCCATCTATCCCCCTGTAACTTCTGGCCCCCATTGCTTCCCTGCCCACCTCCCCATCCAGGGTTTAATTTGTTCCCAGACTAAGTAACTCTGTTATGAAAAGTGACACTTATGTTTGTTAATATCACTTTTCATAGTACACTTAGTAGCTAGCGGGAGGCAGTGAAAAATATTAAACATACAAATATCACCTTTCACAGCAACAGACTTATAGCTAGCAATTAATAAATTACAATAATTTGGACATGTTTGTGTGCATATTTATTTGCTTTTCCTAAAGTTAGTTAAGTATTTCAGGAAAAATTGTCAGAATCGCTAACAGTTGGTGGTCACACTCAGAGGCAGCCAAAAAAATTGTTGGGATAAATCCTGTCCTAAGCTATTCTCAGAAAGGAAGATAATGGGATAAATGTAAATGAGTAATGCCTAATTAAAAAGCTATCAAATGTGATGTTATCACATCAAATTTTAAGTGCAATAATGAAGTTGTGGTTTAGTAACCCATAAGATAGCTTAGTCTGAAATAGCAAAATTTAAATTTAGTTCAGTTAAGCACAACATGCCACATTTTCAATGTGCTGTGAAGGGAGCAATACATACAGCTCCCTAGACATGGCAAAGACAATAGCTTAGTAGGGATCACCACCACACATACACCAGGAACTATCAAGACACAAGCACTGTTCCTCCCCCAGCTCTGTGGGATGAAAGCATGGGACTTTTCAAAGTGGAACCAACCTCAGGAGCCAACAATTCCCTCCCCACAGTAGCCCATATGACAGCATATACTGGCAGCCCTGGATTCCAGCTAGGTCATCAGACTATTTACAAAGTTGCATTCTGCACTCTTCCCTAACTGGTTGTTAGGTCCCCTTTCTTTACAGTTCCTGTGCTGCAAGACTGGTTCTCCCTGCCATCCATGCTCATTCCAGCTTTTCCTCTGTCCTTCTGCACATCCTCCTCAATGCTGATCTGAGATACAGCAATAAAAAAAGTTTTGTTCCTTCATTTTTTAAAAACTTATTTTTCTGTAAGTCTTCTTCCGCTGCCAACTGTAACCTATACAGATGTATAACACCGCATCTACATCTTTACACGTTGAACAGCTTCTCTTTTTTTTATTTATACACCATGGCTACGTCTACACTGGCATGATTTTCCGGAAATGCTTTTCACGGAAATGTTTTCTGTTAAAAGCATTTTCGGAAAAGCGCGTCTAGATTGGCAGGACGCTTTTCCGGAAAAGCACTTTTTGCGGAAAAGCGTCCGTGGCCAATCTAGACGCGCTTTTCCGCAAAAAAGCCCCGATCATCATTTTCACAGTTGGGGCTTTTTTGCGGAAAACACTACTGTGCTGTCTACACTGGCCCTTTTCCGGAACAGTTTTCCAGAAAAAGACTTTTGCCCGAATGGGAGCAGCATAGTTTTTCCAGAAAAGCACTGATGATTTTACATTAGATCATCAGTGCTTTTCCGGAAATTCAAGCGGTCAGTGTAGACAGCTGGCAAGTTTTTCCGGAAAAGCGGCTGATTTTCCGGAATAACTTGCCAGTGTAGATAGCCAACATGGTTTCCAAAAACTCTGATTTAGATAGTGGAAGAGCAGAAGTTAGCAATAGAAAGCTATCTGTTCTCTCCTGCATGCTAGGTTGTATTTAACAGGACAAAAACAAAATAATCTAAATTTTGAAAATAATACTCTAGGAACTTTGCTCCCTTCCCTATAGTTTATATCATGTCTCCTCATATTCCTGCTCTTGATATGTTTTTATTTTTCATCATGCTCTCTCTCAATTGGAAGGTATAAACTCTACAGGGCACAAGTCTGGTCTAAATACTAGAAAACCAGTTACAGTAATATGACTATACAAACGAACAAAGTAAAATGGTTGTGTTTGCTATGCCATTATGGATGCTGTGTTCAGTGGCCAAATTGGGGGAAAAGGTGGTGACACTGTTGCTATCATATGACCCAAAATGAGACACTGCTCACTTTGAATTTTACAGCTTTTCAAAATATGGTTGTGCATGATCTCTGAGCTCAGCTCTCCACAGACAGGGCTCATCTTGATCCAAGCACTCTGCTACGCTTCTTGGGGTTAGCTCCTTTTTGACTGAGGGGGGGAGGGAACATCTCTCAAATTCAACATCTACTGGTACCACCAAAATGAGATTTTCAGAGTAAGAATGTAAACAACCAGTTGACTATCTGATAAGCAATAACTTATTGGATAGTCGAGGGACTAGTCACTTTCTTCCCCCCTTGCTGCTATCAGAAGCAGCAAGGGGGGGGAAGGAGGAGCCGGTGATGGGGGGGAGCCATCTTAAAAGCCAGCACCCCCAAGCACTGTCTCCGTGGGGGTGATGGGAGGCAGGGGGATAGCGAGGATCAGACCTAGGCTCACACCCAGTCGCAGATGCACCTCTGCTTTTTAAATGGCTGGTGCACAGCTGGGAGGGATCCTGCATGAGCTGGCAATCAGCTGTCCCAGCTCGCACTGGGTTCCTCCTGTTGCGCTTTAGCCTTTTAAATGGATTAAGAGGCTCTTAATCCAATTAAAAGGCAGAGCCATGGCAGGGCTCCCTGCTTATCAACTAATTGACTAGTCAATTAAACTAAATGTAACATCCCTAATTCAGAGCAAGTCGTACACATCCATGATTCTCTCTCCATTCTCACATGAAGAATGGAATACTTGATGTTGACTTTAAGTTACTACAGGTTGAACCTCTCTAGTTCAGAACTCTCTGGTCCAGAAACATCCATTGTCTGGAATTATTTTAGTTAGTCAGATATTCACTTTTCATAGGGGTGGCCAAGTTTCCCACAGTCCCATAAAGTTTGTTTACAGCCACCAGTCCTGACTCTCAGTGTTCTGTGCTGTTATTTTACTTAAATTTACTCCTAAATGTCCTCTAACAGCCCAGTAAGGAGTGGAAGTGTTGGTAATACTGCCAGACAATATTGACCTCCTGTCGTCCAGAAAACTGTCTGGTTCGGAACTTGTCAAGTACTGAGGGTGCCGGATTAGAGAGGTTCAACCTGTACTGGCATCTTCACTTAGATGAACAGACAATTCCCACCTCTCAGAATTAGTGTTCCAGGATCTCTCCTCTCTCTACACATCTTTATATCATTTAGACCCTTCACATTAGAGGTTTTCTTCACAACCATACTAGCTAGAGATTGACTTTAAAAAAATGAAAGCTGAGATTCTGGAGACTTTTGAGAGAAGAGTCAGCACACTGTGGCACCATGTACCTCCTGAATCCAAGCTCTGGTTGTGTGCTAAAGGTATTAGTGAATAACTACTATTACTGAACTATTCTAATGTGAAAAATCAGTGACTGTACAAACACTAGGGCTATGTCTACACTGGCCATTCTTGTGCAAGAACATATGTAAATGAGGCACGGCGATGAATATTGCATGCCTCATTTGCATACTTAATGAGCCACCATTTTGCACAAGGGGCTATTGCATAAGAAGGAGCAGTCTATGCTGCTCCTTCTTGTGCAAAAACCCCCTCTTGTGCAAGAGCCTGAAAATAAGCAGACTGCTCCTTCTTCCACAAAAGCCTCTTGCACAAAAATGGTGGTTCATTTGCATATGTTCTTGTGCAAGACTGACCAGTGTAGATGTAGCCTATGTGTTTCATAGGCTACTTTAGGGCTCAAGCCTGTCCCTCCATATTAAAGCTTGTCCCAAAATTAATCTTATAAAAAGGCAGCTATTTTACTTTTACAAGGAAAGATTGAACCACACAGGCAGCAGTATTTAGGCTGTATATCGGTGTTGCCCTTACTCCCTGAAGAAACAAAGTGATGGACATTTTATGGATATTCGTATGCTCAAAATGAAATTATGCTAACAGGAATAGAATATAAACTAATTGAAACCTAAAGGACTAGATCATGCCAATACTTACACATCTTTAAGGAGTTTCACTGAAGGAAAATCATCAGGCAGACTAGCTACAATTTCAAAATGGAAAGATGGATTTTATTTTAATTGGGTTACCAGTTTTGTAATTTAAAAATGATTCTACAAAATCAAAAAAGTAACTAACTAACAGAACTGGTCAAATAATATTTGCTAATAACTAATTTGATAAACTTTGCAATTTCTCTCAAATTATTTGATAAACTTCTAAAATTAATTATTCACCAGTCTTAGAATATGGAGGTAACTATGAAAAAAATATCAACCTTTTCTTAACGACACCTCATTCACCCACTTTTCAAAATTTCTATGCTTTGGTCACATAACACATCTTTAAAAAATAAAGCATCTAATACTTACGCTTGGCAGGAAATTAATTAATATACTTGCAAAAGAGTTCAAGAATATTCCTGATACTTAACACGTATTATTTTGACAAAAATTTACCTGATTGTCATATTTAAGAGACTGTGTCCCAACCAAAAATCGAATTGCATCCGTTTCTGCTGTCTGAGGTGTTAAAGCTCGTGCCTAGCAAAAAAAAAAAAAAAAAAACACAAATATTGTATAGAAACACAATACATTAAGAATTTGTGAAAATCTTGGAACATAAAAAAATCATGTAATTTCCTTAAGCACCAAACTTTCACGCTGTATTTTTCAGCTGAATTATATCTGTATTTAGACTATTTAACTAAATATTTAGTGTAGGGATTGCTTTTCACATCTGTAAAGAATCTTCTAGGGCTGTCAAAAGTGATTAAATTAAAATAATCACAATTAACTGTGTGATTAAAAACATTAATAATGATTAATCATGCTGTTAAGCAATAGAATACAATTTATTCAAATATTCTGGAAGTTTTCTACATTTTAAAAAAATACTGATTTCAATTCAACACAGAATACGAAGTGTACAGTGTTCACTTACAAATATTTGTACAGTAAAAATTGTATTTTTAAATTCACCTAATATAATTACTATAGTGTAGTCTCTTTATCATGGAGTTGAATTTACAGTACGTAAAATTATGTACCAAAAAGGTAAATCGTTAGACCCTATAAGTCCACTCAGTTCTACTTCTTATTCAGCCAAACATTTCAACAAACAAGTTTGTTTACATTTGCAAATAATACTGCCCTCTTCTTGTTTACCTGTCACCTGAAAGAAAGGGCATTCATATGGCAATGTTTTAGCCTACGTCAAAGATATTTATGTGCCAGATGCTTCTCCCTGCACTGAGTCTATACAAAGCTAGTGTTACTAGTCTTTATGTTCAGTGACATCAAGAGCTCACAAAAAAGTTTTAATTTGTATGTGGGTTTACATTGTGGATTTTCCCCCTGCTATAGTGTGAACTTCTTTTTATTTCAAATCTCCTGCCAAGTTCTTTTCATGAAAGCACCACTAGAAACAACACATTTGTTACAATTCTCCTTCAAT
Source organism: Pelodiscus sinensis (assembly GCF_049634645.1). Taxonomy (NCBI): domain Eukaryota; kingdom Metazoa; phylum Chordata; order Testudines; family Trionychidae; genus Pelodiscus; species Pelodiscus sinensis. The sequence continues at coordinate 32,327,815 of NC_134713.1, read as the reverse complement.
CAAATACACTTCCGTTGTTTAACAAGTGGAGTAAAACAAAACCATAAAAAAGATCTCCTAAGTCTTTCATGGAATAAAGAAATACTGGTAAGAACTTTGTTTCCTCATCTTTAAAGAGCTTCTTCTTAAAAGCAGCAATTTAGACTCAGGATGTACTTTAAAAAATAAGTGACTGTCACCATATGCTGACATTTGTCTACGTACAATCAACTTTTTCTTCGTCTTCTCGCCTCCAAAAAAAAGTGGCAATTGTATTTATCCCACTTTACTGAAAATATGAAAAAAATCTATGAAGAAATATATTATAATTTCAGATATTTAAAGATAAAGAAGTGACTTCCCATATGTTATCCTCATTCAAAGAATAGAAATGCATCTATATTTATCAAATTGAGATTTGTTGATAGGAGCTTACCAGTATCTGAAGTTTGATTCTTAATAGGAATAGCAGACATTCAGATGGTTCATGCACAAGTATGCAAATCTGTTATTTTTTATTGTGTCTACTCAAGCAAGTTGATTCAGAGAAAGTCATAAAAGTAAAATAAACAACTATGGATGTGCAAAAATTACTGCCCACCATATTTGTCTGTATCTTTTTCCTTCTTAGAATTAAATCGTAAGCTCCTTGAGATAGGGACTATCTTTCTGTTCTGTGTTTGTACAGCACCTGGCACAATGGATGCTCCTTGTCCCTAATTTGGGCTCCTCAGTGCTATTGCAATACAAATAAAAAATGATAATTTTAATAGGCAATAGATATTTTGGATGGGTATGACATTTGCTTTGAGCATGTGGTCAAAATATAGGAGCGAAGTACTTCAGGCTTGGGCTATTGGTACTAAGCTCTCTACCCCTAACTTAATTATAGACTTTGGTACTCAGTCACTGTTCATGGATGCAATCCTACCTCATTTGAAGTATCCATAGTCTAATTCATGAGCAGTGGGGCGGAAAGCCTCACCAGTGCCCTGGGCAAGGCAGGGGCAGCTCTGCACCTTTAGAAGGAGCAGGGCCTTGGGCAGAAGCGACAGGGCTGAGTCTTGCCCCATTTGCACCCCCTTTTGGCAGGCCTGCTCACCAGAAAACTTGAGTCACAGAAAGCTCCAGCCCCATACTCAAGCTGCTACTGAACAGGTATAGGTAGACCCGAGCTCAGGACTGGACAAGAGGCTGTCAGCGGCTGGATCCGACCTGCCTAGCTCTTTCATCCAGCCTGTGGCAGCTCCTGGCCCCACCGCCAACACACTGCCTGGGAGGCGCAAGCCATTTCAACTTCTGCTATGTAAAGGGCTTGTACTTCCCTGGCGGATCGCAGGCAACAGGTTAGCGGCATAGCCAGGAGCTGCAGGACCTTTTAACTGTTTCTATTTAAAGGCCCCATCCCTTCCATCCTGCCAGGATGGCCCGTGACCACTTCTGAAAATTATGAAGTGCCCCCCCCCTTCAAAAATGATTGCCCATGCCTACCCTGGCTAATACTGAAATACAATCATTATACTGAAAAGCATATGAACCACAAAGACATAATCTAGTCAACTGAATATAATGAATTATTATTTTCATTTACTGTATCTTCAAGCAGTGTGTAAAGCCATGCATACCTACGGAATAACTATATGCATGCGAAAATGTGTCTATAATGCATCATCATCTGATTCCAAGGTAGAAAAACTATCTTACTTTTTGTAGCAGCAGTATGAGTTCTGAATAAATGTAAAACAAACCTTCCATCCCTTGACAACAGTAAAAAAAGGTGACAAGATATTACTCGAAGGAAACAGAAATCTGAGAGGTTGTTGGGGATGCAGAGGTGGGCAAGATGTGAAATCACTAAAAGAAAAAGTATAACCTACAATGAGCTCTGTGCAAGCTCATATATTTCACCAAAAGAAGTTGATCCAATAAAAGATATTACCTAACCCACCTTGTCTTTCTACCAGAGGGTCTTACTACATTAAACATTCCAGAACACATATGCCAGAGTAGATGTGATGTTATCTTGTCATCAAGGAAAAGCTACTTTATGGGTAACTACATCTGACCCTGGCAGTTTCAGTCTGATTAAATTGAAACAAAAAATTTAAAATGTATGCACTAAGTGGTTAAATAGTGCTGATGTGTGCTTTTAAACAGCTATTGCTGCTTTCCACTACAGAAATGGTTGCATTTCAGCATTTTATGAGCCTTTAGAATGGAAGGCTAATAAGCAAATACTGCTGAAAACTGATTTCTAGAGACTTCTATGACCCACGGACCCCTTGATCCAACTGCCAGAAGGCACGAGGGGTACAAAGGGTTTACAGAAATCCCATGGGTCAGGCATATTCCTACAAATCTGCCAAAAAATGTCATATAAGAGCTATAATGAAAACCTGTATCACACTGGTCATCCTAGACATTGTGAGATGTGTGTATGGAAATACATAAAGAACTATTTATATATACGAAAATTTATGTTTGCTAATCACCAAAAGGTGAGTTCCATAACATTGGCAGGGAGTGGGGAAGAGAGTTATAGCACCCTGGCTGGTCATGTGCCATCTAAGTATTGAATAATTCACATGGACGCCTATCTACAGTAAAAGGAACATTTCACAGAATTGTAGAATACTAGAACTGGAAGGGACCTTGAGAAGTCATCAGGTCCAGTCCCCTGCCATTATGGCAGGACTAAGCATCATCCAGATCATCCCTGACAGATGTCTAGCCAACCTTTAAAAAGACTTGGACAGTTCAGTATAAAAATGAGATGACTAAAGGGTATGACCGAGTTTATAAAATCATATAAAATCATTAATGGCTCAGAAAAAGGCAATAATTCCATAAGGAAGTGTTATTTATCTCTTCACATAACACAAGAAACCAGGGTCACAAAACGGAATTAATAGACAACAGGTTTAAAACAAGCATAAGAACGTACTCCTGTATACAATGCATTGTTAACCTATGGAACTAATTACTGAGGGATGTTCAGCAGGTCAAAAGCAGAACAGGGCTCAAAAAAAGAACTAGATAAGTTCATGGAGAATAGGTCCATCAATGGTTATTAAGTAAGACTGTCAGGATGGAATTTCATGCTCTGGGTGTCCCTAAACTTCTGACTGCCAGAAACTGGGACTAGAGAGTAGGGATGTAACTATTCAATAAGCTTATTTTTATCGAATACTTGACTAGTCCCTCAACTATTCACTTTTCCCCCTCCTGCTACCTCTATCAGAGGAACCAGGGCGGGAGAGCAGGAACTGGAGCTGGTCCCTGGCTTGCGCCCAATCCCAGACACTGCACTTCTGCTTTTTAAATGTATTTATTTAAAATATTTTTAACCCAACATCTATATTTAAAATATTCGAGGCAGCTTATAAAATTTTAAATTTTTTTAAAAAGAGCCTTCTGGATCTTAAAACATTTAAAAATCAGAGGCACAGTGGGGTTGGAATAGTTGATTCCCGTCTCATGCCAGGCCCCTGCTGCTGTGGACCAGCCGGCTCTTAATACATTTAAAAGGCAGAGCCGCAGCGCTGTTAACTCCCAGAGCTGGGAGTTAACCCCACTTTTCAACTAGTCGATAGAAATTCCATTTTTTGGGGAAAATTTTTTGTAGAAGACATGGAACTGCCTTATTAGTTATTTTAGGCTTTAGAAAGTGTGTTATGATTTTGTTTTATATCAGGCATCTCAAACTCAATTTACCTCAAAATCCTCCAAGCAAGTCAGCAAGCATCCCCTCCAGAAGGGCGAGAGAGGTTGGCGGGAGCCTCCGTGTACTCCCCTCACATGTCTTCCAGCCCCGTCTGCCAGCTTGGATGCTCTCTACCACCCCTGGGTATCCCATAACCTCGCCAGCTGTCTCCAGGTGATCTAACCCTCACCGCCCACCCTGGGTCCTTCGCCAACACCAGAAGCAGCACAGAGGGGCTAGAGTGGCTTCCAGCTGCTAATTCGACACTGCTGCTGGCACGTCCCTGTGGCCAATGGCAGATGAGTGCCAAGCCATGCTGTGTGGGGCCCGGCAGTTGCCACCTCAACCAACCTATGGACAGGACAGTTCCTCATACTTAGGTTACCCCACAGGGCCTTGAGAGGGCTCAGGCCAGCAGAAGGGCCTGCCCCCCACATACTCACTGTGGAGGTGAAAGCCATGGGGAAGCAGAGCAACACAGTTGCCTACTGCCATCTAATGCCACATCCCAGACCAACCCCCACACTCACCCGGTAATCCCTGAGGTTGCATCCTGTGAGGAAAAGGGCTTCAGAGCAGAGCAGGAAGAGACAGGGTGGGGGCAAGCAGAGGTTGGGCACACACACACACACACCCATCCCTCCAGCTGCAGCGACTCTCAAGCTGGCAGCTGCGCAAAGGCTGGATGGTGGAACTAACTGTGGAAGCAGACAGGGGGCTTCAGACAGGGGAATTTGAAAGGGAGTCTCAATATGGTTAGCAACACCCACTGCACCTTTGCCAGCACTGTGGCTGTGTCCTCCACCTGCAGTCAGACAGACCACCTAACCATGGATGCCTCTACCCAGATCCTGGTATGGTTTTGCAGGGACTGTGGCTCATAATTCTCACTTACTAAAATCCAGGCTGGGTAGACCATCCAATGTTAAAGATACCTGCTGATGGACTCTCTCAGGAAGAGCTACAGGAGGAGGTGGCTAGGCTGAAGTGCATCTGAATCCCCCAGAAATTCCTTGAGAGTATTCATGCGGACACCACTGAGGCTGAGGAAGTTATTGCATTAAAAAAGACTGCTGACACAACACTGGCGGAGGAAATAGCTCTGTCTCAGGAGGCACACTGGCAGCTGGTCACTTCTGGGAGTGACCACCGCTGCTCTCCCACTATGGCTCTGGAGAACTGTTAAGCTGTTCTGGATATGGGAGATAAGGAATCGCCCCCTAAAGCATAAGAAAAGGAGAAGCCTTGTATCCCCAAGGCTGGGAGATCTGTAGCCCACACTACAAAGGGGAAATGTAGGATAGTGATAGTTGGAGACTCTTCCGAGGACAGAGGCACCCACCTGTTGACCTGACAGGTCGTTTCGGGAGGTATGCTGCCTGCAAAGACATTACGGAGGCATTCTCGAGGATTATCCAGCCCTCTGGCTACTTCCTGATGCTGCTCATCCATGTGGGCACAAATGATACTGCAAGGTGTGACCTTGAGCAGATCAAGAGTGACCACAGGGCTCTGGGAGTACAGATGAAGGAGTTTGGAGCGCAGGTAGTACTCTCTTCAGTCCTTTCTGTCAAAAGTAGGGGCCCAGGAAGAAACAGGTGACTCCTAGAGGTGAATGACTTGCTGCAAAGATGGTGTATCCAGGAGGGCTTGAATTTCCTTGGATGCGGCCCTGTCTAGCCCTCTTCAAGGTTCAGAGGCTAGGATCTGACTACCTCTGTCCGTGGTGCTATTAAGCTTGTGTCCAGTATTTGCTCACTGGACATGGGCCTTAGCCAGGTCTTGCAACTTGAGGAGGTTTCTGGGGTGGGTTTGACCTAGCCCTGGTTATTCTTTGCAGGGGAAGAGGAAATCTTTTCCTTCCTCACCTATAATCCAGCTGGGACTAGCACAGGGTAGGCACCATTGGAATGTGGAACTCCGTGTGCTGCCCAGGGCCAGCAGGAAGTCCCGCTGACTCTGGGCTGCACGTGATGTGCCTGCTTTGAAATGTACACGAGTCCCCAGCAGGGGCTCTTGTGGATTTCAAAGCCATGGAGCCTGGGGGTCAGTGGGGGACTCCCCCGCTGACCCTGGGTTCCATGTGCTATTTCCCCAGAACCTGGGGTCAGCTGGGGAGTCCTGGGCTCCATGGCATTGTCCCTTTGAATGCTGCTTTGGCATTTCAAAGGGGCAGCACCCCACAGCTGAACCCCAGATCAGCTGTGCAGTGGCTGCCCCTTTGATATACTGCCTTGAGCACTACCGCTTTGACGTACCCCTTCTCTTACCCCATCCGCCCACTTTCTCTATCTGAAGTTTTTTTAGTTACAGACTAATATGGCTACCCCTTTGAGATCCTTAAAAGATAGGAAACCAAGGACAGGAATAAATAGTCAGTTTTGATAGCTGAAAGAGGTAAACAGCAGCGCCTTCCAGGATCTGTACAGGGTCCAGTGACGTTCAATATATTCAGAAATTGTCTGAAAAAGGGACAAACACCGAAGTGGCAAAGTTTGCAGTAAGGATGTTAAGGACTAGTCAACTAGTTGACTCCCTCCCCTCTTGCTGCTTCTATCAGATAGAGGCAACAAAGTGGGGGAAAGAGGAGGTACTTCAAAGCGGCAATCCCCCGCTGACCACAGGCTCCATACTGTGTTTCTGCTTTGAAATGCGCAAGAGCCCTTGCTGGGACTCTTGTATACTTCAAAGCTGGCACCCTAGAAGTCAGCAGGACTTACCACTGACCGTGGGCTGCACACAGAGTTCTGTGTTCCTCCCTGGAAATGTATAAGAGCCCTAGCGGGGGCTTTTGTACATTTCAAAGAAGGCATGCAGAAGTGCCTGTCAACTAGTAGATGAAAATTCCATCGACTACTCAACTAGTAAAATAACTGTCAGTTAACATCCCTAGTTTGCAGATGATACAAAATTACTCAAGATAGTTAAGTCCAAAGATGACTGTGAAGGGTTGCAAAGGGACTTAGAAAACTAAGTCACTAGACAACAAAATGGCTAATGAAATTCTATGTAAATGCAGTTATGCACACTGAAAAACATAATCACAACTATACAGACAAAATGAGGGATCTAAATTAACTGCTAACACTCAAGAAATAGATCTTGGGGCTTTTGAGAATATTTCTCTGCAAACATCCAGTCTGTGGTTGTGAACAGCATGAGTTATCAAATGGTTTTTCTTTGATGGCAGTGACACCATTGGCCATGAACCTGTCCTCTGACATTCTCACATTTGGGGCATTTAACACATTCAGCAGATGTCCAGCAGCTTGGTATGGCATGACATACGTTCATTTTATGGCTGGTAGCTGCTGAACTGTGCTGAGATTAATCAAATTCCAGTATTTCCAGTTTGAGTGAGTAAATCTAGATTCTGAACAATCTTTTCCTATCTAGGAACATCCAGTAACTTGATTAGATAATCAGTTATATTCGGCTCATCAGGGGATTCATATTGACTGAGCAGTTTAGCACATTTAGAATCAAGGCACACTGTATACATTGGATTATGAGAATACTGTAAGGTGTACAGGCAGCTTAGAAGATAGCTTCTCAGGAATCACTGAAAGCTAGGTCAACCGGGATTATGCATGATGATATGGAGATGTCATGGGGTGGGACGCCCAGCCCCCTGGGAAACAGGACGGGGAGCTTCTTAAACCCCTTCTGGGTTGCTTCACCCTGTAATCATTCCACCTATCTATAGCCATTGTCAGTGGGGCAGTAAAGCCCAGTGGCCAAGTCAGCAATGACCCCAGACAGCGGGGCAGTAAGGCCCAGCAGCCAAGACAGTAAAGTATTTGAGGTATCTCCCCTTTTGGGAGTAAGTGGAATGGGGGAGGAGGATCCGGGCCCTCCCTCTCCACCAGGGCCCAGCCCAGGGCCCTGTCAGTGGTAGGCATGTCCCACAACTAGCTCAGCAGGGAATCCACCAGCAAAACACTGAGCTAAAGGGGGCCCTTCCAGCTCCCCGCCCTGGGCAACTTCCTACCCTGTCCGATGGCCGGCATATCCCCCACCTGAGTCCCCCAGGCTAGTCACTGGTGGTCCTTGCTGGCGGTCCTGCTGCTGCTGCTGCTATGGCTGTGGCCATAGTGTCTGTTGCTGCTGCTACGGTGGCAGTGGCAGTAGCAGCAGCAAAGGCTGCTGCTGCTCCTAGGCTCTGGCAGGAGCAGGGCTGCGGGGAAGGGGCCCTCTCAGGCAAGGTTAACCCCTCGTGGACCAGTGTGGGAGACAACACTTGTTTTCTAAAGCATCTGTGTATTTCTTCTAGTCTGCATTCTTGAAATTCCATCTTGGTTTCTTAAAGGTTCAAATAACTAGGATCTGTAGGCTGATGTGAATAATAGAAGGTCTGCATTGGTCGTGTGGGAATATTCCAAGACCAGACACAAGGCAAGTTACAAGTTACATTTGTTGTAAGAACCTCTGGTTTAATCTATCTGAATTAGATTATAGGTCAGTAATTCAAGTATAGCCCAAATAGGTAGTACAGGCAGTCCCCGAGTTACGCGGATCCGACTTATGTCGGATCCGCAGTTATGAACGGGGTTTTTTTCGCCCCAGAGGACGGGAGCAGCGGGACACCCAGATGCGCCACGGTCCTGCCGCCCGCTTCCTCCGGGGCGAGAAAAGCTGCTCCGCGTCTCCCTGGTCTGCTGGGAGGGAGCCCCCCCCCCAGCAGACCAAGGAGACGTGGAACAAAGCCGCGGAGCACGCGGGCAGCGGGACAGCCCAGACGCGCCACTGCCGGCGTCCTGAATCTGGACACCAGTTCCAACTTACAAACAGATTCAACTTAAGAACAAACCTACAGTCCCTATCTTGTACGTAACCCGGGGACTGCCTGTATTCAAAAGTTAGTGGTATGTCAGGGAGTTTAGAAGTATGAATAATGCAAATGTATAGTTTTTGTCCACCACACAAATACCACTACATTACAATAAGTATGATGTTGGTGATGCACACTAACATGACAATATAGGGAAATCTGTCCTGGTGCTGCACCTGTTCTGCAGATAACAGTTTCAGACTCCAGGTCAGACAAGAGGACATCTTTCACCAGCACTAAAATCAGTCAGCAACTTTAAAGAAAAAGTCTTTCTAATCTTTTGGGAATTCTGGATCATCACTCAAACATCATCTAAAACATTCATAGGCCAGCCAGACTGGAAACATCATTCTAAAAGCAAGATTTCTTCACAAACACATGTCCTATTTCTCAGTTGTCTTCTGTACAGCTTTCTAGCTCTAAGAAAGCCTGTTGAAAAAATTAGGAAATATCATTGGCAAAATTCTCTTAGGACATGCAGTTCTAAACTTAAAAGTATTTGATACTAAAAAATTAACTTAGCTTTGCTTTATTATCATTATTCAGTTCTGAATTTGCCTCGGATCCGAGTGTATGGGAAGAGTAGAGCCACTGTTAATTCCAGGCATCGAAGGGAAAGGCAGTCCAAGGACGGAGCTATGTTCTTAACAAGAGTGCCTAAGGAACAGTTGGGCTCTCTTGATGTACTGTTACAGCAAGACTTCAGTTAGAGTTCAGTTCAGGGAGGCGGGTCTTCAGCAGAGTGAGGGAAGAGCTTAACTACATATAATAGAAAAATTCTGGTCGGGGAAGTAAGAGAGGTTGCCAAGAGCAAAGACCAAAGGTTTAAAAGACAAGAACGAAGTCATTCTGTGGTGGTTCTTAGTAAGGATGTTAAGTAGCAAGTAAATGACTAATTATGTACTCTTACTACATTTAAAAAGCAGAGCTGTAGCGCCGCTGCACCTCTGCCTTCCCTGCCACCCACCTGCTGCACCACGGAGATGATATAGAGGCAGCAAGGGAGGGAGGAAGTGTGAGTAGTCGACTCAACTAATCTTTTACACCTCTAGTTCATACATTAGCAATCCAAGGAATTTTAGGAGACACCTTGTATGTGAGCCAGCCTAATGGCAATACCTTAACAGCAGTATGTGATCTGCCTTGGAGAATCCGGTAAACAGGAGAAGCCAAAGCCCAGATAGCTAGCAATTACTCTATAGGAAAGGCAAAACAGGCCAAAGTTGACATTCATTTGGCTAAGGAATGTACTGTATATGGAGGGCATAAGCATGGGAACTGTACTTACATTTCCTGGGCAGCATGGGATGTAGTTTAGAACTGCCATTCATGAACCAATAGCCATGTTTGTGGCTAATATCCAAGGCCCTGTGTACTAGGAGATTGTGTAGCTGCATAATTTTCTGCTTTGTAAGGCTGCCACAGAAAGATGTCAGGAGCTTAGCAGCTGGGGAACCAGAAAGCAACTGAAGATGCCAAAAAATACAGGCAACAGAAAGAAGCACTTGCTCCAGCAGAATTTAAGAACTCTCCAGGAGAGACATTTGCTCCCCAACTGCAGTGCTTCCTCAGTACTCCAAGAAAGGTTAAATAAAAAGCTCATCCAATTGGAGTTAGGACTGGCTCCTTTCCTGTGTGAGTGGAATTCCACAGGGATCAGTTCTGGGTCTAGTTCTGTTCAGTGTCTTCATCAATGATTTAGATAACGGCATAGAGAGTACGCTTATAAAGTTTGCAGATAATACCAAGCTGGGAGGGGTTGCAAGTGCTTTGGAGGGAAGGATTAATATTCAAAATGTTTTGTACAAACTAGAGAAATGTTCTGAGGTAAATAGGATGAAATTCAATAAGGACAAATGTAAAGTACTTTGCTTAGAAAAGAACAGTAAGTAGCACACATACAAAATGGGAAGTGACTGCTTGAGAAGAAGTACTATGGAAAGGGATTTATGGGCCATAGTGGACCACAAGCTAAATATTAGTCAACAGTGTAATGTTGTTGAAAAAAAAGCAAATATTACTCTGGAATGTATTGGCAGGAATGTTGTAAGTAAGATGCGAGAAAAATTTTTTGCCTTCTGCTCTGGAGTACTGTGTCTAGTTCTGGGCACTACATTTCAGAACAGATTTGGGAAAATTGAAAAAAGTTCAGAGAAGCGCAACAAGAATGATTAAAGATATAGAAAACACGACCTATGAAGGAATATTGAAAGAACTGTGGTTTGTTTAGTCTGTTTCAAGGAGGAGGTAAAAAAATATTTTCCTCAACCTTTAATGACAGGACAAGAAGCAATGGTAATAAATTGCAGCCAGGGAGGTTTAGGTTGGACCTACTGGTGTAAAATCTTGATTAATCAGTTAACCGGTTAAACATTAGGTTAATGTAATATTTAACTGGTTAACCAACTAAGCAGGATCCCAGGCAGTGAACCGCTCCAGCCTAGCAAGAGCAGCCCCGAACCCAAAGGCCTTTACCTCCTGGGCCCAGCCGGTACGGTAAGCATCACACGGTTAACCAGTTAAACATTAAATTCACATATCTAGTTGGACATTAGAAAAAAAATCTTCCTGTCAGGAGGTTTAAACACTGGAATAAATTACCTAAGGTGTTTGTGGAATCTCCATTATTGGAAATTTTTAAGAACAGAACAGGTTAGAAAAATACCTGCCCAGGATGGTCTACATCAAACTTTAGCAATCTTAGGACCCCCATTTTGATTTAATTTTTTTGCAGATCCTCCAAGGCAGCTTTTACGTTTCCCGGGGGGGGGGGGGGGGGGCGCTCAACTCCCAATCAGCCCCAGGTCCTGGACTGCACTCCACCCAATCTGCCAAGAGCCCACTTCCACCCCACCACTTCCCCACCCCTGCTCCACTCCTGCCCCTCTTCCTGCCTCCACCCATGAGTGTGCCCCCTCCCATTTCCTCCCAGCATGTCCTGCACTCTAATGACTAGCTGATCTAAAGTGTGCAGAAGGCACTCAGAGGGCGGGAGACAAGTTTTCAGCTCCAGACATGACTCATTGACCCCAGTTTGAAACTGCTGACACAGAGCTTGTGTCAGTGTAGTTAGTGCAGTATCCATATAGATATTGTGTTATTTACATTGACTAGTGGCTGTCAATTTCATAGCCACAGCAACTGAAAGAGTCCTCCCTGATCACAGCCAGCCTGCTACCCACTGCCCAGACTCCCTGATCAGAGTGGGGCTGTCCTGTGGTCCCAAGATTCCCAATCTCTGCAGGGAGTAGAGAGGCAAGAGGGAGGGAAAGTGAGGCTAGTTCCCAGCAGGGAACAAGAAACAGAGAGCTAAGGAGGGGAGAACAGCCAGTGCGATGGAGGAAGCCCAGCAGATAGCAGTGAGTAGAGCCAAGGCCTCTTCGCCTTCTTAGGTTGGTATAAGTTATCTTAGTGAGGACTAGGGATGTAAGCGACTAGTCAACTAGTCCCTCAACAAGTCGCTCCCACCCCCGCTGACTCTATCAAAGGCACCTAGAAGGGGAGCAGGAGCCTGTGCTGGGAGGAACTGGCTTAAAAATCAGTCCCCCTCAGCACCATCTCCGCAGGGAACAGGGAAATAGTGGTGACCAAGCATGACCAGTTAAATATTACATTCTCAGCTCACACCCAGTCCCAGATGCTGCATCTCTGCTTTTTAAATGTATTAAGAGCCAGCAGGAGAGGGGGGCAGGCCTGGCGAGAGCTGGGAATCAGCTGGCCCAGCTCACACTGAGTCCTCTTTGCTGCGCTTTAAGCTTTTTAAATGTATTAAGAGCCAGTGGGCTCCCCCAGTCTGAGAAACCCATCACCCACGTACATACCTTTAGTCCTGCCTTGAGTGCAGAGGACTGGGTCAGATAACCTTTTGAGAGAACCCTCCAGACCTACACTTCTCTGATTCAATAATAACTCTTTGTCCTACTGCTATTGGGTTTTGTTCTCTAGGGCTTGGAGTCATATGTGGAATTCTGAACAAGCACAGAGGAAGTTAGTGCAGAAGTTCATGAATTCTCAGATTAACCAGCTGCCTGTGTTTCCTATCCTTCCCATCATTGATACAGTTTTTCTTAACACTATCTACCTTTAGTCATCTGTCCATATTTCACTGTTTTGTACAGATGTATAGTGCCATTTACAAAACCGGGGGGGAAAAAGTTCTGAGCTCAGTTGCTTGGCTAATGAACCCACACTGTACATCAGCATCTGTATTCTTATTGACAAGCAGTCCTGTGGCACATTAGAGATTAACAAATATATTACAGTAATTACTCATTTAACACGTCCCCACTTAACACGTTTTTGCAATATCATGATTTTTTTTAGGGAACTTTTTCGAATAACACGACCATCCCCGAAATAACACGAAAATAATCAAGTGTCGGACTACTTTGCACAGTGGTATAAGCTGATGAAAACAGTGGTAATACACACAAGCAGATGAACACACACGTGGTCACAGCGCTCCTCCGCTCCCTCACGTGTTTATCTTTGTGTTTTTACAAGCTGCGGCGACTTGTGTTGCTAGATATCTAATGTTGACGTTCACGACTGAACACCAACAAAAAACTGACTTTGCCACCACTATCTGAAACGCAACCCCCACATTTTCCATTATTTTTAATGGGAAAATTGACCTTGCATAGCATGTTTTCGCTTAGCACAAACATTTTCAGAAATGCATCTATAGTGTTAAATGAGAAATTACTGTATATCATGAGCTTTCATGGGTAAAACACTTACTGGTGCATCTTAAAGTAAATTAACTACCATATTTTATATAACAATTTCTCACAGAGTATTAAAATTTCATCTTAGTAGCCTATTATGAAATTGAGATAAAATAACTAGTACATAAAATCCACCATTACACAATTTCCCATATGAATTGGGGCGGGAGGGAGGGAAAGGCATTCATCTTAAATGCTCATGCTGGGTCCGGACCACTGCACCTCTGCTTCCCCTACCTCTTCCCACTGCGGAGACGGTTCTGGGAGGAACCGACTTTTAAGCTAGCTCATCCCAGCACCAGCTCCTGCTTCCCCCTACGGTTGCTGCCTCTGATATAGAGGTGGGGGGAGGGGAAACACAAATAGTCCACTGATCGACTCTTTGACATCCCTAATTGTAAATTCCTCAACATAGTGACTATTCTATGTCTGTATGGTGCCTTGTGCCAGTCAAACCTAGCTGGGACATGCAAGAACTCAAGAATATAAATAAATAAAAAACTAACAAGAGATACAGAACACTAGTTATTGACTAAAAGAGCCAAAGGTTGCTGACCACGGTCTTAGCCACTCTTTTTCCTAGATTATTAAGCACCTTAGCAAGCAGCTGTTGTGTTAAATGTGAAAGTGGGCAGCGGTCAGAGTTAAGGTTAACTACTGCATGGGCACATTCTGTGCTCAGGAAAAACACCAACCATCAGCTGTGTGGGAGAAGGTTACAGGAGGCTCTAATTTCCTTGGCTAGCATCAGCTCTCCTCCAGACCGACCAGGGAGCAACAGCCTCGCCTAGGGTCGCCAGCTGTGGCTGCATGAATTCCTGGAGGTTTCCTCACGTGACTTTATCTTTAATTAAAGATGAATATTTAAATCCTGGGGAGTCCAGGACAATCCTGCAGGGTTGCAAGCCACGCCCACCCGCGCAGGCACCCCCCCCGACACAGCGCTCCCCGCACCCAACTGCCCCTCCCCACCAACACCGCCCCGCAGAGGGTAGTAGCCGCCAGCCAAGGTGTTCCCCTCCGAGTCACCCCCAGGCCCCGCACGTCTCCCTCCTAAGAGTCTGCTCGCCTCTCCCCTCACGCGCACCTGGAACTCCAGCCCATAGATCACTGGCGCGTCGTCCTCCATGGCCTCCCCACGGCAGACCCCGCAACAGCCGGCGCTTCTCACTCAAGCGTTACTCCCTAGCCCGGCGCCTTTCTGAGCCACTGCGGCATCCGTTGCTCTCCCTTCCGGGTGATGCCCGGGCGACGCAGGCAGCCCTGGTTGATGGCGCAGGCGCAGTAGCCGCTGCACCCTTCAGGCGACCGGGTTGCCAGGCTGGCGCTAAGCAGGTGAGGGTCTGGACTGCAGCCCGGAAGAGGGTCCCGGCCGGGCCCGGGGACCGCTGTGGTCTGCCTGGAGGGCAGGCGGCGAGCTGGCCGGGCGGGGGCGCGCCGGGGACCCGGTTTGGGGCCGAGCTGCGGGGGCTGTTGGGTCTGGCTGCCGCACGCAGCGCAAATCGTCCCGTCCCACGCCATGGGGGCCGTGAGACGTGCCTGACGCTGGCCCCAGCGAGAGGCCCTGGAGCCAGGCCTGGGGGGGGGACGCCCCCTTCCTCTTCCTGCATTAGACACGGGGTCGCGCCGCCCCAGCACCGGGGAACCCGGGAGCGGCCAGGAGGCTGCTGACACCCCCTTTGTCCTCCTCACTGCCTCCGGATCCGCCTTCAGCTTCAGCCTGTCCGCGTCCCCGGGGATGTAGCCGCGGGTCGTCCTGAGCATGGGGGTTTACCCGGCGAGCCAGCTCCGCCGGGGAAGTGGGTCCGGCCCCCCCCCCCCATGTATACTGTCCCACCCCCCTGTTCTTGCTTTCCCACCCTCCCCCAAGTGGGCCTTGTTGGCGACGTAACTGGTGCGGTGCCTGTCATGGCGTTTCTATCCCACTCTCTATCCACAGTGTTAAAGGGGAGTTAGTGGGTACTGACTGGTCCTGCTAGCGGGTTAGCCTGGTGAGTTAGCATTAGGGATGTTTAACTGGTTGACTAGTAAACCTTAACTGGTAAGTGTCACCAAGTAAGAGTGAAGCTACCTGGTGTGGATAGAAGCAACTTGTGGCCTGCCACAGACAGGAACGTGCTCCAGCCCTGTGGATGGCCACCATGGACAGGGGCTGCTCTGGCCAGACTGGAAAGCTGCTCTAGATGGACTGGAGCACCCCTCCTCACCTGCCCTTCTCTATTTAAGGGGTTAACTGGTTAAACTTATTGCTTAACCAGTTAACCCCTTAAATGGGATTTTACATCCCTAATCAGCATAGATTCCGATAAAGACTTCAATTACAAAAATCAGTGGCAAAGTAGTGAACATAGTGTGTTTATTTGCCAGTTTGTTATAGACCACTGGTTTTCAACCTTTTGAGGCTCAGGACCCATTTGTAAATGTTCATGGTCAGTAGTATTCTGGTAAGCAATCATACAGGGATGGTAGCCCTAGGGTAGTTTTGGTTGGATCCTGGCCCATTGGGAAGGGGAGGGGCATTCACCCCACTGTGACAGCTCCTGCTGTTCCTATGTTGTAGTGTTGACAGGGGTTGGCTCTCTGTTCTGGTCTTTGCAATCTCCAGGGTTGCAGTGCCACTCCATTTTGGCTCTGCTCCCCTTCACTGGACCATATTTTTGTGAGTAGAGTGAAACCTGGTTCATGGGGTTGCAGATTCACTCTAAAATTTGGCCTACCCAGACAGCTGTCATCATGACAGCTGAGCTAAACCTGAGTGACAGTGGGCCCTCTGAGGTTGGAGTGTCTGGAGCAGTGAGGCAAGCCCCACATGCCATGGGGCACAGGAGCTACTACATGACCCTTTGAAACATTCTGGCAACCCAGTTTTGGGTCCTATCTCCTGTGTTGAAAAATACTGTTTATAGACGACAAAGGAAAGGAATGACTTACTCACAGAGGGTATGTCTACACTACCGCTAGTTCGAACTAGCGGGGTAATGTAGGCATACCGCACTTGCAAATGAAGCCCGGGATTTGAATTTCCCGGGCTTCATTTGCATAAGCGGGGAGCCGCCATTTTTAAATCCCCGCTGGTTCGAACCCCGTGCAGCGCGGCTACACGGGGCTCGAACTAGGTAGTTCGGACTAGGGTGCCTATTCCGAACTACCGGTACACCTCGTTTCACGAGGAGTAACGGTAGTTCGGAATAGGAACCTAGTCCGAACTACCTAGTTCGAGCCCCGTGTAGCCGCGCTGCACGCGGTTCGAACCAGCGGGGATTTAAAAATGGCGGCTCCCCGCTTATGCAAATGAAGCCCGGGAAATTCAAATCCCGGGCTTCATTTGCAAGTGCGGTATGCCTACATTACCCCGCTAGTTCGAACTAGGAGGGTAGTGTAGACATACCCAGAGCCTGCTAAAAGTATTTACAGTGAGTTTAATTGGTAGAAACTTTTCACTGAGATTGGCAGAGGACCTGGAGGTTTTTCACCTTCCTCTGTAGCATGGGGTACAGATCACAGCTGGAGGATTCTCTGCAGCTTGGGGTCTTCAAACTATTTGAAGGCTTCAATATCTGAGATATAGGTGAGAGGATTATTCTAGGAGGGGCTGGATGAGATTCTGTGGCCTGCATTGTTCAGGGGGTCAGACTAGATGATCATAATGGTCCCTTCTGACCTTAAAGTCTATGAGTCTATGACTCTTGCCATGGCAGAGAGAGTGCCTACATTTTTGGACTGCTTTAGATCTACTATTTGATTTTTGCGGTGTTAAGCCAAGGAGGATCAGAGTAAATAATTTTTAGCGAAAATATCTTTTTGTAAGAAAAATACAGTGTATTCCATTTTAGTGTTGATGTTTCTAGCTCAAGCAGTGGGAGATCCCACTACCCCCTAAGAGGTCATACAAAGACTGTGCCCCCAAGACACCACTTTATATACAGGTGTGGTCAGGGGGAGTGGGGAAGTGCGCAAGAATTTAAAGGTGCAGCGTTGTGGGGTTTGTTTGGGTTCTTTGCTCAACAAGTTTGGTCTCCCCCCCACTTTTTTTTTCCTTTACAAGTTTGGTTCTCCCCCCCCCCCCTTTGTTTCTTCCCCCCTCTTCCTGCCATGTTCAGGATTTTTTGTGAAGGTATCTGGCAAATCTACCAATTACTGTTTTACAGTCAGTACCTAGTACCAATTACTGCCCTACACCTGGGCCTATTACCAATTAATGTTTTACATTCTCTGCCTGTTCCGTGCCAAGTTCTGTGACTAGGGGCCTGCCTCTTGCTCACAGCTTATCTTTGCTTTATGTTAGCTATGTTTTGTCCCTTGTTAGCTAGGCCTTTGACCTCAGACCAGGCCTGTACTACATGGGTTTATGTTTTAGGCCTTCATCTTACTACACTTCTCAGCTAAGTAAATTGTAATACTGTATTATTCAAGTGAAAGGATATGTTTGCAGCTAGGGTTGCCAGATGGCTGAAAGAAAAATACCGAACACTTCCACCCCCCCACCCCCGCCCCAAAAAAAAAACCAACAGGAAAAAATTTTGTTGAAGGAAAAAAAGTTGTTGAGCAAAAAAAAAAACCAACCACACACAACCTCCAAGAACCTGGATCACTGCTAGCGGTGCTGGCTGAGAAGGGGGGGGCCTGGAAACAGCTAACTGGGGGGGGCGGCAACAGGGCTGGCCAAGGGAGATGGAGGGGGCGCCAACGGGAAGCAGGGCTGGTCGTGCGGGAGGTTGGGTGTAATGTGGCTGGCCGCAGGATATCGGGGGAGGCGGGACCGGCTGGAAGGGGGCGGGGCTGGCCGGGAGTAACGGGGGGGCGGGAAGCACAGCTGGAGGGGATCAGGGGCTGGAAGGGTGGCCGGGAGGAAGAGGGAGCAGGAAGCACAGCTGTCGGGTGAGGTGCAGCGGGGGGAGGGCGGGAAGCAGAGCTGGCGGGGGCGGTGAGAGGTGCAGCGGCCCTGGCAAGGGGAGATCAGGAAGAGTAACGGGCCGGCAGGAAGCAGAGCTGGGAGGTGGTGCAGGGGGGCTGGCCGGGAACGGGGGGGTGAGCAGGACTGACCTGGGCACTTGCTGCCTGTCCCGCGCAGGCTACCGGCAACACATGAGCGAGGAGGAGGCTTCCCCTCCTCCTCACACTCAATCAGTTGAGGGCTCCCAGCAGCAATCGTGGCCCCGCCTCCTAGCTGGGACTCCCAGCCGCTCCCCAGCCCATGCCAGGCTTCCATCTGGTGCGCAGCCATAAAAATCAGAAAATACTGAACATTGCATATGTCCGGTGTTTTCTGATTTTTTTTTTTTTTTTTTTTTTACCGGACAGAGCTCGTAAATACAGACTGTCCAGTACAATACCAGACTGCTGGCAACCCTATTTGCAGCATGATGCTAAATGTCTTTTTGGGGAGGCTGGAGTGGTTGAATGGAAGTGTGTGCATGCACACTTTCACACCATTCCTTTCCTGAAATTATTGTGTTTTGGGACTCACATAGTAGTAGAAGGCAAACTTAAAATATTTTTGTTCCAACAGCATAATAATTGGCCAAAAATGAAATATCAAAAATAACTATTCTAATAGTCAAACAACTATATAGAAAATCCTTCTTTGCCTTTAAAATAAATACTCCTGAGTTTCATTACAATGATTTAAATTGATCAATAAAATTAACTTCTGAAATATCTTTCTCTTTAGTCACAATGGAAAATAATGAATGTAACAAAGAGGAGGCTGAGAAGAGTGTTTCAAATGAGGAGGCAAGTGGAAGTGTAGTTCAACAAAAGGCTCAGGAAGAATTTTTCTTTCATGAGGAAACCATTGATCTTGGTGGAGATGAATTTGAATCTGAAGGGAATGAGACCGTCTCTGAAGATTCTAATAACTTCATAGATAAACTGAATGAACACATGATGGAAAGTGTCATTATTTCTGATTCGCCAAACAATAGTGAAGATGACACTGGTGAACTTGGTTGCCTACAGGAAATTGTGGAACAAATGGAAGTCAAGGACATTTGTACACCAGAAGGAGAAGTGAGTAAGGAAGAAGCTCTTGGTAGTGACAGTGAAACTGAACATGAAGAAACACCTAAAGACATTTCTGATATTGGGACAGATGATCAAGCATCTTTAAAGGAAGAGTTTATTCAAGAAGCAGTAAAAGATGAACTGAAAGTGGGGAATGAAGTTCCAGGTGACTCAACACCAAGTAAAATTGATGAAAGCAAATCTGAGGAACCAACATCATCACCCATTGCCAGCAAATTATCTCCTGAAGCTGAACCTATCCCTGTCTGCACCATTTTTAGTCAAGCAAACAGTGTAAATGTTCAACCCCAGTTGTTCATACATGATGGCTTTGAGCCTCAGATGGTGAAGTCTCCTAGTTTTAGTAGTGTAAATGAGACTCCAGTGAAGTCTCATCTGCAGCTGGTTCAGCCAAGTCCTAGTCTAAGCACATTTTTTGGTGACCCTGTTAACACTAGTAATTTAGCTGCTGATTTTTTTGATTCATTTACTACATCCACTTTTATTTCTGTCAGTAACCCTAATGCAGGTTCTTCAGTCCCTGAACAAATGTCATCTCTTAGTTTAGCTGGAGACAGTTCCAATGACTCTGCTGACCCTATTTACTCAATAGGAACCGGGAGATCTGAAGTCGGTGGTCCCCCTGCATCTTTAGAAATATCACAATCTCCTAAGCCATTTTCACAGATCCACACTGTTTTTGCTGGAAGTGATGATCCATTTGCCACAGCCTTGAATATGAGTGAATTAGATAGAAGAAATGATGCCTGGCTTCCCAGCGAGGAAACTAGAAATGTTTTAATTTCGGTAGCCACTCAGCAATATAGTACTCTTTTTATAGACAAAGAGAATCTCACCATGCCTGGACTAAAATTTGACAACATCCAGGTAAGAATCTGTAGCTACATCCTACTTCTTGTTTGTATGTTAGGGCAATGAAATGGGATGATCTACTGTTTTTTATTACCTTGTTTTACAACGGGGCTGAGAAACCTAAGGCCCAGGGGTCATTTGCATTGGATCATTTACATTCTGACACTTCTTAGAAAAGCTAGGAGCAGCAAAAAACAGTCATGGAAGTCATTTGCTGGTGAGGAGGACTCAAAACGGAGGTTGGTGGAGGGACAGAATAGTGGAGACTCATCCCTTCTCAGCAGCTAGGTAACACTGTGTAGGAGAGAAGAAACAGAGAACTCATTTTTTTCTACATTTTTAGCAAGACTAGAAAATCTGTTGTCCAGAGGCTGGTGTGAGTGGAGGATCCAGAGACTGCTTCACAGTAGAAATTATATCTCCCCTCCTCTCCGCCCCCCCTGCCCCTCCCCATTCTGGCACCTGAGACTGGCTGGGTGATTAAGCTACTCAACAGAGTTTTCCCTCTGAATTTTACAGCAGATATTCTTCATCCTCCTCTTTCATGTCAATACCCCCGGCTAGTGGGTTTTGTCTTCCAGATGGTGGGGGTCAAGTTATATTGTTTTTTCAAACCTTATTTAGTAGTAGTGCAGTATAAAAGTCATTATCACGCAACAGCGAAATAAGAGCGGACATTTATTGAAACGGGGTTGAAAGGCAGAGAGGAGAATTTTCTTTTCCTGTTGACCACTGCAGATAAGCTTCCCTGATGAGCAGGACCTCAGGCATCAGGTGAACAAAATTGACAATTCTTTTATGGTTCACTCATGCCTCTGTTGAGAAAATAATAAACCTTTGTGAGTCACACAGGTTTTATTCTGCTTTTGCTCCTTTGGTTAGCAGAAACAGCAAGCTGCGATAGGAGAGATCAAAATAAGGGATGAGAGAAAATATGCTATCGTAGCATGCAGGAAAGTATCCAGAAAGTTTGAAGGGCAGGAAAGAGTTAAAAAAATAGTGCTTCCTTCCCAGTAGCCAAAGAAAGAAGAAAGGAAAGTGGTTTCCCCCATTTCTGTGGTAGATCTCTCCCCACTCCTCCACTCCCTAGGCAAGCTAAATACAGCTTAGATTATGATGTGGTTTGCATTGAGACTCCATGAAACTGGGCCACAAGTGCTTTTGTAGCTGTGCCAAATGCTACAAGAGCCAGAAAAAGAATCCTATCCATGTCATCTATGCCAGCTGCATTACGGGCTGCTGTGGAAATAGGGAAGAGAGACCAATGGATTTCAAGGAGCTGCCTACTGCTTTATACATGATTATAGAGAACCCTAATGGTAATGCAGGATGGGATTGAAATTTATTTATTTGGCTTTTATTGAGCTCATACTGTCTGCCCATTCAGTGTCTCATAGACTCTAAGATCAGAAGGGTCTCTTTTAGCTCAAAAATGCTTTTATTGTCATATTAAAAATAGCAGTAGATTCACCAGGCTGAGTGGCACAGAAAAAAGTGTATTTTCTCATTTCCAACAAATGCTACTTCTGTGTGAAGGTATTTTGTCTCCAAAATTTTTGTGGAGAAAACTAAAGATTGACTCCTTCTGTGCTTCTTACACAGCACAATGGAGCTGTGATCAGCTGAGTACCTGAACCTAAAACAACAAAAGGAGTAATATAAGAAAAATGCAAATCCCAGTAGTAGAAGCATAGATAAACTAAGCATGAAGGCGTGCCTTTGAATCAACATTCCTAGCTAGACTATATGTAACTGTATGTTATAAAACTGCCCCACTGTAGCCACATTAAATTTCATAATGCACGTTAAACTAGCCTCTGCTCAGCCAAACTGCATGTAAACTCACAGCATAAGCTTCAGTGTAGCCAAATATAAACCTAATGATGCACAAATCTCAATGCACTATGTTTGGATGTTTCTGAGCCTGCGGAGGACTCCATTGGGCCACACCTAAGTTCCGTCTAAGGTGCATGCTTGTACAAGCATGCAGAGAAAATTTCAACTCCATCCACCTCTTAAGCAGAGCTACGCAGCAGCGTGCCAGTGGAAGGTGAGCTGCTGCTGCTAGGGGGGTGGTGGGCGAGTGAGGGCTCAGCTGGACAGCTCTTTCCAGGGCCAGAGTTGCTGAGTGGCAGGTGGCAAAGGGCTGCTCCTGTGGCCGCGGCCAGAGGAGCAGTGTGGCAGGAGACTGCTCCAGTGGCCAGGGCTGGAGGAGCAGCGTGGCAGGCGGCAGGGGGCTGCTCCAGCGACAAGGGCCGGAGGAGCCGCGTGGCGGGTGGCAGGCAGCTGCTTCAGTGGCCAGGGCTGGAGGAGCTGCGTGGTGAGCAGCTGCTCCAGCAGCTGGAGCCACATGGCAGGCAGCTGTTCCGGCAGCTGAAGCCGCGTGGTAGGCAGTGGCTGGGACCATGTGGTGGTGGGCTGCTCCAGTGGCCAGCTGGGGCCCCATGGCAGGCTTACACAGAGCCCACAATTATTCTTGGGAGCAGCCCATGCCCCCTTGCTGGCTCTGCAGGGAATGAGGGGAGGGGCATGTATCACCTATAGAGAGACCTCCTTCATACTGTAGCCTTCTCACCTATTTCTGGGCTCTGCAATCCCTTTGTTGTGCTGATTTGCATAAGTGGGTAACTTCAGGATCAATGGTTGGTAGGAGCTCAGCTGGGGAAAGGCTCCGTGGGGCTGGGTGGCCAAGGATTTACTGTCCACCTCTCCACTCCTAGTGGAAAAATGTGGGTGATGGGGCTCATTAGAGTGCACATCACAGAGCCCTTACAGAGCATAGGAGGTTCTGGTCATTCAAAGTCCAGTCTTAGATGAGGGGAAAACAGGACAGGAATTAGGAGCTGAGGGCTAAGATAGCAGGGAAGCTGTGGGTGGGGATTGAGGGATACCAACAGAGCTGGGGAGGAAGCCTGGGGCTTGTCTAGCAGGCAGTGGTAGAGCTTGCCCGATGAGAACCTCATGCACAGCTCAGTTTCAGAGCACTATGATGGGGCGGATGTGCCCCACACTGAAGCGGGGGCTAAGACTCTGTGGGAAACAGAAGTCCCGCCCTTCTTCCCAGACTGGGCATGCTCTAACTACTGGAGCTGTATAAAAGCTAAAGGAGCAGCTCAGTCTGGGTGGACTGCCAGCAGGGAAGGAGCTCAGGACCAAGCTCCCGAGCAGCCCCTGCCACCGCAGCCAAAGCAGCCCCAGAAGCTGCAGCTCAGGCAACAGCCGCTGCAGCCACAGCTGCCCCAGGAACCGCGGCCCGGGAACAGCAGCCTCAGGATCAACCACCCCGGCAGCAGCCACCGCAGCCTTAGCAACAGCCCTGACCAGGGAGGCCTTCTTCGTGAGTTGGATTAATTGAGCAATGCCCCAAGAAGGGGGCAACCCCAGGGATGGTAGGAAGTGGCCCAGGGCTGAGGTTTATCTCTGGGAGCTCAGCATGTTTTGGCAGGATGCCCTGCTGAGCAGGCAGTGGAAGTGTCCACCGCCAACAGGGCCCTGGGTTGGGACCTAGTGGAGTGGGAGGGCTCAGGTCCCCTACCTCCCTGCTCCGTGACACTTGTCTCCCTGACAGCCGGGGGAGACTCACCAGGGGCATAGGCCTCCAGGCCAGAGAGCCTTCCAGAGGGAGACCATAGTACCTTTGACTTGGCCGGCAGAGCCATACATACCCTGAAAGAGGGAACAATACTTTCTAGATTAGGCCTGAAGGGCTGTATTCCCCCTGAAATGGGGACAGTACTTTTGGCCAGGCCTCTTGGGTTGTCTTTACCCTAAAAGAGGGAACAGGACTTTGGGATCAGGCCCATAGGACTATATTTATTGTAAAAGGAGGGAACTGTACTTTGGGGAGCACACACCCCTTCCTAAAAGGGACATCGATTTCCCCCCCCCCCGACCATTGTGGGGGCTGGCCGCCTACAGGCACCTACTTGGCATGTGTGATTTGCGTGAGGTCACACTGGGCGGAGGACATCATACAGAGCTCTGGGCAGCACTGAGCAAGTTAGAGCAGCTGATGACAGACAGGGATGATCTGACTTCCAGGAGGCCTCTCACTACCTCAGAGTTCCCTACAATTGTAATGGTTGCAGTGCCTATTGCCACTATTAGTTGCAATTCAGGATTGAGAGTATCGGGCAGGGCTCTGGAGACAGCGAGCCTAGAGCTGGGATAGCAAGGTGCTGCTAGTGGGGATTGAAGGGCAACAGCAAAGCTGTGTACACGTGGGAAGCCCAGCATTGGGATGGCAGGGATTTTGCAGGTCAGAATTCAGATAAGTTACACAATTACACAGGAAGTTTGCCCAGCCCCTCATTCAGTCCCACTGATCCATATGCACTATGCACCTCTCCATCATTGAGGACTAGGCACTTCCCCAGGGCTAGAGCTGTGGCCAGGGATGCATAGTGTCTGCCCAACTGCTCCCTGGGTGGCTCACATGGCAGCTGCCCAAAGCTGGAGGTTGGCTGTGGTGTAGCTGCTCCTGGGGCTGGAGCCCCCTGCATCTCTCTTCTCCCCCCCCCACCCCACTGCTCCTCTCTCTTGTCCCTCAGAGCCTCCTGCCACTCCTCCTTTGTCCCCACCCGGCTCACCATATTTCACTGCCACACTCCCAGCACCTCACTCCCTGCAAACCCTGGATGCTGGAAGCAGCTTCCCTCTGCCTCAGGTGGGGACTCACAGCCAGCCCTGCAAGGAACAGCCCGGGGCAGCCCCTGCCCTACACACAGGCTGCCCCCAGAGCAATCCTCCTGGGGGTGAGGACATGTTTCACCTTCTCCCCACTGGGTGGGAGGGGGGGCTACCTGAGAGCAGGGCTCTGCACTGAGAGAGTCTCTTGGGGACCAGCGCCCTGGGGGGGGGGGGGGGGCGGTGCCACAGTGGCACACATCCAAACAAGCCTACGAGACCTCGTTGGCACACAGCACAAAATTCACTCCACTCATGGATGGAAAATCTTAGAGCAAATACTGGGCCACACCTCCCTCTGTCTTCACACAATCCTCCTTCATCTCATCCTGGGCTTGTACAGCTAGTTCTCTGGCTTGCTACCCCCTTTCTGAACATGTCTGAGAATGGTCTGCTCTCCTTTTCGGACTACTTGAGGGACAGCTTTTCATGGCCATTGCCTCTTAGCATCTTCAAGAGATTGAAAGGGGGGGTGTGTGGCAAGGATGAGATGGAGTCAGTGAGCCTAAACAGTCAATTTTCTCAGGCTTCGGCTGAGGTCTACACACAGAATTGCTTCCTTCTCCTTCCAGACTTCGAAAATAATGTCTCAAAATGGTGTCAACAAGCCCTTCTGATGACAAAGTATGCTCAGGCAATCAAGAAACAAGAACTAACACCATGTGAGATGTATTTGTCTGGTAGGCTTCAAAATATGAGGAAAGAAATATAGAAAGTCGTGTAATAAGTTATGTGAATGTTTTAATTTGTTGAAAAGTCTCAAATACGCAATGATTTTCATTCATTTTACAAGAAGAATTTTCCTCAAAAACAAGCACTTTCACTGAAAAAATCTTTCCATTATTAGTGTTTTACTTGTCTTTTCTTTCAAAGTTCTATGTTACTAAAAATGTTTAAAATAATTTTTATAGTATGTGGTTCCTTTTCTCTTTGTCCCAGGGAGATGCAGTAAAAGACTTAATGCTCCGTTTCCTGGGTGAGCAAGCTGCAGTGAAGAGACAAGTTTTAAATGCTAATTCCGTAGAACAGTCTTTTGTAGGCTTGAAACAGCTAATTGTAAGTAAGAATACTTCTAATGTTTATCATTTAATTATTAACTTCTGTACTTCCCTGCAACTACTTGGATGCTAATGGTTGTGTAATATAGTATATTAAAAAGTATGTTAGGAATGTTAAACGGATATCTGGTAAGCATGAAGCTTACCCGTATGCTTACCAGTTAACCAACCATTGGCACTGAACTCCAACATGGCCAGCTGCGGCAGGCCAGAGCAGCCCCAGGTACAGAAGAGCCTGCAAGACACACAGTGAGACCTTATGGCTACAGCACGACCTGAGTCAAAACAATCAGTTAAGCACTCTCGTTTAACTGGTTAACCATTTTAATATCCCTAAAATATGCATATATCTCTTCACGGTTTGCTATAAAACTAGAAGGCAAAATATTATAACTTTTGATTAACCATCTGTGTTTTAAAGCACATAGTATGATAATAATCAGTATTTAACACAGTATTTAAATCAATATTTAGAATTGTTTCAAATTCATAGCATAGGACACTTAATCAGCTGTTATTTTAAATATTTAATGTATTCCTGGGGGAATTCTGCACCAAAAACTTAAGAATTTTATATATAATATTTTAAAATTCTACCTATTTGTCAAAATAACACAATATAATCACATCAGTTTCAATTATTTTTGTGATTTATTTCAAGATACCTGTAAGCAAGTATGTCTGTAACAAAGACTGAGGGAATTTTTGTTTGTTTGTTTGTTTGTTTTGTTTTTTACAAATGGTTTCCTTATTAGGCATATATAAATACAGAATGCTGAGTAATTTAAATTACAGTATAGAAACGTGTCTCTTGCAACTTTCAAAAGCAGCGTAAAGGCTTCAGGAAGTTTGAGGTAACTGAGGAGCTATGGGAAAGAGAAAGAGCTTAGTAATGAACCTGGGGGATTGTTGAGTGTAGGTGGAAGAAGTACTAAAGAAGTGCTTTTTTTTCAGGGGGAGAGGGTGTTTCTTAGGTGGTTGGGGAGCCTCCTGCACACAGACCCTGGCTGACCCTTACCCTTTCCCATTCAGTCAGGCACAATATGCTCTTGCAGCCCTTTTACCCCCATGTATTTCTGCAACCCGCCTCCTGTTCTTCCCCAGTTTCAGTGTTGCCACTCCTCCAGCTCCTGAGCCAGTGCCAGAGTCTGTTGCCTCCTCAACAAGCCCTTCTGAAACTTAGGCCAAGTCTACGCTATAGCCAAATGTCTACTTAAGGTACACTATTCCAGCTACATAAAAATATAGTTGGAGTCGACAACATCAAAATAAGATACACAATTTGTGTAGCTCAAATTGTGTATCTTATTTCGAGTTATGGTACTGTGTAGATGTACCTAAGAGGCCTTTTAAGCCCTGGGACTGTGACACTCCAGATTTGGCATTGAAGAAGGGAAAGCAATGAGAGTTGGAGCATCTGTTGCCTTCCCCCTTTTTGACTATTTATAGGACAAGCTACCTTGAGAAACAATCCTATTATAGAGCTAATTAATAAAGTAGTAGCCACTTAGGCAGAAATCCAGATGTCTATATATTCATCCTCATTGATCCTGCCATTTGCACATGTTCCCAAATGGGTCATATAATTGTATTCTGCAATCTTAGCTATAGAAGTTCTATATTTTTATTTGTCAATGCGACTTTAAATTTTAGCTTTCTGTTTTATTTTCAAGGAGGAAAAAATGTTAACATTTAAAAATAAACTTGATTCTGGAGTTCTGTTAAGATCTGGCTTTTTTAACCTTGCTATATAAACCATTGTGAAATATCAAGATCCCAAAATTCTAACTTTGACTAGTTTTATACAAACTCGAATCTTTTATTTATTGATCTAGGCTTTTAAAATATAGCTGTGGACTAGCACAGTCTCCCATGATGTTTTCTAAATGACATGCCTTCTGTGATTCTTTCCAGAGCCATTTTCTGATTCCAAAATTAGCTTATACCAGTATAGTCTTATTATTCTAGAAAGTGCCATGTGTAGGAAACACTGTCTACTTAGTTTTGGGGTGATATTGTATTCTTGTTGAAGTCAGTGGGAATCTTGCTATTGACTTAATTAGGATCAAGATTTCACCTCAGGTATTTGCTTAAGATACAGATGTTTTGTACAATCTTTTTAGAAGGAAATTTCAGAGGAATTATTTTTGGTATTTGAATTATTTTTGCTGTTCACCATGTGTGAGAAAAGGAAAAGTGATGCAGAGAGCGGAAAATCAACCAAGAAGCCCAGGAAAGCCCTTACTTTGGAAATTAAACATGAAATTTTGAAGCTTCACAATTCAGGCATAAAAGTGTATGAACTAGATAATAAATTTGAGTTATTTCATTCAACTATGAGTGTGATTTTGAAGGACAAGGCTAAATATCTAAAAAGTGAAGAATGCAAGGTCAGTGCAAACAACACCGATTAAAAAACACTGATGGGCTCATTCCCGAAATGGAAAAACTTTTAATTTTGTGCATAAATGATCAGATGCAGCACATCCATATGCTTCTCAGTCCAGCGACAATTTCGGATAAGGCTAAAAGTCTCTTCGAGGCGCTTAAGAATGAACATGGTGGAACATCCAAGGACGATTCTTTCAATGCTAGCAAAGGTTGCTTTGACCATTTTAGGAAGAGAAGTGGTTGGCAGAACGTTCAAGTCCAGGGAGAAGCAACCAGTGCCAATACAGAAGCAGCGAAGGATTTGCCACAGTGGATGTGCTTCCAAGAGAGACAAACAAACAAAACCCATCGGAAACCATAGGGTGAATAGCAGCCTCTATTCGACCCACCAACCATAGGCACTATAGAAAATACTTTGTCCTTGGGGAAGTGCCTGTGGAGAGAGCCTGAAAGCAGTTACTTTCCTCTACAGGAATGGGGGATACCCAAGTTGGCCAGGTTACATGCTGCCAGTTTTCTTCCTTGTCCTACACTACCCTCACTGGCTGTTCAGACTGCTGGGCCTGCAGGATTAAATGCTGCCTTCTATCAAGGAAGTCTTTGTTCTCTCTGATGGAATGTAGGGTTGATACTTGGGCCTCAAGTCCTCTATTTTTTTCTTCCAAAGTGGCGACCAGCTTGCACTTAGTGCAGATGAAATCCCTTCTTTCTTCGGGGAGGAAGACAAACATGACACATGCTGTGCAGGTAACAACAGCAGACTTATCACTATCCGTACCTGCCTTCCTTCTGAGAGATTCCTCAGATGTTATTAAAAGATTTTAAAGAATGGTGAATGTATCTCTCCCCTTTCTCACTCCCCTTCCAAACTCCGTCTCAAAACTTCCTGTTTTCAGTCCCTGTTCGCAAGCTCCCTGGTTGCTGACTCACTGCTTTATAAAGCCCTGGCTTGCCTGATAGCCCCTCCCCCTGATTAAGGCTCAACCAATCGGCAGAGGTTTCTAGTTTTCAAACCTTGATTAGAAGCTTTATTTAGTTTTCCTCCATTTCCGTAGTCAATGTTGGTATTTTTAGGGCATAAAATGGATTTCCAGGAATGGAATCGCCATTTATAACATTGTGCCTATGGGAAATAAGGGTTCGACTTACGACGGTTCTCCAGGAACCAATTAGGTCGAAAGTGCAGGGGTCACCTGTATCCTTGACTCAGTTACCCATGGCCATATCCACCTCAAAAATACCAACCTCTGTGGCCACCCTGGGAACTATGGGGCCAATATCATTATCAACCACCACATTGGCACTGATCTCATCAGTCAGCTGTGACTACCTCCACACACACGCCAGCAAAGTCTACTCTGCAGATTGCTCAGTCGTCTCCACCCCACTCTCACCATCAGTCACAACTCAGACAAGACCTGTAGAGGAAGATGATGACTTACCTCAGTCAGATTCAGTATCCACTACAGCAGTCCTCGTCATCCCCTGAGGAAGTGGTGTTTCCGTCATCCTCTTCTCCTCTAGCTGATGACCTGAGACAATTTCAGGAATTATTTAAAAGGGTAGTGCAGTCACAAGACATAGCCCTACAGGAGGTGCAAGAAAAGCAGCACAAGCTGCTAAAAATTCTACATCCCACCATATCTTCCGAGAGAGACAAACAAACAAAACCCATCGGAAACCATAGGGTGAGAATACCAGCCTCTATTCGACCCACCAACCATAGGGCCTATAGAAAATACTTTGTCCTGGGGAAGGAGATGGATTTTCTTTTATCTCACTCCCAGCCAAACTCATTGGTTGTAGATTCGGTCTGCCATCTCTCTAGATCACCACAGTACCAATCAGTGTCCCAGGACAAAGAACACAAAAGGCTTAACACTTTTAGGAGAAAAGTCTGTTTATCAGCTACTCTCCAGTTAGGAATTTCTAATTACACAGCTCTCCTAGCTAATTATGATTTCTCCAGTTACACCAGGCTACAGGAACTGCTGAATGACCTGCCAGAACAAAAGAGGCCTCAACTGCAGTCCATCCTGAAAGAGGGCCAATCCATTGTCTACACAGAGCTCCAAGCATCGATGATCGTAGCAGATACAGTGGCCCGATCAGCCGCAATAATGATTATGTGCCCCATACCAGAGATCAAGGGACACCTCCTATCAGAAGCAACATCCAAAGTTGTTTGACAACAGTTCGAAACAATGGACGAATAGCAGAAGGACAGAACATACCCAAGCATCTGTATTCCAGTCTGCTGAACCCAAGCAGCAAATTTGAAGGTGTGGTTGAGGGCATGAGCAACCACCCTCTAGATCTGCTGCTTACCATCCACATGTTCCACCATTGGTTGAGACCCTTTTACCACCAATGGCCTCTCATCACTATGGCCCAGTGGGTCCTCAAGTTTATAAGAACTGGCTACACCATCCCCTTTACATCTATACCCCCTACCTTCCCTCCTTCCCCATTTCTCTTCAGGGACCCCTGTCTCACGAGCCCCTTCTACAAGCAAAAGCCCAAAAACTGCCCAGTCTAAGGGCCATAGAGTGAGTTCCACCAGAGTTTCATGGAAGAGGGTTCTATTCCAACTATTTCCTCATTTCCAGAAAGTCAGAGGGATGGAGGCCGATCTTAGATCTCAGGAAACTCAACAAGTTCATAGGCAACAACAACTTCAGGATGGTAACTTTGGGAACCATCATTCCAGCACTGGAAAAGGGGGACTGGTTCTTATCCCTCAACCTTCAAGGTGCGTATTTTCATATAACAATACACCCAGTTCACAGGAGATTCCTCCAGTTCATAGTGGGCAAAGAACATTATCAATATCATGTCCTCCCATTTACTTACCCATTCACCATCCCACACCCAATAACTCCCCAAGGGAGGTGACATTACACACCCTCGGTACATGAATGGCACTCTCTTTTTACATAGATAGGACTAAGCCTTTCAAGAAATCCAATAGACTTTTATATCCACATCCGGTCCTACCAAGGGAACAGCTGTCTCTGTACAACTCCTATCCAGATGGTTATCAACTTGCATAAATACTTGCTACAGACTCCGAAACAAAGAGTCATCGTGGCCGGTCACTGCACATTCCACCAGAGTGATGGCTACATCGACTGCCTTTTTATACAGTGTACCACTCGCTGACATCTGCAGGGTGACCACATGGTCTTCCTCCCATATTTTGGACAATATTATGCACTACAGCAAGAACCAGTACCTATCATGTCCGTGAGTGCCACTGCCCTTGCTGCTTCTAGCAGATAACTCCGAAGACCCACCGCCACAACTGTGGCTACTGCTTTTTAGTCATCTGAGTGGAGCACCCACTCGAAGGAGAAGTTATTCACCTTGTGCAGTACTGATGGTTCTTCGAGATTTGTGTCCCTGTGGGTGCTCCACTACTCTCCCTTGTTCCCCTCTACTTTGGAGTCCATTATAGGATTTTTGGTAGAAAAGGAATGCAGGGATACTCGTGTTGTGCGCGCAGCTAATGGATGAAAACAGCACGAGATGGCTGCTGTGCATGCACAGCACAGGGAAGGCACTGCTAGGCTAAAAAACTCCAATCACTGGCGCGAGGATGCACTGACACCTGAATGTAGCACCTACTGAGACATACATCTCGAAGAACCATTGTTATTGCACAAGGTAACTTCTTCATCTTCCCCTGTCCCTGATCCAAGCCCATTGGTTCCATGCTCAGAACCTCTTTAAAACCATAATACTTCCAGTAGGAATTGACTGTTCAAAGGATCCACAGTTCCCAGAATGCCTTACATTCATCGCATCAAGTCCATAGAACATTCTTATTCAAATCTGCCTTTGGATCAGATGGCCTCTCATGTTTTACCAGTTATGTTATTCTTGATGTTTAAATATAAAGGTAAGAGAGAGGGCAAAAAAATCATGCAAAGCTAAATCTGTTTCCCTAGTGATGCAAACTTCCCTGGAGATGTATGTATCTATCCTCAAATCTTGACTGGCTCCTCAAGGAGTATCTCTCACCCCTTTTGGTTTTTCATTTAACTAAGCTTTTGTGTACACTGAAAAGTGCTTCAAATCCAAAATCAGGGAATCCAGAGTGCACTTTTCCAAGGTTTCAGGTTATGAGATCAAATCTTTCTTCCCCAGAACTATGACAGTAAATTCCCTGCTGGGTACTGGCAAGATTGATAGATACCACCAGGTGATAGTGTGACCATCTTGGCCATGCCCTACATCAGGGGCCTCTGACACATAAGTGAGAAAAAAATATCCCTCACCCACATGGGCTCCCCAATTTTAGGGGGAGCCCCAAGCCTCAGGGACCAGATCCAAGCAAGCTGGGGGCTGCATCCGGCCCTCAGGCCTTAGGTTCCCCACCCCTGCCTTAGGTATTGCCCCGAATTTAAGAGTTGAAGAAAGGCAACTGCAATGGAATGTTTCTCCCAAAAAGGTACAAGAGAACTACCCCACCGCAGAACAATCCTACTGAGATCTTTCACTCATGCTAGTATCAAGAGAATAGTCTCCTTTCCTTGTCCCCAGTATGCTGTCTGAAGTAAAACGAGAGAGGCCTATCAAACTTCTGGATATGGATTCAGATGTTCAAACTTTGACAGATGACAGTGTTGGCGTATTGTCCTCTTTCCCTCTGGCATGTATGCTCCAATTACGCAAAATCAGACAAAAGATGGTTCTACGTAAAAATCCTTTTGTTAACCTTACAGGAAACTGTAGATCCAGTTTTCAATATTGTGAGTTCACCTTTCAGGTATTCTGAATGGTTTATTGCAGCCAACAAACATACTTGATTAAAGTCAGCTTCTGGGCCAGGAGTATTTGTTTGGGGTCTTGTTTTGTTTGTTTTTTGTTTTGTTTTGTTTTGTTTTTTAATAGACAAGATAACTATCTGTGACTTGGAAACTTCTTGTGTATCCAGATACAGATTCATTAGTAGTAGTGGTGACTGTCATTAAAAATGCTGAAGAGTAACAACTCCACTATAGCATTTCAGATAGACAAAGTGAGAAGCTAGGCTCTGCATGCAATGATATTCTCCTGTGCCTTATTTGGGTATTACCAGGGCTGTCCCTAGGGCACTGGTCACCAATCAGTAGATCGGGATCCACTGGTAGATCTTGGAGTCTCTGACAGGTGATCCTGAGTGGTTTGGCCAAGAGGGTATCAAGTGCTGGCACTTCAGCTGTCCCTGCCCCTACTGCTGCGCATCTCCTGCCCTTTGCCTTGGAGCTGCCTTCCCCCACCCCCAGGAGCCTCTTGCGTTTTGGGCAGTGCAGGGGAGGGGAGGGAGAAAAGGGGCACTGATGTCAAGGTGCCCTCTCTCCCACTCTGTATCTCCACAGAGAAGAGAGGGGGCACAACAGGACTTGTGATGGAGGGAGTTTTCTGGCTGCTTTTTGGAGTAGTACAGGACTAGGGCAGGGTTGAGCCTGCCTTAGCTCCACTGCACTACCACCCAGGAGCCACCTGAGGTAAGCAGTGCCCAGTCGGAGCCCATATCCTGAAACCCTACCCCAGCTGTGATCCCCCTCCGGCACCCCAAGCCATTGCCCTAGTCCCGAGTACCCCTGCATCCAGATGCCTGCACCTAGAACCCCCTTCAGCACTCCAGCTGCCTGCCCAAGCTCACCTCAGAGCCCCTCTCACACTCCAAATCCCTTAATCCAAGACCAGAGCCTTCACCCCAACCTGCTGCCTCTGCCTGGTGAAAGTGAGGGAGAATGGGAGAGGAGAGGAGGATGGAGTGAGCAGAGGCGAGGCCTCAGAGAAGAGGCACAAAGGAGGCAGGGCAAGGGTATTTGGGTCTGAGGTAGATCTTGGACTGCACTTAAATTCAAAAAGTGATCTCATGCTTACAAAGGTTGGAGACTTGTGCCCTGGGGGGATGTAGGTCTGGGGCTGAGATGCTCTGCTTCTTGCTGCTGTGGTGAATCCAAGTGCAGTGGGATAGAAGAGGGGAGCAGGCTGACAGGTCACTCCAGCTCCCGACACCATGGTGAATGTGGGAGGGCTCAGACCTTGCTGCTGCCCCTCACCAGACCTCCAGGTAATTCTCTGAGCCACCCTGGGACCCGTCCGTAGGATGGTTAAAGCGACTTCCATGGGGACCCCCGAAGCACGGAGTGTGGGGCAGTCAGCCCAAACTGTCCTGTGGCTCTGACAGAGGCAACCAATCAGGCAGTAGTGTCCACCTACAAATATTAGTAATGGGAGAAAATAGCATTGTTTGTCCAGTCATTACCTGAGCACTAAGGAACACTGGCCCAAGCTCAAACTGTGTGTGCTTCAACACTTTTATGATGTGATATGTGGGGCTGTTGTTGCATCCATAACTAATGACTTAGCATTACATTCATTTTGACTTCCTCTGGAAACAAACCGAAAGAGGGGATCTTCCATTTTATGGTGAAATGCTGTTTAGCTTTTGAACAGACAGAGTTGTAGAGCAGAAGTTTTCATACTGTGGTCTACACGCTCCATTCAGGCCATCTGTGGATATTTCTGTAGCATTGACACTTGACAATTAGTTCATACTTTTTCACAACATTTTCTAGATAAGATGCACAATTTGGTAAAGCAGCATTACATTTTCTATTTTGCTAGATCTCCTTGTTCCATTATCCTGGGAGGAATGCTGATTATTGAACTCCCACAAGTGGGCATGTGAAGAGGTTTCTTCAAGAAAAAATGAAGGTTACCTGGAGATTTATTCTTCACTCTCTGACTCCCTACCCATCTTCCCCTCTTGGAGTCCAAATTTCAGCTTTGGACTTAAGGGGAAGGTAAAAGATGCTTAGGTGGTCTCTGCATTATGCCCTTTTTTAATAGTTCTGTCCACCAAATATTCACAGCAGCAAGGAGAGAGGCAGGAGACACAAGAATGCTTCAATAGGCATTGTTATTAGAAGCTTTCTCCAGTTCACGATGCACCATTGGTGTAACCCAGCAGTGGGAATGTTCAGAGGTCATCTCAGATAATACTGTTTACAGGTGAATCTTCATTTTCTAAATTTTTAAAGGTATGACTCATGCATTCATTTCAATTTGGAACTGCATTTTCTGCACCTTATCACTGTCAGTATAGCAGTTTCCTGTTCTGCTCATTATTATTTTTATTACAAGAGACTTTATTCTTGGGTAGAATAGAGACTTACTCTTTCATTACGAAGTGTAGTGTAATCTGTAGTGGTACTATTAGACTCTGTGATAATACAGATGATGATAATTTACAGGATCTTCATTACAGTTTTCTACAAACCAGAACAATTTTGAGATTTGGAGATTACTAATAGTTGTGCCAGGTTAAAGTCTCTGAAAATGTATTTGATAATTAATAGGCTTCAGTAGAGTATACAACAATGTAGAAATTTTAAATTGCTAACAAGTGCATGTACATAAAGCATGATATGTTAGTGCAATGTATTGAACTGAGTTGATATTTTCTTTTCATTTTTATAAATTGAAATAAATATTTAAATGTAATATGATGTTAGCCCTTGAGAAGGTTTGAATAGAAATCCCCATCTCTGGAGATATTTAAGAGTAGATTAGATAAATGTCTATCACGGATGGTCTAGACCAGTGGTCCCCAACCTTTAGAGGCTCCCGGGCACCTGGGGGTGAGGCCACTCATGTGGCGGGTGCCCGGGGACGGGGCCACTCGTGCCCGGGGCCAGGGGTCACGCATCCGGGAGCACGCCAGGGGACTGGGATGCCCTTGCACCCGGCGCTGGCATGTGCCCTAGGGCCGGGGCCACGGCCGCCCCAAGCACCTTGTGCCCAGGGCCGGCGCTGCCGCCCGAGCCGCACCCCTGGGGCTGACACCGGCGCCGCTCGAGCGCCCGCATATGCCCCAGGGCTGCGGCCACCCGAGCATCGCACACCCGGCGCCGGTGCATCTTGAGCGCCTGGGGCCGGCGCCTCCCATGTGCCGCGGGCGGGGCTGGCCCAGGTTGTCGGTGGGCGCACACAAATGCCCCCACGGGCGCCATGGCGCCCGCGGGCACCACGTTAGGGACTGCTGGTCTGGACAATATTTGGTCCTGCCATGAGGGCAGGGGACTGGACTCAATGACCCCTCGAGGTCCTTTCCAGTCCTAATATTCTATGATTCTATGAAATAAATTCATCAATAAAAAATAATTGCAATCTATCATCTTAAATATAATTTTACATTCATTCTCTTTAAAACAAACTATTTTGTCTTCCCTCTTTGTTAATAGTTGTTAATAGAGATCCTGTGTTCAGATGCTTATGTTTGGAATGTTCACTTAATCATTTTATTGAATGAACTTCAAAGATTTGATTCTGCACTATTGAAATTAATAGGAACAGGAGCAAACCCTAAATGTATTATCATATTAAAGACCAGATTGAACCTCTCTAGTCAGACACACTCGAGTCTGGCAACATCCATGATCCAGCATGATTTTAGTTAGCCAGATGATCACTTACCATGGGTGTGCCCAAGTTTCCCACAGTCCCATAAAGTTTGTTTATAGCCACCAGTCCTGGCTCTCAGTGTTCTGTGTTATTTAGCTTTAATTGACCCCTAAATGTCTTCTAAGAGCCCAGTAAGCAGTGGAAGTGTTGGTAATGCTGCTAGACAATATTGACCTCCTGAGGTCTGGCAAATTCCCTGGTTTGACACTGGTCAGATCCAGATGGTGCTAGAATAGAGAGGTTCAGTCTGTACTTCGGGTAAATTGGGTATGATATGACTTGTTTTTATTCTACATTCTTTGAGATGGCAAAATAGAGTTGTGAATGGATTAGAAAACTCTGATAGATGGCTTTAACTGGAAAACTCCTCTGATGTTGTTATAAATTGGTATGCCTTTGTTGTAGTGATCTAGTCATCTTACCCTGTATCTCATGCTTTATTTCACTTTTTACCTATTTGCATATGCAGCTTTTATGAATGCTATTCCACTTCTTACTGACCAGTTTTATCAGCCTTGTTATTTTTACTAATAGCTAATATTGCTTCAAGCCGAATAAGTATGTGCTTATTTTAGAATGCTCATTTGTTAGTTACTTAATTCTTTTTCACAGAACAGCAAAAACTGGAGAGCAGCAGTTGACCTGTGTGGACGACTTTTGACCGCCCATGGTCAAGGATATGGCAAAAATGGGCTACCTACTAATCATACAACAGATTCTTTGCAGGTATGGTCACTTTACATTCATGTGTTGTGGTTATAGCTGTTAAAAGTTGTGTGATATGGTAACCATGTAGCCATTAAATATCCTGTCCGTTACGCAGTTAACTGTTTCTTTTACAAAGGAAATTTACTACAGCCCACTGCAGTCTCTGCGGTAGGAGCTGGCAGACTCAGTCCCGGCATGTCCTAGGTCTTGGCAGCTGCCCCTGCTCCTACCTGCCCCCGCTATGGGTCTGCATTTTAAAAAACGTGAAGCCAGCAGGCAGGCTCCCCAACCCACCCCCAGTGTGTCCTTTCCCTTCTGTGACAGAGTGCTAAGCAAGAATGCCTGAGCCAGCCCTCTGGTCATAGAAGCTCCAATCAAACAGTATAGAATGGAGCTGGTGAAATAGATCTGAGCCTAACTTGTGGATGGAGAAGAGATAGAAGGCTAATTAAGCCATTGGGCAGAGGCTACAAATAGGCACAAGACGAAGCAGAAATAGGGGAAAGTAGGCATCAAATGGAAGAGAGACATTGCTCTTCCCTACTTTAATCCTGGGGGAATTCTGCACCACTGCGCACATACATAATTCACGGACAATGCAGAATTGTTTTCTCGGTAGAAAATATATTCTGTCAAGAACTGCAGTTATACTTTTTGTGGCACCAGAATAGAGAGCAGCCACTCCTGGGCAGAAGAATCCCCAGATGCAGGTAGGAAAAGAAGAGGATGCATTTTCACAGCCTGATCCATGGGGACAGGTCAGGAGGCAAAGAATATGGGGAGATGATAGCGTGGGGCTGTTCGGAGGTGACAGACTGGGGTTCAGAAGGGCTAATGTCAAGGACAGACTGGATCAGGGGATGAATCAAAGTGGGACTGCAGGAATTTATGGGAATGGGAGGAGGAGTGCAAGGACGGATGAGAGCAGGGATGCTGAGACACAAGAGAACAGGGGGATAAGTCAGGGACACGAGGCCAGGGCAGATATTGTTATATGTTAGACAGCCTCGCTAAAGAATAAATTACCAAAATAATTGAAACAGCTGTACATTATGTTGTTTTGGCAAATGAAATATGCAGAATTTTGCAAAACTTTAAAATATGTTCTGCAGAATTTTTAATTTTGGAGCAGAATTTTTATATTTTTCGCACATAATTCCCCCGGGAGCACTGCTTGTTGCAGGAGCTGGTGGCTTCCTAGGACTGTTAGAGCAGAGCTGAACAGGGTATGTAGTTGATGGGAACTCACACTATAAGTAAACTACACAAGGTGTTTGAACAGCACAGAGGTCTCTGAACAGTTTGTTGACCAGAGGAGAGCCAAAGGGCCCTGTCACACCTAGCCTAACTTATTTCTTCTTTTTCCTTTGTTTTCTCCTTTTTCTATAATAAGAGTCTGGTTTAGCCAGCCCCTCACTATGCATTTTTCAACACTTCTGTAAATCTGTGACCAGAAAGGTATCTAATTGCAATGCCATAAACAACCTGCTGCTCACACAAGTTTTCCAGGTCTTGGAGTGGCTGATAAAACCATATGCTGTGAGGTTGCAACTAAAAGTCAGTGCCAGACAGATCTTCATTTTCTCTTTCCTGTTGTTTTCTTTCCCTTTTTTGTATTTGTCTTGCTTCGCCTTCTAGGAAACAGGATTGGGCTTTGACAGAAATGATGGTTCCAGCCCATTTCAACTGACTTATGTTTTTCCCCAGTGTCACTGTGCCTCAGTTTGTCACAATTGAGAATAACAGAATCAGAACCCATATTCTAGCTAGAGCATCCACAGGAAAGTTGATCTGGTGGAGATAAACTTCGTCCCCGGCCAATTGTATTTGTTGATGGACCATTAATTAGAATGCTTCATTGACAATTTGCTGGCTAGACTTGATATAAACTATATATTGTGGGTGTTACGGCACTACTAAACCATCTGAAATACAGGTATCCAGTCAGTATTCATAATTTCAGTTGCTAAAATGAGATATGCATGCAAATAGGATAATCACATTTAGCAAACCGTAACTGTTCCATTGACACATTACATAACCTATTTTTGTGCAAGATTTGTTGCAGTCATAACAGTGGTAGCAACAATGATCTACATTGTCATATTTTAATAATTAATGTCACAACCAGAACACAATTGTTACCATCTTTAATACCATCTAAGAAACTTTCTTATTAGGAGGGTGGGTTGTTTTTTTTCCTTTTGAAGACTCTCTTCAGCTAATGGCAAAGGGACCAAGGATGATGTGAAAATGAAAGCCTTACTTAAAATTTTACATTTCAGGTGCTTTAACAGTTTTTGATACTTAATTGTGTGTTCATCATGGTACTAAAAAGGCTGAGGTCTCTGTATGCCAAACCCTAGGCTTTGTTTAAAACTGTTCAGTGTTCTACAGGTTTAGGGCTGGTTTTGGCTCTTCAGGATCCTTTATTCTATTTAATTTAATTTAATAATACAGACCTCTCTAGAAACTTCCACTCAAGGGCCCAATGCCTCACACCTGATCAAAATATCACTTTCCTAGGTTCTACTCTTTTTCTTATTAGCTTTTTCAAAATTGCGACTTGACAAATGTGTATTTTAGTTATGCAAATCTGAGATTAGTTTTTCATTGTTTAATTTACTATGCCTGAAATGATTCAAACACTGAAAGTAATTTTTAAGTTTGATTTACCATAGAAGCCAATAGCTTACCTTGAATTTTCATATCTGTTGCCATTTTAGCTATGGTTTGTGAGACTAGCACTGCTGGTAAAGTTGAATCTTTTCCAAAATGCAGAAGTGGAATTTGAACCATTTGGAAATCTGGATCAGCCTGATCTGTACTATGAATATTACCCTCATGTGTACCCAGGACGCAAAGGTAAAGCTGTACTTTTATGCCGTACTTTTATGTTTGCTGTGGACAATCTTCTAAGTACAGAGATTGCAAAAAATAAACCCAAGCTATCATCAGTTTTGTTTAAATGGAGTGAACTTCTAGCTACTGCTTAGAAGAAAAAGATTGACAGTTATGCTGATGCATTGTTTATATTCTAGAGAGAGGGTAAAAAGAGCTTTTAATATTGTAGGCAGCTAGCCTTCTAAGTATAATCCAATACAGTATATAGTATCGATCCAAAAGACACAGTTTTCATTGGTATTGTACCCTTAATTAGTGATAGCATTTTATATAGAGCTTTTATCTAATGTGCTTAGAATTTTAAAAAACTAAAAAATAAAAGGTGGTAATATATATTTTTGGTGGAAAGTGGGCAGATATATATGGACAGTGTCATGCAGAATGAGGAAAAAAGGATTGCTGAATAAAAGAAAATTCCCCTTTTGTCTTTCCTTCCTAAAACTCATTAATTGTGCTGTGGACAGACTACATTTGCAGGAACAATAAACATCTGAAGAGTTGAGGTAGAGGACTAGGTAGTGAAGAAAGATTAAAAGGTTAAAAAAAAAGAAACTTTGACTGATACCAATGAGGACCTTATGAAATACATCCTAGGATACTTAAGGAGCTGATAGAGGAGGTATGTGAGCTGTTAGCTATCACCTTTGAAAAGTCATGGAAGAAGTCAGGAGAGATTCCAGAAGATCGGAAAAGGGCAAATATAGTTCCCATCCATAAAAAGGGAAATAAGAACAACCCAGGAAATTATAGACCAGTCATCTTAACTTCTGTGCCAGGGAAGATGATGGAGCAAATAATTAAGGAATTAATCTGCAAACATCTAGAAGATAATAAGGAGATAGGTAACAGAACAGATCCTGTCAAACCAATCTGATAACTTTCTTTGGAAGCATATCAAGCCTTGTGGATAAGGGAGAAGCAGTAGACATGGTATACCTAGACATTAGTAAGGCATTTGACATGATCTTGCATGATCTTCTTATCAATAAACTAGGGAAATACAACCTAGATAGGGCTCCTATAAGGTGGTGCATAACTGGCTGGATAACCATTTTCAGAGAGTACTTATTAATGGTTCATTATCATGCTGGAAGGGAGTTCCACAGAAATCTGTTTTGGGACTGGTTCTGTTCTGTATCTTGATCAATGATTTAGATGTTGACATAAAGAGTACGCTTATCAAGTTACAGCTGATACCAAGCTGGGAGGGGTTGCAAGTGCTTTGGAGGATAGGGTCATAATTCAAAATGATCTGGACAAACTGGAGAAATGTTCTGAGATAAATAGGATAAAGTTTAATAAGGACAAATGTGAAGTATTCCACTTAAGAGAGAACAATCCGTTTCACACATACAGAATGGGAAGCGACTGTCTATGAAGGAATAGTACAGAAAGGAACCTAGGGGTAATAGTAGGCCACAAGCTAAATATGAGTCAGTAGTGTGACACTGTTTTAAAAAAAAAAAAACATGATTCTGGGATGTATTCACAGGAGTGTTGTGAGCAAGACACGAGAAGTCATTCTTCACTCTACTCTTGCACTGATTTAAGGCCTCAGTTGGAGTATTATGTCCAGTTCTGGGCACCACATTTCAAGAAAGGTGCCCCCCCTGCCCAGGGCCCCACCTGCAACCATGCCCAGGGTCCACCAATACCCTGCCCCCTGGCCAGATCTGTCCCCTGCTCAGGGCCCCACCAGCTCCCTACCCCAGTACTCTGCCCCTGCCTCCTAGACAGACACCCACCAGCACCCTGCTCCTGCCCCCTTCCTCCTGTCCAGACACCTACTCACAGCTTGCTCCTGTACCCTATTTTCCAGCCAGATTTTGCATCTCATCCCTATCCCATTCACTGGCACACTGGATCCCTCTGACACACTGGAACCCTCATTTTTTGCCCCACCTCAGAGTGTAGAGGGGCCCAACATTTTATTTACCCTGGGACTCCAGAAGAGTTTATCTGGCCTGAGGCCTTGAACCTCAGTTCTACCTACTCCCCCTCCCCCATGGAGCTGGGGTGCCAGGGGAGGGAGGTGTCTCAGTTGGGGCCACATCAGTGTGTCTTGAAGGGTGTGTTTTTATTTCTTCTTTCTTTTTTTTTCCTCTCACTTGTATGGTTCCTGACTGATTTTTCTGTGGATCAGTGACCCTTGACCCAAAACAGGTTCCCTGCCCCTCCCATAAATAAAGACAATGCTGAAATGTTTGTGTTGGACATATTTTATTTAAAAATGAAGCCTGGCCAGCAAGCCCCCATCTGGCTGCAGCATCATAACACACCTGCATCCGTATACACACTCCCACCCTGAATCTATCATACACCGGAACCCCCTGTCCTGAGTCTCTCACGTCCCCAGTCTTCTGCCACAACATTACTGCACAATCCACACACTGCAAATCTGTGTCTATGCCCATCATGCTCCCAACCCCCCCTCAAACACAGCAACCTGACCTCCTGCACCCTCATATCCACAACCCTGTTGTTTGCTCAGTACCCCAACCCTTCACCTGACCCCAACACTCTCCAACCTGGAGTCCCCTCCCTGAGTCAGCAGCCCCTTCTCCACCTCCTACTGCACCCAAATTCCCTCCCAGAGCTTGCACCTTTCACCCCTTCCCACACCCAAATCCCTCACTCCCTCATTTTAAACCTATGATTTCCCAACTTGTGAAGAAAATGCATCATCATCCTTCATATTAAATTTGTTTCTTTTCTGCTATTTCTTATGTTAAATTACATTGTTAAATTTTTGTGCCAAGAAAAACTTATTTGTACTTATTTTTAATTTTAAATAATTTTTATACCAAGCTTTTGTGTTTTATTTTTAATTTTAAATTACAAATTGAATTTTCTGTTAAAAGGGCAGTTGGATGATGGCGAAGAAGAAGTGGGG
Source organism: Pelodiscus sinensis (assembly GCF_049634645.1). Lineage (NCBI taxonomy): Eukaryota > Metazoa > Chordata > Testudines > Trionychidae > Pelodiscus > Pelodiscus sinensis. The sequence goes on along the minus strand of NC_134713.1, from coordinate 32,284,596 downwards.
AGGCGTGAGGGTTTCTCAAAATCAAGAAGGGGGTGTGATGCTGAAAAGTTTGGGAACCACTGACCTAGATGGTGCTTGGTCCTGCCATGAGGGCAGGGCACTGGACTTGGGACCTCAAGAGGTCACCTTCCAGTTCTAATATTCTGTGGTTCTATGAAAGGTTACAAGCAGCATACAGTACTTCACTCCAAAGTGAAGTATTAACTTCAGTATTGCTACAGACTGAACCTCTCTAGTCTGGCAGCCTCAGCATCTGACTAGTACTGAACCAGAAAATTTGCTGGACCATCGGAGGTCAATATTGTGTAGCAGCATTACCAACATTTCAACTGATTAGCGGGATCTTAGAAGACATTTAGGGGTAAATTAGAGCTAAATAGCAGCACTGAACACTGAGAGCCAGGACAGGGAGCTGTAAACAAACTCGGTGGGATCACAGGAAACTTGGACACACCTATGATATGTGGACATCTGGCTAACTAAAATCATGCTGGACTACGGATGTTGCCAGACCAGAGTGTCTGACTAAAGCGGTTCAACCTGTACTTTTAGCTTTTGTTCAATGTGTTCAAAAAATTGTATTAAATCAAAGCTGTTTGTCACTGTAAAATGTTAGTTACTATAAAAAGGCATAAAATTAAATTCAGAGCTAATCTGAGAATTAGAAATGGCTTTCATAGAAAAAAAACTAATCAAATGTGATATTAACCACCTGCTTAGTAATTAAAAGAATATTAATAACAAGGTTCACCCCAGATCTCAGGCACATCCAGATGCTGAATGAAAAAAATATTGCTAATATTGAATAGATTTCTGTCCTTCTGATCATGTTATCTCACTGAGGTTCCATAAATTTCAAGTATCACTGTTGGAGTTCAAAAAGTAAACTTACTAACTATATGTAGGTGACTTTCAGTGTTTTAAACTTTAACAACACAGCAGAATTGGTGCTAAATTTATCATAGTCGTTTTTTATTTGAAGAAAATATTCTTATGCAATATTTCATAAGCGATAAAGTATAGGTTGGAACTCCCTGGCCCACCACCCTCTGAAACAAAGGATTTTGCTGGACCGGGGAGGTCCCCTGCTGCCGGCCTCCCAGCCTGCTGCCCCTAACTGCTGCCCCGGCCCCTGTCCAATTTGGAGTCTCTTCAACAAAGGATTAATGGACACAAAACATATATCAGACATGGTAACACACATAAACCTGTAAGGGAACATTTTAACCTTTCTAGTCAAATTCTACAAAGGAATTTCACAACCCAGTTGGAGAGAGAGATGCAGAACTGGAATTCATTTACAAATCTGACACTGTTACACTGGGCTTGAATAAAGACATTGGCTTTGTAGCATCAAAAGTTATGAATGGGACAAATCATGCCTACTTAATTAGCATCATTAACACAGGTCTTACAATTGATAGGTACTTCTTTTGCTATTATATATATCTTGGATTCTGTTATTTCCACTCTAACTCATCTGATGAAGTGGGTCTTACACACAAAATATACTGTATATTTTTATTAGCCTGTATGTTGCCACAGGGCTACTCATTTTTAAAGTTACAAACTGCAATGGCTAACCTTCTTAGACTTCTTATTTAGCAATAAGGCATATCAGCTGTAATTTGTAATGTAATCACCTCAAAGAGAAATCAGATGAGGACTGTATGGAGCTGACCTGTCTCTTAAACTATGGTCTAGTAGTACTAGATTGAGGCTTGAATGCACCCATCAAACCTTCATGACTAAAGTTTGAGAAGAGAGTTACAGTATATTGCAGAGGACATGAGAGACAGAGTAATTCTGATTCTGCCTTGAATTAAATTACACAGTATTAAGATATTAATAAAAGGAAGATAGACTCTGTGCATCATTAACCAGCTAATTTAAATGGTGAACATAAATCATACATATATTTTAGCTGAAGTGTATGAACATGTATCCACTGCTGTTTTCTAATTTTTCTTCTATTTTGTGGTGCAACAAGCATAAAAGTAGATTTTTATTCACAGTATATAGATGAAGCAAACAATTAAAATGTACTTTAAGAAGAGTATACATACAAATAATTTACACAAATTAGTTTTCAGTCATGTATTTTAAATAGTGTGCATAATATCTACCCATTGAAAATATCAATAATAAGAAGTTAAATAAATTACAAACGAAAATCATTTGCTTTTTATACTTCACCAAGAAATGTTAAATATTTCTCTGGGCTGCTTTTAACATCCTTTGCTCCTGGAGAATCAGAGAAGCTTGCAGCAAAATAAGCTACTTACACTTCCCTCCCCCTAATTTAGCTGCACTTTCCATGGAACCCTACTGGAATCTCTCAGCTCCCTTCACACCCTGTTTTGCCTTCTGTTTCAGACAACACTCACAAATCTACCTCTCTACTTCTAACGTGTCTCGCTCAATCCAGCCCAACATCGGACTTTGTCTGACATCTCTTCTTTGAATATCTTTGTATTGCAGTAGGACATGGCTTTCAATGAAGATCAGAGCCTCATTTAAATCGCCGCTTCATTTTCCTATGTTTGGTAGCCTAATCTACATGCCTCTGGCAACAGAGGCATGTAGTCTAGATGTACCCTATGTGTTCTTTCTGTCTGTTGTCCCAGCTCTGCAGATAGCTTTTTCGGTAGAGCAAGTGCTGAATAGGAATGTTAAATATCGGTTAATTGAATAGTCGAGGATCCTCGTGAATTCTTATCGGTTAGTCGACTAGTCTATAGTCTCCAGGGACAGGGACAGCAGCCAATATGCTCCGGCCTCACTCCCTGCCACTCCGCACTGCTACCTCTGTGTCGAAGGAAGCAGCGCAGGGTGCCAGGCGGGAACTGGTCTGCAAGGGAAGCCAGTTTAAAATCCAGCTCCCCTTGTGGACTGGATGCCTCTGTCTCTGTTGCTGCCTCTGATAAAAAGGTTGCAGTGTGGCGAGGCAGCAGCCCCTGTCAGGGAGAGTCTGAGCTCCCGGATCCAAAACAAGCTGGAACTGTACTGGGCTGCCTGCCCGGCTGCCTCTTAATACATTTGAAATGCAGAGCCACAAAGCGGGTAGGTCCTAGACCCATTGCAAGCCAGGACTGAGCCGGGCTGCTGGCCAACCTGCTAACAAATTTGCTGGCAAAGTGGCAGGGAGGGAAATGTGTGTAGTCTCTAGCATTAACCTATAAGCTTTTGCTTATCGGTTAATCAACTACACTATTACATCCTTAGTACTGAAGACTAAAGTGTCATTGCTTATATAACACAGTTCAGGCCTCCCAGTGCTTCTATTCTTAAAGCTCCACTGTTACCATTATTAATAGCAGATATGACAGCCTTCTCATTCAGCAGATCTTGATGTTACTCATAAAGACCGCAAGCACGGTTTGATGATGAAGACACTTGGTCAGTGTGACGGAGCGTCGGGACTCCGCACTGGGGGTACCCCGGCCCCTTGGTACAAGGGAGGGGGCGGGGACATGCCGCGAAAACCTGGCCGGAGAACAGAGGGGAGTGCAGTAGCCGTGAGCGCAGGGATGCCGGATTATGGCATCACGTGGTGCATGAGGGGGCGGGGTGACCTCAGCTGGCATTGCGCCGCCAGCTTTAAAAGCCGGCCGGCCCCCGGAAGAGGGAGGACGGCACGTCCAGGGACGGAGGGGCCTAGCTGCCCGTGTACCCTGTGACCCGAGGAGGACCTGCAGAGGGTAGGAAGTGACCCAGGGCAGGGCACTGGAATTCCCGTGGGTCAGCGTGTTATAGGCGACTGCCCCATCGACCACAGGGGAGAGAGCGAGGTCGTTCTCTTCCTCTTAGGGCCCTGGGTCAGGACCCGGTTGTGAGGGTGGGCATGGTTCCCCCTACTCCCCAACCCCTTTGCGATTATATGCAGATAAGATGCCGGTGGGCTCGGTCAGCTTGTAAAGAAGGTGACTTGGGGATCGTGATTGCACCTATTAAAAGCGGTGTCAGCAGACTGTTGCCTACATACTGACTCCTATTGAGAAAGGGAAACCCTGGGGCACGGGTAAGAAATGGGACATGTATCACCTGCTCCCTTACAGCCAGGTTTCTTGCTGCCTAGGTACAGTATTAGTTAGGGATATAAAAGTGCAACCATTTAAATGGTTAACCAATAAGCATCGGTGTGTTGATTTCTGTTATGATTATATGCCAGCTCCCTAAGCTCATGAAAGCAATACTACAGATCCCGCAGCGTGTGTAATCGTAGCATTTTTAGTAGTTGCATGGTTACATTTTTACTTGATTTTTTTTTAAATCCCTTATATTAGTGCCATGGCTCTGTGGTTACAGGCAGGCTAACACATGAGAGCCTGCTAGCAAGGAAAGGCTCAGTCAGCAGTGGGAATTTCTGCTGTCCACTAGGCCACACACACGTTCATAGGCGTCCGCACGGGGTGTGCTGGGTGTGCCCAGGCAAACCCTAATGTCTCGGGCCGGCTAGCCCAAGCCATTTTTGCGCCCTGGACCCCACCTGTCCCTGCAGCACCACGCGGCCTGGCAGCACTGGGCGGCTCCCCTGAGGTGCTCGGGAACGCCCTTGCCTGGCCCAGCAGTACGGCGCACACAGCGCGGCGCTGTTGAGGCACCTGGGGATGCCCCCGCCCGGCCCGGCAGCACGGTGCAGCGCCCTTGAGGCACCCGGGAGCGCACCCGCCCGGCCCTGCAGCGCCATACAGTGCCCTGGGGGTGCCCCTCCCCGGCCCTGCAGCTTGGGCTGGCTCTGACTCCAGCCTTGCAAGCTGTAAGGCAGAAGCTGAAGGTTAGGTGGAGGGGGAAGGGAATAAGAGGAAGGGGCTTTTGCGATGGGAGAGGGTGGAGGAGGAAGAAAGGGGAAGAGGTGGAAGGGGCTTGTACGGATGGGAAGGGAGAAGGGGAAGAAAGGGGAAGGCACCAAAGGAACAGGGTAGAGGAGACACAAATGCTAGGGGGGAAGTGGAGACAATGAGGAAAAGGGAAGGAGGGGAGATGTCAGTGAGAGTGGGGACTGGGTGATGCTGGAAGAGAAGAGGGTAAGGGCATTGGGGATTGGAGGGGGAGGTGCTGGGAGAATGCTTTACAGAAGGGGTAGGCATGAGGAAGGTGGGGTTGGAGCAAGTCATGTGTGAGGGCACAGGGGCATGAGGGGAATGGGGGCAGAGGGTGGTGAGGGGATGGGCATCAGGGAAAAAAGGGCAAAGGGGGCAGGGGCAGTGAGGGAAGGAGGGAGGCACCAGGAGGATGCAGGGGTAAGGGAAGGTGTAGGTACCAGGGGATTCTGGGGGTGAAGCAGGAGGACAGACACTTGCAGGGGAGGGACCAGCACCTGAGGAGAGAGGCGAGGGAGGTGTTAGACGAAGGGATGAGGAGGGATAGCTCACATGATCAGAGTGGGGCTACTGGAGGAGTGGGCACAGGGGGGAGAGAAGGGCTGGTGGAGGGCAGGCCGGTCTCAGGAAAGCTAAGGGCAGGAGTCACGACAGCAGAAGAGGGTGAGGGGTTGGGGGGCAGCAGGCACGAGGGGAGTTGATGGAGCAAGGGGAGGAGACATGGCAGCAGAGGGGAAAGGTAGATATTTATTAATAACTTGGGTGCCACAATGGCACATACAAACAAGCCACATGAATTTGGTACTGGTGCACAATACAAAATTCATTCTGCTCATGGGAGGAATATCTTAGAGGGAACACTTCCCCTCTACCCCCTCATTAATGTCACACATATTGGATTAATGCAGTTGCAGGATAGTTGCATGGGCAGGTTGGTGGGGCCAAACTAATCCTTATTGGGAGGAGGATGGTGGGAAAAGTCCTTGGGTTGGGGGTCACATAACATTTTTTACTTTTGGTCATGTGCCCATCTTGCCCGGAGAGGGTTACCTCCAGGGGCGTGGCTAATGGGGGCCAGGGCGTGGTTAACAGGGGTTAGGGGTGTGGCTAATGGGGGGGGGGGTCAAAGTGCATTTAAAAAAATCCTTTGGGTGCACACCCTAATGAAATGTGCTGCGCACACCTATGCACAGGTTTAAGTGAAGTACCCGAATTGGAAAACACAATTTATACAGCACCGTATGTATTTCAAGCCACCTGCTACCTCCCCTTGATCCTTATCACCTTGATCATTTAGTCTTCCAGCCATTGTATAGATTGGTCCAGTCACAATATGTCTTCCAATCTTCTTGTATCTTGGCCTTCTTTATCCATGTGCGGCCATTTCTTTTCATGATAAAACCTTCCCATCTCTTTGGAGGTTGGCTGAATGGTAGTTTGTTTCCATGGTTACCACTTGGCAACAACTACAGTTCATCCATTGTCAGCGAGTCTCGATATATCTGGGTCATCACATTTTACTATACCGGCTTTCAGCAACTATGTCCTGGTTCCACTCTGCTGTCTGATCGCTTTGTTGGGGACTCAGTAATGGATTAAAATTCCTAGAATTCTTTGTCTGTGACAGTTGTTGCTCCTCTGTTTTTGTCAGTGTCTATGTTTTGCTACCATACAAAATTGATGCAGTATTATTGAGTTGAAGAGGCTGGTGCGTGATGCCTTGTTATTTTTTTTCCTTGGAGGATATCCTTCATGGAACTGAATGCTCACCACCTTGCTTTCCTTTATTTGTGAGAGTTCACCTTTCTGATCATGGCACATGTTAATTTCTGGGCCCAAATAGAAGTATTGCTCAATTTCTTCTATTTGTTCTCCCTTGATTGTTGTTTGCGTTCTTAGCAAGATATCAAAACACATCAATTTTGTTTTGGAGTGATTAATTTTCAGTCACATTTGCTGTTTTGTGTTCAGTTCTCAGAGAATTTTCTATAGTTTGTTATTTTTTGATGGTGAACGCAATTCATCCATGAATCTGAGATGGTTCAACAATTCTCCATTGTTGTTCCTTCCAATTCATCTGTCTCATTACCACTTCAAAGCAGGCTGTGAAGGGTTTGAGTGAAACTATGTCCCTTGTTTTGCTCCTTTCTTAAGTGGGTGCGAAGAGGAGTATCAACTACAGTTATATCTGTAATGCATTAGAAATTGCATTCCTTAATAGTTTTCTGTAGTTTGTATCGAGATGCTCTCGTCTGCAAGAGCATTCAACCCTGCATTGATCTATGCACTGTCAAACACTTTTGTCAATGAAGGCAATACATAAGAGAAATTTGTATTCCCTTGAGTATTCCAATAGCTGATTTATAGTGAAAATATGGTCCACTGTGCTGAAATTCTTTCGAAACCCTGCCTGATCTTTCAGCTGCTGCTTGTCCAGAATCTGTGAGAGTCAGTTGGTTATTTTGGTGAATAGCTAGTAGATGTGAGAATAGGCATATTGGACGATAGCTCTTTAGATCTTCATGATCGCCCTTCTTATACAACAGTATGAAGAAATCCAAAAGTCTGCCAATTTGTAGAATAGAATAGCAATTGAAAAGAAAAAGAAAAAAACTTGTTAACTTACATTACATGTTGTACCTTCAAATTCCGTCACGCACTGGTCCGGCAACATCCTTCGTCTGGCAGGACCATGGAGCCCGGGAGCTGAAGAGCGGGCGGGGCAACCAGACTGGGCATCAGGGTCAGCAGCCCAGCTGGGGGCACCATGGGACCAGGGCTGGAGCCTTGCAGCAGTCTCCAGCAGCCCCTGGGAGTGTGGGACTGAGGCCAGAGTGGGGTCAGAGTCCCTGCGGCAACACCCAGCAGTGCGGGGCCAGGACCAGAGCCTCGCGGCTTCCCTAGCTGTGCGGGGCCAGGGTCAGAGCCCTGCGGCTTCTTCTGGGGTTGGAGACCCAGCCCCGGGGCTGCCCTGGAGCCCCAGCACTGCAGCTGCTACTGGCTGTGCAGGGCTGGAGCCCTGTAGCAGGAACTAGAGTTTATGCCGCCCAGGGAGCCAGCAGTAGCTGGGCAAGCAGCCCAACCAGGTTGCGGGGGGAGAGAAGGCAAGGTTGCCTGCTGGGAAAGACTGCCAGCATCGGGTAATGGGTTTGGGGACCGGAGGCAGGAGACCTCCCCTGATCCGGCAAATTTTCTTCAGAACTGTTCAGGTCCCAACGATGCCAGACCAGAGAGGTTCAAACTGTACTTTCTTTCAAGGGACCAGCCAGTCATTTCAATACATTAACTAAAACCATATTTGTTAGTTCTGTTTTTAAAAAAAAAATCTGTATTTTTCTGGGAAATTATTACATTACTTAGTGTTTGAAATCATAAAAATTGAAAACTTACAAGGGAAATTCACTAATCTGTTTTCTTATTATTAATTCTTTGAACCTGCTTCCAGAGATTATTTGGGTAAAAGAAAACATTAGTGTGGGTAAGAAATCAGGTTTGATATGAGGAGACATGTTAAGGTGAAATAAGGTAACCAGCCCGTGCTGCCTATATTTGACTTGCTGGTTCAGAATATCAACACTACTTGTGTGGTTAAAGATGTCAAACTCCATGAGTACAAATAGTCTCTAAAAAACTTGCCTCTAGCCAGGCTTATCTCCGATATGCAACTTCAGATATTTTGAAACATAGCACACATCGTATAGACTGGAGAAAGAGGTAAACATTTGAAATCTGTTGAATTATTTTTATTTCTAATTCTATCCTTTTACTGTGATTCACTGTAAACTAAAGTTACTTACAGAAAAAAGTTTTGATGTATTTTGAGCGATCACATCTAGAAATACAAATAAATAAGAACATAAGAATGCACATACTGGGTCAGGCAAAAGGTCCATCTATTCCAGTATCCTGTCTGCTGACAGTGGCCAAGAGGCCAAGATGCCCCAGAGGGAGGAAACACAACAGGTAATCCTCCAGTGATCCCTCTCTTGTCACCCATTTCCAGACAAACAGGGCCTAGAAACACCATTCCTACCCATCTTATCTAAAAGCCATTCATGGACCTAACCTCCATGAATCGATCTAGTTCTTTTTTTACCTTTGTTAAAATCCTAGTCTTCACTACATTCTCTGGCAAGGAGTTCCACAGATTGACGGTGCCCTGAGTGAAGAAAAACTTCCTTTTGTTTGTTTTAAACCTGCCACTTGTTAATTTCATTTGATGACCCTCTAGTTCTTATGTTATGGGAAAAAATAAATAACTTATTCACTTTTCCCACACCAGTCATGATTGTATACACCTCTATCATATCCCCCTTTAGTCTCCTCTTTTCTAAGATGAAAAGTCCTAGTCTTTTTAATCTCTTTTCATATAGGACCCTTTCCAAATCACTAATCATTTTTGCTGCCCTTTTCTGAACCTTTTCCAGTGCTGATATATCTTTTTTGAGATGAGGCGTCCACATCTGTATGCTGTATTCAAGATGTGGGCGTACCATGATTTTATATAGAGACAATAAGATATTCTCTGTCTTATTCTCTATCCCCTTTTTAATGACTCCTAACATTCTATTTGCTTTTGTGACTGCCGCTGCACATTGAGTGGATGTTTTCAGAGAACTATCCACAATGACTCCAAGATCTCTTTCTTGACTAGTTGTAGCTAAATTAGTCCCCATCATATTGTATGTATAGTTGGGATTAATTTTTCTAATGTGCACTACTTTACATTTATCAGCTTTACATTTCGTTTGCCATTTTGTTGCCCAGTCACTTAGTTTAGTGAGATCTTTTTGAAGCTCTTCTTGGTCTGCTTTGGCCTTAACTATCATCTGTAAAGTTTTGCCACCTCACTGTTTACCACTTTCTCTAGATCATTTATAAATAAATTGAATAGGATTGGCCCCAGGACAGACCCTTGGGGGACCCCACTCATTACCTCTCTGCATTCAGAAAACTTACCATTTATTCTTACCCTTTGTTTCCTGTCTTTTAACCAGTTATCAATCCATGGAAGGACCTTTCCTCTTATCCCATGACAACTTACTTTACATAAAGGCCTTTGGTGAGGGACATTGTCTAAGGCTTTCTGGAAATCTAAGTATAGTATATACACTGGATCCCCCTTGTCCACGAGTTTGTTGTCCCTCTCAAAGTACTCTACTAGATTAGTAAGGTATGATTTCCCTTTACAGAAACCATGTTGTATTTCCCCCAACAAATTATGTTCATCTATGTGTATGACAATTTTATTCTTTACTTATAGTTTCAGCTGATTTGCCCAGTACTGACATTAGACTTACCGGGCTGTAATCGCCAGGATCACTTCTAGAGCCCTTTTTAAATATTGGTGTCACATTAGCTATCTTCCAGTCCTTAGGAACGGAAGCTGATTTAAAGGATAGGTTACAAACCAGATAATAATTCTACAATATCACATTTAAGTTCTTTCAGAACTCTTAGATGAATGCTGTCTGATCCTGGTGACTTGTCACTGTAAAGTTTATCAATTTGTTCCAAAACCACCTCTAATGACAGCTTAATCTGTGACAATTGCTCCGATTTGTCGCCTAAAAAGAATGGCTCAGGTTTGGGAATCTCCCCAATATTCTC